>NC_134759.1:2500000-3125000 GCF_050436995.1 Anticarsia gemmatalis
CGGTTGCTCATTTTTAAGATACCGTACTCAAAGAGTAAGTAACCTGTAACGTAGAAATAATACGCTTTTATTGCTTAAAATCGTATATGAAAATAAGTCTATATCACCATATTTTTTTTCACACAGTGATTTGAAATGTGCTCCCGTATTAACTAATAGCAGTATATTGAAATACCTTAATGATATATGTCACGTCGTTATTTGTTCTTGGACTAGCTTCCTTATATTTTTGCCGGTCCTCCTTTTCATTTGATTTTAAATTTTAATATTTTTAATATTGATACTACGAACCTTTCATGCGCGAGTCCCAATGGTACATAGCAGATTTTTTTCAGAATTTGCCTGTATATTTCCTTTTTTAGCAGAATAACGGTTACCTAAATATCTTCCGTACTAATTGACCCAGAAAAAAATACTTATCAAATTGCTTCCTGACAATAAAAATAAATATCTTTCTCACCCTACTTGAGGCGTAAGTCATAAAATTTACAAGCATTTCTTACCTAATCAAAGTGTTAATGGAGACCACAAAATATTTTATTGCTTGTATAATGTAGCCATCAATTGTTATGTCTCTTTTATTGTCAGGTGTTCATAACAAAAGATCTGTTTCATTTTGTTAATGGTGATGTAATTGTGGCGATGTTAGATTTTTGATGACTTTATTCAATTACGTGAATTTTATTTGCTTTTTTGTAATTGCTGAGGGTTGCTAGGTGGTTTGTTTTTGATTTGAGTTTGGTTATTGATCATAAAACCAGATTTTATTGACACCTGATTCATACTGTCAATAAATGGACTGCCATAATTGATTCGTGAGTTGTTAGCACATAGCAGTAAATTGATGGTTTTTGTTAAACAAACTTTGATGCTTTCGATTACTTTTCAGTTGATCCTAAAGTGTTACATTCGATTTCAGAGTCGAGCAAAGTGTCACTCTGTTTTTCAATTTTCCAATGTCTCAGTAGTATCGGTGATTGATAACGTGACAATAGGCATTGGAACCTATTACATAAACGTTGATGTGTATAATATGCACATTTGCGTACAACAACTCATTGAACTAAACTAAAATTCAATGTTTCTCTATTTAGCTACACCACTACCAAGAACCTTATCACTTATCTACCAAAAAGAAAAACACTCATTTCCAATCGATACACAACACAGCATACGTCCCCTAATCTCTAATGTACTTGAATGAGATACAGCATCAGATACGCCTCTCTCTGTTTACATAAGAACTTTGTACATAAATACTAAGAATAAATCTTTACTAATGGTATTAAGTAAGTTGCATGAGCTGTGTATCTTTGGTTGTGTTTATGGTAATAAGGAAAAGTTGGGAAGAGAGGGAATTTGTTGCGATGAATGGATGATGTAATCGTCTTTGAAAGTATTCTATTGGATAGTTTGCAGTTCACTTTATATGCATACAATTCCCACCTCTTCAACTAGACTATTCAAAGTCGTACTATGTTCATATGATCGAAGAAGTAGAAAGACTATTTAAGGTGTAGCAAAACCAGTGGCATCTAATTGTAAGTCGCATGAATTGAATATATGAGATCCTCGCGCTATAGTAGTTAAGTTACTACTTTAATCTGAAGCAGTGACCACCTGCATGTCAATACATACTACTATTGTGGATTAGAAAGACTTATGTTTGTGACGAGTTCACAACTAAACCACAAAAAGGTAAATATATGTATATGTTACTGTAAAAGCCCGAACTGTGGTAAATCCTAAGATTTTCCAGTAAAACCTAAGATTTACCAACTCTCAATGGTAAAAGTCCGAACAAGCCAGAGTTTAAAAACTATGTTACGATATATAAAAAAATCCTTCTTCATAACTATGTTTATAACTATTTCATGGTATAATTATATACTGTGACATAGTTATAAAGAAGGAGTTTTGGGCATAGCGACATGGGTAGGTTAGGTTAGAAGCACCTTAGCCTTCGTGGTTATTTTTTTTTAACCACCCAGAAGGAGGAGCCCCGCGAAGCGTGGCTCCGGCGACATCTCGATATCATCAAGTGAATATAGGTAAAAGTTCGAAATAAAAGAATTGTTCGGACTTTTACCATTGCGAGTTGGTAAATCTTAGGTTATACCGGAAAATCTTAGAATTTACCACCGTTCGGGCTTTAACAGTAACATATATACATATACTTATATAATGGGAAAGGGATAGTTTGAGATCCAGATTTAGAAAAAGACATCTTGGTTTTCAACTTAAATTAAATAATTGCATTTTAGAATACTACCATATATAAGAACTATACTTAACTACTATTGCAAAAGCTGTTTATTGAAAACGTATTTGTTAATCAAATAACTAATAATTTCAAATCCACATAACTTCCGAAACTTAAAGCCTTGTTTCCAACCCCGTTATCAGACACCCACTCGCAAGAGAAAGGCTCGCTTACTAAAGATTAAGCAAACAGTATGCCATAATCAATACGCCTACGATACACCCACTTGATTCTTGACCTTTATTTATTTAATCGCATTTATGAAAATGGCTCTTGTATAGAAACAATCCTTGAAGGTAAATGGGAAACTGACCGATGTTTTTCTATGATAAAAATAAATAAGTATGTAGCAGCTTTACTTAGGCGCTTAACACACTGCCCCGCACCACGCAGCGTAGCGCGTGAATGCGTGTTCGAACGTTGCTTGTAAGTATCTCCGTTTGTATGGAAAACACGCATAGTCTAACACACAGAAAATGCATCCACGCGCGTTCATGCGGATCACGCGCGTTCGTGCGTTTTCCATACAAACGGAGATACTTACAAGCAACGTTCGAACACGCATTCACGCGCTACGCTGCGTGGTGCGGGGCAGTGTGTTAGTCGCCTAATGGGCCCTATTCTCTACAGTTAGTACCTACTATCGATCTGATATTAAAAAATGTTGTTAAAAATGTTTTTAGGGTTGCGTCGCATGTTTTTATATTAAATCTGTTAATAGTTATCCGTTGTCGATAGTGATCCAAATCGCGCTACAGTGTTGGTTTCGTTTCTCGATAGATACTAAAAAATTACGCCTCTGAGCCTGTACAAAGATTGTGAGTCGTTGAATAATACTATCTGACGATGAAAAAGTAGGCCTCAAATAAATATAAGTATCTAAATTAATGGCTATTTACATAATATACATCACGAATGTTAAAAGTTTTACAAGTAGCCACAAAATTGCATCATGCGCCATACAATTTCACAAGCACGCTCGCCGAGCCGTCAAGATTTGCATGAGACTCTTAAATCTTAAGCACTCTTGCTACTAGAAAGAAACTGAGCTAAACTGTGCTTGTACACTATAAATTATATAATTTATCACACTTTATAAAATGTGGTTTGGTAATTTTGATTTATTACAGTTTTGAAGAATGTAGTTCTAAGTTATATCGATTATCACTGAGTGATTATATTGCCTGTACATATTTTTAAATACAGTAACGAGCAAAAATATGTAAACATTGTCGTGTTTATATCCTAACTTATTTAGCATTCATGCATTCGCAACTATAGTAGTGTTTGTTTTAAAAACTCTATAATTAACCGCGTCGCTAGCTTTATTTGTGACTTCTGTGGTGCAAAATAATTATTATTTCAAAACAAATAAAATTACAGAAATTTTCTTTAAATAGCTCTTGAAGGGGTGTAAAGTTGACAATCCGCACTTGGCTGTAATGAACCTAACCGTTTCCTAATTTTCGTAGTGTTCTCTTGCCCAACAGTGAAACAATGAAGGGTTCAATTTATTTATAAGTAACATCATTTAACCCTTCTCCAGAAAAACAAAAGGCAGCTGTCTTCTTCCATAAACCGGACACGTGTCTCCGTCTACAACATTCATTTCGTCCTACCCTCAATCGATTGACTATAGTACCCCTAATTCTTACACGACAGACATAAACATCGACAGGTCGAGTATTCTTTACAAACAAAATATAGTACAAAGACAAATACTAAGGAAAAACGTATAGAGAGCTATTACGACTAGCAGTCAAGAACGAGGCAATGTTTGGTGTTCTAAAAATCAGACACAGAGTAGCCTAAGCGACTCACAACTGATTTCATGTAAAAGATCTCTTGATATTCTGAACTGATATAGAGTTTTCCTTTGTAGTTGTGGAGGTTCGCTTTGTTCCAGGGTTATGCATAATGCTTTCGGTCTTTTTTAGAGGTATGTAATTTATAATAAGACGTTTCTCAATCGTAGCCCGCCGTTTGGTAACGTGCCCGGCATATTAGCAATATGAATGTTCTCTGTTGCATAGGACTAAATTTATAAATAGCTAATCGTGGGTGCATTTCATATCCCTCTGCCTACACCTTCGGCTATATCAAGCGTGAGAATATGTATGTATAGAGTTATGAGTCAGTGGAGAGTCTGTGAGAAAAGGATAACGCTATACCGGTCATATAGTTAACCCTCTCTAACGCTAGAAAAGACACGCGTTAGTAAGTCATAGTGCCCTGATGTCTATCGCGAGTGGTCCCTGTGCGTGTACCCGTGAAGTCAATCGTAATTCTCTTTTGTCGTTTGATACGGGTCGGGAGCGGTCGGCAACGGTCGGGAGCGACCGGGCTTTTTGCGGCGTCGATTGTCAAAAGTGACAATTTCGCACACCGACGGAAACCTGTCGATATAGTAGTGTGTTAGGAATGTATTAAGAAAATTTATGTTTTGTTAAGTGATATTTGTATTTGGTGAAATATGTTTGAGGAAAGCTAAGCCTAGATTGAAATGCATTAATGTCAATATTGAAATTAATTCTGATCGAATAAAATTCAGTTTAATTAGTCACACTGAAGTTTTAAAAAGCATTCTTATTGTTGCTAACTGAATACTAGCAAAAACTAGCAAGGACTACCTGAATAGTACTCGTAAAGACTATCTTATTAGTGCATTTAAATTTATTTTTTTACATTTAAATATTTTATGTATAGTTAAATATTCTATATAAACGAATAAAATGTATAAAATCCAAATGGAATGAGTAGTTTTTGAGAAAATTGCAAATACACCAACGTACAACAAACTAAGTCAACAGCAAAACTTATCATATTACAAATATAACTTCAGATCCCAAACCATAATAATACTGTATCTCTACAGTGTGCACACGTCACAAGCGTCTCTTATAATCATTAACAAAAAGCTTAGTGTATCGTTGTACACGACGTAAGAGGAGATACAGAGCTTCTTTCTTCCAAGAGCAAAAACTTGATAAATCGTAGCCTTAATTTGTCAACGACCTGCTTTCGAGATATAGTGTTACCTCAAAGTGTTAGGTAATAAGGTATTGCTTTGTGATTATGTTATAACGAATAAAAATGATATTCCGAATCTATACGTATAAAACTCAAAGGTTGTTTGTTTGTCGTATGGTTAGTGGTTAACCTAGTGTCAAAGTTGTTCAAGCCGCCGAAGGTCTTTGGTGTGGCTTAACGACTGTTATCTTAATTGCTAACAACCGGGGCCAACTTTTTACGTGCCCTCCGAAACACGGAGACGCTCAGTTTAAATACCACTATGCGGTCACCCATCTAAGGAATGACCGCGCCAAGGGTTTCTTAGTCCACAGATCGTTTTCAGACTGGTGAGCACAACTGGCTAGCAAAAGGATTCTGCTACCTAACAAAACCTCCCTTTGTCAAAACAAGACAAGAGCCAGCAAGACAACTGTATATTGAATTCCTTGACTGACATTCAAGAGCTAGATTTGAAGCGTTGTTTCAGACCGCGTTTAACTCAACTGATTGAGTGATATTAGTTATTCGTGCTGCATACAGAGGGCGCATGTTGCATTCAAACGAGACTTGAGTCTTTGATAAGGATCGTGATGTTTTTAGTAGCTTTTGAGTGTTGTAGAATGTGAGTTTACATTATATTAAGATAGGTGTGCATGTGAGATGAATGTCTATTTTCTTTGCAGTTATAACAGTTAATAATAACTAGCTGACCCGCGCAACTTCGCTTGCGTCACTAATAAAAGACACTATAAAGATAATCATAATTTTCCCCGTTTTTGTAACATTTTTCACTGTTACTCTGCTCCAATTCATCGTAGCGTGATGATATATAGCCTATAGCCTTTCTCGACAAATGGGCTATCTAACACTGAAAGAATTTCAAATCGGACCAGTAGTTCCCGAGATTAGCGCGTTCAAACAAACAAACAAACAAACTCTTTAGCTTTATAATAGTACTAGCTGACCCGCGCAACTTCGCTTGCGTCACCTAAGAGAATCGGTCAAAATTTTCCCCGTTTTTGTAACATTTTTTACTGGTACTCTGCTCCTATTGGTCGTAGCGTGATGATATATTATATCTTTCTTACCTATAGCCTTCCTCGATAAATGAGCTATCTAACACTGAAATAATTTTTCAAATCTGACCAGTAGTTCCTGAGATTAGCGCGTTCAAACAAACAAACAAACAATCAAACAAACAAACAAACTCTTCAGCTTTATAATATTAGTATAGATATATTATATATTATTATAGATTAGTATTAGTATTAGTATATTAGTATTAGTATTAGTATTAGTATTAGTATTAGTATTAGTATTAGTATTAGTATTAGTATTAGTATTAGTATTAGTATTAGTATTAGTATTAGTATTAGTATTAGTATTAGTATTAGTATTAGTATTAGTATTAGTATTAGTATTAGTATTAGTATTAGTATTAGTATTAGTATTAGTATTAGTATTAGTATTAGTATTAGTATTAGTATTAGTATTAGTATTATAAAAGTGTATAGTAATAAGATCAGTATCAGCGCGAAGTCAAGGCCCCTTTTAAAAGTGTACCATTTCAAAGCAGGTAACTCTGAAAATGGTATTCCATTTCAATCAAACCTCACAACCTTCGAATGATCAAAACGTATCAATTCCATCAAATCATCGCATTCGTATTGAAATTTTCCTTCCTAATAACACAATACATCATCAACCATTAAATTCAAAACATGACATCTATTGAAATCAAACCAATCGCATAAATATTAACAAGGAAGACCTCTGGGATCATTAACCAGAACTCGATATAAAAGAAACTGTTCATAAAACTTTACAAAGGGAGGAAACGTGCAAATCTCGGGCCAAAAGAAATTTAGAATGAACTCAGGAAGATATCGATCCGGACTGCGATATTGAAGGCCTATTTTTCTTGGTGACATTTGACATGAATATTGCAGAAGGTTCATTAGTTTACATAGATTTTTTTGCGTAGATTACGCTGGCCGGTAGTTGAATCAAGTAGCTAGCAGCTACGATGATTGTACCCAAAGTTCAGATTCATAGTACAGGATGACTATCGATATAAAATACATCATAAGCCAGAAGACGATTCTGCTTGTGAACTTTCTGCAATATGATGATTTTCATTTTTGATAATTATGAATAAGAAATGTATGCCTAATGATGATTCTGCCTCGCGAAATTAAGCATCAAAATGCATGACAAATGAGTATCTGCCTAATGATTTTCTGCGAAATGAAGATTATGCCATTACTTGCGATGCAAAATAATATTGGTATGCCTTGAAAACTGCTATATATGGGGGAACTCTTTCCAATTTTAATACTGAGTAAACCTTCTGTAATTTCAATTTCATTGTTATCAATGGATGGATGTTGAACGTCACAATCCGGGAGGTCATTTGTCTCCGTCGGTGGGACAATTAGGGTGAGGTCGCGAATTTAGATATTTTCTCCCATTTAGCCAGCCGCTCGTTTTTTACAGCCATACTGTTTAGCTTAATAAAATATTATAAATTATCTTGTTAGAGTTCTTGTTCCAAAGTTTTTGTTGTAGTTCTCGTACAACAGATTTGGCTAATTAATTTTATATTCAATGTTACTTTTTTATGTAAAGTAGAATATTCTATGTTTTATAGGAAATCCAGCCCGTGTTTTTCCAGCGTGATGGACTTAAGGCTTAACCCCTTCCTCTTTACGGGGGGAGACCCTTGCCCAGCAGTGGGACAGTAATTGGTTAATTACATTTAATTTAAATTTTAATATTATAGGAAACAAGTTTTGACTTAGGTTACGGGGTTGGCCCTAAAATGCGTTTTTAAAACATATAATACGGTCAAAAAATACCCGGAGGCAGAGACAAAGGTGTAGTCAATACCTATATTTTATCGTATACACCGTTGCTTTGATAAGATAGAAGATGTACCTATTGTAAAATTATCGGGGCTTGAAACTAATATAAGGACTCTGCCGAACCCAAGAACCAAACCCAAAACCACTTGCTCAGTAAAACGTTGCACACACCTCCACTTACTTCAACAGCAACAAAAATATAACCTATTTAATACTTTCTTTAACAAAATCTATGATGCAAAATAAAAGTATTCGTTTCGCATTCGATGTCCGTTCAATTAATCACCTCGGACAAAGCATAGGGAAAACGACAAGGTTCCATTATAACGGAAACGTCTCCGGAACCGGAAATAACGTGAAAAAATTGAGTCACCCCACGGATATTGATATATTAATCTACTTGCTTTCATTTGCAAGCTTTTGTAGCAAGTAATAAGTGTTGAATTGTTGAAACTAAGTTGAGAATTGTGATATGTATTTCAAGATGAAAAATTATTCGTGATTTGTAAATTTATTTTACTTTGAGTATATAATTATAGTTTTGTTTGTTTATAGTTGTTATATCTCATATAAAAATACAAATGTGAATGATTAAATTTACTTGATCTATTATTGGAGTGTACTATAAGAATATCAGCCATAAAAACATACATAAAGGATTTTTTTGGAATATGGTAGGTATTAAAGGGTTTTAAAAAATAAAAAGCTGCGCACTTTTTTTAGTACAGGAAAATCACGCGAATTTCTTGATTTTGTGTTAGAAACTAGAATTTTTAAGACCACTGTAGATATTTATAGCTTGAATTACTAATTCGCCTGTGTAAACCCAGCCATAAGTTATGAATAGTACAAAATTCTTAATTACTTGTGTAGGCTGATGTGGTTGTCGCGGCAGATGGTTGGATGGGTGATGTGTAACGTGACAAGTTGTACTTGCTAATCTGTCAGTTTTAGGGTTGTAACCGTAACCGAAACTATCGGATATCTGAAATAAAATTATAGACTTAATCGATGTAAATGTTTCGGATAATCTCGGCTATCATTGCGTCGGAAGGTCGTGGGTACCAATAATTTTTCGGGTCATTTTGTACTTTGTGTCCGTTGTTTGTATGTTTGTTAAAGTCCCCGTGACACAAGATCAATTTTTAATGGAGAAGTGGTTTTAAAAAATAATATAGGAGGAGCAAAGGCATATTGATAACATTTTATCAATATGTGTGTGATTACTTCTTTAATTTAATTCATTCACATTAATTTCAAATAATGTCTGTTACGGAAACTAACGGATGATCCATCAAAACAATCAGGTCATAATTTCATATCGGTAACCGTATCCGAATCCAGTTTTGAATAAATCGGGATCCGAAATTCCGTAAATCCCCTGTTAGTTGTTCAAGGTCGTGAAGTTAGGAACAAGTGGTGACGTCGTTATTCTTGTGGCCACTTGATGTATGTTAGTTTGCTGTTTGTAGTACTATACATTTATAAAGTTCTATTTATAGATATTATTAATAGGCTGCGTTAAATCTATGCGTGCTTTGTTGACAAATGTAAACAAATAACTATGGTTTCCGTTAATTAATCACATACTTAATATCACGCCTGTTATTGCCGAAGTAATAGGCAAAGGTGTATAAAATACACTAACAATGTAATTTCGAACATTGTTAGTGTATTTATTTACCATAAACACTAAATTCAAACTGGATATGGACCCCGAAACTAATGCCCAGTTTTTTAGACACATTTAGCGGTAGTTTATCTATTCTAACTGTCATGTTTATATCAGCTTAAACGCTATTTAAAAGAAAAACTATCTGCTACTGATCAGATTTTCATGCAACATTTATCGGAAGCTAGCCAGTTGATGTTGGTTGATAGGGGTAGAGAATCGAGCTACAGTCTCGCTTTTGCACCAAAATGTCTGCCAATGATTTTGGCTCTTGAACTATCTTCAAGCTAAAATTTCATCAAAATTGTTTTTGATATTTAGCTGTGAACGCTTTAAAAAGACACAAATTAGGTACATCTGTTATATTTGTACTAAGGAAAGTATAAATTATTTACTCAATACACAATTAAGATATTAATTCAACAAAACAAACTACTCAAACTCACTTCCCGAATTCGTGTAATAAAACAATAATATTTGTTGTACCATACACACAAATACGACAATGTCAATACGGTCCAGTAACAAACAGTCCTAAGTAAACGGAAGTAACGTATTTGATACTAATTATTTATATTTTTATCCCTTGAGGGGAAAGACAAATTAATTATGTTATGACTTTGAATTTTTTTTGTTTTAATTGATTAAATAACCACAACTTTTTTTTATTTATTTAAAAATAAAGTCTTCTTCTTCTTCTTAGCGTGTCGATGGTAAACAAATTATAGTATAAGTATTATTAAAACTTAAAATAGTGTGTGACACTTTCTGTCTTGTTATATACTGCAAGCCCAGTACTCAGCTACGTGTACGGCGTTTTCTGTACAGCTCATGATGTGTATGACCTGTACAGTTGTAGTGTGCAAGCATGTAATAGTCATGTCGAGCCACTCTGCCAACAAATTCTCTCCAAAAAAAAAGTAAACAAATGATTGTATTACACTTTTTTCTTACTCTTTTCAGCAACAACGACTAAACAACAATTATTTGCTACCGTCTAAAGAAAAGGGAAAAGCTCTCGTCTCAAATATCCACGATCATTATTTTCAAATAAATTTCATCGTAGTGGTCACAGTTGTAAGTCTAATGACAATTGTACTTCCAATTAGTACTTGTACATTGTATTGCAATTATTGTATTGTATTTTAACTATTCAAAGACTAAACCCAGGTTCTTGTTATTATTTAGAATGGTCAGACGTCACCATTGCATAATTCGTAACCAACCACTTAACAAGTAACATTTTTTTAGTAAGTTGTTATAGAATATTGTTTGTAAGAATATACTCCAAGCAGTTAGTATTGAAATGTCACGTTCCTACACCATCGCTACGTGATAACGTGACATATATTTCAATATTAACTGCTCAGATACGTAGCCAGCAACGCCGCCATGGCGTCCTAGTGAGGCAGGGTCTTAAAGATTTTTAAAAACTTTTTACTTTTATTAATGTACAGCTTAACGCTTTTAAAGTTATTTTTTCGTCAGATTATATTATTTTCAAGTTATTATTTCTTTTCAACACATTGAGGAGGGGTGAATTGCAAATCTGTATATTGTATTCTAATAATAATTATTACATAATATATATTCTATTCCATTACAAAAATCTTCAGCAAAAGAGCTCCTAACATTACCTCAAAAAAAACCTAGTTCAATAAAAACTCCAGCAGATAAGGCCGGGCATGTTCAGCAAATTGGTCTAGAACAATGGCCAGCCATAATTAGTTAGGACCGATACACGTCGGAGCTTATCCGGAAACCGGTTGTCCGGCCCACCGCCCCGGTCACGGTTCAGTGGAACCGATCTGCGAATCCCATTGGTGTTTTACTGGTTTATTGAGAGAATTTATTGTCTATATATCGGAGTATAATCTGTAGTGATAGAGATGAAAACTTTGTTTGACTATACCTTCAAAACTTTTGCATAATTCTAGATAATGTTTATGTATTGTAAATATTGTAGCTTTTCTATCGCATTAGTCTTTGTGTCTGTTTTGATATATAAATATTGAATATAAGGAGTAATTCTCGTAATTCTCTCTCGTTACGTGATCGTATTTTTCTTACTATGGTTTGTTTAACGGAAATCAATCAGCGTGTGGTCAAGGTATATGACTAAAAATAGATTAACAATTTGGGACATGGAAAATTAGTTACTTTTAGCACCAGTGATCGGTGATTTAGCGACTGGAGCGATGCCCAATCTGCAACTACAATACCAAAATTCGGAACTAATTCTACCTGATGCCACCTTAATCATCTGCAATAGATTCATACAGGCTAATGAATGAATGAAACTGTAACTGAATGTTGCGAAAAGTTTTTGTTCTAACAAACAAAAACCAAATGTTCTATTCACAATCATATCGATAAAAGAAACAGGCTTCTAAAATAATCAAAATGTTTATCTCACAAAAATAACATTCTAAAAAAAGAAATCGTAATTTATAAGTAGAAGATCTAAGTGGGGTAATCCCCGTCCATTTTCGCTCTCGATCGGATCAGATAGACGGGTACATTAAAAAGTAATGCTTCATTAGCCAACTTAAGTAAAGCATAAAATCACTTTTGAAAAATCATTATGAATTCGCGAGAATTGGTGGGAACATTTTTTTAAGATATTTTTCGATAAAAATTCCGGATTGTAAGGCTAGGTTCCTATGAGAGCGTTGAGCGAATTAAAATTATAATAAATTAAATGTCGAGTGTAAATTACTAGTGCCAAAGTATTGATAGTAAGATTAAAACCAAACATTTTTCTGACTTTCTATCCTATCAAAATCCAAGTCATGCTTACAACTGCCTCTTATTAAAGTCGTGATATATTAGATTTTATGACTACACTATTACACGTGTGATTATAAATTTATAATTATAATTACACCAACTAATTTACCAAATTTAGTTTATATTACACTCATTACCGTATACACTATTATATTCTACCTTATATAACTAAGCGTAAATACAACATGTATTACCAAAACTTACTAAACACGGCCATAATTTTGACACACAACATACTCCATTTCACTAATTAAATGTGTTCAACTCCTTTAACTTGTAGGTAAGCATTGTAGTGGACGTACTTCACAATAGTTTGAGCGGATCAAATTGGTACACACGACTGAACTGGAATTCACAATAACTGAGAGCAGCGCTCTTAGGGTGAGTTTAGAGCAACATTTTTGGCGTAGAAACTTTATTTATTCATTCTTAGTAAATCTAGTATCAATGTTGTTCAAGCCGGCTGAAGGTTTTTTTCCTAACGACTGTTATCTTAATTAACAACAACTGGGATGCATCAACGTGCTCTCCGAAGTGCGTAATTATTTGACAAAAAGTTGATTGTTTTGATAAGTCCTACTTCCTACTAATATTATAAATGTATGTTTTATATAATGTATATAATTATGTTAGTTCATCTTTTAGGCAAAAACTACTGAATGGATTTTTAAGAGTTCACAGGTAACTAATAATAATTTATAAACTAGATTACTAACAGGATACTTTTTACCATGGGAAATCTGTTGACGCAGGCAAAGTCGCCATCTGCAGCTAGTGACAAACCGAGAAAGGCGCTACATGAGAAACAAAAACAGCCACACCTTGACAAAATAGTTTTACTCAAAGCTTAGTTCCGTCTCCCTACACACACCCTAAGGGTAGTACACAATGCAAACATGGGGGTTTCTGGGTTTATTCAATGGATGTGAATTGAAGAGTGTGTGGGAAGGTCCGTATGGGCTGAGCGTGAATAGATCGTCACTTGCCACGTGTGAACACTGTATCGATTGTACACCGTTTATTTATCCCGAAGTATACTAATGGATTATACCATTTGAATACAATGATTGCGAAAATTAATTATACGATTCAATTTGGGTAAGACGGTTTTAGTATTAGCATATTATGTTTTTGCTTATTGATTTTAAGGTAGCTAGAAAGATTTGTGAAAGAAGATTTTAACATAATATATTTGTTGTGAAAAATGATTATTTTTATAATTTATGTTGTGTAACAGAGAATTAGAAATACAATACACCTAAATACACATAATATGAGCACAATATCAATTATTTCTTGTAAATTTGGCATATCCAATACACAGCCGCGAACAAATTACTAGGACTACTGACATAGCCTGTCATAGTGTTCATTAAAAATTATATTTCTTCTGCGAATAATGTCATCATAAAAAATGTATTTTTGAGGCGAACAAATTACTTTGTCTCATATTTTCTATAAACACACATTTCATTATTTTTAATCATAAAAAGCGATTTTAAATCGCTTCAGCATTGTTACCCGCTAACAGTAAGACCCGATCTCAAACCGACATTGTTTTACCCTCGCCATAACTGAGGACTATAAATTATAATAACTTTTTATCTTAAGCAATAAAAAATATATTAATTCCTGGCTTTTTCAGACGAATTCAAAACTCATTTGTAAGTCCAGTAGATTTTTCTATCATAAATGAAAATACTTGAGATCATTTATTTTTTATCGAATTCAGTAAAACGCTGAATAATTTTTTGCTGTCAATTCGGTTGAAATATAGGCTCTAGTTATAATTTTACTTACGTGAATATTTCATGGAAATCAACCTCAATTTATGTAAATTCAATCCGACTGAAACAAATGTCTGGATTAAGATTAAACTCGCATTGTTCGCTGTAATATTCGTTTATATAAAATAGAAAACAAATAAATTACTACTATAAAATGTTATCTCATGATACAAACACGTGTGTATTTTATCACCTTTTACGTTTTAATCCCATGTAATAGTGCCCTATTTTATGAGACTAAAATAGTCACTAGTATATTGCCATATACCGGGTACGCTGCCTAAATACCACTATTGAGAATAATCTAATATAAATTACGCCTCACGCAAGCCGGGAATCGAACTCGAGACCAATTCTATATGAATGTGTAGTTATTGACCTTTAGTCATACCTAGTTATATGGGTACTCTACCACCCTTTTTAATCTTACTCGTGCACTTTTAGAAGTATCAAAAAATAATATTTAGTGAGTGGTAGTAAATCAGTATATTTTTTATTCGAACCAACCATAATTGTCGGATGGCCATATTTGACCCAATTACCTTAATTTTTGTCCCGCTGATGGCAATCTCTTCCCGTAATAAGAGATTACCAACTTTTCAATCTAGCTCATCCCACTTTAAGAGGGGTATCAAAAAATAATATTTCGTGAGTGGTAGTAAATCAGTATCGTTTTTATTGAACCACACATCCATCAGTAACATAACCACCAAACAATGTAACCGCCCACCCGATAACGTTTGCAACTGACATTCTATATTTCTGTAGGCGAGATACGCGTGAAATACAGGCTGGTGAAAAAAGATACGTTTAAAATATATTTAATTCATTACTGCCTCACCGCTAGAAAAACCTTTGCGTAATGAGAGAGACGACCAGTTTCTTTATCAAAAGCAACTTACTTACTTGTCTGTTGCGAAACAAATTATATTCTTACTAGCTGACCCGCGCAACTTCGCTTGCGTCACATAAGAGAGGATGGGTCAAAATTTTCCCCGTTTTTGTTACATTTTTCACTGGTTCTCTGCTCCTATTGGTCGTAGCGTGATGATATATAGCCTATAACCTTCCTCGATAAATGGACTATCTAACATTGAAAGAATTTTTCAAATCGAACCAGTAGTTCCTGAGATTAGCGCGTTCAAACAAACAAACAAACAAACAAACAAACAAACTCTTCAGCTTTATAATATTAGTATAGATAATTGGTGTAGTCCATAGGCACAGTAAAATTGGGATTGCCATATTTTAATCATTAATGAGTGAAATTTCTAGTTCTGGCAAGCGATTGCCAACGAGTTTAAGATGTCATTTTTTTGATTGAATCAATCAATAATAAAATTTGAAAATGTACTTATAATCTAACGTATCATTCACCTTTTATAGATCTCTCACTATATTAAAATATAAACATCTAATACAGTTTCTCTCCAAACATTTTATCCATGCTGTATATTTACCGTATGATGAATATACGTCATACATCACCGCACAGACACACGATACGATATCGGCAAAAGGTTCGGATACGGCAATGGATTCGAAATGATTGAATGATACCTATACATCAGGGTGATGGTAAAAAGAACTCTGTTGATTATCATCTGTTTATTTTGGGAATGACATTGACCTAGTGGTAACTATTTATAGATCTATGTTTTATATACTTATACGGGGGGATAGTTTATTTGTTGCCACACAACTTTTATTCGTATTTACCGTCAGTAAGGTCTCGAATCCTTTTTATACACCTCTATATTTGAAAATTAAAATGATTGTCATGATTTTCATGATAAAGTTAATGACTTAAAGCATGACATAACCCATAACATCTATAAAAAAATGTTACAAATGACATAATGAAACCAAAAGTATAATCTTCAAATTTTAATGTAGTAGGAACTCTATATTTTTAGTGCAAGTTGCTGACCTATTATTGCTGCCAGAATGCAAACGAAGTAATAAAAATATCCCCAAAAAATTTAAAGCACAGTGCACACAAATCTTTCCGAAAAAAGTAAACTGCAAGTTAATCCTCTTGTTTCTTACGGAAGCAAAATATACTGAAGAGTTAGCATATCCGGAGTTTTGCAGCGTCACTAGTTTATACCGGAGTGTGTCCTCGACGTTATATCCGGCTGCAGTACAGGTACCCGGGTTAAATTCCGGTTAAGTAGGTAAATCTCGCTTTGCCAACGCTACAGGATTAAACATGTAGACGTGACACACGGGTGTATGGATTGGTGAGCCGAATACGCAGGTCGAAATGAGCCTAACAAAATTTCTATTGTCGAATCGTTCAAGTGTTTATGAACTAATTATTTATCTACTCATTAGAAACAAATTTGTTTTCGTTTGAAACCAACTTTAAACAAATATTTTTAAATTGTGCAAGTATAAACCATATGTAAGCGATATTACAAACGAACATTCTTCAAATGCGAAGAATGTTCTTACACCATGATTTGGCATGGCGTTGTATGGAAATCAAATATTTTATACTTCGTTTTTGAGCTTTCGACTAAAAGTAAACATACATAAACCACTAATAAATAATTGAGTTTAAATTCATGTCAATCTTTCAGAATTTATTTAACTACAAAACTCAACTTTCCTATAATTTAATTACAAAACTCTCCATGAAATCTGCCATTGAAAACTTCACACCATCAAGGAAACAGCCTCTAAAGATAAGCATCGAGCCACGACGAGTTTACTCATAAATTACCCTATAATCTGAACGTAGATAACATCGGTATAGCCGTTTAATCCTTAACCCTCAAATCCTATTTAAATTTTAAGCTGAGGTTCCGCAAGCGGCTGACTGCAAACGGCAGAAACGGGACCAACGGCATTTGCCGTTTGACGTTTGACCTATGAGTTACAACTACTTGACGTGTGACCAAGAATTGTTAAACGATTTTCTACTAGTATTGGCAATCAGCTATTGAGAGATTTTGTATGAAAATTAGCGCCTCTAGTGGATGCCGTAGGAACTAATTGTACAGTACATTTTAAATGTCAAATTCCTGCTACTCGTTAGTACAAACTGTAGAGAATTGCGCTACTGCAACGTTTTGATATAGACTGCTATGAGTCACGAAGATATGCCGTTATTATGATGCCAAATGCCGAATGAACTTCTAGAAACCATTCGTATTTCGGTATCTTTCGAATATAAATCAATTCTGTATTCTGCAGTGACGCGACGCATATTCAATAATCTTCATATTATTTATATAATTATCTCGTCAGAAAGTATCGCGTCACGGCTTTTTATACATAGGACAGCGAATTAAAACAATAACAGATTTCTAGGAACAATTTGCAATCGAATATCGGTATCTTTTGAAAATAAATCAATACAGTATAATAATCCCGCCGCTGTTTGTGACTGCCGGCTGCTCCCGTCGCGCCGCTTGTGAAATCCTACCTTAAGTAAGACTCAGTAATAAATTTACTTGCAAAATTAATAATTTTCTCACTGTTTACGATTTAAGAAGACATAAAAATGTTCAAAATGTGCGACACCTTAATTTGACTTTTCAATAATTCATTGCCGCTTTTGTTTTGATAGCGTTGTTGAATTTATGAGCGGAATAATAATTGCGCGTAATGTATTCTATTAAACTTGGGTGATATTTGAGTAATGTTTTGATAAATAACTAATGCGATTATATTTCAGTAGACTTAGTTTCGTTTGTAATACAATCTTAGTATCACTATTAATGATAGACGAAACTCTATTGTTTATTAAGTGCGTTTAGCAGCTAGTCACGTAACAGAGCCGACATTGTGCTCTCTGAAATAAAATAAAGCTTTACTCAAACATCACTAAACGGCCACCCATCCATAGACAGGCTGTATCAAAATTGCTTGCCTACCTTCCTAAAGACATCAACAAAATAGCAGACGATTCTAAAATAGCTTGGTTTTACTATTAAATAATTAAGTATTATACCGAATGCAACAGTGATTGTCATTCGATCTATAAATTGAGTGGTGTAGTGACGTCATGAATGCGCCATGACAGGCCAGACAACGACACGCATGCATAATTCATAAAGCCCAATAAAGCCACAGAAAATGCAATTTGAGTGAACTACACAGGAGTTGTATAGGAAATCTATTTAAAACACTGAAACTAGATTCCTAGTTTGTAGAATAAAGTGGATTTTAAGTAACTGCACGCAAATAGAAACTACAGTTTGCGAAACCGATTTACCTTAGCGCTTTTTTGAATAAGTATCTTTATAAGCTTATCAAATGAAATTAGAGAAATTGTTTGTCATTTTACTTATCGGATAGGCTAACTGCCTATTATCAATAACCTGTGAAACTGAAGTTAAAAATCTGCGGATTGGGAATTGTGAGACGACGTATTATTTATAAAATTAAGATACATTGTAAACCTGTAACGCAATTCTCCACAGTCGGTACTATCAAGTATCGAGAGTTTGACATTTAAAATGTACTGCCAAAATAGTTCCTACGGAGCCCACTGGCGGCGCTGACCAGATTTCCGAGCAAAATTTCTCGATAGCTTGTCGTTTGCGGTAGTCGATAGTGGTAGAGAATCGAGCTACAGTAACTAACCTTTAATTGCCCTTCAAAATTATACTCAGAAATATCAACATTGCGACGCCAGTACAATATTTTGTAATCATCAGAATTTGTACAAAACTTTCGCCCCTTATTTTCTTCTAATTTCCTTTATAAATTTCATAACGTGATATTTTATGAGAGTATCAGTTACCTAGAACATTAGGTAGAAAAGTGCACTTTGTCTAAAGTATCGTATATCGATAGAGCCTTTATCGTTAACGGCCTAGCTCATATAACCAGTCACAAAGGGGTTTTAGCACCAATATCATGTTATTAAAACTTCTACTACATTTTAAGGCTTTAGTCTCCAGTTTAACGATTTTAAAACGAGCAGTGCTAGATTGTCGATATAATACTGGCCATATGATTGCCTGCAAGAAAGAAAAAAAATAAAATCAATAAGTTAAATGAAGTAAACAATAGGTTATTTCTAGTCTATCTAAATGTGGTGAGAAAATAGTTTTATCTCTAAACCAAATTAGCATCTTTAAGCTTCCAAAATAAAATGCTTTGACAAGGAAAATTGCAACGTATTTTTAAATACAACTAGTTTAGTCTAGAAAGCCTTACCTATGTGTAAGGTTCGCAGCTGGCAGAGGTATAAGTAAACTGAATTTTATACATCAGTGACTTTACTTACTTATGCAGTTGATGGTGGCCTATTTAACACATCTACTTTCATTCGAAATACGCAGAATAATTAATAATAATAAAGATAAAGTGTATTCTAAAACCCCTTACTAAGTAAGAGGGACTTAAAATTAATTTAAAACAGTTTACAGTTAAATACATTAATTTAAACTTCTACATCTGATGCACTAAGTTTTAAATGAACGCATGCCGTCAGTGCTATTTCCGTAAATGGGAATTGAACTGAAAAATGACCAGACGCTTTATTCCGTTCCAGCCAATTCCAGAGCAGTTTCATTTAAATTGGAATCTCATTTCCACCTCGTCTCCGTAATCCATATACTAGTGGACGCAACCGTGTATGTGGTGTTTGATTACCGGACTATGCAAAACTACTCGAATTTAAATCTAAAAATACTTAATGATTGCAACGTTTCCAATCTGCAAATTATTGTTTGTAAATTTCTGTTTTTTTATTACTAGTAATGGCGACTTATAATAAACTTATTATTCTTAGTGCCACTTATTAAAATGTTTTTGATTCAAACGATAAAGCTATACGATATGTTTTAAAAATACGCTATGATCGCTGATTAATTTTCTTTGTAAATTTGTCCATAGCTTTTTGATAATATGCTCGATAGCTAGTTCGTTTTAAAAATTCGTTTCTTAATTAGGATATTTTTCTGTTATGTGGAGCTTATACTAACCTTTAATTTGAATGACTAAAAAGTGCACTAATACACCTAGTAAGATCTTTGATACCTAGCGTAAATTTAATAATTTAGTTGGCCAAACTACTAACCGATGAATCACCATAATAGTTTCTAAAATGTGAAGCATATTGTTATAGCCCGAAGCGGGTCAGAGTTGAGCCAAATATTTTGTCTACTTTGCACAGTAACTGAATGTTTCATAAAGTAACTAATTATAACTGTTTTCGGCAAAACCCAGGTATTTGGAACAGATGGTAGATGTTCGGCATAAACCGGCATAAAAGTTTTATTGGAAAGACCGCTGTTTCAGATAAGGCTTTGAAAACTGATGCTACGAAATTGAATTTGGTTTTCAACCGTACCTATAACTTTGGTAACTGAAAAAAGTTCGCGTTATCCGATTTTATAAATTTTGGTGGAGCGTAATGATGACTAGGTAATATTATTGCACTTGCACTTGTTTTAGTAACTCTGATTTTTATAATAAACCGCTGATAATATAATTTATTCAAAAATCTGTTGTGTTTTTGTACAATTAGATTTTACTTTAAGGTTATCCTAACATCCGTCCATCCTTTGGGGAAGACCCTTGCCCAGCAGTGGGACAGTTACTGGTTAAAAACGCGGCAAAAAAAATACATTTTATTTTTCACGTAACATTAAAATATACGAAATTTTCCGAAATTCTTTACGCGTTTCGTTATTACCAAAATATAATTTTACATTAAATTTTAAAGTTCATTTTATTAATATTCTGACGTAAATTAAAAAGGAAATTCTGTAGCCGACATTTTGTCCGTTACATCGTAATATCAAGTGAAAATGCAGTTTTAAAATGTAACACAATATTTGGTGCTAAAAACCAAGTCTAGATATTTCTCGTGATTTTATATGACGGTTTTGGTAGACGGAGAATGGTTACATAAAGTTATTGTCTCCTACTGTAATAATGGGCCACTTTGTTATTTCATAATAAATATCTACATTTTCCACGTTAATATTGCGGTATGAAACTTTATTTTTTACTTTGTGATTAATAACCTACATGTATTACGATTCCTATAAACGGGAAAGTAAATAAAAGTGCACAAAGTAGACAGATATTTGCTGCCTTTAAAAATACAAAACAGACCTAGTTATATAGTATAACTAAATACATAAGCAAAGCAAACTAACAGTTTTCAGCCAGGATTAACACAAACGATACTTTTTATATCGGGAAATCTTTATATCTAACTCGTAGTTCGATTAAGAATATAAATAATTACCCTCTTATTCATAAAAATATATGAAGTTATGAAAGGCTTATAAAGAGTTTTGTTTCTTTCACTCCTTAGTGAAATGAAAAAGAGAAAACATTTTATAGTCGTTTTGTAACTAAAATAGGTTTATAGTGTGTTTATGAATAAGAGGGTTAGAATTTTATAAAAAGTTATACCTATACATAATCAATATTGTACTTTTTTACTCGCCTTTCGAGATCATTTAACAATTCAATTCGTAAAATCCAACAATATTTTTGAACAGCAAAAATATAAACAACCAAACAATACATTTAATTCAAAATTTTGCTGTTTATAGGAATTGAGTGCAATATTTGCACTCAATTCCTATAAACAGCAAACACATTTATGATAAAAATACAAGTTTACAGCATAAATAGAGTCTCACGTGGAAACGAAATGGATTTTAAAATGGGTTCTTGAGACATTTGTCGGGATTGAGTCTGGAGACGGCGAGATTTCCACGTGAATTTGACCTTCATTTTAGCAGGTTTCTTTATAATACTGATCCATTTCCTTGCTGCATGGAGTTGGCCAGCTTTTAGTGTAATTGACGTAATATATTTCCAGATAGTTTCTATAAAAAAAAATGGTAATGTTTATTTTTCCACCCAAGCCGATGCATCTCTGTCATTTCTTTAAAAACTGACAGAAATCATTTGTAATTCAAACTTAATATATTATAATAATATGTAATTTAAAGTTCACTCATACCAATTGACAGTATGGTAGAGCACTAGCGCATCTTACAATTTGTGATAAAAACCGAAGACCCATGACGATTAAAATAAGTAATATTTCCTTTTTTACTGATAATGTGAATATTGAAGAAAGATATAAATGTCACAACTATCGGCATCGGCTGATTAGCAAATCGGCTTGGTAATACTCGCGTAGATATAAGACACTATAAAAATATCTGTTCCTTAAATATAATTTCTCACTTTTCAAATATAATTTGATATAAAATACATCAATATGAATGAGATATTTACCTCACAATGCTGTCGGCGGCATTCACTTGCAAATGCATCTTTTTCACAGATAAATTGAATCTTAGCTCGTTTCCGATTGCTCTCCAGTTGAGACGTTTACTTATCGGGATAACGATTTTTACAGTAACTTATACAGAATAGAAAATCCATTGCTATATTTACATCGTATATCATATCTACATATTATTATATCCTTATACTAGCTGACCCGCGCAACTTCGCTAGCGTCACATAAAAGAGAATGGGTCAAAATTTTCCCCGCTTTTGTAACATTTTTCGTTGCTACTCCGCTCCTAATGGCCGTAGCGTTATGTTATATAGCCTAAAGCCTTCCTCAATAAATGGCCTGTTCAATACAAAAATCAATTTTTCAATTCGAACGTAGCTCCTGCGTTTAGCGCGTTCAAACAAACAAACAGACAAACAAAAACTTTACAACTTTATAATATTAGTATAGATTACTAATGCAAAAATGCTTGTCTTTTTATTTTGCTTCTTGTCTGTATTTCTATTATGCCTTTATGCCTACAATACTGAACCTAGTTTGATGATTTTTCTGATTGATAGGTATAGGGCTTAAGATCTACAATTAAACACAGGATTAATTTTCGTACAGAATTGTGTGACCCAAAGTTTCAGGCTTGGTCCATGAGTATCTACTTCGTGTACCTACGTTGTTTTACATGTTTGCAAAACTCTACGCAAGATTTAGTATAACTGCGGGAATAGTTATTCAAACAGTTTATGTAAACGGTAAATTCGTATTCATATTATAATTATCGCTGTCTCTGTATAAAACATCATTTGCGGACTTGAATATGCTCGATGTGAATTAATAATATCATATTTAAATAGCGTAACGAAGTGCTATTTAATTAAATGGCCAGTAGGTACAATTAATCGGAAAATGGCTGGAATTTATCGGATGTATTTATCGCCAATTAAAAATAAATAGCTTCTTCGAATTTATTATGTCCAGGTTAATTGTATCATGCGGAAGAAACACGTGATGCGTACGCCGTGTCCAATTAAATAATGTGTCTTTTGAAAAATACTTTAAATATAATCGTAAATGATAATTCACCACGAAATGGTCTTTCTTTTTCTTTTTAAAATTTGTTTAATATGTATATTATATATATAGCATACTTATTTTTATAAAACATTATATTAATATGTTTCTAAAAATTGGATATCAATAAATGTAAATATAAATTATAATATTTTTCGATAGTATAACGCAGTTTTGACAACGTGCCACGTAAATGACACACACGTATTACATGGGACTAACATTGTTAATCGCGAAACATGGGTGTATAATTTGATAAGCTTACGTCTATACATTCGGGTATAACAGGCGTAATATTAACGTATGTATAAATATAGTACAGAACACAAAAATAAGTCTTAAAAATTGTCATTGCAATTTGTATTCATAACAAATCTTACACCAAACTTCTCATTATATTTCTTTAATACCTACTTAAACAAGATTTAACAACAAACGATACATAACCGAAAAATGAGAACAAAAACACCAAAACCCTTACTAAACCTTTTAAACACGATGCTTTCCGTCGTCAACACGTTAAAATTCTTACAAAAAATCCCAGGCACCGATATCAGTGTACAAAAAGCCTTAGCTGCCGGCCATATATGAAAATTTTCGTTGAAAATGTACCTAGATTTTTTCCAAACTGATCGTAAAACTTAAAATACAGCGGTCTACTTCCTAGGCGAGAGGCGACCCACCATTTTTTAAATATGCGCCGCTTAGATAAGTGTTCGTGTGAATATGATAGACACAATGTGCTCTCGTTCAAATGGGATCGTAAATGGATGAAAAAGCCGTTATTTTGAG
This sequence comes from Anticarsia gemmatalis, assembly GCF_050436995.1. Taxonomy (NCBI): domain Eukaryota; kingdom Metazoa; phylum Arthropoda; class Insecta; order Lepidoptera; family Erebidae; genus Anticarsia; species Anticarsia gemmatalis. Next base: position 2,524,482 of record NC_134759.1, read on the forward strand.
AGGTTAAGGTAAAATTATGAAGTTTAGAATAGATTTTACGAGGCATTTGTTTACCTTTCGATGTTTTGGTCTACCATTCATAATGTACTGGAAAGTATTTAGGTTTGTGAGATTTTGACAGATATGGCACAGAAATTGGTTAGTTAACTGCGTCAAAATCCGATCAGTAGTTTTTGCGTGTACGCGTAACAAACATACACACATGCAGACATCCATCTTACAATCGCATTTATAATAATAGTAGGACATACGTCTAATGTTTTCGTTCACAAAATGTACCACAAACAACAGTATAAACGCCAAACCATTACCACTAATCTATACTTATAATAAATCTGTAGAGAGGTCAATTCTGTACATTGAATATATTTAAAAAAAAAACAATGGGGGATGTTTAGTAACGGATACTGATACCGAATCTGCAATTTATAATTTTCTTTTCTGTCTGTCTGTCTGTCTGTCTGTCTGTCTGTCTGTCCTCCGTCTGTATGTGTCGCTATCACTTAAAAACTACCGAATAGAATGCACTGAAATTTGGTATATGCATAGAATAAGTAGTGGAGCAATTTCTAGGATACTTTTTATAGCATAAAATTTCAAAGATTTTTAGATAATTGAAAAAAATACGTACAAATCGTTTGTGCCTGCGTTTCCCTAAAGAGACCATAGATGGCGTTGCCACATCCATCCACAACATTCAAATTATAGTTAACGCGGCGCCTGCCGTATCGATACCTGTTGTTCGCACCAACCAATAGATGGCGTTATAGTCCGCAACGAAGCATGTTTTTTCTAATAAATTTATTTGATGGCTTTATTAATAAAAAAATACCTTTGAAACATGCTATACATTTATAAGATTTTCAAACATAAATGTTGTATGATATATTACACAAAAATGTTGGTTTACGTGGGTCCGGTGCGATCGGAATATCCTAGATGGCAAACCGAGTAATTTCGTTTGTTGTCGTTGTTCGCCGCAACTAACGGATGGCGTTGTTGTTCGAAATACATAACCAAATTAATTGGTTGCATTAAGGAAATAAATTGGATAGCTATGAAACAGACTATGTGGTAAGTTTAAAAAAATAAACAACGGATGATATAATTATAAAAAATAATTACGGGTTACGCGGTTTCGGACGTATCATCGCAAGTATAGGTACATATTACGCGTGTGAAGAGCTCCGGCGCAGATAGGTTTGTCTGTACCTATAATAATATTCTGAATCAGACGGGTAAGCAATGGTCAGTCTATAATAAGGTATTATATTTTACACTGTAAACTGGTACGGATACAGACGAAAGCGGAAAAGAAGGTAACCACAGGAAATCAGGCCTGCCTGAGCCTGTGTCACATTGTGTGCCCTTCGGGTCCCTTTCGTAAATAACCATTAGATGACAAAAGAGTTGTTAGCATTTTTATGTGTAGGTGTATCGAGTGCTTCGCAATTCGCGTGCTCAAACGAATAAGCAACAGTACGAAATTCGCGCGAGCGGAGCTGCACGGGTCAGCTAGTATAAAATAAACTAAAACCAAAAACTACCTCTAATCGACATTACTATTCAATTGAAACACGAAAACAACTCAGAAAGCTACTAAATAAATCATTCGCTCCATATTTTACTCGCTTTTCTATCTACAACAGAGTTTTACACTACTTAGTACCACTTACAACTACACGAGTACACGAGTACACGTACTTAAGAAACGAAAAGATTTATTTTGTTCCCAAGTCGTAAAAACTTGCCTTCGCTTATGTTTCACTACGAACACTTATCACAATCCGGAATTTCTTTTGAATTTCACAATTTGTAGTGATTAATGGACAGTTTGGTAAATTGCGATTTCAGTTTTGTTGTAATAGGCATACTATTTTGATGTTTAATGTTTTTTTTTCTTTGAATGGTGATGGACAATAATGTAAGTTACAATGTCACTTACATATTTGTAGTAATTAACTACGTCATAGATTTTTGATTTTACAATTGTCATCGGCATTTAATAATAACTAATCACTTTGTTCCCATAAGTCGTAGGGTGATGATAAATAATGTTAAAACCTCCTCCTTATTATTGTAATTTTCATAAATTGATTCTTATTATTATAAAGACAATGGTTTTTTTTTATTTGTCTAGTTGTTTTCTAGATGAGTACTATCAAACGAAAAAAAAGGACATTTCAGCATTATTTTATTTATTTCATGGTCAGATCAACCTTTATATGTATATCTTTCGAAAATAGCAATTTTAGAGTACCAAAATCTAATAACATAAGACAATAATTTGACACAAAGTCGATACGGTAATATCGAGTTTCTATCGCGTTAATGTCATTCGTGATTGTGATATCACATTGTCGACTATAGTTTGTAGCAGAGTATAAAGTTTATAGTACTATAGCCGGCATCATTCAGCAAGACGCTTTAAAACTTAATGTTTCATATATTTGTTATAAGTTCCGCGTTTTCATAGACGAATCTTTTGCACTCGTTCCTTTGAAATATTGTTGTAAAATTGTTATGTATTAGAGCGCTTACTTTGTAGTTATTTTATAAGTTAAGTTCAGTTAAGTTTAAGAATAAAATTTCTTACGCTGATGTCAATAATACCCCTGTTTTTACCAACATAAAAAAGGAGTAGGAACTATATTCGAACAACTGTTTATCAACTTTATGATTTGAAGCACATAACCATAATTTTGAAATGAAATGTTTTTTGCACAACCACTTTTTTACTTTAAAGCTTAATTTATTACTATCTCACAATTCCTTACAGTTTCACCTTGCAATTAAAGTAACCAAGTCGAGAAAATCTATGAAGATTTTGAATGCTGTCAATTACACCAGATTATACAATTTTATTAAAGATAGTGAAGATTTAACCATTAACTTAGTGGTCAATAAAAATTCATAACTTTTGGTGGAAATTTAATTTACGTTAAATGTTAAATTATTTTAGAAAGTTTACGTAGACTGAAGTTTATAGTAAAACCTTCCATAATAACTACTCTACATCTTGTTGTAGATAATCTACATATTATTATTATAGTTATGACAATCCCTCATAACTTTCTTACGACGCTATAAGCGTTTATAGTAGGAAGATGTACCCACCTGCGGTAAAGCAAGCGCTTCAAAACATGCTGTTCAAACACTTTTCAGCTTATAGACCACTAGATGACCCACGCGGAACCACTCGCGTAAAATTAGGGCAAAATTATTCGTAATAGGGTTTCTTTCAGAACAAACGTCTAACTTCTCTACGGAAACGACAACTTTGTCCAAAAATGGGTAAAAAAAAAACCTACGTGTTATGCCGTTGCCTAAGTGAAGTTTTATCAGTATTAAAGTAAGCAGTTATTGCGTGAAAGTATGAATAGCTTCACAAAATTTCGCATTCTGGGTAAATTATTTCAATACGTTAAAGATTTAATTTAAAAAAAAATGGTATCCTTGCTTTAATCTTTATCCAGGTCTTTGAATATATTTTAATTTTCATTAAAATCGGTTAATTCAACCGTGAAAGCGGAACAGACAAACAGATTTCTACTTCCTTAAGGAAGTATGAATAAACCAACAACCATATACTTTTGACTTTATAGACCATATTCGCGTGTATGCAGAGTAATGACGCGTAGGTTTTAGTTGCAAACATAAATCTATTGTAGTCTCTCTCACTCAAGTATCAAGGAAACAAGTTAATAAACTTAAGTGGAGTTTTAAAGTGAGCACAGTTTTCGCTGAATTGGATTTAAGCTGGATTTCTATAGCATTAATGAAAACAATTTTTAAATCGCATTATTTCTACTGGCAAGCAACCATGTTTAAACAAAAGTTCATGAAAAAGAAATCTAAATCTACTTCACACTGACAAATACCATTTAATCACATCGAAATGAAAACATACAGTTTCACATCAAATGGATTGTCAAAATATTTGTAAGAGCGGTTTATCTGTGGATTAATCGTTCGAGCAAAACGGCTTAGTGCGGCTTTAAAAATGGCTTAGATTTCACTCCAACGAATCTGATGAGTATTAAGACATAAGATCGTAAGCCGATGTAACCTTGTTTTGGGAAATATTGTGTTAGGAATTGTATAAATTATCTATTCTAAGAAACTGACGATGAACTGACGATTTCGTAAGAAAGGTACCGTAACACGATTCTCTACCGTCGGTACTACCTAATGTTGAAACTTTGACATTTAAAATTAAAAAATAAGTAGGTAAATATTGTTCCCACGGGGCTCGCTAGAGGCGGTGATCAGATTTCCATACAAAATTTATCGAAAGCTACCTAGTTGTCGACAATTCATGTACGTCGAAAATCGCCCCTCTGGTATCAACGAGCTTATAACCTAGTTATTTAACGTCTCCGTCATTTGTACATTTTCCTGAACAAAAGATTAATACGTGCAAATAACAATATTATTCGAAACTTGGCTTCATTAAATACTGCTTTAAATACGTGTTATTAAAACGAAAATTCAAAATCCTTTTACTCTAGTAATGGAAAAGTTCTTTATTCATTCTATTTGTTCAGAAGATGAAGTAGTTATTCAGGGTAAAACCACATTTATGGAGAAAATTAAATACACGGCGAATAAATAAAAATAAGCTGTAAGCGTTAATAAATCAGACAGGCTTGTGTGCAGCGAGAAGAGGTTTATATGGCTTCAGGTTCGTGGCTTGTTGACTTTAAAATTTCCATTTCATTTTTCAAACATTTATAACAGGTGGCTAGTTAAATATGATGATTTATTGTTAAGATATGTTTTTATAAATACCGAATGTTTCACCCGCTACAGATAAACTATAGCTACGTTTGAAAATACAAAATTTTGAACTCTACTGTTTACTATATGGTTTAAAACCACGTTTTTGTTCAATAATCCCATTGTCGGGCACAGATCACTTCACAAAATAGAGCATTTAGCATCGAAGTCCACAAAATTTCCGATTACGTCAAAATGTCGATCAGTAAATTCTATAACTTAAATAAAACCATAAAATCTAAGCAGCAAAAAATATTCTTAACAAAATTTTATCTATATTTATTGTAGGAGATACCCAGTGACATGTAAGCCGTTCACAACGTTACACACCACGTAATAAGTTGGCGTCTCTCAGCCGTCTTTTATGACAAAAGCGGCCGTGGATGTCGGAAATGAATATCGTTACGTTTTAATGGCTTTTATTTTTAACTATTATTGTGATATCAATGTCATGAACACAATAGCTTTGGTTTCATGAAGAAGGAAAATGATGAGAAAAAGACTTTAAATTTTTATATGGATTCCGGGAATTTTGTGTTACCATTAGTCTGTAGACCGGTGTCAAGACTTGAACATTAAATAGACATATAACTTACTAGCTTTTACCCGTGACTTCGTCGCGCCACCTGAATTTTCCCATGGGAATGCGTTATTTTCCTTGGATAAAGTAGCTTATGTCCATTCTCGGTTATTAAAATATCTCCATACCAAATTTCATGCAAAGTGGTTCAGTAGTTTAGGCGTAATTGAGTAACAGACAGACAGACAGACAGAGTTACTTTCGCATTTATAATATTAGTATGGATAATTTTTAGATCGACATTTTTGTCTTGTCATGACAACCTTTCTTTCTCTATAAACCAAGCCTATTTTTTTTGCAAAAGACGTGAGACGAGACCTGTACAAAAAATTGAGGTTTCTTGATCAAATTATATCTTTATGTCCACACTTTATAAAAAAATGAAACGAATAACAATGTGAAATAAACTGAAAGACACTATACTCTTAATTGGCTTTTTCAACCTACACTAAATAATAGTAAAACCTTTTAAACCTTTTTCACAACGCAATATGTCAATTTTTCACCAAAGCCAGAACTAAAACGTCAAGGAATTCAAGATACAACGCTCTTTTTGCGTATAGTAAACGTATAATATTAATGGATGGAAGCCGTTTTAAAAAAAACATAAACAACACAAAAAACACATTAAATTCAAATAAAAATACCACATCTGTTCAAGCAAGCTCTTCCACCGCAAGCTCATAAGCGATACTCATATCAACTTCAAGTGCTATGTGCTCTCGTCGTGTACATATCAGTGTAAAGAACGCAGAACGCAGGTGTTATGTGAACGGTACTTAAATTAAGACGAGCCTTCTTCCATAGACATGATTGCTTTAAAATTGAGTTTTGAATAATTGGATTGTTACTTTGTATTGGGAGAATTATTGCCGGCTTTACATTTTTGAGTGTTTTATTGGCGTACTTTGTAAAAAAATAAATATTACAGTAAGTTTCTTAGTACTTTGTATTATGTGTAAATGGGGGTGCAAGTGTTTATATTAGAGATTATAGTTTAATGATAAATAAAACTTTTTCTTTTGTTGATTCACATATACCTACTACAAATTAAAATAGAATACAAAGAATTTAAAGTCCATAAAAATACACACAAATCTCGTAAACCAAAACAAACATCTTAAAACTAGCAAAAAATAAAAATACAACCTGTCCATCCATTAAAAGCTACCCTTTTTAACGTTCGGTTAAAGAAAGTCCGACACTTATCCTGTATATGACATACATTCCTGTCCGTCTCAGTCCGAACGATTTCCGACCAAATCCCGTATTTATGGACACCCAGTAATGGACGTTCAGAAATTCCTATTGACGTTTGGTCGAAAATGAAAAGTGTTCGGAAGCCGATTTTCGCGGCTTTTTTACTTTTTAAGGTTGAGAATTGCGGACGATGTTCCGTTTGTCCTGTTTGATGTTGTGTTCACCTGTTCGGTATTTTTGGAAATGCGCATTATTTGGTTTAAAGATTTTTGATGTTTGATTGCAAATTAGTGTTGCATTAGTACCTATCTATGAATTTGTAAGGGAAGTAAATATGTGGTGGCAATTAGCCAGTGAATTATTAACAAGTAAAATTCGTAATCAAAATCAGATTCACAGTCAGAGCGGGCCGGTTTTAGAAGAATATTTTGTATGCCATCAAAAACATCCTGTAAAAAACCTCAAGTCTCGCAGCGTAAAAAGTGGTGAGATCTATGTAATACCAAGTCGATTAATCTGTTTAGTCTCTACTGAAAGGACCTTCTGTCTTAAGTTATTACATAAGTTATTATCATGCCAATATTAAAAATATTTCACGTTTAAAACAAATAAATCGACCTGGCCATCGCATAATTTGATTATTAGTATGTACCACACTGCACAGCACGACGGGCCAGCAACCGAAATCCTCACTAGGGTCCTTCCGAATATAATAATTGAGATGAGTATCTTAAAGAAATTAATGCTCCTGAAATTTTAATGGCGAATTTGTGTTTTCATGCGATGACCAAGTCGATTTATTTGTTTTAAACGTGAAATATTTTTAATATTGGCATGATAATAACTTATGTAATAACTTAAGACAGAAGGTCCTTTCAGTAGAGACTAAACAGATTAATCGACTTGGTATTACATAGATCTCACCACTTTTTACGCTGCGAGACTTGAGGTTTTTTACAGGATGTTTTTGATGGCATCTCACTTCTTTTTGTAAAGCGAACATAAGTCCAATTTGTATGGAAAGACGGTTATTTTTTCATAATTCAACATATTTTCCTATTGAAATGTTGTTCAGTTTCATGGGCTAAACACCTTTAAGTTATGCCTCATACAGTAGGTACCTATGTACACCTATTATTTTCTATTATACTACAGTAATAATTAATTCATTAACTGCAAATGTAACCTTGTAATCCTATATAAATGTATAAGATTACAAAGTTATTCTTGCAGTTAATGTATTTAGAAAACTGGACTGAAATTAGAAAATATTGAAATTTTCCCATGATTAAGATACTAAATTCTATTTGTATTCTAAATTTGAAGCTTCTAAGTCTGCTAGAAATGCCTTAGACTTTTGATGATCGGTGAGTCAGTGAGTCAGTGAATCAGTGAGTGACAAAATTCAAAACTTTAACAAGTTGTCATTCTTAAAGTACTGGTTCAAATTGACTGAAATTTTCAATATACCGTGTTCATACAATGACTGATAAGTCGCTAAAAATTCAGGCTTCTTGTTTTATCCACAACGAAATTATAGGGGGTCGAAAATGGCCTGAATTGCTTCGAGAAAAGATGGTACGGCCGTGCCGCTTTTTTTTGCTCGACTTGCGGGGGCACTGCCGTGCCCCCAGATCAGAAATATTTTGAATCAGTATATGAGTACTTTAAATAATATATTATTCGTTTGGTGTCATGTTCTTTATCCGCTATTTATGTCATTCTTTTTTGTTTTATGCTATACCATGATTTGATAAAACATAAAATCACGCCATTTTTATAGGGGTAGACAGGGGCCAAAGAACACAACTTATCACGATTACAAACTTCCTTTATAAAAAAAATATACAAGAGGAAAAAAAAATAAAGATACAGTCACGAACAAAAACATGTGATCAAAATAAACTAGGTGATGGTACAGTCGTGTACAAAGCGGACTCAATGAATCACTCTCAAATGCACGTGTTATATTTCTGTAGCGGACAAAAATCTCTGGTTTCGTGTTTGAAATGTATGTGTTAGAGTTGCCGTAGTATTTTTGTGTGAATTTGGTTTTACCTACTTAGAAGTGTCCTAGATTTTTAGTGTATGAAAGATTTCGTAGTGGAAACAACATAAATCTTCTTTTTCTTTGAAATAGTAGCTTCTTTTCCGTTTTATACCTTGATTTAAAGGAACAGTATGTTGATAAGTTTTTTCTATTTAGTTTTAAAGTTACTTCCAGCTACCTCTTACAGTTAGTACCATCAAGTAACTAGAATTTGATATAAGAAATGGAGACGCCCTCTAGAGGCACTGATCAGATTTTCATACAACATTTGTCGATAGCTAGCCGGTTGTCGGTAGTCGATAGTAGCAGGAAATCACCCGGAATTCGAAGTTTTTGTTAGGAAATATACCTAACTAAATAAATCAATATTTTTGGACAACCCACACACGGTAAAATATGAAAATAATAATATACAATAATAACTTAAGACATTTCGACAGACGTTTCATAGACACAATAGTACATTTATCATATAATATACCTTCCACAAGATAAAGATTTCAACTTCTAACAGAATAGTTCCTACAGAAAATACCTCGAGAATACACGAGTATATAAATCTAGGTATATTATATTATGTAAGAACATTATTACTAGATTAGGTACAGTAATAAATAGTACAGATTACCTGTGATTCTTTAGGTTTTGTGCTGTGATATATTGTACGTGAAATGGACTGTCAGAATGATGTACAAATTGATTTATTTTCGAAGTAAAAGTAGTGTATTGAGCCCCTTAATGACAAGTATTGAGTGAAAATTTTCTTTATAAATAAGAAAAAGGACAAAGTATTTTTGATTGTGTGATGTTGCACACCGGCGACGTCGATGGGTGGTTCTCTGTAGCGAGCTTATAAAAGGTCGCGGCGTGTGCATGAGCGCTCTCTACTCCAAACCACCAGCTAACCTCAGTTCACCACTTGAGTGCACCACAGGAACGCTACCGGGGTTTAATCTGTATTTAACAATATCCTTTTTTATTATCTTAGTGCGTCTCTTTTTATTGCACTGAGATAAATACCCAAAATATAATATTGGCACCCAACGTGGGGCTGTAATGCCCTGTATACCCTGATGCCCGTGGCCTTGACTACATTGTTTTTATTATAAGGGCTAGGCTAGGACACATCAGGATCCATTTTATTCACCTCTTCTGGTGTAAATATGTTGATGCATAAACAAAAATAAAAAATACTTAACGAATGGGCACAAAATGTTTGTTAAAAACCTTGCCTAATGACTTCAAAGCGTACTAACTACTTCTAAGAAGGTTCTAGAATAGTAAAATGTTCGTGTATCTCAAAGAAACATGTCTATCATCATTATGTGCACCGGACGTCTGTGAAGCGGGTCGTTTGCGTGATCCCTACTATTTGGTGCTCATCGCCGGGCAACCACTACTTTAATGATACACATTCTTTCTGACCCCGTTCTACATAGAATATTACGTAGATGAGTTCGTGTATTCGTTTTTTAATGTGTTGTAAAATATATGCTGCGATATCAATTCATTTTATACATCTTTAATTGGAATCAAAAATCCGAAAGTGGTACGTTTCAATATGTGATGTGATTTCGAAATTATTTCTTCCGACTTTATCATTTTTTCCATTAATAATAATAATATGTTGGACATAATCATTATATGTTCAACCGCACGGTATTATAAAATTATAATTTACGATCATACATTTGTCAAAGATAAACTATAAATATGGTCTACCTATAAGTAACCGTTAGTTTAACGTTTTCCAAAATATACTACTTTTAAGTCTTAATTTATTACATTTTAAGGTTTAATACAAAAACTTTATCAATTGAAACACTCTTAATTAAACATACAAAAAAACACACTCATCAGCTTCGATTTCTTTTCTAATCGACTTGTTTTGTATAAAAATAATAAAAATACTTAAACTAAAAGGTTGCTTCTCGCTTTTGTTATGAAAATGGCTGTATTTTCATATATTATAGGAAAAGAAAATATTTAGTATTACTTAGCTTTAGTACTGATGAGAGTTTGTATATATTAAGTTAGTTTTATGTTAAAGAATAACAGTTAAGAGTCTTTTTCTTTTAGCGATATTAGCGTAAGTAGTTTTCCGAGATTTTATCCGGAATTGCCTTAGTAACTTTGAAGAAAATTTCTAAGAAATTATAGGATATATAAAATTATTAAAATTCTAAGGTAAAATACCTCTTTATATTTAAATTTACACCTATTAAGGTATTTTTCCAATACAATGCATTATCTACAGTCGGAACTATCAAGTTTGACATTTAGAAAATACTAACAATATTAGTTCTTACGGCACCCGCTAGGGGCGCTGATCGCTGATAGGATTACACACAGTTTTTTCACTAACTAACTGATTGTTAATAACTGTATTTAGCCATACCAAGGAAAGCATCAGTTTCTTTTATTTAGTGTCACTTTTGGGACACTACGAGCAATGACTATGCTAACAAGCAACTGAGAGACAATGCTAAGCTTTATAACTAAACCTGTGCCTTGTGTCTTGTTATAGATTTTAAACTGTTATTACGAAGACATTTTATATTTTTTATAACTCTTATACAATGACATCTTTACAAGTAAATGGAGACAATTTATCTTGCAACTTTTATGCATTGTTTCTGCTTTAATAACCATGTGTTTGCGTATCTTAAAATTGCTTTTTCGTATCTAATAACAAGCGTCCCAAGACAACTAACATTTTCATATAAAAAGTTTTTATAATGAGATAGTAATATTTTCTTTTTAAATTTCAATTTAGTTTTGGACATGGACGAAAAAGTAAAATAACATTTCTTCAAGAAAATTGTAGGGGTCAATGAACTATGTGAACTAGAAGCCTGAGTCTGAAATGTCGAGAAAAAGTTTTAATGTGCTGTAAATTAATCGAATAAACTCTTTTAAATTGAGTTAGATTTAGTCACACTATTATTATATTAAATTACCGTTACAGGTCTTTTTCTATAATAAAATAATTATTTTTAATTCCAATATATTTTACTCGATGTATAACTCGATCGATACTATCGCATCGAACTGTCATCGACAGAATGTCAGTTTCTAGATACTGTGGTGCGAATCAGAACTATTAACGACGAGTATCGAGTAGTTGTCAAAGATGTCATAATGTAAATAGCAAATTGATTAGCTTCTCTGCCATATTCCATAAATAAATATATTTTTCAAGGAACGCTGAGATGTCGAGTGTTCGATACAAAGCTACAAAAGACGAAACAACGTTACATAAAATAAGATAAACCAAAATAAGTTCACGATATTTTTAACTGACTTCTAATTAAGAAGGAAAATCTCAATTTAACGACGGAAATGTGTTGCTTAAAAAAATATATTGTTAGTAGTAGGAATTGAAGTTATGTCCAATTTTCAATTGAGAGCATGCGAAGTTCCAATCTACACATGTTCTCGACTCGAGGCCTAGCCCTCCCTCATTATGGGAGAAGACCTTCGCAAAGCAATGGGAAAGTAATGGGTTAAATTTATTTATTATTAGATTGAGTATTTCCGTGTTCTAATTTATTCATAATACACGAGTAATATTTCACCTTCACACTGTTTCCCACAAATCCGTGATTAATATCCAACATGCTTGCCTCTAATCATCACTTCCTTGTGGTTAAACCCCCATCAGTATGGAATATTAAATAGAGTATTAATCGTACTGTAGTCTGACACTTGATGTATGAGAATATATGATGTATAGTACATTATCTGTCAACTTGTGGTGAGGATAGATTCAATCCAGCTTTATATGAAATTTAAACCCATATTTTTATATTTTTGTGTTATTACGAAAATAACTAAATCTGTAGCACGACTATTGACTTCCTATCGAAAACTAGTTAGCTGTAGACAAATGTTTGGTATGAGAACTTGATTAGCGCCCCCAGCGGGTAACATAGGAACCAATTTTTAATCACAGAATATCACGGCTGTTACAGCCATAGGTAGCTAAAGCTAGGTAGAGGTGTTATACACTCACGTTTTGTCGTTAACAATGTTAGTCACATGTAATTGGGGGCGAGCATATACGTACTATTTTCAGTACATTTTAAATGTAATGTCTTGATCCTTTATTGTAAAGAGAGACGCTAAATTGATTTTCATAAAAAAAATCTCGATAACTAGCCGATATTCGATAGTGGTAGAGAAACGCGCTACTGAGTGAATTATTTAATTATCATTTTATAAAATGTTTGGCAAAAGACAATGCCAAAATATCCTAATAATATCAGAAATAAATCGAGCACTTTAACAGGATCGAAGTAACAAAACTGAAGCGCATTTCTGTTACCTTTGAAACCTAAATACGTGACGTTTTACCTGTAACGTAAACATGTTGACTTGTTTAGTCTTTGTCAAATGAGTGTCTGTGGCGGTCTCACTGGATCTGTGTAATGGCGGCTGCTCATCTAGGCACGTCAAAGGTAACGTAAAGAGTCCTTTAATGGTTACTGGATTTTTTATCCTTTATAATTTAGAATTGCTCTATGAAAAATAAAGTCTGATAATTTAGCAAAGAACTTTGGCACGATATTTCTAGATAATATATTACAGATAATATATTAAACAGGCTACCGTCAGCTGTAGAAGCCTACTTATCAAAGAAGTTCAAAATTCAAAATTTTCTACATCTCCGTCATCGTGGTGGTACAAGATTTTCTACTAAGTTGTCTAACTATATCTCCCAACTTTTTCTTATATCAAACTAAAGGATTTATAACAAAATCGAACACGCATAAACTGCACGAATCGAACCACTTTTTCACATTAACTCGAACCCGGAAGGCAAAAACAAAATGTACCAATAAAGCCATTCAACTATAATTGTACCTACGACTTGTGACAGAAATGTCGTGAAGGCGCCCTTTTATTGCGACGTTGCTATCTATAAATCGTTTCGTTCCTGGCACCGCTTTTTCCGCACATTGTCATCTAAACTTTTGCGTGGACAGCTATGTGTCTTGTAAGGTCTTTTTGGAGTCGTTTTAATGGTTTTTCGGTAATGTGTAACATGTAGAATTTTTTTTTACTTATATTTGACATGATCAGTAGGATTATTCTCTACAATTAGAACCATCGAGCATCGGGAGTTTGAAATTTAAAATGTACTACCAAAATAGTTTCTACGACGCCCGCTAGAGGCGCTGAACCGATTGTGTTGAACACGATTACGCAAGCTCGATTCTCTACCACTATTTACTATAGACAACCAGCTAGCTATTGAAAAATGTTGTATGAATACCTGTTCAGCACCAGCGGGCTTTATGGGAACTAATTGTTTAGTACATGTTATACGTCAAATTCTCTATACTCGTTAGTAATGGCTGTAGAGAATTGCGTCGTAGGCCTCATTCCAGGAATAGCCCTTGTTCATTTATGGGGCAGTAATGAGTTTAGTGCTTTCAAAACACGATGAGACTTACCAAATTCTCGTTAACTACTCAATATAATCGCATAATGCAACGTGTCAAATTTAAGGTTAGAAAACCATATTTGATCTCCCGACGTTTCGATCGAATTACATCGACCGTGGTCACGGGCTGACGGGGAGTCTAACCTTAAATTTTCAATCGCATTTAAGACCCGTTGCATTATAAGATTATGTGTAATAGTCGCGAAAGTTTAAAATCGTTAACTACTCAATAGACCGACTACAGCGTGTTGGACATTGTCTCAAATTCAATACATTTTTTTACTTTTTAAAACGTATTCTACGCAAGAATGACAATCGTTTTGACTCTTTGACGACATTTAACGAACGTTTTCGATGGCTTCCATCAAACCAGGAATATGTCAGAACGTGCGACTGTCATAGGCAAATGCGTCGGCCTTCGTTAGCCTCGTGTGATAGAGCAAAAACGATGACAACGAATACGTGACGGAATATTGATTGACGCAGTAGTTAAGGTGGCCACCACGAGAATCGTGGGTTTGATTACCATACAAAAAAATACGGCATACACATTTTTTTTTTGGTTTTTCATGTGTTTGCGACACACTTAAGGCTTTTTATGACAGCTTAGGGAATATCGATCAACGTAGTAGTTAAGGCGGTTACAACAGCAATTCCACGGGGATCGTGGTGTTGATTCCCATACAAAGAAATATTTACGGAATTCACAGATGTTTAATTTTTTTTATGTTTGCGAAAGGCTCAAGTCTATTTAAAGAGTAAATGATTTTCATCAAAATAAAATAACATTTATTTTATCAATACCTTTTGACCCACAACCTACACAACAACTATTTATTTAAGTTTGTACGTGAAATGTCATACGACGCCTACTGCATCAGGAAACCTTTCAAAACCCTATAATAAATACCAATACCTACATATGTTATCCCCAACCCACACTTGGCCAGCGTGGGCTAAACCCTGCCTCATTGTAGGAGGCGACCCTTGCCCAGCAGTGGGACATCATAGGGTTAAATTTATTTATAATTTATTTATGTTATTACAAACTTCCTAACATGTTTTTAAAAACCCCTTTTTACCCATAATTTAACAAATTTCCTTTTTTACGATCTACCCGCAGTTTAAAAAACCCTTTTGTTTTGAGACAAGCCTCTTATATTGATGACTAGGCAACAAATGATAAGGGTCTGACCGCAATTTGTAAATCTCTATACAAATTCACCTTAGTAGCATGTCATATTTATATGACGTCATTTGAGGGTCCTATTGTGTACCTTAGATTAGAGTTTACTGTCTTTAGATTGGATTTTTATGTAAAAGGACCTTTTATGTCAAGCCTTGCAAATTACTTGAGAACAAATTATGTGTGTAGGTATATGTTTAAAATACTTAAACGATTTTTTGTTTAGTAAAATATCCGACTTTTAACGTACCCTCCGTAGCATGAAAACTTTAGTTCAAATATCACTATACAGTGATCCATCTATAGAATGACAGCGCCGATAGGAACTCTGTCTGTCTGTCCATCTGTTAATCAATCACGTCTAAACTACTGAACCAATTTGCATGAAATTTGGTATGGTTATATTCTGATACCCGAGAAAGGACATGGGCTACTTTTTACGCCTGGAGAATGACGTATTCCCATGGGAAAATTCAGGTGGCGGACGAAGTCGCGGGTAATAACTAGTTAGCTATAATTGCACAAGTGATCAAGAGACTAGCAAATAAACTATCTAAAATATATAAATTTTGATAGTAGTAGTATTTTAATTAAAAAAAAATTTGCATTTTTTACAATGTAAAAAATATCCAACACCCTTGTCAGTAAACTATGTCTTTACACTAGTAGTCCTATCAAATCCGTCTTTATTCAGCTTCATTTTCGAAAACACAAAGAAAATGCAGTCTGACCTAAAAGCGAAGAATCCTCGCTATCTACGAGTGGGTACGAGGAATCGATGCACTCTTAAACACTGGATCAAAAGACGACACATAGAAAGTTTTCTCATTATTATACTGTTGTTCGCAGCGCTAAGCTTCTTCAAGATTAGTAAACCCCGCTGCGATACTTGCACTTACTTTCAGTTGTAAGTTTGCTGTGTGTTGTGTTTAATCTTAGAAAATGGAGAATGCTGAAGACGATACGTTGTTTTTGAAAGATAAATGTAAGACACATATTTAAAATACGTAATATGTACAAATGCGGTAAAATGTGATAAGAAATAAATTTTCTAGAACTATCTATTGTCGACAACCGATAAATTGACAACCTACAAGAGATTCTATACGATGAACTACTCAGAAAGAACTATTTTTTTATAATTTTTATTTCGTACGCATACTAGTATGAAATTGCTATTTTATTTACCATAGATTTTACAGAACTAATCCTATATAGAATAAATAACAGTGAACTTAAAATAATTATGCATTTTCTGTAAAATATACTCAAAATGGGCCTCAATTATTTCAATCCACAAAACAGAAAAAAATATCAAAAATGCTACAATATAAAGATAAACCTAAGTATTATTCGCAAGAAAAACTTATAACTCCACTCTAATCACGTTTCACCCAAAATGATATTTTTATGAACATATGATTAGATTAATGTATGCAGACAGTGATAAATGGAGTATGCAAGAGGTCGGGTGAAATGCCGCCGTTATTTTTTCTGCTTACCTAGCAGGGATAGATCGTTGGGCCTGATAATATCGACCAGGAATGAATGATGGTACAATCTTAAGAAGGAACGGCTAGTTTGTGTTTTAGGATTTTGGTATTACATGGTTTGAATGTGAATGGTGTTCTATGTAAAAGAGAGACGAAAAGTTTCTTTTTCTTTTGATGTTATTGTCTGGTCATAAATAGTAATTGACGTAGATTTTATCTCGGGCGGATAGAGAAAGAGGAATTAGGTTTTAGTGGGCAAATAAAATAATAAGTAATTTTAGATACAAATATGTAGCTAGTGGAACATACATTTTAAATCTGTAAATTACTTCAATAACTATCAAGTTATCAAGTCTATTTTCAATTATAGCGTGTAATCAAAATTAAAGAAGGAAAATTGTTATTTTTATGTATAATACCGTATGAAATATATCAGTATTTTCGCTTTTTTCAGTTACAAAGACAACTAATTTCTTTTACAAACACGGTAGACAAAAAGTTGCGGTAGAAAGTTTTGATGATAAAAGACACATAAATATCGTTAACGGTTCATTGTGATGAGGTGGCGTCGCGACGCAGTGAATGGACCCATCACTTATTTATTTGTGTAAACTTAAGAGCTGTAACGACATTTTACATTCAAGCAATAAAACACCTCTTTCTTCCTTAAGATCTATAAATTTCATTGCCACCCATTGAGATGGGAGAAGCACGAATATTTCGGATACAAAGTACAGTATAAAATAACCTATGTATTGATCAAAAGGTAATTTCTGTGTTGCCTCGGGTTCGAACCTGCAACCACTTAAACCACTCGGCTATCACTGCCTAAAATAAAACATTATTCGCTTATTTTTCGCGAACATGTCGGAACATATCAGTTGCCAACCACAAAACCTATGCATCTAATAGTAGCCTTTATTATATTGCATTCGTTGCAATAATTATTCAACAAAACTGAAACACTTCTTTGATTATTTACAAATTGCTTAAAGTGGTTTAATTGCGGACTATTTTCGCAAAAGTGATGCATAATTCAAGCAATGATCGCGTATTTCCATGTCAATTAGCGCTTCAAATACACGCGTGTTTCTGTTCAATGCTAATACTGAACACGTCATGATAAACTGTAGCACGTTTGTAAACAATTGAATGATAACAGAACGCTTTAAAGTGCGCGGTGTGAACTGGCGAATCTTTTTGTGTTCCATTTCGGCGATCGTGTTAATTCCTTTAGATTTTGTGTCTTATGCACTAGCTTAGCTTCCATGACTGTCAAAAACTCATTCCTCCTGAAGCACAATGGTTGCGACACATAAAAGCTTATTCAATTTGTAAAGAAATTCAATTGGGAAAGCTATATTCAATTTGTAACCGTTCATAAAAACTCACAAGTAAGTTTTAACTCACTCAAATCTGACAGCCGATCGATATTTTTAAATACTGGCTACTTTTTTCTAAGCAATACTAGGTTGTCAAAGTTCTACGTTTTAAAATACTTTATTTGCATTGTTACTTTATGTTGGAGGTCAGTTCCTCCTTCAGAGGATTACTTTTCCTCTGTGCTTTTCCTCAAGGGAGGCAATTATTGATGAATAAATTTTATTAAAATTTTGGGATACTCTGATCGATTGAAACTATACTTTCGCTTCGTAATAGCTTATGACACAAAAAGGTAATTGTCACCACATATTCATTGCCGTAGGTTTAATTCCAAAATAATTCATATTATTATCATGTATAAATGGAAGAAAATTAGACAATAATCATACGAAATGAAAGTTCAAAAGTTATTATTGTACAGTACATTAAAACTCTTTATAACAAAGTAAATATACAATGAAAATATTTTCACAAACTTTGTTCGGCATTCTCCATGAAATTGAAATACCTAAAACTTATTAAGTACGCTACGTTTGGGCTCTGATTCGCTGAAAATAATCTGATATGATTTCAGACGCAAACCAACATGAAAATATAACATCTTTTTATGAAGAAACACGTGTACTATTTCAGTATTCTGTATAGTACTTAGAAAATGATCTTTATACAGTTTTTTATATGTGTATTCGGGGTCAATATAGTTTTTTGGCTATTCGGGTCGCTAGTTATATCTGTGCTTGACGATTATAAGTAAATATAATTTTACTTATTCCGTTACTGTCCCAATTATGAGCTAAAGTCTCCTGAAGAAATGGGAAAAGGCTTTAATTTTTTCTCTTAGAACTATTTTCACAGCTTGAAGTTCCTGTTTACCCTTACGTATTAAGCAATCTATACCTAATCATTTCTAATATACACGTCACTACTATAACAGCTATTCGTTGGTTGCCTTGGATCAGAGACCTCGGTGGTACTTGAAGCGTCTGTTGTACACCGCATAGTTTTCCGCTTCAACATACATACGTAATATCACGCCTGTTATACCCGAAATTGCAGGCAGAGATGCACGACATACACCCGCATTTCACCATTAACATAGCAATTTTAGCCCATACAAAAGAGGTAATCTGGACTACTATTGAAAATAACCTAATATAAATTAGAAAAAGACCAACAGCACTTTGTCCAACTTGAGAATCGAACCTGAGACTTTGTGGTCTACCGATCGCGCTACAGAAGTAGCCAATTAAATAAGTTCCGCTTCAATTAATCAAAAAAATTACATACTAAAACATATACAATTAATCCTGACATCATTTTGAACTAAGCTAAAATAATCAACCTAAGAAGCTTAGCTCTACACAAACGTTTTCCGTTCCACACAAATATAACATGTCGCCGAAATAATACAATTCCGAGCCAAATTACACATACTTGTCCTAAATTAGCGATAAAGTGGTCTTATTCTGTCTTAATGTTGCGCTAACAACGTTGTACTACAGCAACGGATATCCGAATGTATGTTTGTAGTGTTTCGTTGGCTAAATAGAAAATGGTTAGAAAAATAGTTAGGTCACTTACATAATCTATTATCAGAACTACTAGTCTTGTGATTGTTGAAATTAGGGTCAGTATTACTATCTTCTACACTCGTTACCATAGCATTTAATATTAAAAAATATCCAAAAACTTGTTACGAAATATGCTATGGGCGTGGATAATTTTTTCTTACAACTTTTTTCGATAAATACCTTATCGATAGTGGTAATTTACCGCCTTTTTATTAACTACATAGTGATTTTATCAATAAGCAAACTTTAATTGTAATGCAATCAAGAAGATTTTCTGCAATTTTTCTTTAAAAGTTTAAACTATTGCTTTGATGTTGAGAATAAGTAAAATACGTGCAGATGAAACCGAGTGTAAAACCATGTGTAAAACAAGTAAGAAATAAATCTCAGTATTGTATTACACCGGTAAGATAGAAATCACTAACGTTCACCTAAAGTGCATGGAAACATACGACGGTACAATTTAAAATGGCACGCTGATATCCAACCTGACTGTACAGACGTCTGGCACAGAATTGACAGCAGTTTTAAGTTTTACTTTTGTTCAAACCGCCTGGAGGCCTTTGATGTGGCTTTAGCTGTCAATACCTTTTTAATAATTAGCAGAACCATAGGTTGCTTAACCCAGTAATCATATCCAAGATGAGTAACATGTTCAATTTAGATCGCATTTATTCTGTAGTCCAAAAACTTATTAGTAAGGTTGGTCTTAAAGTATATTTTAAAGCCTTTCCCAGTAAAGCCACTTTACCAGTAAAGGTAATTTTCCGTATCTATCGGCAGTAACTTTTTAAATTTTAACAAAATGTTGTCGTTAAACAAACGGACGTGCCCGCCCCAAAAATCTACCCTACCAATCGTCTCTCAAAACATTTAGCAAATGTTGGCATATGTACAAATTATAATTGTCTTGAAGTCATGCCAATGTTTCCATGTTTGTCAGCATGTATTGTCTCATTTCTGATGAGTATTTATATACGGAACACTAAAACTACGGGTATATGTTTGTTTTTGTGTATGGCTTAGGGATGTTGTGAAATTTGAACTATAAAAGCCGGAGTTTTTTGTTCTTTTCGACTTCAATTCCGACTTTTGCGCCAGTAATTTTAGGTTTTTCGGAGGCAAAAGGCTTCTAAAATCAAAAGAGCGTAATTGATTCGAAGAAAATACGTAGGTATTTCCTATCGATTATACACTGCGAATGACTTGGGCACTGAAAATTTAGAAACGAAGGCTAGTTGCAGACCGAAATACTAGAGCGGGTAATGAAAGTATTTTAAGAAAATTTTGAATCCGACAGGTTAGAGCTTTGCTAGATCTTTACTAATGACTAAAGTAAAAACACGGGCAAACAACTGAAAGAATACGTTTAGTCAAAAGCACTCTACGAGAAAAGCACCCTACAGACTAAGAGAGTGAGTCACCCCTTCAGCACGATAGGTGTTATGTGTGATCAAAGATTAGTAACTCGATCAAAACGTCAAGCAATAGGTAAGGTATCATATGCTTAAAATTCTCATTGCCTTAAAGACCCATTAAACAATTTAGTATCAAAAAAAATTGTAATACAGAGCCCAAGAGATCCAAAATAAAAACGTTCATTTAATACGTTAAAATAAAATTTAAAACCGCCAACTCCGGTTGCGGTGGACCGCTACATCCCTAGTGCAATACACAGTGTTGTTCTAGGTATCTGTGTTTCTAGGTGAATGTGTTATGGCCACAATTCGGCTTATTGTGTTACGCTGCTTTATTTGTATTGAATTTTCGGCTTGAGCTGTTATGTAACATCGATTTCTTACATACATTTGCTAGTGGTAGGCAACTACTAAAGCCCTGAATTTTGAGATTCCACATGTGTCTCTTTTATGAAATCTTTGTATTAACTTCATCATCTCAGCCGGGAATCGTCCACTGCTGGACAAAGGCCTCCCCCATCGAGCGCCAATAGGACCGGTCCTGGGCCGCCCTCATCCATCGGACTCCGGCAACCCTTACCAGGTCGTCGGTCCATCTTGTGGGGGGCCTGCCAACACTACGTTTGCCGGTTCGTGGTCGCCACTCCAGAACCTTTCTGCCCCAACGGCCAACTATTAACTATTTACGTATTAACTTACGGTTTTTTAATTCGTAAATACACAGTAGCACTTGTTACTGCGTAAAACTTACGTTATTATAATAACTTTAGTTCCATAGCACTATTAATCTACGACGTGATTTAATTTGTGTATACCCGCAATTGCTGCCATTAGCCCAAAGAAATACAAAACAATACATTGACCTTTATACCTTCCCATCATGACTTTTCAACTAAGTTTACAAAGGTGATCCCAATCTTAATGCGTGGTCGCTATAATCTCCATTTGGAAAAAAAAAAAAATCTAACCCATTACTGTCGAGCTGTTAGGAAGAGGTCTCATTTCGGAAAGGTAAGGTTAAGAGTTTGATTTCTGCAACAAATAGCAACAAAACAAGTCTGTATCTACAGAGTCTTGAGGAAGAAAACAAACCAGGACACCAAACTCCCAGAGGAAAAAAACAACATGCATAGAAGTAATAAAACCGTATGACATACTATTACGTCCTCATTCCTTATTCCTTCATTATGGGCCGTCGAAGTCTTGTATAAATCAATAAGACTGATAAATTATACATCTCTTTCGGACATAGGACATTTTTAGGGTTCCGTAATCAAAGGGTAAAAGCGGAAACCTATTACTGAGACTTCGCTGTCTGTCTGTCACTAGACTGTATCTAATAACCGTGATAGTCAGACAGATGAAATTAACTCAATTGATGTATTTCTGTAGCTGCAATAACAAATACTAAAACACAGAATAAAACAATAATAAAAACAGAAAAAAAACATTGCCGTTTATTTATAAATTATAGTACGGAGCCCATAGTGCACGACTCTAACACGCACTTGACTGGTTTTTTAGGCTTAAAAAAGGTTTAGGGTTCATTTTATGATATGTTAGATCCTTATTCATAAACCCTTTGTGAATATAAGTTTCATTAACTCATTTTCTGTTGAATATGATAAGAAGAGATAAAACATTGAAGTGTGTAGAACAGGAATTAATGAGATAAAATATGGAAATGCATATAGTCCGACCACTTAGTAGACAGACTTGTATGCTGAGATATACAAAAATTGTAACTCCCGGAATGAATGAGGGGTTAGGCCTTGAGTCCGCCACACTGACAAGAGCGGGTTGGAGACTTTGGGTACCAACTTATACCACTCGGCTATCACTGCTCCACTAAGTTGACCATATTGGCTATCTAACTACATTGTATTTATTGCCTTTGAATATTCACGTATGAGTTCAAACCAATACAAATATAGTTTTTCGAACAATTTCCCTAGCAAAGTGAAGTAGAAGTAGTTTGTCATACAAACAGGCAACTGAAGCCGTATTAATAAACCAACAGGGTTGCCACAATCGATACCGGCGGCTAAATATAACTGACCACGTTGTATTGTTACCTACAGGAAACTAGCTATTGGTGGAACAGTTTTTGAAGTAAGTTTTATTTATTTTAAACTTAATATACAACTATATAAAGGCGGACTTAATGCCGGGGCAATCTGCCAGTGTACCTTAGGGTGATGCAGATATAATTACGAAGGTGTTTTAAAAGAGGAAGGAAAGTGTGTTAAGAAAGTATGTACAAATAAATAATAATGTTGTGTTTCTTCAGAATATAAGTTTTCATCCCACAAAAAAATATGATCTGTTTTGTAGTTTAGCAGTGCCCATCACGCAGAGTTATTTTTTATTCGTAATAATGATGTGGAAAATAAAAACGTGTGATAAATCGTGTTTCATTATTAAAAACAGCAACTTAAAATCCCGATAGTAAGTCGCATGAGATTTTTTTCGAGTATATCTGTATAGTATGTTACGTAACAGCAATCAGGATGCGGAAATAAACAGTAAGTATATATTCGTAGAAATTATTACTTTCTAAAGAAGCCTTTGATAACACTCTCTCCTCTATTAACCACTCACTTCTTAAACTATTGCTCACAAAAGCCTCACAAAAACACGCGTTTCACTTCCAAATTCTTGCTAAAATAGGAAATTACAC
This sequence comes from Anticarsia gemmatalis, assembly GCF_050436995.1. NCBI lineage: Eukaryota > Metazoa > Arthropoda > Insecta > Lepidoptera > Erebidae > Anticarsia > Anticarsia gemmatalis. The sequence goes on from NC_134759.1 coordinate 2,548,271, forward strand.
AAGTAGTGTAAGTAGTTTTCAGAATTCATTTCCTACATTTTTCCTGAATCAGTTCAAGGTTAACGAAACCAATCGTACGTACTCTCAAGAACAAATGCTATAAGGAAAACCATTTTAAAAGAAATGCTTGAGTACCTAGAAATAAAAGCAGTGTAAAGGAAAACTCGTTTCCTAAAACTTTTACAAGTCAATTTTATCAAAGGACAAAGGAACGATAATTTTCAACCAATTAATTAATTCTAAGAACACGTTCCGGAACCATTGAGAGTATCAAAACATACATAAAGCCTACAAATTCCTTTCACAAAAAAATAAACATCGTTCCCTTAAAGGTGATAAAACCAAGCAATAATTCAACAGTCGCAATTTTATTAAATTTTTAATTTCACATTCAAAGAACCTTTTCGTTTAAAAGCAAAAGTTTGAGACTTTATAAAGAACATCTGTATTTTTCGATGGGGATGCCATTAAGCTTTTTAGATGTTAAATTCTTCCGAACTACGAAACCTTTCGAGACTATTTCAACGCGGAAAAGGAGGATTTCGAGTGGCTCCTTGTCGATTTTAAGATTTTTCACATTCTTTTTATAAAGATATTTACATAAATCTCGTTTTCTTCGAATAGCTATTTGAACAGACATTTTAAGACTCATTTTCAATTTATTTGTTTTTCTATGGGTACTTTAAAATGGTACTAGATGTACCAATGCCAAATGTAGTTGAATGCTTCCAGTTTAATATTTCTTTGAAATCTGAAAACAAATTGTCGATATTCTACTAACATTTGAATACCGATAAAACACTATATCTGATTGAACAAAATTTTGTAACTCAAATGTATTGTAGAGGTATGTTTATGTTATTTTCGCTTATTGTACCAAATTTCATGAAAATGCGTTGTGTATAAATGTACATACATTCTTAACAAGATTTCGGTTATATATTTACAATGATGTTTACTATCAACTACCGGACAATTGAACTCATCGCTAGCTTATGTCCGACCAATTCATTTATTTCTAGGATCATATTTACCCCAAAATTTCCTATAGTTCTACATTCTACGATATACCTACTTAGATACATCCACCTAACCAAGCATCAGAATACACACAAAATACTCTCACACATGATAACACACACATTCTAAACAGTTTGTTCACCTCCATCTAATAGAACGTATCTGTTCAAACGATATCCTGTATCGAAGCGGTTACTATTACCATTCACTATTATGGAACTGTATCCAACTTCTGATATGCTTTTGTTGAGGTGAATGAACTTTGAGATGGTTTGGTAGAATGAGACTTTGGTTTAGAAATATTCCTACTTACTTTTGTATAGGTTTTTATATGTGTCATAGTTTTCTAGCTCTTCGAAGACTTATGCGAGGGTTTAACTACTGCTAAACTGTGTTTAAGTAAGTGAAACCACAGCTGACTTTAAACTGAGCAAGTATAAGCTTTTGTGTTGGCGTGGTGACCTATATGTACCACTGCGCCACGGAGGCAGTCAAAATTAAAAATTAGATGACCGTGTGTGAGTTGCCCAAAATTTATATATTTAACTAGCTGACCCACGCAGCTCCGCTCACATTTTCTTGTTTTTATTTAATATCGCGCATTTGAATTTTTTTTACACCTTCTCTTGACTTCCACAAATAATTCAAGACCAAAATTAGCCAAATCGGTCCAGCCGTTCACGAGTTTTAGCGAGACTAACGCACAGTAATTCATTTTTATATAGATATATAGATATACTAGCTGACCCGCGCAACTTCGCTTGCGTTACATAAGAGAGAATGGTTAAAATTTTCCCCGGTTTTGGAACATTTTTTACTGGTACTCTGCTCCTATTGGTCGTAGCGTGATGATATATAGCCTATAGCCTTCCTCGATAAATGGGCTATCTAACAGTGAAAGAATTTTTTAAATCGGACCAGTAATTCCTGAGATTAGCGCGTTCAAACAAACAAACTCTTCAGCTTTACAATATTAGTACAGATGTATAGACCTATGAAGTGCTAGATATGCATTTCAAGCAACAAAAGCAGGTTCAAGCGCTTCTCTGAAATGTCCAAGTTACGTGAAAACAACGGTCACTTGCCTTTCTAGTGAGGAAAACGTCGAGCAAACCTGTGTGTCTGAGAGTTGTATAAACAGTTCTCGGAGGTGTCTCAACCACACTTGGCATGCAAACAATGCGTGCGACTTGCCGAGATCTGGTACAACTTACTTTTAAGGGTTATAAAACGTTGGCATACTTGAAATGAAGACTAAAGACTATAACCCAGCTTTTTGAAAATAAAATAATACTATTAATACTTTGTCGTAGTACTGATATTACTACTTGTACTAATATTCCAAAAATACTTTGTCGTCACATTCCAGGAGAGCAAATTATACTGTTTAAAGTAGAATTTGTTGTGCCTTCAGAAACACGAAGGAACTAGCTTTACGCATAATATGCTCACCATTCCACAGAAAAACCTCGGCATGCGTTGCTTAACCTCAAAAATCCTTAGCTACTTAGCTACGAGCTGCATAAATATCTGAACAAGCTAACTAAAACAATCCCAATCAAATATTCCTCTTAAATAAAAACAAAATCTACTGATTTTAAAACGACAAGCTAAGGATACAATAATATTTTCTTTCATATGCACTTTAATATATAATGCGTTAAGGAATAAAACTCTTCGCTTCGAGGGATATTCCAACAGTGTTCCCGGAATTGAATAAAAACAGCATACAAGAGGAATCTATAGTAGTTTACACAGGAAATTGCAATTTTATAATGTTAGCTTAGATTCTATTTTACAAAAAGATTCCGTATTATTCAGTCAATTCTCTTTATCCGTTTTGCGATCGCTTTTCTTTTGCAATTTTATTAACTGCGTAATAAATTAAGTGATTAGAAATAAATAATCATTAGCCTTGCTTTTCTTTCAACTAATATATATTATGTTGAAGTCGGCTTCCAGTCCCGACGGATGCAATTGAATACCAGTATTTTGCATGGAGCGAATTGCTATCGGATCTCCACATCCTAGTTAACTAAGCTAAAACACAATACCCCTCGGTGAGACTGGTTGTCAAACTTTCAAGCTTCTGTAGCTCGATTCTCTACTACTATCGACTACCGACAACCGACCTGTCATCGAGAAATTTTGTATGAAAATCTGATCAGCGCCTCTGACGGGCGTCGTAGGAAATATTTTGGCAGTACATTCTAAATGACAAAATTTCGATAGCTAGCCGGTTGACGGTAGTCGATAATGGTAGAGAATCGAGGTACAGGTAACGACTGTTAAAGAGCTTTGAAAATGACAGCCGATATCCACAATTTTAAGTGCTGAAACACACTAATATGGTCAACAAAACACAACGTCCACAAAACAACCTCTGTTTCGCTGCTTATGTAAAATCCTTTAAGCTCGAAATTGTGAATAGTTGAAACTGTAAAACGAATCAAAGCTGAGACATTTATTTGTAAGACAGACTTTAAATCTAAAACAAATTCTTATTTTCTTCACGACGTTTATATAAGACTCCTGTTACTAAATATATTATTTAAGAGGTATTTCCACGTAATAAGCGACACGTTTGTATTAATTATAGCGTTGTGATGTAAACTGAAAGCGAATTTAATAGCACGTTAATTGCGACAAGTCTTATTTAGAACTTACGACACGATATCTTTGAAATAAACTGTAAAACTTTCAACATATCGGAGGCGAGTCGTAGACGATAAAATGAAAAACCTTTTTAACCAATATTTCGTAACAGCAGCTTATTTATTTAAAAGAAAAAACCATTCGGGAATTTTCAATTAAGAGTATAGCATGGGCATAAGTTGTTGATATTCACGTCTGGGGAAAATACACGTGACGTCATTACGAATTCTCTGAGTTGTAGTGTGACCTTATCTTCCAAACTCTGATTGATTATTTATTTTTACAAGTATACCCAGGTACAAGTATTGTTGGTAGCAAGACACATTCCGACGCGGGCGAAAATATCGCCCTTTACACACACACACCACTGCGATTATTCTTTCTAAAAGTACACGTGAAAAATTTAATCTAAAATTGTTTGCGAATCGTGTGGTATAAAAACTCTAATATAAACATCTTGAACTGCTTCCTAACTATTATTAAGCACAGTATAATCAAATATCAGCTTTCTAGTAAACCGTTGCTGAATTAATAAATAGCTAAAGAATTTATTTCCAAGAATAGCTTATTTAATTGTTTCAATGAAACAGCAGATTCAGTTTTCCTTAGTGTTATTGTTATTAACCAACTAATTGTTTTCAGATACAAACATTGATATCGATTGAATAGTTAGTTGGAGTATTCCTCTTTCAGCACCTATGGTTAGAGCATTTTTTTCCCATAGCTCAAAGTTCTGAAAAGCGAATTCTTCAATTAGTGGTTTACTGTCCTAAAACTGTTGCTGTTTCAAAATCAAATCATTTGCGCAGCTACCTTAAGGCTTTTCTTGCAACTTTCATTGCTCAATTGATTAATTGAGACATTATTTGGACTAGACCTTGTGTTTTTAAATATATCTTTATTTACTTATCGACTGATCGTTACCTTAACATCATATTTTTCCCAATTTATTATAACAGGTGCTCAATTTATTTCATACCACAAAATCTAGCTTTAACAAAATAACTTGCTATACATCTTCACAAACACGACTCGTACAAATATGATAACTGTAGCATGTTTGTTAAAGAAATTTTAACAAACATACAAACACAACACAATTCCTTTTATTACGTTGAATGCAATAGCAATCTGCAGCATAAATTCATAAAGAATTTTATTTGTTATGCCTCAACTGTACGGGAAACGAGATAGGTAATTGCGTAAGTAATTTTATGTGAATTTGCATATTTTTGTAGATTCTACTTGCGGTCGCGCGGGGGTTCGCTTTGACACAAACCGTGAGATGTTTTCCGTGTCACTTGTGGAATACTAATGACTAAGTTATTTTGGGTTTTAGTAGGTATTTATACGTACTAACTATAGTTTATAATACATATATAAGCAGCAAGAGCGAAAAATGTATGGCATTACGACGCATTACGCATTAATGTTATCTTTGTGCGAAGCAGGAATTTTGGATCCATATAATGTCATAACTCCGGAATATGGTGAAAGAAACCCAAAAACTACGAAATTCGCCAATTTTTAGGTCCATAATTAAACATTTAGTGCCGTCGTAATGAACGAGGTCTGAATATATTCCGAAGTAAAAATATTCAGTAGTCGTTACCAGTAGTCAGAAGCTTGAAAGTCTGACAACCAGTCTTACCGAAGGGTATCGTGTCATAATCTAGGTAACTCGGTTGTGGGGGCAGATATGCAGTCACTCCATGAAAAAAATACTGATATTCAGCTGCATCCGGTGAGGCTGGAACCCGACACCAACATAGTTTGGAAGGAAGGAGATCCTGAAAACTAAAGCTCTCTTTCTTAACATAAAACCTTCATAGTGAGTGAGCTAGTACACAGACAAAAGTCGAATAAATCGTAGCGAGTGCATTGTCAACAGTGAGTGCACGTGTCGAGGTTACGGATCACGTCTGAACTATGTTTTATTGTACTAAATACTATGTGCTACTGTATTGTTCACTTGTATTTGTTACTGAAATCGTCTTAATCACATAAGGGTAGTAAATCAAGTGAGTTTGTAAACGAAATCTGAATTAATATTATAAAATTTTAAAGTTTATTTGTTCGTTTGTTTGTTCGAACGCGCTAATCTCAGGAACTACTGGTGCGAATTGAAAAAAATCTTTTACTGAGTAGCTTATTTATTAAAGAAGGCTATAGGTTATATAACATCCCGCTACAACCAGTGACAGAGTACACAGCTACTAGACATACTAAAGTCGAATAAATCCCAGCGAGTGCATTGTCAACAGTGAATGCACGTGTCGAGGTTACGGATCACGTCTGAACTATGTTTTATTGTACTAAATACTATGTGTTACTGTATTGTTAACTTGTATTTGTTACTGGAACTGACTTAATCACATTTGGGTAGTAAATGAAACAAGTTTTGTTAAGAAAATTTGTAAAATATTAAAGTAAAGTTGGTTTTCAAAGTAATAAAGTTAAAAATTTGTTTGTTAGTATTGTCTTTTTGGTAGCTTTCTACATCTATAATTTTGTTCGCACTCATACTTAGTGTTTTATATTTACACTAATTAACTCCACTTTTTTAGGTCGTAAAGATACCTATGCTAGTAACTTAGTAACCAAAGTGATCATAGTCAAAAATATAATTTCAAGTCTGACCTATAATTTTAGACCTCTAGGCAACGTTCGTAACTGATCTTTGATAACCAGTTACGAACGTGGATTTTTTTTCTTGCTTCATAATCAGTTATGAAAACAGAATCAAATTGTCGTATTCGTATCCATTTAATATAACCAGCTACGAAAATGGTTTTTTTTTTCTCCGTTCATAACTGGTTATTAATTAAGAATATTTTATCCACGTTCGTAGCTGACTTTCATAACCTGCAAATCAGAACTTTTCACAACTACATAAAAACGTTATGGTGAATATGGGCAAACATAGCGTGATTGTTTGATAATTGATACAGAAATAAATTTCGCAATTGAGGACCTAGAAAAAAATGTTATAACTGTTGGGCATTGTTTAGAAATAATTTCACCATTTAAAATTTAGTGTGTAAGTTTGATTATCTAAAATTTTGTTTTTGGGTTAGGAAGGTTTTTGGCGTTGTACTTGTCATTTTATTAAAAATATATGAGCTTACGATTGTGTTTCTGGTCAAAGGAAGCAGGCTTTTTCTTCTTTACCCTTGTAAACGATAGTACCCAACATTACACCCCTAGTTATGCAAATCACATAAAATGCTGTTTTGAAAACTAAAAGACAATCACGCTATGTTTGCCCATATTCACCATAACGTTTTTATGTAGTTGTGAAAAGTTCTGATTTGCAGGTTATGAAAGTCAGCTACGAACGTGGATAAAATATTCTTAATTAATAACCAGTTATGAACGGAGAAAAAAAAACCATTTTCGTAGCTGGTTATATTAAATGGTTACGAATACGACAATTTGATTCTGTTTTCATAACTGATTATGAAGCAAGAAAAAAAATCCACGTTCGTAACTGGTTATCAAAGATCAGTTACGAACGTGGACTAAAGGATTTTAGAGACATGTGCATGAAAATTTACAAAAGCTTTTTAACATTATGATGTTGATATCCAACAGAAAATGTATAGATTATTACAATATTATTTTAACCACGACGAAGCTTTCGTAAACCAAAAGCTAGCAAGACTAAGCTTTACACATATCATTTCGTATGCAACACAGCACATCCAATAATATGAGTTTCAAATTGTCAAACAATAAATATTAGATAGCAATACGTATATATTTTCAATAAAAATAAATTTTATCGGAGCACGTTGAAACCGTTATGACAAATCAAAACCAACTATAAAAATAAAAGCTGGCATAAAACAATCGAATTTATGAAAACAGAACGCAAAAACAATAAAATCAGAGTTCCATTTTTGAAAACGAGTGACGTCATACCAGAGGTTTATGCGCGATTAACGGGCATTTGCGTTTCAGCTCACGTCGGGAGCACACGTGTTTTGTCCAACTAACTTTTTTTAATTCTACCCTCGGTTTTAGGATTTAGTACTGTTTTTGTTCAGCACAATGAAAGGTGTTTTCGAGTTATGTTGATGAAGGTTTGTTTGGAGTTTGAAAAATATGCGAGTTCCGTCGCAGGCAGGATGTTGAAGTTGGAAGGGGTTCTGTGGTGCCTTTTGAGTTAAAAACTCTACTTTAGAATTTACATTACAACTAATTTGGTAGCTAGAGCATCAAGCGGTTTATGAACGTGGAATACAAATTTTATTTTGTAAAGTCAAACTTAATTACATATAGGTACTTACCAACTCTTACCAACTTAAATAAAAATTTGGCTTGTGATCGCAATACCATTCCATCGAACAAATGCCATGTAACGATATTAAAATCAGTAATTCATTCATATTTAAGTTACATATTGGTGATGTCGTTCAAAAGGTCAAGTATGTAATAGTCGTAACCGGAGGTCTAATGAAACAAGGCAATTTTGTCAGGATCGTAACAAGAGCGTTCTTTTGCCTCTGCCTACCTCTATGGGAACAAGAAGTGATTTTATATACGTATGTTATTGAGTTACAAGAAATAAACAGAATTATGGTTTACTTTGTTATTAAAATGTACCACTACAATTCATTTACATACTATCAAATCGTTTTATTACCACTACTACTATCTCGATTCAAGGAACATCACACACGTTAAAGCATCCTTCTTAACTAAACGCCTTGTGTAACGTGACCTAAATAGACTAAGGACCACAAACAAGCCTCCCGCCGAATAATTTAGCGCTCAGACTCTAGTAATTATTGACACCTTTGATGTCTACAGACTGGTACTAAATCTATAAGTACTGGGATTCAGGTGGCGTACGTGTACTTTACGATAGGCAAATCTTAAGCATTAACAAATAAGCTGTTGAATTAGATTCCACGGCACTCGCTAAAGACGCTAATCTGGATTTTATACTTAGTTGGTGATAAACTAGCCGGTTGACAATAGTCGATATTAGAGGGAAATCGCGATACACTGCCCCTAGCGTGTGCAGTTCGAACTTTATCAGAATCAAATGCCTGCTAGCTGATGACATCGACTGCTTGATGAACATTTGTGACAATTCATTTTCATATACTAATACATATACACATAAAATATATAGCCTATTATCGCATTTGCAAGAGGCTGGGTATTAGAGGAAATTTCAAGGTAACTGCATTTAATGAAGATAAAAGATTGATTGTACCTGGAGCTGGGGTTCGACACAAAACTAAAACAAAAGTTAAATCCACGGAATTAAATCACAATAAGAAATTAGTAAAATATGTCACTCAACATTCAAAATTATATTCCCATTTTACAACATTAGTATAACATAAAGACAAAATTCTAGACAAACTTAAACCAAAGATCTGTCAACGTCTTCCCAACTAACAATCAAACCGAATCACTACAATAATCACGTGCTCACAATACCTTCAACATCTCCGTAATCTAGGACATTACACAGTAGTTTAGACTAACACTTAAGTACTATGATATCTGCCTTGAGTCTGAGTATATGACACTCGTTACACGCAATTAGATCGAGAATATTAAGATTAGGCTTAGAAAGGACTGGAGTGTAGAAAGCAATTATGTATTGTTTTTATCTACTGATCAAAATATGTAAACATTCGTCCCAAACGCCAAAAATCACAATCAAAGTTTATTGTCAATGATGGTGTTGAGATTGAAAAAGATCGCGATATGGTTTCGCTACACGGTCAAGTAATCCATATCTATACTAATATTATAAAGCTGAAGAGTTTGTTTGTTTGTTTGTTTGTTTGAACGCGCTAATCTCAGGAACTACTGGTGAGAATTGAAGAATTATTATACTGTTGGATAGCCTATTTATTGAGGAAGGCTATAAAGGCTATAAATCATCACGCTTCGACCAATAGGAGCAGAGTACCAGTGAAAAATGTTACAAAAACGGGAAACATTATGACCTCTCTTATGTGACGCAAGTGTAGTTATTATAAAAATTGTCTCGCTCTGAGGAACTGTGTTTCAATCAAGTATCACTGGGCTTCCAAGGTATCTCTACGTAATCTAGGACATTACACAGTCGTTTAGACTAACACTTAAGTGCTATGATATCTGCCTTGAGTCTATATGACACTCGTTACACGCAATTAGATCGAGAATGTTAAGATTAGGCTTAGAAAGGACTGGAGTGTAGAAAGCAATTATGTATTGTTATTGTATACCAATATTACAGTTTTGATCCTTTGTGGGATGAATATGGCCTATAGATGTGACGCGGTTTTGAGGTAAGGAGATATCGACCATTTGATGTTATGAGACATCGTTGAGGTGTACCTTTGTTTTGTGTATCGCAGTTATCTTATGATAAACATGCTAACATCTGAGATTGTCGGGCAAATGGTATTCAGTAGCTCGATTTTCTACTACTATCGACTTCTGACAACCGGGTAGCTATCGAGAAATTTTGCACGAAAATCTGTTTAGCGCCTCTACCTCCACCTTGGGCTTTGGTACCTAAGGCTCCTTGAGAACAATTTAGACAGTACATTTAAAATCTCAAACTCTCGATACTCGACAGTACAGACAATACATAATTGCGCTACTATACTAGTAACTAAGTTCGAACCAAAAGGCAATGCCCATCGAGATCTCGATAAAACTAGTTGTTAATAGTGTAGTAACTACTAGTAACCTATAATTGGAAAGATTCTGGTATTAGTACAAAATGTATTTTTTCCTCAAAATTTGATATCGCCATATACGCCATAGTATATCCATAAAAACCTGGTCCGAACAACTTACAAAATTTTGCAAACCCACCTGATGCAACAAACTGTCACTAAAGCCAAAAAAGAAACATTTTCCTTTCAACAGCTGCTTTCTTCCAAAATCCTTGCAAAAAATCATAATACGAAAACCCGAAAGTTTGAACTGTACATTTCTTAAGGCCTAAGGGTCGATTCAGCAGCTATCTCTATTATCTGGAGGCCTCTTCCGACAAACCGGACTTAGGATGGCATCAAAATGGCCGATTCGACCGTCAATAGCCTCTTCAAGCCTCCCAAATAGATTATCTGAAAGTTTTCTTTGAAAATTTCACTTCTGTTTCGTAAAGGTTATCGGTCAAACTTTGGATGTATTCATGATGATGATGAAGTCTGTAGCATATAATTTATATATATACATTATATATAGGTTTACTTGCAACTCCTGCAAGGGCTGGATTCGATTTCCACTTTAAACGAAAGTTTGTGCGTTTCAGGAACACTTTATAAGGATTTATGGTATTTTTGTCTGCTGTTTTTTTGGCTCAAGTACCTAAAGAGTAAAAACGTGACCTTATTACTGTGACTTCACTGTCTGTCGGTCACCGGATAGGACTTCAAGAACCGTGAATGTTGGACAGTTGAAATTTTCACCGATAATGAATTTCTGTAGGCACCATAATAACAAATAGAATAAAATAAATATGTTGTTATGTTTATAAAAGTCTCCATTATACAAGATTAATTTATAAACGCGAGTTTTCTTTAATAAAAAATCAATAATGATTTAGAATAATTTGTCATCTTGCTTTTACCATAAATTGGATTTTAATTAATTTGTAAAATTGAACTGGAAATGCGTAGGCGTTAGTAATTTTGAATTGAAACCAAACACGCAACCTTTCCTCACGCGATTTTGAACTTAAAGAAACAAGATTTAAGTCATATGATTGAATAAGATGATGTAATTGGGAAACATTATAAATGCCTAGTAAAATATCAGACAATTACTTCCTGAATAAGCTAAGGTCAATAACCAGTGGCGTGTAGTAAATTGAGTAATTAAATGAAGAAAAATTCCAAATATAATTTAATTTGAGACTAAATATAATTTTTCAAAAGGTTTCAGAAGATCTTGGCATTTATCGTCTTTGTAGAGTGTTTGACGTGTGTGAAAATTAGTTCTTTCATAATACGCTAGGGGCGTTGATAAACTTTCCATGGCTGCACGATTTTGATAAAAAATTGATTGTCTGTACCTTTTTTATTATAAGTGTCAAATTATAAGTCATTTTCAATGTGAAACACTGCCCACAAAATCGATATAATACTATTGAACGTTTGGAATCGTAGTATCCTATATTCTCTATCGAAAAACCACTTCTCCCCCGAAATAATTCCGATACTAGCAAACATATTCAGGTTCGGAGCAGACAAATAAAGGCCCAATTTACCAGTCGGTTGGCATCGATCGGTGACGAGGGTACCTTTAACAAATACAAGACGCACTAAAGAGATTTCCATTATTCGCTCCTACCTCCGTCAATCGCAATGTATGCGTGGTGTTTTAAAATGCTTTACTGATTTGGGTACGGATGCTGAGAGTGGATTACTATAGATGTAGATTTTTCTATATATTTGAAGTTTAAACTAGGTATTTTAGGGTAAATCAAGACGTAACTGGTCAGTGTGGTTTATTGCAGGCTTATCTAGATCATTCTGGGAGTAGCGAGTAGCATTTTATTACTGCAGAATAGTCTCGTCCTATATTGAGATATAGTTTGTACCTTCTTCATTTTGCCAATGGATTAAGCTGCCTCTATTCAAATGTATAGAGCTACATATTTTTTCAAACCCGTTATTATACCACTGCTGGGCCGGCGTTGCCTCCCAAATTAAGGGAGGGGATATTATTGTTACCTAAAACAAAAGAATTGTGCCTAGAAGTCGGCTACTTTGGCATAAGTCTAGATATAGACTATGACAAGAACACTTTTTCATTTAATAAATGGTACATTTTTTAACTGCTATTGTGATCAATGGCTTGAATTTAAGAAAAATACGTTTTACCTATGTAGCTACTTACAATTTATGGGACTTTTTATTTCTGCAAGTCGTAAGCAGAAATTAGTGTTTAATAAATGGGGTCTACGAAATTAATAACTAGAAACTAAAACTGAATTATTACAAGTTACTCTTACTGTAAAAGATGTCTAAGTATTTTTTAAGAATTAGATTTATATCACTTTTAACTTGTCTGACTGCTGGGCGTTGGCCAGAAAACTGTTAAAAATCTTTTAACAGCCTTAATATAGTCCTACAACTTAGTAGAAAGCCTTGGTATGCACTAGATAACTAGAGTATATTTAAGATTTAGATGTATGTATGTCCAAAAAAGCCTCAGGAAATATGTAGTTAACATTCCATTGAAAAAGACTGCGGGCTTGTGACGTTCTTAATACCAAATTTTAAATTGGTCTGCAATAGCAAGTTTATATATATATTGGTCTACAAGGCTCTCTATAAAGTTTTTAAACTATATTATGCTAAAACGCATCTTGTGTGTTTACCACCAGTCCGGAAGAAATGAGTGGAGCTGGCAAGAAACTTTTATATGTTATTATACCTACTAAGTGGTCAAACTGTAGAAACACTTTCACACAATAAAATTAAATTCAGCCTAGTAAACATCAAGTGGTAGACCGATTTGTCAGTATGTTGACAATCACGTGCCTGGCCATTGTGGGGCCGTTAAATTTAAGGGCGTCTTTAGCACGTAGCCCCTAGTGCTGGCCCCTACGTGACGGGGCGGTAGGTGTTATATGTTCTGTCTGTACTTCTGTAGTACTGTGTTGGGATTAGAGTGTATTTGAAGCGGATTGGTTTGTAATTTCACCTGTTTGAAGTCATGTTTTGTGATGAAAAACTTGTCTGGATTAGGTATTAGTGTTTAATAGTAAAGGATAATCATGTAGTTTCATAAAGAAGAAATATAATTGGATAAGGAATAAGAAAAATATGTGTGCTTAAGTACGAAGTGTGAAAAATATGGCCACTTATCGAATCAAATCGGGGATCACATTTGAATTTGCTAATAACAGACATATATATGTTCGTATAGCATATACCTACTATACGGTACCAGAATCTCCAAAAAAATATGCTGGCCACCTATTACATGGGACTAACATTGTAAACGGAGAGACGTATTTCATCATATGCATGTATCTCTCAAAATAAATAAACAATGAAGTTCATTAACGCAGTGGTCTAGTTTTCCAAAATTTTCTTATTCACAACTAAAAAAGGAGAATATTTCATTAGCGATGCAGGTAGCTACTCCAAAGGGAAAGTAAGAAAAGATTGTAATCTACGTACCCTACTGAAGATAATAAGGTTTAAGGTAACCGAGATCTCCAGTTAAGATGTACATGATTTAAATACTCGAGTTGTTTTGTTTGTGCAAGAAATTTTAAGGTTCAACTTGATAAGGTTTAAATTATGTGATGCTGGTCGCTTGCGTCACATAGGAGAGAATAGATCAAAATTTTCCCCGTTTTTATAAAATTTTGTACTGGTACTCTGCTCCTATTGGTCGTAGCGTGATGTTATAGATGTTATATAGCCTATAGCCTTCCTCGATAAATGAACTATCTAACACTGAAATATTTTTTCAAGTCGGACTAATAGATACTGAGATTAGCGCGTTCAAACAAACAAACAAACTCTTCAGCTTTATAATATTAGTATAGATTTGTTATAACTGGAATCAAACAAACGACATCCGCCGTGTCAGTCATATTAGAATACAGTGGCGTGATTCTCCACCACTATCTACTATCGACAACTAACTAGCTGTTTGATCAGCGCCTCTAGCGAGCCTCATAGAAACTATTTCTGGAGTAAATTTTAAATGTCAAACCTAACCTAGATACACGACAGTACAGGCTGTAGAGAACCGCGCTACATAGGCTCTTATCTAAAAATCAACACAATCATAGCGTCTTATTATTTTTTCTTGATAAATACACGTAAAGTCCCACATACAATTATACACACATAGAAACCTTTACGCATAATGCACTGTATGATTTATCGTTATTGCGCTGTTATAATAGAAATAGCCTTATTTATGCAATAAGACGTTAAATGGTGATATTTAAATGTAAAGCTAAAGTGATTCTTTTTTATGTTAACGGCGAGGTGGTATTTATTTAAGTTAATAGAACGGTGTATGTGAAATTTTAAAAAGGCGAGTTAATAATACAGACGCATTTTTATTAAATAGCTAGCTTTTGTCCGAGATTTAGTCCGCGTTAAAGATTTTTAAGGGGTAAAAAGAATCCTATGTGTTCATTTTATTTGTGTACCATAACAAAATCTATTCAGTATCTTTGGCGTATAGGAATTACAAATATGCATCCAAATATTTCAAGTTAGATTCTAAAACATTTTCACCATGTTTTACTATTCATGGATATAGCCAAAGAATTGTACGAACCTTAACTAAAATAAATTAAAACTAATCTAAACTTTCATCAGAAAATCAAGTCTAAACCACAAAATTTCAATATAATAGCATATTAACGTATACAAAAACAAATTTAAAGTATCTTGGCTCAACAGATAAACCGTTTATAAGTATTCATCATTATTTATTTGTCCTCAGAAACGCCATTATACGCGTTAACGCTCAGTATTTTCCCGCCTGTTTTATGATAATGCAAAATCTGTTCAAATTTATAGCATTACTTTTAAAACACCCGTGAATACTTAATTCGAGGTATCTTTTACATTCTCTCGGTATATTTAGCCATACTAACATTATAAGGCTGAAGAAGAGTTTGTTTGTTTGTTTGAACGCGCCAATCTCAGAAACTACTGGTCCGATTTGAATAATTCAGAAGAAGGCTATAGGCTATATAACATCACGCGACGGCCATTAGGAGTGAAATAGCAACGAAAAATGTTGCTAAAACGGGGAAATATATGACCCATTCTCTTCTTATGTGACGCAAGCGAAGTTGCGCGGGTCAGCGAGTGACTAGATAAAGTCTGTGGATTCTCCCGCGTGGCTTTAAGGCAAACAGTTATTATTAATGTTTGAACAAGGGCTTCAACTATTTATGTGCTAAACTTCATGAAAATCGGATCAGTAGTTTAGCCATGAAAGAATAATAGACAGATTTTGGCGCTTTTAATTATTATATAACTAGCCGACTGACCCGACTTCGTTCGGGTATACTACATTTATATTTCATCCCATGATTATATTGATTTCATTCCCGTAGGAATTTCGATGCCGTCGATTCCGCGCAAACCTTGTCGCGAAGGTAACAAACATATTAAAAACGATTATCCATTTGATTTAGTTGTCAATATTCATGCGCGTATATATACATTTCGTTGATTATTTTTTATTAATTATAGCTTAGCATGGATTAATGAACCCCCAAATAATGTAGTGTTAAAATTTTGTTTTAAAAGTGCAACGATGATATATAACTTTGCGAAGTTATTTCAGCAAAATTCTTAGATTAATTCGTTCATTATTTGAAGTTTTTGAAACTAAATTATAGTTTGAACCATTTTAACACATTCCAAGTTTTAAAACATCAGAAGTTTCACTTAAATAATAGTTATAGTTAGTAGATAAAGGAATTTTAATGTCGCACCGCTTAAAAAATACAGTTTTCGAAACACCAAAGTCAAATAAAAGTCGCCATTTTCATTATACTTTAAAAAGTTATTCGAGTTCGAAATTTTAAAATGAGAATGCGTTTACATTTTTTTCGTGCACATGTGCATAATAGATATAAATTTAAAAAGAGATTACCATAAATAAGAGATTATAAGACAAACGAATGTCTATGGTTCGTGAATGAAATAAATCTCGTTTCGTATTGTTTTGAATTAAATTACTTGTTTTCAAATTATCCTAAGCTGTAATGTTAATGTTGTAATGTAAATAAATGAGTGTTTGAATTTACTAAACTAAATAACTTACTTCAAAGTTGAGAAACATGTGCGTGTTTATTTTAAACAATGGGTATAATTACGCACCAATTTTGGAAATTTCGTTGCTCAGAATTTAAAATAAATTAAACAATTTCTATTGCATTTAGATTAATTGAGTTTTTATAGATTACGATTGTTTTATTACCTGCATAAGTTTGTATTTCTATTGATATAATGTTTACAAGAACGACGACCTACCAAGACATACACAGACCATATCGGTATGTCTTGCAAAAAGGTCAGTTGCGTAGTATCTACTCGTAGCCGGCGGTCATATATGACAAGATGTAAGGATGTGGATGAACCCAGAGAAGTTTGTAAAGATCGTACCAAGTTGTTTTCTTTGGTCTCTGCCTACCCCGGTGGCAAAAAGGCGCGATCTTATGTATGTAAAATCTCCACAACGCTGAAACGTACTTTTTCACTTTCTTCAAGTGAGTACTATTTGCAATTTCAAAGAAAAGTTTTTAACAAAGACTAGTCCTAAAAGAAATAAAAATCCAATACAATTATGAATTACCGAAGAAACACAGTAACTCAAAAAACCAACAAAAAAATAATAATTTGAACAATTTTTTCAAGTCTTAATATAATTTAGTATTCATACAAACCTCAATTCCATTGGGATAAAGTGCGTTACAAAGGATACGGATCAAAGGTCGGTTACGGGTTACGGGTCCGAATTTCACGGGTCGCTTACACATTTGTCGACAATGGCTGCGTTAATGCCGACATGGCCGACTCTATGGAGGTTATGTTGTAGAGAACATTTACGGGTTCAGGTAGGTTTTGTTTTCTTAACTAGAATCTTACCATGATAAGCTTACTTATTTTTATTTTATAGCATAGTTAGCGGTTAAGCTAGCGTCAAAGTTGTTCAAGCCGCCCGAAGGCCACGTGGCTTACCGACTGTTATCTTAGTAGACAACAACAGGGAACAACTTTGTACGTGCCCTCCAAAGCACAGAGATGCCTAGTTCATCTGTGGAATAACCGGGCCAATGGTGCTTAACCACAAGATCGTTTACCGACCGGTGAGCGCAACTGGCTATGGGTGCCTCGATAAGGTAAGTGTAATGCTAGGTTTCAAGTCTGAATGTATTATTCGTAGTCCTTGTAATTTTGGATAAAACACCAATTAACCGATTACGTTGGGTATGCAAACGAATAAGGAATAGCTTGCAGAATATTACAGTAAAGATAGTATTGACACTGGATTACTATTCTACTGAAAAAATAGCCAGTTGCGCTCACCTGTCAAAAATCTGTGAGTTAAGCTTGGCGCGGTAATTTCAGAAATGGGTGAGATTTTCAGTATTTGAAATGAGTGTCTCCGTGCTTTAGAGGGCACTTTAAGTAAACTTAAAGAGTTAAAAAGTCTCTTAAAAGGTCTCAGTCGTTGTCGATTAAGATAACAGTTTTTAAACCATGAAAAATGTCTTTCGGGCTGCTTGAAAATCTTTACCACTAGTTTGTCGACCATACGTTAAAATTAAACTTTTAATATTACTCTCAAAAGTAGCACGCGTTTCATAAAACAAAATTCTCTCCAGTAAAATCCAAAAAGATAGCAGTATAGATTTAAAAGCGTTGAACCAATACCGCTGGCAGGACATTTTTGCTTTGTGGTTTTATTCTACGGATAGAAAGCCTATATTTTAGCGCAAACGATGGTCGTATGACGCCCACATTCATCGCGACTAAAGGATTATTCGAGCGAAAGACCACAGTTCACAATTTTCATTGTTACGATGCAAAAAGCTGTATTTGACCTTTTTGTAAGTGAATATTATTACAATGTGTGATTAATTTTAGAAGGAATTGGTGACTATTAATTAGGTTTCTTTTAAGAACCCTTAAATGGTAAGTTAGCCTTTTGTTATAAATACGAGGAAAAATCTAATTTGGGAATATTAAAAGGTTAAAAGCAAACCTATTCGTTAAAGTAAAGTTAATAATTTTGTTTGTTAATATTGGCAAAGAAATGTCTACATCGGCAACAGTCTAGACACATTTTAGGCGAAACCTAACTGTCCCACTGCTGGGCAAAGGTCTCCTTCCGGAATAGGTAGAGATTAGGCCTTGAGTCTACCACGCCTGCCAACTGCAGGACTTTGCATACCCTCAAGAAATGTGTTAAAGAAGATATACAACTTTCAAATTATCACTATCCCAAGGACTAAAAGTTACTAGCCTCAATCATAGTTAACTTACCTTTGAGTGAAAAGAGTGCAATTTTTGATACCCTCCCTACCTAGAGCATCCACAAACTCCCACTTTTTCATTACAGACTTAATACCACGGACGAAGAAATAAACTAAAGTAAAAACCACTCCGTTCAAGAGATCTTTCCTTAAGAGGCGAATAAACAGAAAATCTCTCTTATTTCTAGATTAACTTGAAGCAAATATTAACAGGTCAAATAAATCCTAAGAAAGTAAGTATCGTAGTGCAAATATAATGTATTTTCTTCGACTATAATATAAGTTCGAGCACTCAAGCGACATCGATTAGAAAATTTATTGCTAGATGAATGAAACAAATCGGGAAAACGTGGTATTGTCTGACAACTTAGTAGAGAACCATACACGATTCATCTAGATTATGTATCTATACTAATATTATAAAGCTGAAGAGTTTGTTTGATTGTTTGTTTGTTTGTTTGAACGCGCTAATCTCAGGAACTACTGGTCCGATTTGAAAAATTCTTTCACTGTTAGATAGCCCATTTATCGAGGAAGGCTATAGGCTATATATCATCACGCTACGACCATCAGGAGCGGAGTAGTAACGGAAAATGTTACAAAAACGGGGAAAATTATGACCCATACTCTCTCACGTGACGCAAGCGAAGTTGCGCGGGTCAGCTAGTAATGAATAATTCTGAATTAAAGTTGCTGTACCAAACAGGCCACCGTCAACTGCATACGCCTTGTATTATAATTTGTCGTCTGGTTAGTGGACAACTTAGTGTCATAGTTGTTTAAGCCCGAAAGGCCCTTGACATGGCTGAACGAATATTTTAATTGACAACAATCGAGAGCAACTTTTAACGAGTCCTCCAAAATACGGAAACGCTCAGCTCAAATACCACAATGCCGTCACCCATCCATAGTATGACCGCGTCTAGAGTTGCTTAACCAACAGATCGTTTACCGACCGGTGAGCGCAACTGGCTATGAGTGCCGCATCCAAGCGCGGTACTTTATGTCTTATATTCTGAATTTTATTTACCTTCACCAGCCGCAAACCTTGCATGAAAGACTCTCTACTAAGTCGTTGGACTATAACAGTGATTTATTGTCACTTGAGTTGTGAATTGTACGTGGCTTTTAAACGATCACTTTTAACTTTGAAAGCGAACATATTCGTTCACTGACGTGGCTGTAGATTTTTCATTTCTCTTATTGAAACCATTAATGGACTTATAGCCGTTTACATCTATATATATAGAAATGAAACCCGTTTTCCCTGGTCACGGCATCACGCGGGAATGGCTGCACCGATTTTACTAATTCTTTTTGTGTTGTATTTGTTATTATTAGGAGAAGGTTCTTACGGAAAAGAAGATTAAGAAAATCACTCAGAAATATTGAAAAATAGACATTTAATTTTGCATATTTTAGGCGGTACCAAGTTCGCCGGGTCAGCTAGTTTTAAATATATGGTAACCGATCAGTAAGTTAGTAACTTTAAACGTATATCCCTTAAACGTGAGATGCAGGGTTTTAAGCAGATGGTTGTCTAAACGCTTTAGGCATCTCGTTGGTATTCAACTTAAGTTAATACTCAACGTTTCGGAGATGTGATACTTTCAGTACTCAAAATGACACACTTACTCAAACTTCTGTAGTGCATATGGCACATGATTCATAAGAAGAACTTTACTCTTCTAAAATGTTTCAAATAATTAGACATAAAATTAAACTGAACATAAACTCTACCTGCAATAAACACTTAAAATAAAACAGACTAAATTACAATTCCGGAATCCAGTTGGATGTAATTATCATCTCTTGTAGACGCCATTAAAACATCTAACTTCGACAAAAACGCGAAAAGAATCCCCTTAAATTCCCTTTCAAATTAACCGTCACCTTAAACAGATAAAACTCGAATGAAAATTACAGAGACACGGCTAAAGACGACCGTAAGGTGTCACTCTCCTTTATTTACCTTTAAACCAAAGAAAATTTAACCTTACGAATACAGCAAAAGGCTTTATATTGCTTGTAAATATTTAAGTAATGTGTGGCTCCTTTATCTCGTCGAATTGATAAAGAATTTTATGCTCTATTTTGTTTGTATTAAGGTCTAGTTTTCAATGTGTTGTGTAAAGTAATGTCTTCATAATATCGACCCTGAATTCCTTTGTGTTCGATTGAAGCTTTCCCAGTTCTATCACTTGTTAATTTAATCAATTAATTAGTTGTTTTAGAAGTACAGAGGCTTGATACCTAATCAAGCCTCTGAACTGAAATTCGGTATTGTTTTCATAACACGAAACGTGAATAGTTTTGTTTATTGTGATTCAGTGTGTTTTGTTAATAGGTTTATTAATAATTCTTTATGTACAGAAGGAAATAAAGCCAATAGCTCTAAGCCTTTCTCTCATTCCTATTTAATAAAAAACACTAAGCTAAGTTGCTTTGCAAGAACTTTAGGAACCGGATAAGATTCAAATTTTGATTATTACTACTTAAAATAACGTCTTCTATATTTGCCTAGCTACAGAAGATGTAATAATATGTTAGTGTGTATGATGTGAATCCCTCTTTCAAGTGTCAGGATACCGCGTTCGGTTTCTAGATCAAATTGATTGTTAAGTATAGAAAAAAATGTAGCAGTTTGCTCAGTTTTTGCCAATTGCCAAATAGTTCTTGCCAAGCTTAATATAAAATGCGGTTCTTAATTATACGAAAACCCTAGCAATATTCCACTAACGTATACGTAACGTAGTTTTGTGAAAAACCGAACTAAAATTATAAAAAAATATCAACATACACTTCTTACCCTTATTGAATGTTTATATTCTTTTTACTAATCTAGGAAAAATACGTTCCAGATTGCATCCTTAACCTCGTCCGTCGTTAAACCGACTATTTGTCTCGAAGCACAAACACCGACTTAGCGCAATTAATCCATCAGCTAAATTGCATTTCTTTGAAGAGTAAAAGAGAGAGATGATGTTCCAAAAGACTTTTAAACGACTTTGAAGGAAATGAAAGTTGGAGACAAAGTTTCGCGTTGAGTTATCTTTTGACATGTATTGTTAAGTTGTCTGTCTGTTCTGTAGGACTATTTTATTTTTGTATAAAAAAAGAATCGTATATATTTTTCATAAAAATTACCTACAAGGCTATCTTTAATGTTTTCACGACTAAACCACTGAACCGTTTATGATAGAACTTAGGTTAAAAGTAATCGAGGAGCCGGGATCAAACGGCTTCGAAAATCTATTTTGATTTTACCCACATTATGAACATGCGTTAGCAGTGAGTGTGTATTTATCAGCTAAATGTACATAAAGATTGAAAGCTTGTCCCAGGTACATATACTCGTCCATATACAAAATCAAACCTTCTTCCCATAGCGGTAGGCGGAGACTAGAGAATGCCACTTGGTATGATTCACAAACGTTCTTTGCTTCATTGACATGCATACATCAAGTCATTGCTGCTGATAAGTATTAGTATTTAACAAAAATATAAGGATCGAAACCTCAATCGCAGATACAGTAGCTCAATTCTCTATTACTATCGACTACCGACAACCGACCTGTCATCGAGAAATTTTGTATGAAAATCTGATCAGCGCCTCTGACGAGCGTCGCAGGAAACATTATGGCAGTACATTCTAAATGTCAAAATTTCGATAGCTAGCAGGTTGTCGGTAGTCGATAGTTGTAGAGAATCGAGGTACTGCTTTACAACTGTCGTTATTTCAATTCTGGTTGTTTCTCTGACTTGAGAATAGTTTTGATTCGAATATAAAGTAAAACTAAGTTAGTCTACAATTCTAGATCAGAACTTCCAAACAAATAGGATCTAGTGAGGTAACACGATGTTGAATTGAATTGAAGCAAGTTTAGGATAGGTATGTAATGGAAGTATGAAATTTAATTTGAAAGGGATATTGTCACACAAATTATGTAATATATTCTAATCTACTTCTAGACCAGTTATAATTATTTTCGATAATATGGAATACGTAAAGTCTAATATAGAATTAAGTTAGAAAAGAACAAGCACAAATTTGTAATAAAAACTGTGAAAGCCGAGTGGTATAATATGGCTCGCAAGCTATTGGTCGACGATTTGAACTCGAGGCAACAAACCAATGACTTTTCGAAGTTATGTGTGTATTCAAAATAATTATGCGTGTTCCGTGAAGGAAAACATCGTGATGAAACCTTGCATGCCTAATATTTCTTTATTAGGTAAATTTCTTGAGGGCATGCAACGTCCCCAACCCGCACTTGGCCAGCATGGTAGACTCAAAGCCAGACCCTTGCCCAGCAGTGGGACAGAAATGGGTTTAAAAAAATCAAACGATGCCGACAAAAACTTACAAACTCATAGTTATAACAGGCGAGATTATCTCAGCAAAGTCCGGGAAACGTTGTTCAAGTAAAACTCTTCACCGTTGAACTATAAAACATAATAAACTAGATAAAATTTCAACCACAGTCGCCTGACTTTTTAAACTATTTAAAACTTCAACACTTTTAAAAACTAGTTCTAAAGATTCAGACTACATGAGATAAAAACGTTTTGTTCTAAGTAGTTCGCTTTTTACGTTGATTTTATATTCAAATAGGTTTTAACGTAGAAAATGTATGTTTTAATCGCGTTGTTAATATGACAATTTCACATTCAAAATTCTCGATTACTTTTTGTATAAATTGAACTAACCACTCCTAACCGACGGTCCTGCATGACAAAACGTGAATGAAGTGTACCAAGTGGCATTTTCTGGTTTCTGCCTACCCCTATGGGAGGAAGACGTATTTTTGTGTATGTTTATTGGAAAAATCGAATAAAATACCTTTGCAATACTTCTGCAAATCGTCACCCAATTACTCTTACTTGATTGGTAAAAACTGTACTACTACTATTGGTTTTACAAGCCATTCCATAGTTCACATTAAAGGTAGCATCTTGGTCAAAGTACTAAACTAAAATAATTTCCAAGATATTGACGTTTTAATACACTCTTGCTTCATTCTTCGTGGTCTTACGCCATTACGACACTACCGGTACTACCGATACCATATAGGTCCGTGATAGCACAATAGCACGTAAACCTACAATTTCATTAGCGCCAACGTAATTATCTGTGGCGGGCGCTCGCTTCGTCTTTACACCAATGACTTGGATTCTACAAACATTTGGATAAGAAAAACATATAAAATATAAAATACCGCTTATTGTGGCTCTGTAGCTCGATTCTCGACTACCGATAACCGGCTTGTCGTCGAGAAATTTTGTATCAAAATCTGATCAGCGCCTCTGACGGGCGTCGTAGGAATTATTTTGGCAGCACATTCTAAGTGTCAAACTTTCGATACTCGACAGTACCGACTGTACAGAATTGCGCTGCTAGTGTCAAAAAAGACCAACCTCTGCTCTTCTCCAGGATATAATTCATCACAACAAGGTGATAAATCTGAATATTATTATGTTAAACTTATCTTATTAGGGGAGGAATTCCTTGCTTTTAGTCTAGTAATGAATTAACTATTTTTCTCGCGACATCTAAATAAAATCGGCTAGATTTTCTCTCATATCATTTTAATTGGCGTTATCTTTAATTTCTAATTTATTAATTACAAAATTGAACACGAAGGTTTTCATTATCTCGATTCTGTTTATTTCCTTCACGTCTTGTTTTATAAAACCGTTTACGAGAAAGTCATTAAGTTCTTCTTTCAATAGATCTTTTAACTAATTAATTCTTAGAACTAAAGATGAGAAATGTCGGCAAATAAATTCCTATAAATGTAATTGTAATTATTATAATGTTGTTCTTGAAACATGTTTAAAACAATGTTAGATATGTTGCGTGTAATCTATAACGTGTAGGATTTTAGGAAAATTGTTGCAGTTACCAAGCAATTTTTAACGAAGCAGATTAACAATGAATGGCATATGCACAAACACATGCTGATCCGTGATATTCCGCTTGCTAAATTTCATGAAAATCAATTCAGCTGTTAAGAGGTAAAACCGAATCAGAGTGAGATTCACATTTTTATTAGTAGCAATTACATCTATTCGTTAACCACTCCAAAAACACACAAGAAGAGTATATCTCTAATTCTTAAAGTAATTCGTATCTTTCTTCTTTCTTTTTTGTCCTTATTCCTTAAAAATTAGCGTCTGCACAACATTTTGTGTCTCGAAAACTTATTTTAAATAGGATTTGACTTATGTTTTTACAAACGGCCCCATGCCTCGACCTGTCAACCCTTTAGAAATAGTATTTCTTATCCAAAAGCAAGTAATCTTAGTGCTCTACCAATAGCCGGTGGCTAAATATCCAGCAATTGTGAAGCACAGCTCTGCGGAGTTCAATTACGAGACACGCTTTGACGAACTATCTTGGGAACGGAAAAACTCTACCCTTTGTTTATTAATCGATAAGAATATCTTACTATTGAGGACGTACAATGTAACTGTATTGAAATAACTTTGTAAAGATGTTTTAAATCCAATGTTACGAATGGAAACTACTTTTTTCAGTTTATCTATAATATCTTTTAATATTCTGCTATTATTATAAATAAGAGAGTTTCGATTTTTGAAACTTGTCACGCCAAAACTGCTTCACGGATTTGTTGAAATTTTGTACACGGATGGTTTATAATCTGGATTAACACATAGACTATTTATTACCTAGGTAAATCTTTGAAGTCGAGCTAGTGATACGTAATTTCACGTGTATATTTCCATTACATTAGATTTTAACGTCACAACAAAAGCACATTATTATTTACCTCGCCTTATACAGAAAACATTTTCAATAAATTCAACACACTCCCATAGAAACCATCACATTATGGTGTCACTTTCCCATGCCAAGAATATGTTGTATAGTTTCACTCCCACGACAATATGGAGACCAAAGATATATATGTCATTGTATATTTTCTTTCAGTTTATGTTTTGGGAATTGAGATATCGAGAAGCAATATAATCTGGGAAACCACTTGGGGATGACGCGTGATGTTATTTTTGTTTTATGGAACGTGTACGTGTTTTTTTTTCTTTTACGCCTCGCTTGTTGTGATGTCCTCCTGTCCGACATTAGGCTACGGCGGCCAATCTAATTGATGCCAGCCAACCTATTTTAGAATGTATCTTAAGTTTAGGTACCTACCTACATACAAACACGCAAGTTTCGGACAGAGGTAGGCAAAGACAAAAGAACACCCACTTGATGAAATACTTGCAAACTTCCCTTGCCTCATTCACCAGCATACATGTCATACATGACAAAATAGTAAAATGATATACAGATATATACCAATCACTAAATTCTAATTCTAATTCTCACATCTTTCGTCCGTCTGTTAGTCCGAGTATACCGCACGTGGCATTTTTTCAAGAAATCGCGTCTTAAGTATACTTTTTTCAGAAACCAAAAACATATATGTTACAAGTTATATACTTTTTCACAATAGCCTGTATATTTCAGCCCCTATAAAATTAGTACTAACCATTAAAGAAGTCATAAACCCTAAATTGAACCCAATTTCTTACTTCTAGCACTTAAGGTTACAATTTCAGTAGACTGTGACAGTTTAATATAGTGCTCTAAAGGTTTAATTTAAAATAGACTTATGACCCTTTATGTTCGTGGAGATTAGTAGCTATTTATATTCGTTCATAAACAAAATGAATGTATGAGAAATAATACATATTTTGTTATTTATTACGTACATAGTTATAACCTGATTTCAATATTGCAAAAAAACGGCATTTTTTTTCTGACGAATAGTTCAGTCACAGTTTGTTCCTCTATATAAGAGATTTTAAAAAAAGCTCATATGTTCAAAACATTCTACACATGAAATAAAGAAACATTACCTTACTCCTTACATATTTTTATACGAGGTCATGATTACACAATAAGCCTTATTCATCCGCTGATAATATCAATGCAATTGATTGATAGTTATAAATTTATTTTAACCACGATCTATTAACATTTTACTTTCAAAATAAAATGTTACACTCTCATATCATGTGAGTGTCAACACAACTCACACACAAAAAACAACTTGGCATTACTTTTGAAAAACTTTCCTTTGTCATTGACTCATCTTATCATTGGAGACAACTAAACAAACTTACTACTTAAAACTGTCAAACTCAATAAAAACCTTATCGTTAAACTAACTGAATAATTTCTCCAGAGTGCACTAAAAAACCGACCAAGTGCGAGTTGTACTTAAGCACGAACGGTAAAAACAGGTCTGTTGTATTAAAGCCTCCTGTAGTTCGATCGACTACCGACGACCGCCCTGGCATCGAGAAATTTTGTATGAAAGTCTGATCAGCGCCTCTGACGGGCGTCATACTAGGTAGGTACTGAAACATTTATTTTACCCTGTTTTATAAGGTACCTGGGCCGAAAAATATGGTTGTATACCATCATTCTAAGCCCTAATATAGGATTAGGTAATAATGGGGCTGGCATGGTCCAGATGGGATTAAAAGCCCCTAAATAAATATAGAAAAAAACACCATCATTTTAAATCTCGGTACCTCAGTATTTTTGTTATACTGGGAACAGAAGTATCTATCATCATCTGTGAAAATTTCAACTGTCTATCTATCACGGCTCGCGTGAGCCTGGTGACAGATAGAGTCAGATAGATTGACGGACAGTGAAGTCTCACTAATAGCGCGCGTTTTTAACCTTTGGGAACGGAACCCTAAAAAACTAAGTACAAAAAGTCACGTAAAATATCAGAATTTTCTTTAAATGCATCAGTCGCTAACTGTCTGAGCTATTAAGAAGTTTTGACAAGAAAAACAAGAACCTTTTGTGTTCTGTCTATTGGAAAAATCGCTTTGAAACTTTAGTATAAAATGTATTTATATGGCGGAAAATGTTTTGTTAAATAATCTTGTTAGACAGTCGATTTGCGGTGTAGCTCCTCGTAAAATCTTTTTAGAAAACTTTCGTGCTCTTCATTTTGTTTGAGTAAACTAAACCATTCTTATTAAAAACGCTAATTTATTTCGCGAGGACAATTTCAAGCACCTTATCGGCAAGGACCTTAAAGGCATAGTAATATGACCCTAGACTACCTGTATAGAATAGGTAAGCCTATTGATCATATGTTACAATGCTAAACTACTGGCTTTTAATTTAGACATCACACTTAACAAATTAAAATGTAATCAATCCATTACTTGGTGACTATTTATTACTTAAACAGATTATATTCTTACTTCAAATTCCACTTAAAATACACATCAGAGGGGCTATTGTGTTTCGCAGTTCAAGACAATTCTTGATAGCTACTATTTTGATGATGCTGAGATATTACTGAGCATCATCAGAAACGTAATGTTAAAACTGCAACGTATAACTAACATACACAATAGACAGGAATTATGGTTGTGCGGTATTAACGCAGCACTTATCAAAAAAGTCTAATGTCTTTGAACAAATTCGACACAAGGTTAACCCACACCACGAGAAAGACCTCTAATCATCATTTTTGGGTACATATTATGGTTGGCAAACCCGTCAGTCCTATACAACAATCAAAACAAGCAAAGAATATACCGCAGGCTAATTAATTGCGTTTACAAGAGCGAAGTCAGGAAGCTCACAGAAAAAGGGGTTCTTTTGTTCGAGTGAAGGATTTGTGAATCTGTAGTACCTCTCAGAGGTTCAATGAGGTTTTCCTTGAGCGTCCTGTTTGTTTATGATGCCTCGGTGGGTTGATGCGATCGCTGTTTGAAACATTATTATTGTGTAGTGATAGTGTTTTATTGTGTTATTAATTTTTTACAGTATGTTTATATGTATGATGATGATAATTTTCATTAGAGAGCATACATCCCGCGCTTTCTGAAGTTATGAGCAAAAGTGTATGAAATACACAATGTTAGTCCCACGAAATAGGGGGTGAGTCTTGGTCTTTTTTACTGTCATAATGTCAGTTTTTACATTGACTCTTTATCGGTCATATATGGTAAAAGGCTCGCCCCCTAATATTCAGTGGGAGTACATTATACAGCGATGTATAAAAGAAATGGAGTACATCTTTTGAAAACTACAGGTAATAAGAAGACTACTACCATCACATATTGGGGCGCCCATATCAGTACATACCGATTAGCGCAATCGGTATGTAAACTACTTGTTGGTAAGCAAACCTTGGCGCGGTCATTCCATAGACGGGAGAGATGCCCAGTTCAAATACTAGTAGTATTTGAACTGGGCATCTCTGTGCTTCGGAGGGCACTTAATATGTCGGTCCCGGTGGTTGTCTATCAAAATAACGATTATTAAGCCACGCCAAAGGCCTTCGAGCGGCTTGAACAAGTTTGACACTAGGTTGGCCACTAACGATACGATAAGAAGACATGAAGATCACACATTATCATTCGTACAGTGACTTACATAGTGGCAAATTGACAGATAGCACGATATACAAAGACGTAGCTGTAAACCGATTAGCCGCGTTCACTGAGCCGCACATAGATAGTTACAAATAATTATTATGTATAGGTATCTCGAATACATTGTATACGCCTATTATAACGCTATTTATTCCAATGTTTAGTTATTTCTTTCTATTTAATACAGGTTAAGCTATGCTTAATATTATAATACAACGGGTCTTATACGCAATTGAAAATTTAAAGGTTATAATACTTTATTTGCTGCCCAACGTTTTAAGCTATGCTTGCCGAGGTAAATAATGGGGCCCGGCTATCATTTTCAAAGATTTTTGAATGCCGTTACCAGCAGTCAGAAGCTTGAAAGTATGACAACCAGTCTTATCCGCTATCGTGTTAAAAGTGTTATAGCTCAGGTATCTGGGTTGTGAAATTCCGATAGGCCCCTTGAATAAATAGTTATATTCAGCTGAATTCGATGAGACTGGAAACCGACTCCAACATTGTAGGAAGAAAGGCTTATGATGATGCAGACCATCATACACCTCTCCCTATAATTTCGGTTAACCAGGCATAAAGTTGAAGATTCGATAGTAGTTGCACATTATTTCTTGTTTATTATAGTCACATATTTAGATTTGCGTAATATATGGACTATATGAAAACTGGCATAAAAGTACCGTAAAAACGGCAGTAGCTATATAAAGCTTAAATGTGTGCGCAGACCAAGCTTTAATTAAAGCATAAGTAATTAATTAAACCGCATTCATATTAACAACTTTAAGTTAAACACTTTCAATTAATTATGATTGGCATGAGAGTAGGTATACGATTATGAACAATTTTAAATCGTTTGAAAGTCCATGAGTGGTCCGAGTGATCGAACTAATTTGACGATTGTTCATAGGCCTCAACGTCTTCCGATCAACTCTTTTCTGATCGGTAATTTTAAACTGTTCAAAAGTTTGACTCATCAAAAATGTGTAGACTCTGTCGCTATGTCATCATTATTCACAGCCCAATTATATCTTTCAGTTTATCTTTGTCAAGGCTACGCTTCCCGATCCTGTGCCAATATCATCAAGGCATGCCGCGCATTTCCTAGCATCGTATACACTATACAGCTTACCTAACCGATATACTATCAGACTCCAATAAGTATTACTACAAAATTCATTTAGAAACCTCCTAAGTAAGTCAAAACCGATCGAGAATTTTATTTGACATTTGAAATACAAGTTGCCCTCATGCTGAAACTTATCTAAAGTTTATTTCAAAGATAAAAACCATCAATGTTTCAATACAGTTGGAGCATCATTACAAGAACTTGTCCATTAAAAAAACCCATTTATTTCTGACAAAACAAATAGATTCTTTAGTAAAACTATTATTTATCCAATTATACGTTTTCTGTAGCTAGGAAAAACGAATGAGACGGTTTACAACGGTTCACAGCGCTCGTTAGACGTGTAATGAAACCCCATCCGTAGTTGTATAGGAACTAAGTAGAGTATTTTACTTGCATTCGTATTTAAGTTTCTAATGAAATGTTCAGTTAGTCTGTTTGTTAGTTAACTTGCTAATTATTTGTAATTTACGTATAAGATGCGACGAAATGAGGAATTATTGAAGTCTTTCAATCAGGTTCGATTTAAATGTATGAAAATATCAGTTGTGTTGAGACCTTATACCGACTAAAAAGACCTAAAACAAGACAAATTTTAAGAGGAGGTCTGTGTCCTGCACAAAATAGCTTCTTTTTGTTTAGCTCAGTGGTGATCTTGGTGGTGATTGGTTATGTCGTGGTTTTTTCGACTGCTAAGCAACCATGTTGAGACTGCCCAGAATAGCTGTTAATAATGATAATGATGAGGCAAGATATTGTCAAAACAAAAACTGTTAAATGCAACAAAAATTATAATTAGACCACTGCATACAAGTTGAAGTGTTTTCGCAGCTCTGGGATACTAGCTAGCAGTAACACTAACAGGATTCTGCTAACACAAATAACTCAATTTTTTTTACTGTCATTCAATAAAAGTACATGAAACGCAGGGAAATCCGAGTGAAAATTATACTTAAAATACTTTAGAAAGGCACAAATGTCACATAACGAGAGTGTCGTCACATGGTGAATGGCACTAATCTTTGTAAAGCGGATTGCAAGGGACGGCTTAACCATACAACTTAGATCACCTTTAGCCCTTAAGGCATTTTGCCACGAGAATATTTGAACCAATAGTGGCTACGATAGTAGTTACATACGTAGGTACATACATAGATCATGTTGTTATATAGAGGTATATGAAATACATCCGCGTTTCGCCATTTACAATGTTAATCTCCTGTAATAGTTTAGGTCGCCACGCCGCTACCATTGCGTCGGGAGGTCGTGAGTTCGATTCCCACACGGAACAATTTATTTGTGCGATCCACAAATAACTGTTTCGGGTCTGGTTGTATTTTGTGTCCGTTGTTTGTATGTTTGTAAAAGTCCCCGCAACACAAGAGCAATGCTTAGTGGGGGAGTAGTCTTTTATAAAAAAAAGACTATTGTCGTATTTCGCGCCTGTTACCAAACTCCGAGCTACTATTAGTAAATATTTTACAATCGCCTTGAACCTAAAATTTACTTATTTATAGAGGGATTTTATTTTCTATTTACTTGACAACAAAACTTCAATAAGTCCGCCAAAATACAAAGATACCCATCCCCTATACCCTAACATCATAATGTTTGTTTTAGAGTGTCTGCATGAGATATGAAGAAATATTCCAGACAAGCTACATTCGTTGTCAACTAATAGACTGATAGTGATCAGTACAAACTTAGCTCTATGTGAAATAGTATAGTATTGTCCGAAGACGCGTCATGAATCTGTCAAGAGGGTCTTAACATTGTCTTGTTGAAACTAAATACAATGAGTTGTATGGACATTTGAATGTGCACATACAATATGTTTGAGAACTTATTTGCTACGAGAGCTCGACTGCCTCTCTGACCATGCCGTTAGTGACGACTGAGTTATTCCGTTAAGAATGTTTCAGAGATTGTCCGGAGTTAGGAAATTAAGGTCGTAGGTCTCCGTGCCTCAGAGGGTCATCTTTCTCGTTGGGTTGGTCATCCTTCTGTCGGTATTTCAATGTTGATATGTTGGGAAAGTTTGACACTTAAAAAGCGTGCTTGCGGAACATGCAAGGCGCTGATATGATTTTTGTCCTACTATAGGGAATGAATACCGTTTTTCAACAAAACCTATGGTTTAAAATTCAATTTCTTATCGATAAAAAACCCCTACTTTCTTATAAACTTCTCTCAAATATTACCGACCTACATTTTAGAGATAAAAAGTTAATCTACCTTCCGACCTTGGTACCAAGTAGCTAACTGAAGGTAAAAAGTCAAATTACAATTTGATACCCGACTATTTCTTTCATTTATTTAAGTACTGAAACACTCTCTCTAATTTCTTTCTTCAAATATTTTTGAATAAATTACATTTAAACTATATATTAATGATTGGTTTGAAAAAATGTCCTGATTGATTTTATAGTAACATTAGTTATTATAAAATACTAGTTATTGTGTAGGTGAGTCATCCAGTTTTGATTCCCTGAATTGAAGCCAGAGTTGAAAACTATGCTCATTAGACGGCAAAGGACTCCAACTGTACGAGAGCTAATATAGCTACTAACGATTTGTTGCTAGGTCTGTAATAGAATAATGCTTAGTTTTTTGTTGAGTGAAAAAAAGGGAAAAATAGATCTTTGTAATATACCACAGTTTCGTCAAACTAGCTTACGTCCGCGACTGCGTTTATGTGGTAATTTTATATTTTAAAAGTACCCTGTCTTTCTCCGTGATATAATCGTTTACTTTGCCAAATAGTGTACAAATAAAAAAGCCTTTTAAAATCTCTTTGTTGGAAAAAGGCTTAACATTTAAGCATAGATTTTCCATGCATAATTCTCTGATAACTTGCCCAATGGAGGTAGTAAATCGCTTCTATAGATAAAGAAACTAAAATATGGTAATGAATTTCACAAAAAGATCCATTACTCGTATTTTAAAACTACTGCAAAGTTATTTCGCACCGCACATTCAGTGTAACAATGAAAGGCAGTAATGGAATACAATATTTTATTTCAATATTAGCGCTCGCCGCCTCTCTACGTAATTGTCGGCTTTACGCTTTTATTTTTTGCAGCGGAATTTAAAACTTCTGTGTGTATTGTAATTGTAGATTATTGAGAAGAATTCTCAGTGCGACAGTAAAATATATTTGCTTTTATTTGTTTAATGAAGTGTTGCTCTAGTTTTGCTTCAGGCGTAAAATAGAATATGACTATAGATAGAAATGTAATTTGTTAATGAAACTAACATTTTTTTTCCCGTTACTGCCTCACAACCAGGCAAGGGTCTCCTCACGAGTTTAAGGGGGAGGGGGCTGGTAGGGAAGGCTTTCTTGGATCCACCACGCTGGCCAAGTGCGGGTTGAGGACTTTACATGCTCACGAAGTGCGTTACACATCTTTTAGGCTTGCAAGGTATCATCATAAAGTTGTCCTTCACCGTTGGAACAAGTGATTATTATTTCTAATACAAACATAACTTGGAAAAGTCATTGATGTGTCTATTTTATTATATTTTTCTTGAAGACCTTGAGGGTTCCTTTGAAGAGAAATAAATATTTTTTATTACTATTTATCGTGCAAGATATAAACAAAACTCCCAACTACACTCAAATACCGTATTTTCCCAAATCAATAGGTACAATTAAATATCTGTCCGTCAGTCCCTTACCCAGGGGTTTACACGTGACCAGTCGCTCTCAATCTACTAAAACGCTTCTATATTTATCGACGGCCCGTAATTCGGCTTTTGAATTGAAGTGGTAGCTTGTTTTTGTTTTATGTACTTGTGTAGAGATAAGAGGGTTTAAATGTTATCAAGTTTTCAAAATGGTTACCTTAGTAAGGTTGTAAATTACTGCCAAAGATGACAATAAATAGGTAACTCGTTGGTTTAGATGATTTATGCCCGGTTTCTGAGACACATTTAGGGGGAGTGTACCTATTTAAAAGCGTTTAAACTGATAAAGAGGGAAACATGACAGTACCTCAGAGATCGCGGGTTAGTGTAGTTATTTTGCCGCTGATCACACAATAATAATACTTGTTTTATAGTTAAACTCAAAACAAATTCAAAATTATTTTAAGCTTAATCTTAACTAATTAGCTTACGGAGTAAATTTGCGTATTACTACTATTTACTGACAATATAATTATAATATTTGTCGGAGTTATTCATTTTTAAAATCGTCAAGGACCGATGACAGTCTAATCATAACAAGATGTTAACTCAATAATATGTTCAAAACTCGCGACTTACGAGTTTTTTCTTTTAATCCTAAAAATATCTAACAATTTCTGCAATGAAAATTTCATTACATCTACTCAAAAAAACATTTTCGTCCGCATTAATTCTCAGTCAAACTTTGCTTGAAAAACAGACTTTATAGTATTAGCATCTCGGCTCACTGCAAACCTTTTTACGCTAAAACGTTATTAAGATATTCCATAAATCTTCACGGATATTTTGACATATAAACAGATTTTTTCAGAGTCTCGTTTCATCTTTAGTGCCCAATAAAGGAAATTGAGTAACGTTTTATTTCTTAAGCGTCTGTCATATTTACGACTAATAAACTATTTTATTTAATAATGTTATAAACACGCTTTCAGCTGTATGAAGGGATTGCAGGAATAGCATCTATGTATTTTAGACATAGATGTATATAATCTAGTGGTATTTCTAGTATATTTCTATAAATGCGACGAAATGTCTTAACTCGAGATCTTTAATATATTCTTGAATCCAATTTCAATGATATAAAATAAAAATAATGCAATAATTTCCAATCTGAAGTAGTTAATCGTTATAAAAAGACTACCTGACCCGCGCAGCTCCACTCAGGCATTCTTGTTTTTATTTAATACCGCGCATTTTCAAATTTATTCACCTTTTACACCTTCTCTGGACTTCCACAAATAATTCAAGACCAAAATTAGCCAAATCGGTCTAGCCGTTCACGAGTTTTGGCGAGACTAACGAACAGCATTTCATTTTTATATATATAGATTTTAGTGATTGATGTCGGCTAGAGAAAATGTCGTACAAAAGTAACCATTTAAGAAACTAAATAAAAAAATTTCCTCATAAAAACTGTCTAAACTTATTTAAAAATCGTGTAATTTTCAACTGTTTCAATCGCAAATGTGCGCAGTGTCTTAAGTCTCATTTTTAATCCGAAAGAGAGCTGAGATATTGGAAGGAATTTGTTGAAATCCAATGATTAAATAAATGAAGTCTGACTTCCGTCGCCGTCGACGTCTGTTCCGTCGCATATCAATGAACAAACGGAGACGTCAAACAATTAAAGATATTATGGATTTCCATAAAGAAACTCTGAGAGATTCGTGACGAATGAGGTTTATGGAAATTCTTATGTTGATCTTTATTCGGTTGTCTTATGCCCGGTTTCTGGGGCACATTCGGTTAGTAGTAATAGTTTATCTGTTCAAACTGACATTTTTATCCCCCGGTTCTGAGTAGGTTTAGTGGTAGCATATCTATTTAATAGCGTTTGTTTTTTATATGAGTTTAAACGCTATTGAAAAGATAAACTACCGTTAAATGTACCTCAGAAATCGGGGGTTAGTAAAACTATACGTGTCTAGTGCGGTATGAGGTACTAATTTCCATTCTTGGATTACTCTAAATGATTGTCTTTTAAGCCGCCATCATGTCCCGCCCGCGCGTGCTGCCGTTCGCCTGTATTGTTTCGCGGTTCTCTACTACTATCGAGTTTCGACAACCGCCTAGCTGAGGATAAACAATTGCATGACAATCGGAACAGCGCCCCTAGCAGACGTCCTGTGAACAATTTTTGTAGCATGTTTTAAATGTCAAAATCTTGATACTCGAAAGTGCAGACTGTAGAAAGTCGCGCTACTGCCCTTAGTGACAGATCAAGCATATGTCAGATTAGAGCTCGTTTTTATGGCCCTGATATTTTTTTCAGATTTTTTTTTTCCGAAATACAATTGTACTGTTACATTCCCGTTTAACATATGAGTGGAGTTATAAATACGAATGTAGTCTAGCCAAACGTAAAATATTAACAATTCAACGTAAAAAATAATTGAAACTTTCATGATTGTACGAAACAAAAATTGTATTTTACTCAATAACATTTTATTGTTTATTTCTGTACTCAAAAGTAAATTGTATCTACGGATTATTTTACAGAAAAATGTAAAAATAAATTGGGAATTAATGAAAACATTATTGTTTGAAGAGCAAATATGCAATCAGCGAAAAAAAATGGAAAATCATGTCAGCGAATATATTTCAGAGGCAGAAAATATATTTCTCGAACTCCTTTCAATACTGCCGTAATTTTCGAATTGATTGCCGAAATGGAGCCTTATTTGCACTCTTTTATACGAGGCACCTGCACTATAATAATAATAAAAATATACTTATTGCACTCAGTGATAATTTACCTTTCTTTTACCTACTGATACGAACGAGTATATTCAAATTGTTTGAGCTGTTCTTAAGTGTTAATTATAGCTTTCCTCAATTTCCCTGGCAGTTTTATGTGACAAACCGATTTAGATGAAATCTAACCTTGCTATATCGCATAAATTAACAGGCATCGATTGATAAATATAATCAATAACAATTGCTTAATTCTTTATAAATTAAAATTCAACATTAAAATGCCAATTTCTTCAACACTGGTAAAAATTAGTTATTTTATTCTCCTTCCATGGCAATTATATGGATACGATACGATAGGGACTTTTATTACATACTAGCTGACCC
This sequence comes from Anticarsia gemmatalis, assembly GCF_050436995.1. Lineage (NCBI taxonomy): Eukaryota > Metazoa > Arthropoda > Insecta > Lepidoptera > Erebidae > Anticarsia > Anticarsia gemmatalis. The sequence continues at coordinate 2,585,284 of NC_134759.1, forward strand.
GCGCAACTTCGCTTGCATCACATAAGAGACAATGGGTAAAATTGTTTCCCGTTTTTGTAACATTTTTTACTGGTACTCTGCTCCTATTGGTCGTAGCGTGATGATATATAGCCTATAGCCTTCCTCGATAAATGGGCTATCTAAAACTGAAAGAATTTTTCAAATCGGACCCGTAGTTTCTGAGATTAGCGCGTTCAAACAAACAAACAATCAAACAAACAAACTCTTCAGCTTTATAATATTAGTATAGATATAGAGTATAGATTTTCATGTGACAGGAGTCAAGGGGGAAAGCTAGTACATCTACATACATTATTATAAAGCCCCTATTACGATCAGATCTAAATATAACCCGCCCTCGGACTGTGAACATCGTAACGGGTGGATAAACATCAAGAACGAAATGGTACGTCGGGATGTGATCTTTCATTCATCGGAATTGTATCTTGAGGTTGTATGTGTGTGGGAGTCTATGTATGGGCTAATTTTATATTTACTATTTATAAATTACTGTTATGCTAGTTATTAGAATTTTGCAGGTACGTTATATACAGGGTAAAAAGAGGTGGGTCATGGAGAAAAACAAATAAATAAATAAATTAGTTTTTCTCCTAATGAACATAACTGGTGCATAAAAAAACATATTTTTTAGGTTCACATCACTAGATCGTCACTTTCAGACCTTTAAAGTAGCAAAGTATTAGAGTGATATTTTCAGAAAATTATTATAAATTTACGCTGTTAACTCATAATTCCATATATTTGCATATTTATTTTTTTAAGTTTCACCTTGAAATCAACATGAAATTGAAGAAAAACCAAAAGCAAACACATTGGGAAGGTAAAGTGAAACTTTGTTCGTACAATCGTGATCGAGTGAAGGATTGTGACGATTCAAAACTTTCGGCTATCGGCACTTACTGCTTGAGCCCTCTCCAATGTGCCAATGTAGGGATTTCTTTCTTTTTCAATTCTACATGGCTTGTGCTTTCCTTTCTTGGATTCTGTTTGTCGGTTTTTATTTATCTGGTTTTGTTGTGTTGTTTTTATATAAATACATAATGTATGTGTATAGTATAAATGATCACAATTATAGACACCTATTTTATTTTAATTTTTACTAATAAGTCTAAAGGAATTGACGCGTTAATGTATATTTTCTTCGATTAATTAACTACAGACTGTCGTCGCAAATAAGCTTGACTGCCTCTTTGGTCTGAGCGGTGTGTAATTGCTTATCACGATATTTCGGGTAACTTTCCCAGTTAGTGTTAGATTGGTCTCAATAAATTGTTTTGGTCTATTATCCTATTACATTGGTCTATAATTTTGAATTGCAACCTTGGGTATATTTCGTACACCTGTGGATGAACCTTCGTGAATGACAAATAGGAGTATGAGTAATCTTCAATCATCACATCTGTCTGTAACAGAAACTGCATAAATTAGAAAGCCTAAGAAGCAGCAATAAACTCAAAAACAAACATAACAAAGTCCACTTAATTAGTACAATGAACTGCCACAATGAACGGAGGGCGCCACTAAACGTATCATTCAACAGCGAGCATCAGGCGACAAACTACAAACTTACAGAGCGAAGATTCACTAACTCCTACAACATCGCGACACCTCATCTTGTTAACAACTTATTAGGGTTGCTTCTTAAAATATTGAGAGAATAAAACCTTTAGTTGAAGTAGTTTTTGAAAGCAATTGAGAAGCTTATATGTTACAATCTTTAAAGGCAAGAAATTATCGAGCATTACAGACTTCTATTTCATTTAACACATAATTTTCTCGAGGTAGGTGATTAATTTTTTATCCATTCGCAATAAATCATGCTTATACAAATCTAGTGTAGTGTCTTTGCATTTTGAATTTCTTGGTGTTTTCAAGCTTCCATCACAACATTTTCTTTCACCGTATAATAGAAGAGATTCAGCCCACATAATTATGCCTTGAGAAAATATAGCGAAAAGCTAAACCTTAAAGACTTATACTTGAAACACATTGTCTATAAGACAAATACTATTGAACCATTTTTTTTATTCCACAATAATTTTAAGACATTGCAGTCCCTAATTTCTCTAATAAAAGAGCCGTAAAACCCAAAATCTAGCTTCAACGAGGCAAAAGAAATTATCAAGCCGTTTCCTAATCTCACTTTATTTTTATTTCTTGCAGCCGGTCATATTTCTGAACAGGAAAACTGTAGCGCACTCCAAAAGTAATTACAGCTACTGTGTGATCCGTCATCCAAAAATATATTTTCTTATTCCCTTGAAATCTTGTTGTAAAGAGGAATTATTTTTATACGGCCGCCATTGTCGGTTACGACCTTACGACTAATTACTTGACTTGAATTCTGTGATGAATTTCCGGGTTTATTTAAGGAATGACGTATTTTTACAAAATTAAGATATACTCGTATACGAGTATAGTGTTTCAAGTAGACTAAGTACTAGGTATTTTAAATAGCTAAGAATATTTTTTTGTTTTTATTGTAATTATAGTCTGTTGTCATTGCCGTTGAGACATGTGACTTTGCTTAACGGCTGTCATTTTTGTGTCCAACCAATACCAACTTTAATTATGTATACTTTAAAACATTCCCATGCCCAGATTTTTAGGTAGCTGCTATGCATCGTTGGTCGAAGCTAAGTTAACTTTCCCAACTGACTAAACTAATCGAGAATTTACTCATCAACAATCACTACTTTTTCACCAAAACTAAACCAAAAACGTTCCAGATTTTTCACTACAAAACCTAGCTAAAAGTTCTCATTAAAAGCAGACTTTATTAACTCAGTGACCACAAATTGAAAGGGAATTTGGCAAGGTTTCAGCTCCGTGATAGATGTCCCGCGAAGCGGAAACGTGTGGACATTTATCATTGATAACTACTGCGGACAGTTTTGTTTGTTCTGCACACAAAAGCCTTGACTTTTAGTACTTTTTAGATAGTTATACGTCACGGATATCCTGTGGTTTTTTTGTTCAGTAAAAGATAGTTTAATGCCATAAAGTATCATTGTTCTTCGGCTTTGCTTACATAGTATTAATCAAAGTGTATTTTCGCTGTTTGTTCCTATCTATGCTTAGATCTTTAAAAGTACGCAACGGATTTTGATGCGGTTATTTTTCATAGCGAGACTGATTCAAGAGAAAAGTTACGAGTATGTGTAAAGATTGTAAAGATATTTTGTAAAATTAATTTTTGAAACAGGCTAAGCCAAGTCAGTAGCTTGTACCTAATACATCATATTAAGGTCTAGCTTTAACAGGTTGTCATGGTAAGAGATATCTTGCATTGCGATTGCTAGTTTTTTTTTTAACCCATTACTGTCCCACTGCAGGGGTCTCCTCCCAAACAAGGGAGGGGTTAGGCCTTATACTAGATTTGCAGTAATACATATTACAGCATAAAAATAATATTTTATACATAAAATTATCGTATGTCCAAATGAATCCGACTACAGGTCACTATACTGTTATTTTGCTCCTTACAAACTTACTGCAACTAAATACGTGCTTTCCAAAGTAATTTCTCATTTTTTTCTGAAATAGAAGTATATAAAATACGTCTTAATACAAACGATAACCCTTACTTATGCCATCTTATAGCAAGTTGAAGCGAGAACAAATTGATTTAGCCAGCGAACTCACCGACCGTACGCTCATTTGATTGAATTATGAACACTGTTTCGTTGGAAGCCTTTTCATAAATGTTTTTAAGTAATTATAGTAAGTTTGTGAACGGAGTTTTTTTTTTGTGAGAGTTCAGTTTTATGGGGAAACGTGTGTCATCGTTAGAGTTAATCTACGTCAGTCAGAACAGTATATCATTTGGTTGCATTTCAAATTCTTTTTGGATATTTTCTTTAGCTTAGACATTAACACAAGCACTGAAAATTGTTGTTAATAAATCTCTTGCACTTAGATATTTTGCTGATCGGCTGATGAAAAAGCGAGCAGCCAGAAATGAGTTAGTTAAACCTAAAATATTATTTTATTACGCTTTAAACGCAAAACGCCGAAACATCCAAAATTGAAATGTAATTTTAATTCCCGTCAGTAAAAACACCGTCATTTCAACAAAAAATATTCATTTTCGCATAACGCATGGAGTTTATCCATATAATTAATTATATTTCAAGCCATTTTACAATATTTTTGGTTATAACACGTGTCGAGATAATCAGAGCAAATATTCTTGAGAGGTATTTTCTAAAAGGTTGATAGAGCTATTACAGTTACTTTTTAAAACGTTTTTTGCTGTCATCAACGCGCATTACTAGTCCTTTCATGTCGCTGTTACAGGGTACATAACTAAATCAGGATTTTAGGAAAATCTCGCATTTTTTACAATTTCCAATCTTATGCACAGACGTTACACACAGACAAGTTACTATACGGTGTTAATAAATCGATGTCGGTTTTCAAATGCATCATTTATGCTTACTACTTACTTGTTATTAATTTTACGAGTTTTTACAAGCAGACATACTAAAAATTAAATAATGAACTGAACACAAAGTAAACCCACACCTTAAATAAATTCGCGCATTGGTCATCTATGTCGTACCATGCAAGCGCGGCTCGTGGCTAGTTGCACTCACCGGTCGGTAAACGATCAGTGGGTTAAGCAACTTTGGCGCGGACATTCCATAGATGGGTGGCCGCATAGTCGTATTCGAACTGAGCGTCTCCGTGCTTCGGAGGGCACGTAAAACAGTCGGCCCCGGTTGTTATCAATAAGATAACAGTCGTTAAGCCATGTCAAAGGCCTTCGGGCGGCTTGAACAACTTTGATACTAGGTCGACCACTGACCATACGACAAATGAATGAGCCATGCAAACTCAATTTTTTTCCCGACTTACTAAACAAAAATTGCAAGCACTTTTCTATGCCGGCTTCAGATACACGATTGAAGGTATATACGATACATGGTTTTCCTGAAACAGAATTCTCAGTAGAAGCCGAGTTGGGAAATGTGTTAAGTTCGCAAAGCTCCGTAAATAGCTGGCCCCCGGATTCTCGGAAGCAAAACTTATTAGTTAAGGCATGAATGTATCAATCAATCTATCTTAAGAAAACAAACCGTGGGAATTTTACTACATACTAGCTAGGTTTTACCCGCGGATTTCCTTTCGTCGATTGTAAATAAATAAAGATAGTGTAATTCTTCTGGATCTATGACAAAATTTATCAAAATCGGTTTAATAATGCAGCCGAGAAAAGACAATCAGATAGGAGTTACTTTAGGTTTTTGTCAACTTTATTTTATACTAGTTTTATCTTTGCCTGAATATAATTTCCCAACTAGCACACAAGCGCTATAACAAGCTGTACAATGGCCGGTTAAAGGATTTTTATAACGCCTTAGGCTCCTTAGTAAGAAGTATAGTGGTTCTATAAGCGGCTACAGATCTCTTGTAGCGTCAAATAGGCCCATACTGTCCAGCTTATAGCTCGACATTGGATCTACAGTGGTCGTAAATAGTAATTATAATAGTACGTAGTATAGTAGTAATACAGGAGCGCTAAAATAAGATGAAGGTGGTATAATCGCGCTACAAGAGCTTTTTCGCAGCTTCGTGGCGCTTACCAGCTGTTGTACAGAGGTGGTTAGCGCCACGAGCGTTCGAAAAAGCTCTTGCAGCGCGATTATACCACCTTTACCTTATTTTAGCGCTACTGTGTAACGGTTATAAATGCTAACGCTCTAAATTAGTAATATAGTCGGTTTATTATGGTGTAAACTAAATATATTTTTTTAAAATGAATCATCAGTGACAAATGAGGAGACATTTTATTTTTACGGATTGGATTATTAAAATAACAAGTAGTCTATCGCTTTTATTTCTTTGTGTACGTGATATGAAAGTGCGAGTTCAAGTTTGCTGTCAATATATATGTATATTATCGTCAATATTTTCATGCGCCCTCAAAATATTCAGTTTTAAGTGCAAAAATTATATAGATATGTGGATTTGGAAATTGTATTTTGAACATAAATAAGACTTTGAGGGTTACAGATAATTTAATTAGGGTTATAGGTAATAAAAAATGATTTTAATTATGTTAACGTTACCAGGCTATAGATTTATATGATCTTCAAAAGATCGTAATAACCTCAAAAAATATGTTTACCAAATGCTATAATGGCGTCTCGATCAAGCAGCTCTCAGAGTTGGTTACATCTGCTCTAGCGCCTTAAGCTGTACAAAGGCTCTAGTGTTTGCTGTTGTAGACCTCAAGGTTTTGCAGTTGTGGCATAGGAGTGACTGTTTTGGTCGCACACCAGCATTTTACTCGTACTTTTAGGGGTCAGTCGTTGAATATTAAAATAGTTTGAAAATCTTTTTTATTTTATTTTATTTTATTTTATTTTATTTTATTTTATTTTATTTTATTTTATTTTATTTTATTTTATTTTATTTTATTTTATTTTATTTTATTTTATTTTATTTTATTTTATTTTATTTTATTTTATTTTATTTTATTTTATTTTATTTTATTTTATTTTATTTTATTTTATTTTATTTTATTTTATTTTATTTTATTTTATTTTATTTTATTTTATTTTATTTTATTTTATTTTATTTTATTTTATTTTATTTTATTTTATTTTATTTTATTTTATTTTATTTTATTTTATTTTATTTTATTTTATTTTTTCTTTAAAAACAGTTGACAGACTGAACCACCACTGCACCTATGTAAATATATTATGATAATAATTTTAAGCTTTAGTATAAAGGTATATTACTCGGTTATAGCGCTTTAGGTGCTTAACATAATTCTGTAATCCCCATGGCCAGAGGCGGCGTAGGGCGTGGGCGACGTGGGCCACAGCCCACGGCCTCGCGGTCCAAGGGGCCTCGCGCCATGGAGATTTATGTATTACTTAAACCTAAGCCATGAACGCGCCGAAAAAAGTGCTTGCGTCGCTATCACACGTGAGAAATCCCCGCTGTAATGCACGTCACCACTGGCCTAAAAAAGGGTATTCCCCTGAAATTGCGTTCCTATCGCTAGCGAAGAATTTCCGCTGCGCGGCGCCGCCCAAAAAAAACAAAATAGGGTATTCCCCGTTCGTCAAATAACAGCCCCGGTGTACGGGACACCGCAACTTTTTGACGATTTGTTTTCATGCTGTTGGTCGTCAAAGCAAAGCGTATAGTCTACTTGGGTTGACTTGTCGTGTATAAGTGATAATATCTTTTTTTTATGTGACATTCTATTTAAGAAATTAAATCTGTGGTTTACTGTTTCAATACGCCGTTTTGTAACTATAACTACTTATAAAATAATAGATACGTAGTCTTGTACTAACTATTGATTTATTGTTTGTGATCTGAAGAAAAATAATTGTACAGGGATTAAGTGAAAGGTAAGAAATCATTTTATTTACACATAATACTTCTTTTTTTGACTTCAAATGTTTATTTTATTATCTGATCGAGGAATGTAGGTTTTATTTTCAATAAATTTAAATTAATATTTAAAACTTTATTTTTATAAGAAAAAAGCGTAAAGTGTACTAATTATCCAGTAAGTACAGCCTCCGCTGAAAGGAGCTTCTCAAAATTAAAACTCATTAAGAATTATTTAAGGAGTACGATGTCACAGGAACGACTTTCTGCGGTCGCAATTTTGTCTATCGAGGCTGATATAGCATCCAAGCTAGATTACGAGCACGTAATTAAACAATTCAACAGTGTAAAAAGTAGAAAATTTCTGTTCCTGTAATAATTAAATTAAATTGTTTTTTAACGTTGGTCTTTAAAAAAAATTCATCGGCTAACCTAAAAATATTTAAGATTAATATCTTAAATATTTTTAGGTTAGCCGATGAAATTTTTTTTTACCTAATTATATATAATCATATATGATAATACATAATTAGATAAAAACATTTTTCATCGGGTAGTTGTAAGTTTGACTATATTTTGCATGAATGAAAGTTTAATAATGAAATGACATATGTTTTTTATTTTACCAAATCTGTCTTTATGCCCGAGGAGAGGGCCTCGCAAAATGTATCTTGCCCACATAAAATTTTGATCTGGCGCCGCTACTGCCCATGGCTGTAAAAATGTTTCGAATGATACCTTATACATCTATTTGCCGTACAGAAGCCATATAAATATCTGATATAACGCTCAAGGCGCTATTAAAGACCTACGCAACTCTTTTATAGATGAGTAATACACTAGCCCTAAAAAAATCTGTTATAGAACCTAAGGCATTACAAAAAGCTTATTTACGCTCTTGAGCGCTATAAGCGCAACGCATAACTCCGTTTAAACTCCTTTATCTCCTAAAGTCCCCTTATACAGTTAACGGTGTTATAGAAGATTCCATTAACTCAGTTATACTTCCCTAGGCTGTCTAGCGATGCAATTACATGCTCATATATCACTATAAGTCATTAGTTTCCTACTAAACGGCTACTGTCCCGCCTAGCTGTTAAAGGGTTTTTTAAATAGCTAGTATACAACTTATAGAGAATTGTACAGCATTTGAACGACTCTTATGCAACTATCAGGCTGTATAACGACTGTATAAGCAGCTTGTGTGCTAGTTGGGTTGTCACATTGATTTCTCGTTTTTTACCTATCACTGTCCTACTACACTGGGCAAGGGTCTCCTTTCGAACAAACGAAGGTTAGTTCTTGAGTCCACCATGCGATTCAAGTGTGTGTTGTTGCATGCCCTGAAGAAATGTGTTATTTTCAATTTCTTGTAAATCGGCAAAAAGTCGGCCGTGATAAATTGCTGTAAAATAACAATCTTACGAAGTTGCTCTGCATTTAGCTTAGGTTAGCATGAAATTGTGGATGCGTGGATTGAAATGTTTTAAGGTTAGTACAAAAGAGCTGTACCTCGATTCTGTACCACTATCGACTACCGACAACCAGCTAGCTATCGAAATTTTGACATTTAGAATGTACTGCCAAAATGTTTCCTACGACACCCGTCAGTTTCATACAAAATTTCTCGATGACAGGTCGGTTGTCGGTAGTCGATAGTAGTAGAGAATCGAGCTACTGATTAATTTCATTTTTTCTGATTTCACGACCTAGCTGCAACATCTCCACCATATTGAGCTATCTAGTTATTTGATCAGTGTCTAATAGCAGACGTGTGTGAAACGAGCGGCTGTAATTACTTTGTCAATAACGTCTTCTATGTAATGTATGGAGATTTGCAATTTCTTTGAAAAATTGGTTTAACACCTATTTGAGGTTTGGAAATTACGATTTAATTGATGAAAATAATGCTTGAAAACGCAAAAAAAATGTGTATCTTCTTATGGGAGCATCTAGACAAAATGTTAAAAGTTCTGCCGTGGGACAACAGTAAGATGATTTAGAGAATAGGTTACCCATGGGGGCGATGACAGGTTCAAATATAAATGATAAATACTAAAAATGACTGAAACTGGTGTAACTAATATATAAAGGGGGGCTTTTTTTTCCAGTAAAAGGGACCTATTTTTTATGGGAAAATACATTTTTCAGTTTCTGTGGATACTGGAGGCGCAAGTTTCAAAGCATAAGTTGTTAATGAAATATAAAATTATTTTCTTTTTCACGTATAAAAACAGTAAAAAGCAATGGACAATGTTCTTTAACTTATCTAATAAGTAAAACAAGCTAACTAACCCAACATAAAGCGGGTAAACTTTTTTATAGCCGCAAGTATATTCTCGGGAGTTATACAACTTATAAGCGAGTTCGATTGTTATAATCGAATTATTGAGACGTAACTCTATTGTCCGAGTGCAAGTTTTATTAACGAGGAAACTTTCTTGTACGCTAGTTTAATTCAGCGATCGATTGAGTTTCGCTTGTTTTGGGGTATTTCTTGTTTGTTGCTATAACTCTAAATTATAAATTATCGTAAAGTGTCGCAATAATCTAGCTCGCGACTAAGTGACAACAGCTCCGCGGAACAATCTATCAGGTTAAGCTACACTTGCCGAGGTCGTTCAGTGGATGGGTGACCATATTATACATACAGAGTTTCTCCGTATTTCGGAAGACACGTTCATTTGTGGATTCTAGCTGTCATTGTCATAGATGTATGGCAGTCGCTCTGCGTAAAGATGCTTAAAAGATTTTTAAAGGTTTTTAGAGCATCAAAGTTGAAGTCACAAAACCCTTCCTGCATTCCCGAAAGAAACCTTTGCCTAGTAGTTGCACTAATTTAATGGGTTAAAATATAAGAAAAAAATCTAATTCATATATTATTATACACAATATCACGCCTGTTATACCCGGGGGAAGAGAAGAGAAAAAAATCGTTGCTATCTCTTTTTAACTTAGAACAAAAGTCATTATACAATTGCGATACTCGGCACGTTTTGTAGTCAGTACATTCATAGGTACTTATGTAGTTAGTGGTTACCGCAGTACATTGTTACCGGTATGAACTACACGTTAGTTAGTATTCAAAGTTACAACTCGTTAGTACTTTGGCGTTTGATGTGACCGAGTTTGATGTATTGTTTTATACCTATACGTTACTTTGGCTCTGTGGCGCAGTGGTTAATCGTGATCATGGGTTCGAAATTATTTGTTTCGCTTATTTGTGCGATCCACAAATAGTAACGAACCTATTACAACATAGGCAAGACTCGTGAGTCGAACTCAAAACCTTGTGATCTATAAAACACGAAACATGGAGGCAGTTTTTTTTTTCTAGCCCTTTACTGCTGGGCTCCTCCCAAACGAGGTAGGGGGTTAGGCCTTGAGTCCACCACGCTGGCCAAGTGCGCGTTGGGAACTTTGCATGCCCTCAATAAATGTATTAAACAAATCTTAGGCATGCAAGGTTTCCTCAAGATGTTTTTTTTCTAATACACACATAACTTCTAAAAGTCATTGGTGTGGTGCCTCGGTTTCGAACCTACGCGCCAACTTAAACCACTCGACTATCACTGCTTTCTTCTATCTTCAATAATTGATATAAATAATGCGTCTCTTAACAGAATTCACAGCGATTCCCAAAAGGCCAACTTCCTCAAGTAGAAATGTCCGTAACGCCATTATATCTGAAAACATGGCACTTTATTTTTATTGACGTAATTCTCATTTGAATTACAACCTTAACTTCGAGATCCGCTGAGACATACACGTGTAAGTCAAGGCGAAACGTTGCTCAAATTATGCAGCAAATTGAAAATCAGAAATGACAGGAAATGAAACAATCATTATAATTATTATGATTCTATTAAACACGTAGTGCAATCCTCTACAGTTGACACTCGTAGTATACCGCGTATCAAAAGTCTGACATTTAAAATGTAGGTACTATAAAAAAATTCTTATAGCACCCGATAGAGGCTCTGATCAAATTTTTATACAAAATTTCTCGATAGCTATCAGTGGTCCCTGATCAGGAGCAGCCGGTGATGATTCTGTACGCGCGATCCAAAACCGATCCTAAATCGCGGTTCACTGAAACGCCTGTGCAAGATTTTTGTAGGTGGATTTTTGTAGATATAAGGTGACTTACCTACTGATGATGGAATGCTATACAAACTAGGGGCGAAACAAATTTTAAGATACTAAAAAAATGCTGGGTACAGATTGTTTTGTAGCAGTTTTCTCCATTAACAAATGTTATTTTTATACCATCACAACCAAAACAACATTTAAAACTATTCACAAACATTTGCTAACAATAACTTGAAAGCAAAGGGAAACCTCAAAACGATTCCACAAGGAAACCTTTATAAATAACGCTGTGACGTTCGTTTGAAGCTAACGAGGGCCAACTTTGACGTACTAACTAACGGTAGTCGTACAATGGAAGGTAACCGAACACTGCTGAATAAAGCCGAGCAAGCCCGAAGGCTATTGTGAATGCAACTGAAATTAACAAGTAACGTGACTTAACGTGTGATGATTTGATCTGGTAATTGGTGTCATGGTATTTGAAATTGTGATGAAATGAAAACTGACCTTAATCCTTCTGGTTTACCTTATTTTCTTGTATTTTTTTAATTACAAGTTAACGGTTTTACGGCTGCTACACACTGTGCCGGCGGGACGCGGCTTGCCGGCGTCATTTGTTCAAATTCAAATCATTTATTGCTTACTAAGTTATATATATAAAAGGATCTTATATTAGGGTAGTGACAAACTTAGTAACCTTTCCTTGTTTCTAGCACTCGAACGGTATTGCTGGGTACGTATTGACAGCCCGCAGGGCTAGAGCCGGCGGCATTGTGCGCAGCAGCCATTACAACAACGAAAATAAAGGTGTAGTATTTTACTTAGTAAGTTAAACGTGTTTCAGTTGCCTTACAAAAGTTTCAATGTTATTCCTACGATTCTGTGTTTAATATTAATTATTTCAATAAACCTGTAGAACGACGAACGATTCTGACCTTTTCAAATGTTGAAATTATTTATTTTTTTCAAAACACGCAAAACATGCAAAATAATTTTCTATCAAAATCACAAAAGAAATCCAAAATCCAATAACTTGATAGTAGTTTGTTGGCATTGACCTAACTAACAATCCAAATTGTTAAAATAAACCAATTATCCAAATAAAAATATCGAAAATCAACACCGATCAGTATAACGCGTCCCTCAAACAGTGGAACACTCTATAAAGCCGCATTCACACCGTACAAATAAACCTAATCGATTCGATCGCCGCGGTTTGCACAACGTCCCGTTTTTAATGGACGACTCACAATCATTCGCACTCCATATTGAGTCCATTGCTAGTACGTTTCAATACGTATTGCTGGCTGGATTTCAATCTTTTTTAATGTTTTTTTTAATAGAGTTAAAATATTTAAAATTCCAAATTGAGTACGCGTATTGCGAAGGCAACCAAACTACTGGGTTAATATTTTTTTAATTAATTAAAATAAGTCACTAAAAGGTATAAACACATAAATTGGATAACTCTTTTTTTATTGTGCTTCTAACTGTCGGGACAAGATCTGTTTGGGATCGACAGGATTGATATTCCCGTGGTAATGGAATCAACGGGATGTAATTGTACTATATATCCAGACGTAGCCGGACCGGGCAGCTAGTATAGAATATTTAAACAAAATTTTACGTAGATACTGTCTTACTTTTCCGAACACCATATCCCTGAAGAAATGGTGTCATACAAATCGATACGTTATATTATATCACTCGTAGATATTATATATCTCACAAAAAGACACATGCCATTATGCAAATTCTGGTTAACGTCAAATTGAATTTCTATTAGACACTTATCACCATTGGTTATCACTTAACATCATTACTAAACGTTACACGAAATTCGCAGACAATTAGGCGGGCCTCATCACTTTAAATTCCAAACAAAAATTAACTTCACCCGCAAAATACCCGGGTGAAATACCCGGTCTAAACCGTATTTCACCCGGGTATAACCCGGTCCTAACTTATTTTTAATAGTTTCCGCATTATTCTATGGAATTACCGGATCCAGTGATTTCCATAATCTCCTATTGCTTCGCTATTGTACTGTTTAAAAACGGTTTTTCTTTTCCCCTTAATCCGTTTTTCCGCCACGAAACCGATTATGGAATAAAATGATAAAAGCTATTAACATAATTCGATTTTATTTTTACGTTTAGATTGATACGTTTTGTTTCGTAATACGAGGGTCGATCCAAAAGTAATGATAATCGGCTACTTGTAGTCGTCGCAAATATACAAAAACTATTTTTTTGGCTTCCTTATAGATCCACTACCTCGGGGTAAAAAAAATCATATCAATAGTCCAAGTAATTTGGTAAATACATTCAATTGAATAGGAGCTGTCGCAGAGAAAACATCAAAATGTAAAAAAACGTCATTAGAGCAATTAGTCAATGCCCTCCACTGAAAAAAAAATCCACTAAAGGAGTACATTGCGACTTGTTGCTGTCATCGGGGGACTTTGTTTTTCTTTTTCCCATAGTTACACGTTGCAGAAAAAAGTTCTAGATTAGAAGAGCTTCAATTGAAGATGAACATCGCAAAAAAACGCCTTCCACCGCCCTTACTGAAGATAACGTCAAAAAAGTTGGAGATATTGTGTTAGCAGATCAAAGAATGACCATCAAATATGTAGCTAAGATTATAGACATTTCATATGGGTAGCATTTTAAGGGTCTTCTCTAACAAGTTCCTCATGAAAAACGTTTCCGCGCCTCAAGAACCGAAAATGTTAAAAGTCGAACGAAAGCGAAAACGTGTCGACATTTCGAGGGTGAATCTTGGAAAGTTCCAAACGGATCAATGACTTTTTTGTCACGTTATTTGACAATAGACTAGTCAAAAACCCACCATTTTGATCCCAAAACAAAACAACTATCCATGACTTGGAAAAGAGCCTTCTCACCAACAAAGAAGAAATTCAAGGTTTCAAGGTCGATGTTTGATTCCTGCGTGTTTTTTTCAAAACACTGAAAGAATCACTTCAGTAAAATAATTGAAAAAGAGAGCTATTTTAATAGGCTTTTATTAAAAATACCAAATACGAAGATTACAGGAAGCTATCATGAAAAAAAAAACACAGGAAAGTGTGAGCTGGAATGCTGTTTCACCAAGACCAGCTCTGGCTCACAATGTCGCAGTTGCGTTGGCTGCCATTCAAGAAACGGCTTTCGGATTGCTCGATCACCCATCCTATTTGCTAGAACCATCTCTTAGGTAATTTTATCAATTGCAATTTTTAAAAAAACACTTCATAGGCAAAAAATTTGGCGACAATCGCGAAGTGACTAGTGATTTTAGGGCATTTTGGGAGAGTTTTGCAAGATAAGGTATTTCTATGGGAAAAATGGGATTAAAAAAGAGATCAATTGGTTTTAATAACTTGTTATGAGACTATGTAAAAAATGTTATCATTTGTTTCACTGTAATCATCGTGTATCACCTCCGTTATCATTACTTTTGGATCAACCCTCGTAGCTGTGTTTTATGGTATATATTTGGGAAATAATCTTGTTTAGAACTATAAATGGATACTAAAATCGATCGATTGCTTCTGTTGTGCGGTCGTAGTGTAAACGACTGCTGATCATGAGGTGTCGGGTTCGATTCCCAGGTCAAATAATGTGCTATTTATCTATTCTGATTTATATTAAAATATTTCTCAATAGCAGCCCGAGGTTTGGACACGCGGAGAAAAAAATTAACTAATAATCACTCCCTCATTACTTTTGCCTAGTGGGACAATGCAAAGTCGCTTCCCGCGTTTGTCTCTAAGTCTGTATGTATGTATACTTAGATCTTTATAACTACGCAACGAATTTTAATGTGTTTTTTTAATTGAGGGCGATTCAAGAGGAAGGTATATGTGTAGAAGTTATAAAGGATTTTAAATAACTGTTAAACCAGGCGAAGCCAAGGTTGGCCGCTAGTTTATTATAATTACACTTATAAGCTAATTACTTTATTCCCTATGTCTAAATTCAACAGATAATTTCTTGTCAGGGCCGAGAAACAAGCCATTTTTCTCAATGTGGACGTCGTTCGGTTTCGGTGTATTAGGCAATGCGCGTATTTCATAGTTCAGGATTATTGATGCCAGTCCGTAGCGAAGCGTCTGGTAGGCGAAACGTTTACCTGAGGACAAAAATAATAAACTAGTTTATAAAGAGTTTACTTCTAATATCGATGTTTGAAGCTTGCAAATAAAGCAAAAATTAACCAAAAATGCCTTATACAAAACAAGATTAAGTTATAATGTTCTCGAGATATTTAATATGAAGCCATTATTCACAATTATCACAATTAAAGTCACACTAAATATTATTCTCATTTGTCATCTAACTGATAAATAATTATATTATACAAAAACGTAACTAATTAACCTAACCCATCCTTAAAGTATTTTTACTAATGCACTAATAAAGCAAAATATAAGTGCCCAATCAGTATTATATTTTCATTCTTTTTGATCGACTAAATAGAATTTCCTTTATTTAGCCCAGGAAACCCTATAAAAAAAACTAAAATCAACCCACTTTTTACCATAAGAACTACCTTATTCCCTAGTCAAGAGAAAGAACAAAATAAAACTTACCAATGCATCCTCTAGGTCCTTCCCCAAACGGCATAAAAGTATAAGGGGTGATGTCTCTCTCGTTCTCCGGTAAGAATCTATCAGGATTATATACATGGGGTTCTGGGAAGTGTTTAGGATCCTGTTGCATGCCCACGGCGTTGACGTAGACCACTGTACCTTCAGGTATGGTGAGGTTCTCGTCAATTTTGTACTCTTTCGACGCTATACGGTCCAGCCAGCCCATTGATGGGAATTTCCGAAGGGCTTCTGTTAATGGATAAATTATGTATGTTATGTTATTTGTGTTGATAACTAGTTTTGTGATGGTAAGTATATACATTTGTTGTAATAAACTAAAATAGCTGAGTAATTTTGCCATTGCAAACCAAAAATACGTAAGAATATACGTAGAATATAAGTTACAAAAAGGGATATAGGAGATGGAACCTTTTCAAAAAGTTCACCGGGTCAGCTAGTATTTATATAGATTTTAAATGATAGACAACAAGTAACTGCTGATACCAGTTTCTCTCGTACTCGTTATAAGGTAAACTTGTACAATCTTATGTAATTACAGTACGTAGGTGTATTTAAAATCTAAATACGTACGCAAATAAAATGGAAATTTTATATTTTATTTACAGAAATATTTGCATAAATCCTGACCTTTTTGCAGGAAGATTTACTCGCCTTTTTTATGGTAATTTACCATCCCTACATCCTGAATACATTAATTACGTATCTAAATATAAACTCTGGTTTTACGAAACTTGTTTTATAGTCAACTAGTATGTGCCCGCGACTTTGTCCGCATGGAAAGACTTCAAATCGTAATGTTAATCCTACTAATATTATAAATGCCAAAGTTTGAGAGGATGGATGTATGTTTGTTACTCTTTGACGAAAAACATACTGAACAGATTGTAAATTTGATAGTAATAAACACATAGATACTTTCTACTACGGGATTTTATTTAAAGCAGACGAAATCACACGCGATATCTCGTTTATAAGTAAAAAAAAGAATAAAAAAATTACTAGTCTAGGCATGGGTTTACTAATATTTTGTCATGCATGTACTTAATTCATGCGGCCCACTTCAGCCACTAATTGCCATTATTACACCACTTATCTTGTCATAGTCTCTGACAGCCTAATTAAAATTTAAACACCAATAGGGAACCTGTCTTAATAACTACAAATAAGTAATAGTTAAATTAAACTTTACCTTTGAAAACACAGTCGATGTACGTCAATTCAGCCAAAGTATTTGTATCAAAATCTTCGTCACCAATTTTCTGTTTCGCAGCCAAAACTTCTTGGTATAACTTTTCCTAAAAGACGTAATATTTATTTATTTGAAACTATTTATTGACAATTTATACAATAGATTTCATATTAATCTATACTAATATTATTAAATTGTAGAGTTTGTTTGAACGCGCTAATCTCAGGAGCTAGAATAGGATAGCCTATTTATTAAGGAAGGCTATAGGTTAAATAACATTACGCGACGACCAATAGGAGCAGAGTACAAGTAAAAAATGATTAAAAAACGGGGAAAATTATGACCTATTATCCCTTTTCTGGCGAAAGCGAAGCAGCGTGAGTCAGGTAGTGTATATATGACTCGACTAATTGTTTTTGTCATATTTTCTATAAGACTGGAAAAGGATTTATACGAGTTATGATATAAAGGAGAGAAAAACAAAATATAGAGGTATACACGTGCACAGAGCCACCGTCTGCTAGTTACATAAACAATAATATAAATAAACGCATATGATTTGCATGTTCTACGCAGTTAAGATAATTAGTAACATGATATTCTTCATGCATGTTCCATAATGTCTTTGTGTCATTAAATAATTATTTTTATGATTTATTTCTGTTTTAATGGGTTTTAAACACGAACATTTTAAGTAAATATCGACGTTTAAATATAGCCAAGTGGTATATGCTAGTACCACGTGGTCCGCGGCTCCAAACCGAGTACCAATGACTTTTTGAAGTTTGCTGTAACGGTGAAGGAAAACTTCGTGATGAAAGCTTGTACAAAACATTTCTTAAGGGCCATGCCAAGGTCATACCAAATCCTCAACCCGCACTTAGTCTGTGTGGTGAAATCGAAGCCTAACCCCCCCCCCCCTCCCCTCACTCGGGGTTTTTAATAATTAAAACTTACTTGACAGTGTGGGTTCCAAGCCAGTTCATAAATCGTCCAGGTCAATGTAACTCCTGAAGTGTCAAACCCACCTAACAGAAAGATGGCTGCCTGGGCAAGAAGGAAGTCTTGATCTAGATCTGTAACAACATGTATTATGAAACAGTGCTGGCGTGTGTGCTGTGCGCTGAAAATAAACATATTCTAACTCGACTAGCAAAAAAATTGAGTAAGAATCAGTAGCCCGATTTTGTATAATCAGCACTATCGAGTTTGACATTTAAATCTACTGCAAAAATGATCCCTACGAAGCCGGCTAATGGCGCTGTTCAGGTGGTTTGAAAAGTACCGTAATTATAAGAAACTGAAATACGTCTCAAGTAGCTGTTAATACAATGAATTAGGAAAAAATACTTTGAAACAATAAATACACCTCGTCACTACAAAATTCAGAATATCGGAACCTTTCGGAACTTTCAGAATATAGGCAGGCTTATGTAGCTGACGGTGACCTAGTTGGTAGAAATACCTTTTTTAAAAAATACACAGAAATACTAATAACCATCTAGATCAGGAGCTCCCAACCTTTTCTTAGTTCGGGACCACTTTTATATTATTCTTGCTAGCAGGGACCAGTTCGTAAATATATTAAAAATAAAGTGTAATAATCATTCTGAAAATGTTTAATTATAAAATCATTCGTGGACCATATTTTCACTTCCACGGATCACTAGTGGTCCGCGGACCACTGGTTTTGAACCACTGATCTAGATAAACCACACACCAAGGCTCTCTACAAAATGTTCGTTCATAAAACTACTTTAAAATACGTACCTTCTTTCTCAGCGGCCGCTTCTTGTTTAATCTTTAGGAGAGCATCAAGTAGATCTCTGCTCTCTTTGACCTCCTTGTCGTACCCTCCCCTCTGTTCTATAACTTTGTGAATAACCTGCCTTAGAAACTCTAGCGTGTCTTTCGGAAAGAGAGAAAACCTGAGAATAAGTACATAAAAATAAATTTAAACCAACGTAGCAGTTCAAATGGTAACACGTCTGCATAATACATAGGAGTGGTTTCCATTTATAAAGGCGGAAAGAGTGGGTTTTTTCTTAATTAAGATGGGATTTTATCAGTCAGTCTGAAATCTTGACTCAAGTCAATTTGTCGATAGACCAACAGTTTACTACCTTAAACCACTTCGGTAAAGAAACGACCAAAAGTCTCTATAATTTCATTCTTACCTGAACATATCCACTAGTTCTGGAAAGAAGAATATACTAGACCAGCACAGCCCTCTGTGCAGGCCGAACTTCGTGAACTCTCGAGTCACTCGCCTCATAGTACTGTCCCCAGTGCGAACAGACTCACTGCTCAGTCCAAACGCGGCTTCACCTATGACGTCAGTCGTGTAGTCTGAACAGAGCACCTGAGGCAGAAAAAAAAACATTTTTTTTTTATTATTTAGCTGCTATAAAACATATTTTACTTTTCACTACAGTCGGTACTGTCCAGTGTCGAGCATTTGACATTTAAAATGTACTGCAAAAATAGTTCGGATTTCTGTGCATTATTTCGCGTAGCTAACCAGTTGTGAATAGTCGATAGTGTTAGAGAATCACGCTACTAATAATTTTATGACAGCAATTCGATAGTGTTAAACATAGCAACACTATCGATACTATACACAGTAAGTACCTAATACAGTAAACTATACTATATGTTTAATATTTTATTACCTCTGCCACATAAGCGATAATTACCGTAGGAACATAACCATAAAAGATATCTGTAAGTCATATTGTTTTAACTCAACTTTGTAAAACCTTACAATTTTCTTGTAAAGCAAATACCTATCCATTTTTCATAACAAAGTCATGTAAGCAAAACGCCATAACAAAACCATCGGACCCTTAATCTATCAACCGTTCAAATATTTCATTTCCCATAAAACATTAATGGAACACCACACTTTACCATAACTTGCCTCACAAAAGACGTTACCTCTATTTTAACCTTACATTTATTCATATGGAAAATAGTGGTACGTAGTGATGGGACAAACATATTCGACGTGGATGCGAATCACACATTCGCAAAAGCGAAAATCAACAAGATTCTCTCGCTTAGATTTGAGAACAGGGTATCGGTAAGTATGCTGAAAGTTGAGTATGAGAAATACTGTCTGTATAATGTCTTATTTTTAACTTTATTAGGGACGAAGACCAAAGTTTAAACGTACCTTACCTTGTCATACCTTTCTTAAATACATATTTTTATTACTTTTCATTAAGAAAGCACTCAATTATTGGCTCTAAAATTTCCAAAAATAATTTACTTTCAATTTAACCGATAAGTTTTTATATATATGTAGCAAAGAAGATTTAACAATTAATTATAAATATATTATTGCTAACCTGATTGCGAATATAAAAACAAGGCATTCGCACTCGCACTGAAAATAGTAGAAAATGTAACATCACTAGAAAGGCCCAGCTGTTTGTAATTCCGCTCAACTTATGAAAGTCAAGTAAGGGCTCCCATTGTTGTGTTACGGGCAAGCTGTCACTATTCACATACATGAAAAACTTCCTTCTTTTGTCATGTTTAATCACATGAATGACTGTTTTAAAGGTTTTGTAGATAACGTAGATTTGTGGGTGGATTTGCTTTTATTGTTATATTTTTTCACTAGCTATGTAAAGAGTGTTTTTTTTATTCTATGACGAGAAATAGGAGACAAAGAAATATAAAAAAAATTGCAAGTAAAGATATCAGCGTAAATGTCACTTTTCACAATGAATTACCCAAAAATTATAAACTTACGCGTATTCCCTTAGTTATACAATTCTTACATTTTACAGTTGCCACACCTTATTTATGTCACTGTTAACTTTTAGTTAAAGATGTAAATTAAGAAAAGAAGAAAGAAAATAAATGTCTATTATTGCTGAACTAAGTGATATGGATTTTTTTCCCCAGAACTGGTATAACTTGGCCTTTCATCCGGTCTCAGATTATCGTTGAGTTTTGGGACACCCTGTATAAGAATTAAATAGCTAAGAACCATTATGTTAACCCCTTCAAGGAAAGCCAGATTCGCTTCTATTGAAGCACTGTACATTACAATAGATATAGTTAACTTCCGCACTAAGAACTTAGATTCCTAGACACACTTATACAAATCTCAGACACGTAAATATATATTGCGTACATACCCTCAAATCGGCGTGATTCTCATTCTTCATCTCATCTTTGATCCTTAACACAAGGTCATTGGACTTTGCTTTGATAAGGTTCTGCAAGCTCCTCAATCTGGCAGCAGTGAAGAGTACAGTCAAACGGCGCCTCAAGTATGACCAGGTAGGATCCTGTAGAAATAATATATATTAGGTAGGGGAAAAAGTCTTTTCGCATTATAGTATGTATGAACTTGTAATAAGATCTCTTTGGCTTCAAGAATCACAAATGAGTACACGGTTCATTAGGCTACTTTCAGTGAGCTCGTGAGGTACCCAAATATCGGGCTTTTTGTGTAGAGAAAAGATTTTATTACAAGTTCATACATACTATAATGCGAACAGACTCTTTCTCCGACCTAATATTTTAATAAAATCCTATTTCGATTCAGTTTAATGTTTCTTGACTGCCTGAGAGACGCCATCGGTACTGTATGCGACTGCTGAAAAGGTCTCGAGTACAATTCCTAGATCGAGCAAATATTACTGGTTTATTAGTACTGGTAATTTATTAAAGACGAATTTCCCGGAGTTCAGTAACGGGTCCGGTATATGGCAACAGTCTTATATGGCCGACTAAGGCGAAACGTGATTTGTTTCGCTTTAAAAATATTAATTTACATTAATTTAGATTAAAGAAACAACACGTGCCTTGAAACCTAACATATTTTAACAAGGATTTTAAATTATAATTTAATTACCTAATTAAGAATAAAATGTGCAAGGACTCCTTTTATTATGATCACTAAGTGGAACGAATTATTTTATTATTATTTTTTAAATTCTAATGACTCGAACAAAAAATAAATGCACAGAATTATTAATTAAATGCTGCAGTCAGAAAATAATTAATATACATACGTATATCAGAATCTTATTAACTTAGGACAATTGCAATTATCAACAAAATTTCAAATCTAATATATAAAGCTGAAGAGTTTAGTTTGTTTGAACGCAATAATCTCAGAAACTACTGGTTCCAATTGAGAATACAATACTTTGTATTGAAAAGTCTATCTATTGATGAAGAATACAGGCTATATAACATCATACTACGACTGATAGGCGCGGATCAGCGATGAAAAGATGTGAAAACGGGAATAATTACTCGCTTTTCTAGTCTTAATGGTTTTATATTTATTTTCTCCCAACCAAAATAAAAACTCTCGATAAAAATGATTTAAAATACTTACATTAACAGTAAACAAATTAAGAGCTCCAACAGGATCAGTCTTCCCTGAACTAAGGAACCTGTTCCTGAAGACCTCATGGTCTTTGACCAGCACCCTCCTGGCTAAGTCTGGGCAGTTGATGACCAGGCCTGGCCGCCAGAACGCCCACATGCCAACGTAAGGCGTCTTGAAGTCATTGTAGACTTTTCTCATCCATACTGCCTGAAAGGAAAGGCTATATAATTTATTTGGCTTTTGAATTTTGAGTTCAATAAAATACAGGAGATTTGTCAATATCACCAACTGCTTATGTGGAGGACTTTACGTCTAATTACTTCTCAGTCTTCTTTCTTATCGTACGAGTATGGTTAGTGGTCAAACTAGTGTCAAAATTGTTCAAGCGGCCCGAAAGGTGTTTGAAGTGGCTTAACGATTGTTATCTTATTTGACAACAACCGGAATCGGACTTCTAATGTGCCCTCCGAAGTATGGAGACCAGTTCAAATACTACTATGCGGTCACCCATCTATGGAATGACTTCGCCAAGGGTTGCTTAAACTACCCGTTGGTCCCGGTTGTTGTCAATTAAGATAACAGTCGTTAAACCACGTCAAAGGCCTTCGTGCGGCTTGAACAACTTTGACACTAGGTTGACCACTAACCAAACGATAACAAGAAGAAGAGCCTTTGCGTGTAAAATTTTGCTACATTATGATTATTAATTTTGAGTAACAATTTACAAAATACGGAATTAGCTGTATCAAACAAGCCACCGTCAACTGCATAAGCCCGCGGATCAGTAATGTTCAGAATTCTGATTTTTCCACACAAATCTTGCTTGTAAGGCTCTGCACTAAGTCGTTGAAATATGTATATTATAGTAACTATGTATCTTAGAATTATATATCATGTACTTTTTTATATTAGTACAGTACAGTAATAGCCGACAATAGTTGCCTAGGTCCTAGTTTTAATAAGTGACCCAAATATTTTTATGTTTAATGCCCTTGCGCTGCAAGATAAGTATTTAATTAGTCTTGTATTGTATAATAAAGACATTCATTAAATCCTTAAAACGAGAAATAAAACGAGTTTGGGTAGTTTCTTTCAAAAAAATAATAATATTTTTGAAATAATAAGAACTCGTTGAATTAGTTCTACAACTGGTCTAGATATTTTAATATCGAGAAACAGGAATTCAAAAATACGTTCAATTTATTCTTTTCATTCTTATAGAAATTTTATAATATTTTATCCCGTGATTTTATAAATATTGACATATTTTGAAATTGCGGCACAAAGTAGTCTAATACCACCAATTAGTGTATAACGGAAATACTTCCTTAATTTAGGAATTGAACCCACAACCAATCGCGGTAGTTCCAGCGCGTTAACCACTAAACTACGGACGTAATACATACATCAAATTTTAATAATGTATAAAAATTAAAAATAATCTCTACTATAAATACAACAAATCAATTTTCATACTTACAGGATTTTCCCGTTGTAAAAACGTGAGGCTACCCACAATCGGATGGTGTGGGTAATGTGGCACTCCTCTGTCAGCCCAGTAATTCTTCACACGTCTCCATTTAACGAACAACCATGTCACTAAGCATATTATCACGAGAGTCAACAACGTGAAAAACATGTCTTTACACTGTTACACTGTGTATTGCACTAAAGTTGAGTTGCTTATGTATAAACTTATATGTTAGTTTGCAAATGTAAGTACATAAGTATATGCGTAACCAGTATACTGTCTTAATGACACCAGTAGTGTGTGTATACTGACTGCCTGCCTGACTTTCTTTATGGCGGTGGGTAGTGCATGCGACTGCCGTGCGAGAGGTCTCGGGTTCGAATCCTGAGTCGGGCCAAAAAGTCTTCTCTGGGTGTTTATGTTAAGTACTTCTTAGAGTATGCCCGGAGTTAGCAAGTTGAGGTTGTAGACCTCCGTGGCTTGTACGCCTTTAGTAGTGTAAATACGACTATCACGCACAGGTCCTCGGTCAGTAATGTAACTTGAAGTTAGCTGTCAACAGCTAACAGGATAGGACACTGGCCGTTGCAGGTTGTGTTGATTATCATATAGTCCATTGAACATTTACATTTAGGGTTGCGTTTTTAAAGAGACGTATTTTCGTTTTTTTATGTGAAAAGGAGGGCAGTAGAAACTTAAATTCAAGTATGTCTCCTGAAAAACGCAAGCTACGGCTTAAAAAACTTACCACTTCAATGGACTAATATAGGTAATATTCGATAGACAGCTTTAATAAAGAACCCAAATTATTAGAAACTAGCTGACCTGCGCAACTTCGCTTGCATCACATTAAAGAGTATGGGTCAAGATTTTCCCCGTTTTTGTAACATTTTTTATTGCTACTCTGCTCCTATGGGTCGTAGCGTGATGATATATAGCCTATAGCCTTCCTCGATCAATGGACTATCTAACACTGAAATAATTTTTCAAATCAGACCAGTAGTTCCTGAGATTCGCGCGTTCAAACAAACAAACTCTTCAGCTTTATAATATTAGTATAGATTAAAAAAAATGTATATTCCCCTTTGATAGATTAATACAATTATTACTGTCTGCCCGCCCCTGGGTAGAACAGAAACAAAAAAAATGTATTCTCATTTGATGATCCCTATGGGAATAAAGCGTGATTTTATGTACGCATGTAAACATTTTTTATTTGCAGCATTCTAAAATATTTCCATAAAACAATAACTATATATTAGCAGTCACTAAAAGAAACTCAGCGCCGTCGAACAACGATCTATCACCTGAGATAGTGCCGTTGTTCACAAACTACTCGTAATGTGAATTCAAGTGTGTAACAACTGTCCGCGGCAACTTCGCACGCCATTATTGTTTCAACGCGGTTATTGTGACTGATATATTATAGGTAGGTAGGTTAGGTTAGTTTTGTTTCTGAATATAATAATTAATATAATAATTGTTATGTAAGGTTAGGGTAAAAAGGCCGAGATCCCGTGATTGGGGGCGAATATATAAGAATCCGTAACTGCCACACGATTGGTTAAGGTCCCAACAATTCCAGTTTTAAATGGAACCCTTTTAGGTCCGATTTGAAATGTATAAAACAAAAATCATAGTTTAACATATTTAGTAGTAGTATAGGTATCTATTTTTTTTGTGATATTAACTTATCTCAGTCGGTTGACTTCAGGCTCTCCTTTACAGCATGTTTTTGAAAGAAAACAAGTAGAAAAATAGACCCCCTAAGAGTTACGCAAACTTTGAGCTGCGTCGCGTAGGTAGCATTAAAACCTTACATACAAATACCTATTAAAATAAAGGAAAACCAAATCATTACCATCATCATCACTCTCTAAAGGTATTAAAAACTGATTTCACTATGTATAAATCTGTCCCTCCATACTAAGGTTGCCAAAGTCCCCATACATAATTCTCAGTGGAATTTAATATTCCCAACACATAGCCTTCGCACAGCCCCTGCAGTAACCTCGATACGTTATTACATTGAATATGCAGATTTTGAATACCAGGTGCACTAAAATCTACAACAAACTTGTAACTTATATTTTATAGGTACGATAAAATTCATTTTATGTTTTCGCTTTTTTATATCTGCACTTAACGACAAGTTACTAGAGAACACGATTAATCTACTTCTTTTGTTTTAAATAAGACAACTACCGAACTAAGAATTGGCCTTGTCTCGCGGGGACTTTTACAAACATTCAAACAACGGACAGAGAGGTCAACTAAACCCGAATCAATTATTTGTGGACTGCACAAATATTTGTTTGGAGTGGGAATCGAACCCACTTCCTTCACGTCCATACATCTAATTATTCAAACTGACTTCCCTAAGAATAAAATATAACACCGTACAAATTCACCTAAATCTGCAGACTCTCAGAATCTCTAAAGACGTTTGTTTTTTATTCATTTTTTATAATTTGATTTGACAAAAAACTTCTTTGATTGATTGTTTACATAACATTACTTTTTGCTTGAAACATGCGTAAGCCCAAAAAACACGTTTTAGTCCACATGGCGCTAGACTCGTGTAAACTTTTTGTAAAAAAAATATTTGAAGAAAAAACAGCCGGTGAACGACATTTTAGCAATAAAACATTATACACACATGTAACCGGATATCTCAGAAATAAACAAAAAATATACGGCCATTAAAAATCCATTTTCAAGCTATTAAACTTGTACATAATTTGGATACTTTACTTTTTATCTATACTTGTTTAAATTGAAAAAATAGATGTTTTTTACCAAAAATTGGGGCGTCTGATGACCAGATAGTCGTGCGACAATTCAATTTTTAGTTCCACATGACATGTTAACTTGGCTCTTAGACGACTATCATAAATTTATAAATACTTTTAAGAAATTAATATATAAATTACGAATATTCGGACATAAATCACACAGTTTTACTAAACAAGCACAGGAAACCAAATAAATAAATAAATATTGTTGGACAACTCACACACGGTCATTTGATTCCAAACTAAGCAGAGCTTGTACTATGGTAACCAAATAACTGATAAACATACTTATATACATCTAAATACATACTTATATAGATACATTACATCCAGGCTCAGAACAAATGCTCGTGCTCATCACACAAAGATTTGTCCCGGGTGGGATTCGAACCCACCACACGCGGCGCTACGGTTGTTGCGGCAAGGTGGTGTTCCGCTTAAACCACTGCGCCAAACGTGCAGTTAAATAATAATAATTTAAATAATCATGCTAGATTTAATTCGATTATTTGATGCCACAAAAAGCCTAATGTAATAGTCGGAAACCACGGGAAGCCTTTTATATTACGAATACTTATATCGAAACTTGTGGCGTTTATGAAGATAAGTAGACCAGTTTGCTGACGCACCTGAGGTAAGTATAAATACTCTTGACAAATAAAACCTAGATATAGACTTCTCCTATCGAATCAAAAAAAGAGTAATCTGATTGAAGCTGACATTTATGTTTTTGATAGTTGTTGTACTTATGTACTTATTTTTTAAGTAGGTCTCCTACTTACTTGATCGAACTGATTTTTATCAGCTTTTTTGGACATCTATTTTTGTTTTTTGATACAAGATATATAACAAAACGATTTCCCGTTTCCTAATCTTCAACAATATGATTTTTCAACTGCAAATGCTATCTAATTAACCTAAATCTCATCAAATACGACATAACACCCTATTAACAGTTCATATAACACAGTACATAGCTAAATTCCTGGATGAAACCTCCCGTAGTCAGTGACACGCTATGTAAGCTATGCGCCAAGTGAAATGTAACAATGATGTATTGCAGACACGCATTCCGTGCAATCAACTGAATATCTGCGATGTAATTATATGTATACTAGTATGCAAATCTAATGCTATTCACATAAATGTAATAAAGGGATATTATTATGTACAGGGAACTATCAACCTGTAATGATTTTAAACTTTCGCAACTTGTACACATATGTAATTGTCTATGGAACCAAAAATGTTGCTGTCAGTGTCAAACAATCATTGTAAGTGTTTTTAAATTTCTCTTACCGTTACTGATTATATTTTTATGTGATTACATTTGGTACAAATTGTAACATTGTCTACCAACTTAGGTTAACGATGACGATTGGCGCAGCTTACGCCAATCCCAAATATTTTCTTGTTTTCGTTCTTCATCGTCGTTTTTAAATTGTTACTCTGTCTAAGGCCCCATACTCGTTTACCTGACGTTTTGATTGAATTGATTGACTAACTAATCTTGTTAATTAAAAGTACATTAATCTCAAAAACCAACAAAATTAACCTCTTACCTCTCATAACTTAAGCTTATTAAATACTCCTAATAGTTCATGAAACCTTGAAGATAATAATTAACCGACCCGAGTGTATGCAACCACGCAATTATCCCTAATTCAGTGTAAACTAACCCAATTAGTTCAGCTATTTGCCGACAATAACGGTGGCGCTGGTATCGCGAGTGCAATGCACAAATCAATTTTACGGCTATTGACTTTGCTATTTCGTGGTGAATAACTTTACATGTATAATGTACTATCTATCTCATAATATACCTAAGTTTAAAGAATTCCTTCTAACAAACTAGCTGATTCAGCGAACTTCGGTCAGCAACAGTCGATTATTTATTGTATTGTTTTTGTTAAATTTTTTCATTTTCTTTCTTCTTTCATAATTTGGCATGGATTTAAATGGGTAAACAAATAATTCTAATAAAAAGACTCGTGATTTTGATTTGAAATTAAATTTAATTTTGATTTTCTTGATACGCATACATTGCTTTGGTATAACATTATGACAATATGACATAATAGTGGACATGATTATTGATATAGGTATTGATGACATATTCAATGTTTTTTTTAACGGCGTATAAATACCAGACAGACCAAATAGGAATATCCAAAGATACAGAAAAAAGACAAATTTTGTCTTTTACACACAGAAACACGGATACATGCATGCATGCACGCACGCACGCACGCATACGTGCTAACATCAATTCAGTCCAGCAATTATTGAACCTGGCACTTTACATTAGCTCATATATGAGTGAGAACTTTGATGTCAATGATCTCACTTGGCAGACTTGCCTTACATAAAAGCAACCTTTACACACAAACTCTATCGCACGTTCTTAGGAGCGCGGTCTTCGCTCGCGATTTTCTTCGCGGACTTGACTGATGAGCGCGGCGCGTGGTCTTTTCTTTCCCCTAGCACCCTTTATGCGCACGCTCTTTCACGCGCGATTGTTGTTTCATACGCGATAGTGTGTGTGCGTAAAGGTGGCTAATGACATACTGGCGAATAAGTCACCGAGTTGCTAGTACAACACAATTTATATCAGTGTGTATCAATCACTAACCTCACACAATAAATATTGTGAGACAACTCACACACGGTCATCTGACTCCAAACTAAGCAGTACCACGATTCTCTACAGTCAATACTGTCTAGTATCGAAAGTTTGACATTTAAAATGTACTGCTAAAATAGTTCCTACGACGCCCGTTAGAGGCGCTGATCAGATTTTCATACAAAATTTCTCGATGACTAGCCGGTTGTCGGTAGTCGATAGTAGTAGAGAATCGAGCTACTGATCTTGTTCTATAGTAACCAGACAACTGATAAACATACTTATATTAAAATAGGTAGACATTTTTAAATTCCTAATTATAATAAATTAGTTTCTTAATCCTAAACACATTTTTGTCGAAGGTGAATCAGTACCGTACTATTTCTACTTAATATTAATAAATGTTATACTAAGCGGACGAAGCCGCGGGTAAAAGCTAGTCTTATTATTATATTAAGTTCTTTGCTTACACGAAAAGGAGATCTATATCCTGAGAGCCGAAATGGACTAAAAATTTCAAGCCTCATAATTTATTACTTAGTCTTATTCTCACTAGAAGATTTACTACCTTATTATTAATTATACGGATACAATTATTAAAACATAAATTAAGTTTAATTTATGCTCACTAAATTATAATAAACTTGGAATTATAAATTAATCATCTGATTTGATAAATTAAATTGTTGGATTATGTCTTATTTCTATTTTACATTAAATTCAACCAGTTTTTGAAGACAAAAGGGGTGTCGACTGATTTAAATTTTTAGTCTTCCTGGTGTATTTATATTATCTGAGTGACGGACTTAAGTTACCTTGCAGACATTTCTATAAAAAAGTTATTTAATATTAAATTCAAAATTATCGTGAAACTCGTCATCAAACTGATTACTTTAACTTAAAACTACTTAAAATAATAAAAAAAATGTAATTGTATTAAATACCTTATCACTATCTATAAAATAGACACCAACATTTTGAGATACGCATACATTTTTTGGCTGATATTTAAGAATATCTTAAATTCGCGTTAAAATCATAAGGTTTTCAGACTTTGTCTTCAGACATATTTTTATAAATATAAAAATTACAAAAAATATATTTATATCACATGTTCAACGACTATACTATAGTCATTGTAAATTTGATTGCACCATTTTACAAATTATTATAATAACTTAACTAGGTATAATACATACAAACATGAAAAAAGGTATTTTTCACTTTTGGCGATTGAAAAAGTAATTTTTTCGCAACATAATTATACAAAAATGGTGCTTAATTCATTTCCATTTAATCATTATTTTCATGATTTTTCAAAATTTTATTAAGAAAAAGCATTCACCACACATTTTTAAAAAACGATTTCGAAATTCATCAATGATGATCTTAAAAATTTTATTGAGTTTAGAAAAATACTCATCACTAGTCCTATACAGTCTTATTGCTACTAGAAAAAGCACGTATTTTAAAAAGGTTTTTATCCTAAAAAATATTAAGCTACTGTCACACATGCTTATAAACAGTCATACTTTATAGTATGCTTAAAACGAGCGTGCTAGTCAAATACATTAGCGTAGCATGCTTTTTATAGCATACTTTAAACTAGGGTTGCCATCCGTCCGGGTTTCCCCGGATTTGTCCTAGTTTAGAAGGCATCCAGGGAATAAAAAAATAATAAAAAAAAAATTGGGCCACCCGCGAGAGACGCACTACGCTCGCACACCACGATCAACCGACGAACCAAGTATATTCACCGTTCTCCCACACTTCCCGTCGCGGTTGCTCTTCTTGTTGACATGTCCGGCTTTCGGACTCTAAAATCCGGTGTTTTCACGCGTCTTGTCCGGTTTTCCAAATTTTAGAGATGGCAACCCTACTTTAAACCAGCATGCTCACCTCGCCCCACGCTGTAAAGAGCATGCTCGAAATCAAGGCCGTTGATTTCTGAGCATTCCGAAATGAGCATGCCTATTACTAGCAATGTTTGGAAACACATGCCACTAAGTAGCATTATCTCAATATTGGCATGCTTTCGTGCTAGTATTGAACATGTGACAGTAGCTTTACTTAAGTCTATCGCGGCCAGTCGTTATAATCACATACTTTTGAAGGATCCATCTCACCAAGCTATAAGAATGAGGGAATAGAGGGAAAGTGACAGGAACACTCTATTCCCTCACCTTATTATTAAGTATTTTGGACACACCTAGATACAATAAAGTCTCGCTTCTCTTGCTAGTTTCAGGACGCATTTTCATTGGTTGTTGGTTGTTTTGTTGTTTTGTTTATTATACTTACCATTTTAAATAAAATTAACTGTGATTCTGTATCCTTCCACAATCATACCGTTGTAGGTTTCTGATTTTAATATTAAGGAACATTATTCAATAACGCCTGTAAAGTAGTGACATAAATCGTTTATTTATTAATTAATTAAATAAAGGTTTATTTCGTTTATTTATTGAATTAACAGTCGAATGCAAAGACGTTAAACTTTTAAGTTACACTCTAAAGAATTTTGCTTCTATCGACATTCGGCCGATAGTTATTTCGTAAAACATTTTTATTTTATTCATTTTCTTTTAAATTTAACTAAGATACATCGCTAACAAACAGTTAGCGGTGAACAGTTACCGATTATTTCAAAATTTCGGGTATCATTTAGAAACCAAATGTAAATAAGTAGTTAAAAACCAAATTTCTAAGTAAATATTCTGCGCGCGGTAAGTCCTTCCTTAAGACAAAAAAGGGCATCAAAATACAGCACCAGTACAGCAAGAACTCAACAATTTTCAACTATTAAACACGTTAAAATAGTACAAGGTAATTCACCGTATAATTCACATTATAACCGGAGCGAGGGTACCGTGGGCTGCACAAAGGGTCCAAGTGGCTCAAGGACACAGGGGATCGCCTTAGGGTAAGGGATCGGAAACTTACGTATGCGATAGTAATTAGCTTTATATTAAAATTATGTACGTATGTTATTAAGACCCTTTTGAATGTCGTAAATCGCATTAGATAAAATCGGAGAAAAAATATATTGGAACAAAATGTTTTTTGATATTTTTTTACGTACTTACTTTTTATTATTTTCTAATTTATTAAACATGCTATTATTCCCTCAGACAAGACTGGCCCTTTTTCTAATTTTTTCATTTCTTTTTATTTTATTTGATAGCCAGCATTTTGCGAACCCGTTCAGCTATATGAAATGGAAGTTAATAAGTTAATTCCCGTTGCGCAAAAGGTGTACCCAAAGCAGGATAAGCAAAATTTTGAAGTTCAAGTAGTCTAAGACTTTGAAGTACACGAGTAAAAATCATATTGAAAACAGTAATAAAAATCACTAGATACGTAATAAAAAATATTGCATAGTCAACCTATACAGCAATTATAAAAGGATACGGTAACATTTTTGAGCCTGTGTGGGATGTCCAAAAGTAGCGATAGCACAACCAGGCGTAGTGAACTGCAGCGATACAACTTGTCCAGTGTGCGACAACCTTTCACACAGAAACGGGAAAGTCGTTGATGGTGGTAACTGAAAATATCAAGTTTATTAGCACACATTATGTCTGAAAAGAATCTGGATAATATCGAAAAATGTATTGTTACGGAGACATCACAACGGAATTAGTTATAAAGGGTGTAAGAGAAACGCTACCGAAAACAAGAGTATAATTTAATTTGTAAAACGCATTTCATTTGAAAATAAAATGAAGACGTAGTTAGCAAAACAGTTCTGAAAACTGTAGAAAGAAATTTATTACGTTTCTTATGACATCCTATTAAAATCCCTACCACTATCGTCAGCGTTGGTTCTTGCGAGCGCTTACCTCACAACCTATATTTACTGTTTGTAATTAAAGATACTTGCTAAGAATTATAATACTAAAAAAATACAATACCCACATTCACAAACTGCACCGATAATGAATTGGTTTGCGGTGTCATAGCCATAGGCGCGGAGACATGGCCCGCGGCGTGTACAGGCGTCTGAACATTCGATCTATAGTTCACTGATCCAGCTGCGCGCATCTGTCCAGCCGCCTGGATAGGTCCGGCCGCATGCATCTGACCAGCCGCCTGCATAGGTCCAGCGGCCTGCATATGTCCGGCTGCATGCATCTGACCAGCCGCTTGCATCATCCCACCAGTTTGCATCGGACCAGCCTGTTGTCCCATTGAGTGCATTGGCCCTGACATCTGCATCGATCCAGCCGTGTGCTCACCCCACCCAGCTGCTTGCCAACCAGATATCACCTGTCCAGCGGTTTGCATGGATCCAACGGTTTGCATAGGTCCAGATGCATGCATTTGATTGGTCTGGATCGGTCCCGGTGAATGCATAATTCCAGCAGCTTGCATGGGTCCCTGCATATTCTGAGGTCCCGAAACCGTAGCAGGTCCAAGGGCTATGTAATTTGCAGTCGGCACAGTTGCCGGTCCAAAATTACCACTTATTTGTGCTTGAGGAACACACGAAGCAGGCCTAGAAGCCATACGTCTCATTGGAGAGTTCTCTGAAGAAAATTGACCATAGTTTTCTTCCGTTTGCATCGTTGAATCTGCAAATCCTCCTGGTATTTGATAATCTTTAGAAGTGGAGGCGACGTTCAAATGACGGTTAACTACATCTTTTGATGCATTAGCTAGTGAAAGGTTTTTTCCATTGTCCGTACCAATGGCGGCATCTGAACTATCTTTATTTTCCTCACTTACATAATAATCTTCCGCATGTTTGATCTCAAACGATCCAGCGTTTTTAGAAGCCAAAGCCATTAAATCTTCGTCGTCACTTTCACCGTCTTTCAAGAACATATTTGTGTTGATCGAAGAATTTTGGTTGTTAGTATAATTTTGGTACTGTTTTTCGATGTCTCGAATTGGTTTTCCTTGCAAACCTAAACCGGTGCCTATGTTGGACAGGCCGTTGGGCAAAATGATATCATCTGGGGACTTATTCAACATGGCCACTTTGAGTATTAGTCCGTAATACATTTGCCCGTTCAGCAATGAAACCGCCTGGAATATAAACTTTTAATAACTAACTTATTCTTCATTGTCATAATTTGTGCTTTTCTGAGTTAAAAGAAACGAGTTTTCAAACGAGCGGTATGCATACAATGCAATTAAAAGTTACATGTATATGTTAATACCATCATTTCTTAATTTCCTTATAAAAATCAACACCTAGACTAAATAAAATATGTTGTCGCGAGGATTGCATTAACGTTTAAACAATCTAAACAAGTAAATACAGCAACACATGACACAGTGAAATCACAACTGATCCTACAAAATACAGAAAAAACACAGCCACAAAACACAGTTTATTTATTGAAGAAATTTCCGTTACCGTCCTTTTAATGTACTAGTACTTAATCAATTAAAAAGTAATCGTCAAAGCTATTTACTTATAAAGTACCTGTAAAATTATTTTCTACATACCTGTACAGCTTCTAACGGGTGGCTATACTTGACAATGGCGAATTTCTTGAAATTATCAGGCGACAAGTTCTTATGTACCACAGAACATAATATGACGTTACCAGCCAACTCCATAACGTCTCTTAACTCCGATTTATCGCATCTGAACTGTTAAAAGAAGGTCATGTTATCTTAAGAGTCAGTAATAAATAATAAAAAATAATTTCTAGGGTACTAGATTCAGCTCGCGGTGTAAATGATAAAAAGTACCTATTCTGTGTGTTAATTTTGGTTATAAACTATCTATGTATAAAATTTCATTAAAATCTGTTTAGTAGTTGTTTTGT
The DNA here is from genome assembly GCF_050436995.1 of Anticarsia gemmatalis. Lineage (NCBI taxonomy): Eukaryota > Metazoa > Arthropoda > Insecta > Lepidoptera > Erebidae > Anticarsia > Anticarsia gemmatalis. Next base: position 2,620,594 of record NC_134759.1, read on the forward strand.
GAGAGGGTAACAAACGTAGGTACATATACCTCACAAAGTTCTAATAAGGAGTAGTTCTACGAATTCTCGTATTAGATTTTCTGTTTAATATTATTGGTAATGAGATGAAAATAATAGTTTCCAATAGGATATTGTCAATATTTTTCTGTCGTCCTTTTAAACACAGTTCTTTTTATTAAAAAAAAAACAAGTATTCATGTTACAAATGTCTGAATATCACATTGAATTTGTACTTTGAATTTACATTAGTTTAAATAAATATTTTCTTAATCAAATATTAATTTTACATATGCAATTAACTAAATCGACTTACGTTAGTAACTCGAACCCATTTATTGATAGGTGGTGTGATATCCAGGGACTTAAGAAACGAAGGTTTTAAACCAAACGTGCTGGAATCTGGATTCAAGCTAGTCTGGCAAGCATGATCTGATTTCTGGTTATTTGGCCCAGGACCATCTTCTTTCGAGCCGTTCAGGCTAGGATCATCTGGCTTCTGGCTATTTCGTCCAGGGCCATCTGTTTCCGGGCCGTTCAGGCTAGAATCGTCTAGTTGCGCGGCGCTCAGGCTAGAATCATCTGGATTCGCGCTGTTCAGGCTAGGATCATCTGGGTTCGCGCCGTTCAGGCTAGAATCTTGGTTGGAGCCTATTGGGACAGGATCTGGCTCCACAGGTCCATCCGATAAGGACTGCCGTTTACTAAAATAAGTATTTACGTGTAACTTTCATGAATGATAAGGAATTTTCCCATATAGATAGCAATGTAGAAAAGTAAATATTACACAAAAACAGTATTTAGGTATATTATAGTTCAAACATTTGCTCATAATAAAAATCATATTGTAAATTATACTTAAATGCATTCCATCAATGTTTTGTAACTAAAAACCAAAGAAAATCTTACCGTTTGTTAATTGCTTCGTCATCTGTAAGAAGCTCTATAATTTTTGCGTACGTCGCCATTTGTGCTAAACAAAACAACAATAATTTATAACTATGAATAATTCATTTTATTATATACTAGAGGCCGCCCGCGACTTCGTCTCCGTGGAAACCCTTCCCGTGTAAATCCCGATCCTTCGGCAACTCAGGGATAAAAAGCCTATGTGTTATTCTGGGTCTTCAGCTACCTATATACCAAATTTCATCATAATCGGTTCAGTAGTATTTGCGTGAAAGAGTACATACATACATGCATATATACATACATACATACATTCTCACAAACTTTCGCATTTATAATATTAGTAGGATAACTATTGAGCAACGTAGACTACGATGGCGCCTCTGTCGGCGAGCTGCGGAACTAAAAATAGCAAAAATGTATCAAATACATATTCCTTTAATAATTACTTAACAACAATTTATTATAGTATTATTGCTCCTAATACAAGCTCACATAATTTGATTACTAGTGGACTCTAATTCTTATTATGCATAAAGAATCATCAATTTTAACTATCATTATTATATATGATATTATATATGATCAATTTTTAACTATCATTATTATATATGATCATGAAAATTAAATTTTAATCGTGTAGGTACAATATAATACGACTTAGGAAGTAGATCAAGCTGGGCATATCATCACGTTTTATACTATATTTAAAATCACTTTAAACAGACTATAACTGTACGAGAGCTATTATTTTGATACATGTTACAACAAAAACTCTCTCTCCGAAAGCATCAATTTCACTGTAACAGACTATCCACAGTACCTATAATTTCCCTACAGGTTCTCTAGAAATCTCTCTACCATAGAGATTCTACTTATTCAAGGTATTCTGTAAGTATCGACCAGACTATTGGCCAGTACGATACTCTTTCAAGATAAATCTTGTTTCTGATAAAAACATTTAAAGTCAAACAATTTCCATATCGCAGCCGGAGTATTTATACTCCAAGCGGTAACGAAACCATAGCGAGTTTTAATTTTTCTACTAACGCCATCTATCGAGCCTTGAGACAACTTTTGCCGGTTTGAAAATTAAATATTATGCTGTTGAAGAGTACATACTTGTGTAAGACATATATAAGATCACGCCTACCTCCCATCATAGGGGTAGGCAGAGACCATATGGACAAGGGTAGGCAGATATATTCAATATTTAAGTGTGAGATGATATATGCTTTTAGAAGAAAATATAGACCTAGGTAGAGTAAGCATCAAAAATATGTATGCAAGCAAGAACTTTCACATCTCGACAATCATTTTATTAAATGAAAATAAAGAAACTTCTAGTGTTTTTAACATAAAGAAACTTTCGCATTGCATGTTTATTATATATTAGAATACGGGAAACAGTTGTTAGCTAGTGACCACAGCCAGTGCAACCTGCGTCAAAACATCAGGCAATCTAAGGTAAACTGCGTGTTCACGTTAACTCCTGTATTCTTACATACCTATAATAAATAGTGTACACTATTATTTTCATGATGACTGTAACAATTTTAATAAAGAAATAACACACACAGCTCTATCTTAAATAATTATGTACCAATCATTTAAAGAGGTTATCACAACCTAATTTTAACTTTCCCTTCTCAAGTGCATGACAAATCTAGAAAAAATGGCCACTAAAGTGATACATTTTTTTTTTATTGATAACAGTCTGACAACTTATTATAGAGCCTTGGTGTACACATTGTGTGTTGCTGTTAATAATTCTGTGTATTTCTAAAATAAAGTTACTGTATTAAACAAGCCACCATCAGCTGCTTTAGATTGAAGTTGTTCTTAATTTTGAATTTTGTTTACAGTTAATCTTGCATAGTACACTCTCTACTAAGTTGTTGGACCATATTAGTAGTTTTACTGAAGCCTACATTGAAAGTCATTGTGCTGAAAATTCACATTACTATGTACAGTGTATATTTCTTTTAAAAGACAACATTCGCACTCGGTTCTGCCTTTTGTGTCACCGGGACTTTTACAAACAATGGATACAAAGAATAACAAATGTGGAAACAACTATTTGTAGAACACAAAGGATAATTGGTATGGGAATCAAACATGAGGGACTGCAAAATCAAGGGAGAAGCACTTCCTCAGCAATGGGACACAGAAACAGGCTCAATAAAAAAAAATGGGAATCGAACCCACAACCTCCCATCGCAATAGAAGTGGTGTGGCGGCCTAAACCAATGAGATGTAATATGAAGCAGAGATAAAGGTTTAGCACTTACCAGCGCTCAAAAATGGTCTCCTTTCTGCAGATACTTCCTCTACTATTCTAACAATAGCTTCCTGAAATTATAGCATCAGTATAAATAGTTAACCCGCAGTGTCAACACGTGTATGTTTCTATTGTAACCAAATAACTGATAAATATACATATATACTTCTAAGTGCATATTTATATAGACGCTCAGAATATGCTCATCACAAAAATTATAAAATTTTTAGAGATTTGGCAAATTACGGTTTTTATGCAGTAGCAGGATGTTGTACTTAATAAAATTTAAAAATAACCCATCACTGTCCCATTGATGGGTACTGCTCTTTCTAGAATGTGTAAAGGTTTGGGCCTCGAGCTCACTACACTTAGTATCTACAGTTTGGTGACTCAATATTCCTTCAAGAACTCTCAGGCATGCATGTTTTCAACAACATGAAACTTTAAAAATAGGTATAGCTTGCATGCATTATGTTCAAACTAATGAACCATTCACAATGCGCTATCACTACTTAAATTAAGTTTAATTGATGAATCTACTCATCTACTTCTTATAATATTCTTATTGGAAATTCTCTACCGTGATAACATATTTACTATTTTAAGATTAGCTGATAATAGTTTACTATTTTAAGGTCTAACATAGACAAAGATGCTTCATTTAATCAACTGCAAGCTGAGTTAATTCCTACACATGCAGATTATACAGCAGAGGTCTGTAAAAAAATTGAACCGTTATCGGTCATAACCTACCGGATCATCCTCAACACATTCAGCAGGGTTATTTGGTGGCGAACATTGTACACCAGAAGGACCGGCAGCATCCAAGTTATTATTATCATTGTCTGATGTTTCGCGCGCTTTTTTACTAGCCATTTCTTCAGGTGTTAGTTTCCTCTTTACCCCTGAAGCTTGATTTTGCAACTGAATCAATCTGATCGACGGCCCAGGAGAACTAGGAGGAGATTCTTCTTCGTCCCGCTCGATTTTAATTGTTTTCGCAGAATTAATAAATCTGCCATAGCCGTTCCATATTTTACTATCTTCATCCATTGTTATATACGCTTTTAACTAAGTAGATCTTAGAGTTACTATTTTGATGCAAATATTCACCGTTTACTGTTTATTAATATAGTTTTAAATAGATATATAATCAATCTAAATCTAAACTGAATAATATTGGAGTTTCAGACAAGATATTAACTGCACTACTAAATAAGAAATGGTTTGTTAGCTGGATTTTAAAATAACTTTGTGTGATGAAATTTATTGGCACGATTCTATGGTAAAATATTTGTTACTTCGACTGTTTTTAAACGTTTTGCAATAGAACAGCGGTATAAACAAAGTTTTTCATGACAGCCATGTTTGACCTTGCAATTTGCATATTGATCGCGCTCATGCGCTGTCGCCTGCTTGCTACACGTTCCAGTAGCACCTACTAAACGCATAAATTGACTATTTATATTTACTGAAGTAATTACATTTGTCTTTTTTATATATTATTAGTAATTGAATTATTACGTTAGTGTTTATACCATTGCGTATTTATATTAAATTTTAATGATAATAAAATACATTACAGAGATTTAGGTGCAGGTGTGTAGGCAGTACCTACTGAGTTAATAACTTAGTAAGAGTGGGTAGCTACGTTAGTTGGTCATTAATTGACTCTGCGTCGCATTCTATAGTGTATGCGACCGCCGCGCAGAGGTTCGAATGGGTTGGGTTCGAATCCTACCCGGGTCAAATATTTGTGAGATAAGCACGAGTATCTGTTTTGAGCCTCGTTGTGATTATATATGTTTAAGTTTGGATTTAAATTCAAGTGTAGAAGTATGTTTATCAGTTATTTGGTTACCCCAATACAGACTCTTCTTATTTTGGAATCGAATGACCGTGTGCGAGTTGTCCAATGATATTTATATTATAATTTATTTTTCATTTTCCACGTTGTATTTAGAGAGCTTATGCGTAGATAGGTATTACAACCCTACACTCGCTATACTGATATACCTCGCCGACATGACATTATTGAAAATCTGTGTCGTCCAGGTGCACTCCATATTGGAAGCGCTATATTGTAAAATAAGGTTTTCGTCGCTTCTGAAAGGAGGAGGATATTTTTAATTCTTAAGCTATGTTTAGTCAATGTCGTAACTGCAATAACAAATTGGCCAGATTTTAATAACCCCGAGTCATAGTGGATCCCGAACTGAGACAACCGCGAAGGTCCTGATTTATGATCTAGGCACCTACTCGTACGATGATCTACTGATAAGTATCTATACTAGGTATCTGAAAATATAAAAGTAGGCAGAAGCTTTTTTATGTTTATAGGTACTCTTATGTTATACCTTTTGTACCCACCTACCTACTCCCTTTTTTATATTATAGGTACTGTTGCAAGATCTCATACATTTGTTATAAACTTCCCGGACTCATTCTCCTCGAAAAGAGGTCAAACAAAAATATAGAAATATCTTTTCTACGCGCACCTAAGGGTTATGTAAACGAATAAGAGAGCAAGTCTTGGCAGAGCTATTTATTTTAAAATCACAAGCAAGCGCTTCAATTTATTTATGTGTCAAGTTGTCTAGATTAGCAACTCAGCTAAGAGTTTTACAGGATGATAAACAACGTGTACTAAAACATTTTCCTTTGAAAATGTAACCTTAAATTCCGTATTAAAAGTTTCAGATACCTACATGGTATGATACGGACTTGTCTTTTCCGCAAAACAACACAATATACCTAGTGGAAATAAGTAAAGTGCTAAAATTGGAAATGCTTACTGTCTTTATATACCAGTGCCTACATTGAAAAGGCTTTAGTAAAAAAACAATGTTTAATTGCTTCAATGTTAAGTTGCCGAAAAACTTTACTCGCAAGCAAAAAGAGAGGCATTAAAGGCCTTCTAAAACTTCAGTTTAAACCATTTAAACTGCAGATAGTTTAGTTCCACGTAGACTTAGCTCAAGATGGTATCAAAAACTTTTAAGCACCTATCTAACAACGCTGTAGAAGCGGAACAAATGTATTTAAACTTTAATTTGAAGGAAAATTCCGTAGAGCCGAATGCGGGCTAATGTCGGTACCTAGGTATACAGTCGTTCGTGTTGGCAGGTCGATAACAGCTCGTAAGGGCCCTCCGAGCATCCATTGACATCTCACCTACTCAAAAAGACGCCGTTAAAATTTCATGTTAATGCTAAAATGTGCTACACGAATGGAGGTCACAATTGAATTGTACTGCGCAGGGTTTCCACTTTTCTTACTCGTGTTTAAACTTTGTGTGACTCCATTTGAGGCGTGGGCGAAAGCGTAAGTGGGCAGGTGCCTACAAAGACAGCCTGGATATCGTTATACAAAATTAATGTCCCCAGGAGTTATAAAAAGTAAATAAGTGTCTAAAAATATCTACAAGTAACTTGTACTTAAAAGTACTTACACGTTTGGGAAAGTCTCAACAAAATAAGAGCGTTGTAACTTGCCTTAGAGTAAAAGGCATCTAAGATTATGTTCTGCTGCTACTTCAATTCGCCGCTCATCGCTTTAAATTAAACACCGTCTAAAGCACTAGCATAATCAAGAGAAACTAAATGTACAGCAGGAATTCTCTTTGCATATAAATAGTAATTTATCACAGACCGCCAACCAACCTAGATTTATGATTTGCATTTCAAAGCTGTATAATCAAGAGCCTGGGAAAGTCTTTGAAAAATATTACCAAGTTAGTAATGTTTAAGTGGGACAACCCTAAAGGATGTGAACGACGCGAGTGTGTGTCAATTTCCCCTTGAAATTGAAATGAAAGATTTTCTTTCAGATTCCATTATACACTGGTGTGTGTCGTGTAAAAATTAGTTACCCCTACCTACAAATTCGAGTTTAATTAAGGAATTCTTGTGCAGACGCGTATTGCTTAATCCAAAAAGCTCGTCTGGTAATCCCAAGTGATGTTTAGAATTTCAGTTATAAGATTTTACCTTATTTGTCCTTTGGGAAATGGGTATTTTTGGAGCACGTGTAGAGTTCAAGATAATTCCAAGTTCGTGTATACTACGATAGCTGCGTAAATCTAAACGAACTCTCAATTTTTTCAAGCAAAAGAAGTCACAGGGGAGTCCTAGTCGTAACTAACCTACTTGTACTAAATGAAGTTGTTCGTTGAACTATGAATAAACACCACATCCAATCACAATATTTTAGCAAAAAAATGTATAAGCCAGACTAAAAGCTATTTGTCGTGATCTCGCTCGCAGGAAATTAATTTTCTTTGAAACAGACACATTTCGCAATATCGTAACTCACACTCTGTTTGCACTGGTACAATTTTTAAATCTCATTGTAGAAACGCGTACTTACTTTTTTATTCTATATTGCTTTTCCTAAGCCGATTAATTCGTGCAGCTGGTGACTTCCGTATTAATAAATAGAAGAAATTGCTTGTGTTTTTTATATCAATTATTATTTGCAAGCAATAAAGCAGTACGATTCAATTCCATTTGGATGAATACCTACATACTTACAGTTCTCGTAGGTCAAACATGTAAGAAAAAGAAAAAAGTTAATAGTTACAATTTTGTTTTTATGAAAGACAATTTAAAAAAATAACAAAATCCCAGTTATTTTAACTTGGTGATAAATCACACGCTTTCCAACGTTGGCTGAATAATTATAATCTGGCGGGAACCTAATGTCGGCCTAAACGGCGCATTTTGAGACTGGCTTATCTGACCTCTAAAGTAAGTACCTAAAGTTATTAAAATTTTGTCATTTGAATTACTTTCCTAGGAGGCTGTTTACAAAATACCAGTCCACGTAAAGCATAGGCCACTCAAAACTACCAAGTATCTAATAATATTTCATCTACTACGAACTGTCTCGATATTATTTTTGTTTACAACAGTGTAACCAAATTAATAACTTGTACCTACCCATACCAGGTCAGGTCAAGGAGCTCGTGGCTAAGTACACTTATCCAGGTTGACCTGTTGATGAGTGACCATATTACTCATACTAAGCTCCTCTGTGTTTCGGTAGGCATGTTTAATTGTGGGTCCCGCATTTTCAAAGATCTTTCACAGTCATTATCTACCAGCAGTCACTAGCTTGAAGTCTGACAACCAGTCTTACCAAAGGACATTGTGTTATAACTCAGGTAACTCAGTTGTGGAGATCCAATAGACTGATGCTCCATGTAAAATACTGCACTACTATTCAGCTGCACCCGGTGAGACGAAGCTGACTCCGACATAGTTGGAACAAAAGGCTAGGCTGATGATGAAGATGTATTAAGATACAAATTAGGGGAACCTGTTGTACCTTGGCACTATGTGTACCTAGGCCACTGGGCTCGTTTTCAAATATTCGCGCGATACTAAATTCTACTGTTTACGGTATTCGATACGTCACTACAGACTATTTAATGTAAAGTTAGTCGCATACCGCCATTAAGCCGGTGTTTGGTGTTATCGACGCTGAAACTTTTTTGTGTGAAAAAGTAAGTACTTCTAATATATTTTGAAGTCTAATAGTTTTAAAAGTTTTCTAATAGTCACTTAACTGTTATATGCTATCGGTTCTTTGATTTTACAAGTCTCAACACAATTAAAAACTTACGAGATACTTAAATTCTAAACTATATAAAATCACCGTTTTAGTGAAGTTGGAGTAGTGTTGTACCTCGGTCACTGTCGATCAGCTGTACCTTGGCCACTGGCCAAGGTACAACCTGGATGTTATACTTTGGTCAGGAGAATGTTTTATTAAATTATTTCACATTTACGTAATAATATTCCTAATTAAATATCTTTATTATTTCAGAAATCGATGCAAAAATCACTTAAAAACTGGAAATGGCCTGAAAAAGAGGAGATTAAAACCCCGCAAAAAGTTAACAAGAACAGAGAAATTTATTATGTTCCAGAGATACAGAAGTACTGGGATTTCTACTAAATGCTTAAGGCTGAATAATATATCTACATTATTGATAGTGTTTTTATAATAGCTAGTCCAAATGACTGATTAAAATTTAAGAGAGAAATAATAATTTATATATAGGTAAAGATAATCTATACTAATCTATACTATATAATATTATAAAGCTGAAGAGTTTGTTTGTTTGTTTGAACGCGCTAATCTCAGGAACTGCTGGTCCGATTTGAAAAATTCTTTCAGTTTTAGATAGCCCATTTATCGAGGAAGGCTATATATCATCACGCTACGATCAATAGGAGCAGAGTACCAGTAAAAAATGTTACAAAAACGGGGAAAATTATGACCCATTCTTTCTTATGTGACGCAAGGGAAGTTGCGCGGGTCAGCTAGTTGTTTCAATATTTTGTTTTCCTTTGCTATGCTATATAGGTATCTTGATTTGTTATATTATATTATGTGATATCGTCGCTGCGCCTGCCAAGTTCCACATGTGTCTTTTGTGAGATTTTGGAAAACTTTTTTTTTTATTTGGGACACAATATTCATTTTTTTTAACATCAAAATACACATATGGAGTTTGGCAGGCGCAGCGATGTGATGTAACGAAACGGTGGCCAAAGTTAGTTGTTTTTGTTTAAATATTTTGTTTGAAAAGCATAAAAAAAGCTATGAATATTATTTTAATTTTTATCATTTCTAAATTTTGATCTTTTGAGATTTTCTTAAATGTTTTGTTAAATACTGTATACTGTAATAATACTGTGTACTGTAATAAATCAAATAAAATGATTTTAGCTAACAAAACTTGATAATTTGCTTAAATTACCCCCAAATTTCAATGTGGCCTAGGTACAATGTACTACTGGCCTAGGTACATACGGTATGTTGTACCTTGGCCACATTTCCCATTTTTTTTTAAATTTAAAAATATAATGTAAATATTAAATATACATTTCTGATATTTTTTTGGTGAGTACCCAAATAATTGACATTTCAAACTATGCAAATATGATTTGTGTGCTGCACGTCAAATCACAATAAAAAATATATTTCTAAAAAACCGGCCTAGGTACAACAGGTTCCCTTACGATGTTTATGGCCTCGGGTCAATACCTAACTGTAACTACTTAGGTAGGTAGGTACCTACCTACTTATTTACATACAATATTTACTATATTATTTACAGAATATTACTATTAATTTAATAAAACAGTTTCAATCAAAAATAACAAACCTATTCCAGAGTACAATTTTCTTAAAAGCTTTTCCACGTTGGACAAACTTAGCCAACATTATTGTGTATGTTTCTCATGATTGGACGTTAGCTTGACGTTTGAAAGACATGATACAAGATTACGCCGTCCGACTTCACTCATGTAATAGTTTTGGCTCAGATTATAATATTGTAGTCTTGTCACGTAATAGGGGCACGTATTTGAATACATTATTTTACTATAAATTATATCGTATCGTTGGCAGTTTAATTTTAGCACGTATTATGAAGGCTTTATGCCAAATGTGTAGTGTGTATGTAAATGTCTGTAGGTAGGTACGTATATACAATAAACATTTATTACTTTAAAATGATATGACTTATAGGTACATAGGTACTTAACTTATGTTGATTTAATAGTTTTTATTTACCTCATTAGTAGTAGTATTCGTATTTATCTAAAGTGATATTAATGTTTTAATATCACTTTAGATAAATACGAATACTATAAACGCGAGTTTCCGTATGCGCTTCCACGGCTAAACGATTTAACACATTTTCATAAAAATTAAAATGCAGATGGTTAAAAATGGGGTCAAACAGAGACTAAGACGTATAAATTTATTTTCTCTTGCCCAAATTACACTTGAGCTGCGTAAACCAGTTAGTCTCCAAAATATTTATACTTTCCCCGTCGAGAATACTCTTAGAAGTTTTTATTAAATAGGAATTTACTTTATAATTTTTCGGTTAAGTATGTAATGTGTATCAGACACTAACATAATCTATTGAAACGATCATTCATAAGACTATTAAACAGCACTCATTACTATTCTGATATGACTGCATTATATTTTAATAACAAAACGTTTTAAACAATATCTGTGGCAGACAGCACTCAACGACGGCTGTCAAAACGCTCAAACTGTCAAATAAAAACAAAATTCGCTTCTAGCATCGATGAAATCGTTTGAACTTAAATTTTAGTGATAATTAAAAAATAAATCACAAAAAACAAGTAACTCAAAGTCTGAAATGTCCAAAAGTGAACTTTTATATGTGAAAGGGATGAATATGGTTCGTGAAAATGATAAAATTTGTTTTGTTTGTAGAGACTTTGTGGTTGTGTTGTTAGTTTTATGATTATTTATGTAATTTTTGCAGTCGGAGTCTGATGAAGATGACAATGAAGGTGCTGAATGGGATGATACGAAGCTGACGGCGGCTTATGATAAAGCATTGATGATTGCTAACGCAGAGGTAGCGAAACGCGTGGCCATGTCAACCAACACTCATGGAGGTGTCAAAGAGGGTAGGTTAGCAATAAAAGTTTCTACTAAGCGCTAGCTTTTGTCTGTGACTTAGTCTGCCTGGTACAGTTATTTGGAATAAACTGTATTTATAGTTAATTTTTCTCGTTCTTGTAAAATTTTTAGTTGCTACTCTGCTCTGGCCGTAGCGTGATGTTATATGGCCTTAAGCCTTCCTCGATAAATAGTCTATTCAACACAAAAATATTTATTTCAATTTGAACCAGTAGTTCCTGAGATTGGCTCGTTCAAACAAACAAACTCTTCAGCTTTGATTTAGGTTCAAAACTGTCAGTATGCCTAATTTTTCAAAATTGTAGAGTTCATGTTATGGATACAAAAGGGTCAGTACATATTATTAATTGTGGTTGCAGAAGGCTCTAAGAACAAAAAAGTGAAGCCTGTATCGAGGCCTGACTCATCAAATTCGGCAGTGGAATGGAAACCTGGCATGCCATGTCGTTCAGTGTATTCCGGAGACGGTGAAGAATATGAAGCTTTTGTGCTTAGACTGCTCAGTGATAAGGACTGTATTGTTAAATATTTAGGTAAAGATGTTTAGATTACAATTTCACAGGGACTTAAACACTAATGGCTCTTTGGAATAAACACAATACAATGCAGAATATTTTTGTCTTGTTGCGTTCAAAGACCTTTATAATATAATTTCTGGATCTATTATAAATTGGCACTTGAATAATTGTGTGTCTACATTAAACCTTGAAGTAATTGTATATCTAATAAAGTTGTAACCAAATAACTGATAAACATACTTATAAACTTCCAAATACATACTTGTATTATAAAGATACCCTAACCAGCTTTTGCATTAAGGCATCAGAGGTGGCTTTAAGGCAGCTTAGACAACCAATATTTTAATGATCTATCTCCAGCCACAACATAAAGAAAACAAGGAAATGATAATCACTTTATGAACATTCACCTGTATTTCCTCACATTTTCAGGTTACGATAACTCAGAAGTAGTCTTACTAGAATCACTGAGGCCTTCTCTGGGTAATGAAGAAAGAACTAGGCAGATTGAACAAGCATTATTAGAGAAAAATGATGATGGCTTTGGCAGCCAGTCACCCACTCCGGACATGGGGGTCAGTGATCGAGTACCCAGCCCTGAAAGCATAGGTAACAAATATACACCATTTACCTTCATGTTTTAATATAGAAGTGAATGCATAGAAGGCCAAATTTTAATGTACATTAGTAATGTAGATGAGAGAAGACTAGGTGGCAAAACAAAAGGAAACCTTGTTGTTATCCGCACCCATCTCCTTTATTGCATACTGTTAATTGGTTTATATAAGTATTTGCCATAGTGCTATCTTGCATCTATAGTATTTATGACTCTTGTATCAGTGATGTGTCATTATGGCCAGACCTAACTCAATATTTGGCATTGAATGCTGTCAATATTACATCTGTAGATGCAGCAAGTATCTCAAAAATACACCTTTTATTTATCATATTCATTGCCCTCCTAAAATTACATACAATCCAATCTCCTTCAAAATCGCTTTTAATTTGAACCAATTATTATGAGTGGTAATGAACAATTTATAAATACAATTTCCAGATAGAACCGCATATCAAAAGAAGAAGCGACAATCTAAAAAGAAGAAGGCGAACAATCGACCGAGTAACTTTGAGCTGCCTCCAATACCAGCCATGCCCAATATATCTATGCTACGAAATGTGAGTTATGTTGCTTTACTACTTATTTACATAATAATACATAAACTTTTTGAGAATAAATTCGGATATTGAATATGAATCTGCTAGACCGAAAAGCACTTAGATCTCTATTTTAGAGGTTATTCAAGTGCTTGTTGGTAATATTATTTTCTCCTTCCTGCTGCTCAACTAATTTGCAGGGTTCTTCACAGTACTGCATGAATAAGAACTAGTAAAATATTGTAGAGATGGTATAGTCAGTGTTAAAAACAAATTCTTAAGAGAGAATGTTACTGGAATCTTATAGATATTTTTAATAAGTTTTTTTTTACTGTATATTACCACAGAAAACTTACTTAATAGGCACTGAAAAAGGGGAAAGGTTTAATGCAAATCCACAAAAAATAATAATTAAAATCATTTTGTGTTTTCGAACTTTCAGCTAGGACCAATGGAAATGCCGATGGCCCCGCCACCCATGATGTTCCCTTCAAACGATAGAACTGATTCTGAAGACCAGGCTATATCTTCAATGCTGTTCAGCTGGTACATGAGCGGATACTATACAGGCATTTATCAAGGAATGAAAAGGTGAGAAATACTCTATATACTTGTTGAAATTAGTCATCATCAGCTTAGCCTGTCATCAACTGTGTTAGAGTTGAAATTAGTGAATCCAAATAATGTACCTTACACCTGAAGATTTAAATTAAGTAATCCTCTTTACGCCGATTGTACTTTGGGCTGCTGGAAAAACAAATTGCACTGTACACAATTCGGGAGTTGACCCTGAGATTCAAGATACACTATCTCACTGCAATACATCTTAAATCTTAAAATTATAGTTAGATTATTACTTGTATGTAAAACATGATATAGTACTTCTTTTCCAAAAAAAACATTTACATCTAACCTTTTTCTGTTTATGAATTTCAGGGCAAAGGAAGCAAATAATCGCAAAAACGTTTAAAAAAAGTGTTAAAGTTACAATTTTTAAAGGAAAAATAAAACAAATTTCATTTTTTAAATATCATTTTTTTATTCTTTTTTTAGTCTCACATAAAACGAACTACAATAAAAAATAGAAAATTGTTTGTCAGTTAAAAGTAAATAAAAATAAATAAATTTATGCCTCCTGATTTATTGTAAACACTATGTACAAATATACATTTTGGGACTATTTTTTTATTTTATTATGAGGTTTTTTAAATATTATTGTCGAATTGGTGGGCCCAATTTATTGCTAATTATTTGAACTATTCAATCAATCGCAATATCTTGCTAAAAGACAACTGAGTATTAACTTTACTTATAAACCCAAGGATATTAAGAAAATATTTGTATGATATTTTAATAAAATTCGAAAAAAATCATAAACAAAATGTTTTTTATTCTTAGTCCACATTTTCTTTGTGGATATGGCAATTTTATTGAGGCAAGTGTACCATGTAATGTTTTCAGAAATAAAAAATACTTTTATTGTTGCCTCTTTGAATCCAAAAAATATTTAAAACAAAGTCTGTCTTTACTTTGAAATTCAAAGTATAAAGTAAGTTTAATTTTTAAGTATTTAATGCTTATGGACCTGCTAAGTGCTACGTTTCGACTTGCTTAACATTTTATAAACTTTCGAGACTAAAAATAGTATTGAAACATAAATCATATACGTGTTGAAATTTTAAAGGTTTCATATAACCCATCCCACTGTAAGATGGCTGAAACATCGATAAAAAATAAATCCATACATTTTTAAGGATACGAAACGAGTATCTATATTTTTTGCTATAAGGTCTGTAGCAGGCAGTAGGTCCATAATAAAAAAAATCTCGAATCAATTCTCTTATAAAATCTAATTAAAATAAAACATGGCAATTTTAACATAAACTAGAGAACAATATGTACAGTTACCACAATATACAAATAAAACAAGAATGTTATAGGCTATGGCCTTTCAGTTAAAGATGCAACGAATGCTGAAATAACTAAGCCTATTTGCCTTCGATGTTTGAGACATAAAATATAAGAAAATAAAAACAACATTTTACAAAACTATTGAAATAAATTCTACACATAGAATGATGCGTATTCATTAAATAACATAACATGTTAAATAACAAAGTTTTATGACATGATTCGGGTCGGTATTGTCGATTCGGCAGTATTAAGCGAAATCGACTGGCATATTATCAGCTCGGCTGATTAATGCCGACCGGCTTATGTGTACTTAGTAAGCCTTATACAACCTGTTATAATATTATAGTGTGTATCAGTGTTGGGTCAATCAACTAATTTTTTCAATCAATTGATTAGTCATGACTAATTTAGTCATGAATAATTTAGTCATGATTGAATTAATCATGAGTAAAAATACTAATCATAATCATGATTAAATAAATTAGTCATCAATCATTTAATGATTAAATGACTGATGACTAATTTATTGTATTTTTGTATGATGATTAAACTAAAAAAAATAATTCAGGTGACATAATTTTAGTTTAATTGAACACATCTATAAAACTATAACTGATCACCACCTTAAGTTGACTGAAAGAAGATAATTCCATTATTTATAAAATTTGATTTTAAAAACGCGTAGTTTTAAAAAGCAATTTAAATTATTTTAAACTAAATTAGCCCGAACTTATTTTTGCAAATGTGTACCTGTGTAAATTAAAAAAAAATTAACTGATTCTGTTGTAAAACTAGCTTTAATTAAAAACCTGTGATAAACAAATCAACAGTCATGGAACGTAGACTTGAAAAGCTTAGTTTTATTTAACTATTATTTTTAGTCATTAAAATTTTAGTCATGATTGAATAACTAACACTAACACTAATTAATCATCAATCACGACTCATGATTGAATTTTTTTAGTCATTATTCATTAGTCATGATTAAATAATTTAATCTTAATCATCAATCATCAATCAAACTAAATTTTGCCCAACACTGGTGTGTATTTACGCACCATTGCGAATGTCAACTATCTTATGTTTCTTTTTTAGGTTCAATGTTAAAAACTTATGTGCTTGAAATTGAGTGACATTTACTTTAATATTGAACAATACTAAAGCGTCACTCAGTTTTAAGTAACATTTAAATCTTAACTGTCGCTTTAATATGTATTGTAACGATAAAATACAAAAAATGTGACTTCAGTAATCAACACGTATAAAATTTATCTGGCACTAAAACGCCCTGACGTTCCTGCCGAACCTACTGCCTGACGTACGGCGAAGCAAGGTCCGGCAATAAGCTGCAACGCAATTCCGGCTGATTTTGACTCAAGTAACACAGCGAGCATGTTGAAAGCAATGCCGAGCGTTAAGCCCGATGAAGAGAAAAATGCCATTTCAAATTTATCGATCTATTTATCACATATCTGATAATTCTTTTTAGAGTAGAAACTCGATTTTTTTTTCAATTGTCTCAAAGATCGAAGGCAAACAGTAAAATATTATAAATTAATTAATAAATCTCATACACACTCAAGCAATGCGTCATTCACACTCCCGCCTTCGGGACAAACTTGCACATCATGATCGTTCGACGTTGTCGTATAACTTTCGTATCAAAATACGGCAATACGCGCTCCTCTCTTTAAAGTTAAATTCGTTGTAACCACTTTGAAATAGTGGGGAGAAATGACATGTCAGTGAATAAAACAATTGTAGTTTAATAATGGTCTGAGTTCTTAAATTGAAAATTATAATGCCAGATTCTTATAAATAATTTAGGCAGATTTGAAAAATGGGTTGCAACTTACATCCGTAGGTATATGGAATGGCAACCATAAATAGAGGAAAAATCTGTTAAAATTTTTAGGAATGTGTGAATTTTAAAATGTATCCAATCTTATCAAAATAGCAACTTGCTCGTAATTTAATGTATCTAGTTCTTTTAAAGCTTCATTCTAAAAGTTGTTCAAAGTTACCATTGAAATAAAAGCAAAGCCGAGCCAATCCCAATAAATTTAAACACTCAATCAACTCGTCTATAACAAATTCTCTTTCTCTCTTGCGACAAGACTATAGTCTTATCACACTGACACGTCATTCTCGTCACTTCACGTCACATATAAGTCATCAGACTAGCGTGCTGAGCTCGTGGGTGTCGTGGCTTAAGTCGATGGTCGCGGCCGGCACGCCCGGAGTAGCCGCTCCTTCACCTGGAGGAGTGCTTGTTGGAGGCCTGTAAGTTGAAAAAAAACCTTATTTATGAAAAGCAGATATTATGTCTTATGATTGTGAAACTAATGTCAAAGTTGTTAAGGGTGCCTTTCTACCAGATATATGCTATGTAATAGCTAAGCTGTGAAACTATGGGACCGTTTCCACCGAAACTTAGCTATGTAGCGGTGCGAGTAAGATGTGCCGCCGGAAAATAGCTCTGCAAGGAAGACGCGCATCTCGAGTTATGCGATGTATGTGATCTCTGGTGGAAAGGCACCCTGTTGCTGAACGAAAGCATTTGACAGGGCTTAACGACTGTTAAAGGCTCCTCCTTTGACGCACGGAGACTGGGATCTATGGAGTGACCGAGTCTAGGTTAACATAGGTTTTCGAAATGGCGAGATACGATGGGGAATAAAGACAGTTGGAGTTTGGAAAAAGGTAGATAAAAGAATATGGGTAGTCTTTTGCCTAAAAGAGTGACGGTAAAAATATTTTGAATAAGTAATTTTATGAATGAGAGTTTATTTTAACAAATAATTGTATGAGGAAGACAATTCTCTATGTAATTAGTCTGTAGCAAATTCTAACGGGTAACTTCATTGCTTGCTATGTAACTGACATTATCGATAATCGTATAGGTAAGTCCCGTTCGTCTAACACTTGTTTTGCTTACGTAAATTACTGATCCCGGTGCACAATCAATTACTACCGGTTACAATTTACATATCTTTGGATATTTTATCACGATGTCATTTGCGGGATTCGAACCTGCAACACAACCTACTGCTATCATGCACTACTACGTACCGGTACATACCAATTTGTGTTTTCATGCGATGACCAAGTCGATCTATTTGTTTTAAGCGTAAACATTTTTAATATTGGCATGATAATAACTTACGTAATAACTTAAGACAGAAAGTCCTTCAAGTAGAGACTAAATAGATGAATCGACTTGGTATTACATAGATCTCACAACTTTTTACGACAGAAAGAATGAGCAGCGAGACTTGGGGATTTTACAGAATGTTTTTGATGGCATACATACGTTACGTCACGTCACGCCCTCTTCCCATTGGACTAGGCAGAGACCAAAAAACGCTACTTACTACGATCCATACAAACTACTGTAACTACATTTACATTCATACGTCTTGCTATACTACACCGCCGGTTACGAGTACTACGCACCTAATTTTTTTGGACTTTTACAATGTACATAATATAAAAGAAATACTAGCTTTCGCCTGTGGTTTAGTCCGTCACATCCATACTATCCATACTTCCATACTAATATTATAAATGCGAAAGTAACTCTGTCTGTCTGTCTGTCTGTCTGTCTGCTACTCAATCACGCCTAAACTACTAAACCAATTTGCATGAAATTTGGTATGGAGATATTTTGATACCCGAGAAAGGACATAGGCTACTTTTTACCCCGGGAAAATGACGCATTTCCCGGAAAAATTCAGGTGGCGAATTAAGTCGCGAATAATCAATATTATAATGACACTAGCTGACCCGCGCAACTTCGCTTGCGTCACATAAGAGAGAATGGGTCAGAATTTTCCATGATTTGTAACACTTTTTACTGTTACTTACTCTGCTCCTATTGGTCGTAGCGTGATGACATAAAATATGCTTTTTTTTCACGAAAAATATTCTCAAAATTATTTATATCTCTTAGTATAACGAAGTCGCGCTAAGGCATATCCGCCATTAAAACAGTTGCCATGGCAACGGAATTTTGTTAATTCAATGTCATTACAATATTGATCTTTCGCGACTTCGTTGAATTTTCTGAATTTTCCCGGGAAATGCGTCATTTTCGCGGGGTAAAAAGTAGCCTATGTCCTTTCTCGGGTATCAAAATATCTCCATACCAAATTTCATGCAAATTGGTTAAGTAGTTTAGGCGTGATTAAGTAGCAGACAGACAGACAGACAGAGTTACTTTCGCATTTATAATATTAAGTATGGATTAAATTAACAAAATTCCGTTGTCATGGCAACTGTTTTAATGGCGGATATGCCTTAGCGCGACTTCGTTATATTAGGAGATATAAATAATTTTGATATATTTTTCGTGAAAAAAAGGCATATTTTATATCATCACGCTACGACCTATAGGAGCAGAGTAACAGTAAAAAGTGTTATAAAAACGTGGAAAATTCTGACCCATTCTCTCTTATGTGACGCAAGAGAAGTTGCGCGGGTCAGCTAGTAATATTATAAATGCGAAAGTAACTCTGTCTGTCTGTCTGTCTGTCTGCTACTCAATCACGCCTAAACTACTGAACCAATTCGCATGAAATTTGGTATGGAGATATTTTGATACCCGAGAAAGGACATAGGCTATATATCGTCACGCTACGACCAAAAGGAGCAGAGTACCAGTAATTAATGTTACAAAAAACGGGGAAAAATTTCATCCATTCTCTCTTATTGGACGCAAGCGAAGTTGCGCGGGTCAGCTAGTTTAATAAAAATAAGCCATAGAACTATAGTCCGAGCGGACAGATGCCCGGTTTCTGAGGCACATTTAGCGGTAGTTTCTGTCTATTCAAACTGTTTTTATATGAGTTTAAACGCTATTGAATAGATAAACTACCGCTAAATGTACCCCAGAAACCTGGGGAGAGTCGCTTGCGAAAGGACTTTGTTTCATAATATGTAGTGATTAAAAATTACTCACCTAATAATATAAGGTCCTCCTTGCTGCAACAGCGTAATCGGATGGGAATAAGGCACAGTAGTTCCCGTCATGCTGTGGAAACTAAGGTTTCCCATTCCGGTATTATTTAAATGTCCATTCCCAATCAATACACCATTTGAGGCATTCAAATTAGGTGTCGTGGTGTTCAGTTCTTGTGTCCTAAATGCTTTGACTAAATTGGTCTTTTCTTTCTGCCATACGAATACGTTGTGAACCATCGCACAGCCGCAGAAAATGATGCCGACTCCAATGAAGACTGACGTCACGATTGCCGGTGTTGAATGGAATTGGATGAATGTGTACAGTATTATGCCTGCAATGGATAGAAAATTTGGATTAGTGGATTGTTAGTCTAGCCTATTATGATTTTAGTACTAAGTAAATGATTTTATTACTCAATTGTAGATTTATTAACTACATAAATCTTTATATAGCCAAAGGATATAATAGGTTTTCAAATTGCGAGCACATTGCCATCCGTTAAGGAAATTAGGAACTAAACTTCAAGCTTGAGCTAACAAAAAACATTATAGATGTCGCTAGCGTCGGATGTCGAATCCGGGGACCTCGAAGACTTTATTTATATTCTGTAGCGCGATTCTCTAACACTATCGACAATCAGCTATCGACAAATTTTGTATGAAAATCTGATCAGCGCCTCTACCGGAAGTCGTTGGAACTATTTTGGTAGAACATTTAAATGTCAAACTATACATACTCGAAGGTACCGACTAGAGACAATCGCGCTACTGGTGTGATATCGGGTAATGATAACTTTACAGAATTTAAGGACATTTTCAGAATCACAGCTTGTGGATAACTGTCGGGTAAGCTAACCGAAAGATAGTGGTATGGTATGGAAGTTAAGTTATATACAGTTGCCGCCAAATAACTTGAACAATTTCGCTATATCATAGGGAACGATTTCTAGGTCCGCTTTGAAAGAATAGCAGAGCGCGACGGCTAGGGCTATAGCGCTTCGATCGCTTGTTTGGTAGAATAGTCAACCGAGAGTCCTCTGCACTGGGTCTACGTTTAGTTTGCTTTCTAAAATAACTTCTTGTGTTCAAGTTGTTTGGCGTCACCTATACTGACCTGTTAAAAACACCGGTATTGATATGAAGAAGCCTCCGACGGCGCACACTCGCGTTATTGCTGACTTCTGCAAGTATTTGTTTGATCTGAAAAGAAGAGAAAACACATGTAAGTATAGGCGATTACAATACCCAAAAGAAATTAATGACTATGGGACATTTCATAATATTGTTATGATTTTCTTTTATAAGTCAGGTAGATTCATAAATATTTTGTGAACTTGGGCTTTTTAAACAGTTCTTATGAAACTAATCTTGCCCTAAAGGTATTTTCCTACTTAACTAGACGTTTACTCCCGTCGATTAAGTAAACATAACTTTATATCTATATTCTAATCAAAGTCTTGTGATAGATACACACTTATAACTAGGAATAACTCAGGATACCAAAAGGAAGCTACTACTAAGCAAAGAAACTGGTTCTAGTAACATCCGCTGTTCTAAGGTGCCTAGAATTAAATCTATAAAGATTATCTCAGTAAACATTGTTATAGGGGTAGATATGTAAGGTACTTAGATAAATACTAGCTTTGCAGCTTCGTTCGCGTCAAAGGATTTCCCGGGGTAAATCAGCAAATTTCATTAAAATTCATTCGTGAACGAGTAACAAACATACAACATCACAAACTTTTGCGTTTACAATAATAGTAGAATGTCTAAGTCCTCATACAAGAACTTTTACAACTCTGGATAGGTATGTTAAAATCTGAAACACTAAACCACTTTTAAAATTAAGAGCAGTTAACGTAACCATGGCCCACTTTCCCAATCACATCTTAAAACTCGATCTTAAACCGAAAAAATCGTTCCAAATCTGCCCCAAGATTCAGAAGCTGCAATTATTCGAACAAATAATCGATTCCATAGTAGTTCTCGATGCTTAATCGAAACTCGTTTGGACCGTCAACGTAACGGGCCAGCACCTGTTCGAATATAACCTTGGAGAATTAAGAATGTAGTGCATTCCTTTCGTGTTTTAAGTGAGAGATAACATTGTTAATCGGTTGGTTAATAATATTTGCTGTAATGTCAGTGACATGGCCATATTCTGACGGATATTACGATCATTGATTACAACATCGTTACTGTTATCGAGAAACGTAACTTGTTTGAAATGTTTTTTAAACAGCATTCTGGCGAAAGTAATGCCAGAAATAGTGACATATTTAGTTTTTGAATATGGGATAAAGTAACCTGAAAACTGAGACTGAAAGCTACTGAGTTGTTGACTGTCATTTGGTACTATGACTTACTTAGGTACTAATTAAAAGTTGTATGTATAAGTGGCCGGTTACACGTCCACTCTGAGCAAGGATCAGTAAATCAAGAGGATATTTTCATATTTAACTATCAATTTATAGATACTTATGCCTAGACTATTTATTTTTTCAATTGTCTAATGCACTTTATTTTATTTTGAGGTTCATATTTTGATTGATTTTGTGGCATGTTTACATTTTTTTTCTTTTCATAACAAAGTAAAAGTTAAGTGAAAGGTATACAATGTTTTGTTGAGATCTGAAAGTATTGGTAAAAGTTAACCTTACGATAGTACGTAAACAGGAAAAATGTGTGTGATAATAAAAATAAATTAAGGTCTATCCACTAAAGGCTGAATAACGCGATTCAGTTTATCCCTGTTCTTTGCGCAATGGGATAATAGCATTTTTTAACCCACTACAGTCCCACTGCAGGGCAAGGGTCTCCCAAAGTCTCCTTCCAAATTAAGGGAGGTGTAATGCCTTAAGTCCACCACTGGCCAAGTGCGGGTTAGGGACTTTGTATGCCTTCAAGAAATTCTCTAAACTATTTTTATGCATGCAAGATGTCGTCATGATGTTCTTCTCCTCTTTCGCCTTAACTTTATAGTAATTTTACAAGTGTTAAATATATCCTTGACTAATGACAATAAATAAATTTATAACCAGTGGGACGATACTGGTCTAAATTTATTTATTTTATACTAAAACGTGTGATTTACAAAGTAACAATAAAAATATATTTTTACTCATGAGTACACCAAGATTAACTTGACAAAGTACAAATACGGCCCTATATTTTCTACAACACTTATTAGATCAATAACTAATAACCAGCCTTGCCAACGATGGTTACATCAATAGCAGATGGTTGCCAACGGTTTCAACCTGACAGTCAACGGTGTTCCACGGTCTAGTGGTTTTAGGGAGCAGGTTGGAGTGCAAGGGAAGGTGCGTGACTATCGCTATACGGGAGGGTGACATAGGGATATGGGAATGATAGTGGTAATACTTTGTGAATAGTTGGTTTTTTAGCGTTAGGAATCCGTAGAGCTTTGTTTAGGTTTTTATTTATTAATCGTGAATTTTATGTGTAGAATTTACACAGTGGAATATGATATAAATATTATGTTTTATAATAAGTAAATCATAAGAATATCCTAGTTTCAATGCAAACTAAATAAGTATAGGTAACTTACTTGGTACTTAATCTTTTACTAAATAGTTTGAGAATCAAAATGAGAAATCATACTTTTATAAGTGCCAGTGACATTTCACCTTTAATCATTATTCTTATAAGTAGGTACATACTACGTACCCCTGATTGTTGTTTGTCGTATGGTCAGTGGTCAACCTAGTGTCAAAGTTACCCCTGCTGATGCTGCTACATGTAGGTACCTAGTAGAGTACCAACTAAATCTAGCAGGACTGCTATTCTTCAGCTTGGTTTATAAGACGTTCTGACAAACATGTCTGTAAATGTTTAACTTAGCCTAGATTTCCTCTAATACCTACGTTACAAACATATGTACAGACTACAGACATCGGATGTAGGTATATTGCACACATGTTATACTAAATCATTCACTGTAGAATTATTTAGCAAAATATTTACGTTACCTACATTACCGTCACGTGTTCGTGCTTCCTCGATTATGAAATTGTGGTTAAAAATAGACAAAGTTCGCTAGAAATGGTTTTACAGGAAAGATGGCTATTAACGCGTCGGATTACGGACTTATTAGAATGTTTTAAAATAGATTGCAATTGTTTATTGTGTGCGTGGTTGAGATTTTTTTTCATTAACGCTTGTTTTAAAATGAAACTTTATAAAGAACACTGTTTCTGCTTGAATCTAAATATCTCTTCTTCTGTAGTCATGATGGTGATAATCATGTGCTTAAGTTACTTGATAAATCGATAGATATAAGATCTGTAGAATATTATAGCAAACATTTGTTGTGTAGGTAAACTGACAGATAAATTTATCTAGGAATGGACTATGTTGGTCTTCATCGGTCACCATTTCAGCAATATAGAATAGCAAAACTTTTAATTCAAACCCTAACACGCAATTTCTTTTACAAGACGACTTACTCCCGGTTTCTGAGGTACATTTAGCTGTAGCTTATCTATTTAATAGCGTTTAAACTCATATAAAAAAACGCTATTGAATAGGTAAACTACCACTAAATGTACTTAGAAATGGGGGGTGAAACCGCTCAGGTAAAGCTAAATATGCACTTAGATACAAGAGAAAATCGCATAATACAACACTAGGTACATTGCAACACTCAATCAGTAGGTACCTACCTATATGTTCCCTACAGCGATTATCATCAACACCTTTCATAAAAAGCTAAAACATTAGCCATCAATGTCGATCGTGGGAACGAATATGTGTACGCAAAGAAACGGCTTCTAAAATTGTGATAACTGGTTTATAAGACTTGTAGAATTCTTCATTAGATAAATACGGGTATCTGCATCTTGTGAGACTGGATGTTGTGGGTATTTAATGGTAAAGAGGTATTTGATTATGTTGTTCAATTGTTTGGTACGTAAGATTAAGGGCCGTTCTTCCATAGTAAGTTATTGAAAACTTTTATTGGATAAACGAAAGAAAATCTTCAAAATGTTCCTCGTATAAAGGCTCTGGGAAACTTTTAAAAGATTTTGAAAATGTTTGTAGGTTAGTGTGCATTTTTATCTTTAAGATATTTTGTTAAAAGCTAGGTGGATATGTTTATCCGAGATGGATTTCCTTTAAGTCATGATATTTACTAAGCTAAGCTACTACAATTGACAAAGACTTGATTAAAATAACTAAATTACAAGTAAACGCTTATAATATCATGTGTAACAATTAAAAGATTGAAAATCTAAACAAAACAACACAAGTCGCTCCTTAGAATCTAGCCATTAATGTCCAAGATAAGTTATTAAACAACAACTAAACCTGCGCCACAGTCACATACCTAAACCTTATTATTTCGTAACAACATGTATTTCTTAACTATAAAAGCTTAAGCAATCCCTTAGCAAACCTTAGGTAACAAACGTGCATCGTAACTTACGCAATACGATATGTAAACATTACAGCCGTTTATCAAACATTTCCTATTTATTTGACCACATTTTCTATTGAAAACTTTATAAAGAGCTTGTGGTTAAGTAACATCAGTTGCGCGGGTTGATCTCTCAGGTTAATCTACTCTTGCGAAGGTAGTTCTGTGGACGGGTGACCATATTATTCATAACGAGTTGCTACGTGTTTCGGAAGGCACGTTAAATTTTGGGCCCGGCTATTAATTTCAAAGATATTTCAGTCTAGTAGTCTATTCAGAAACCCCAGAATACCGAGTGTTACCGAAAAATGGCTAGATTGATAAATTCATGAAAAATATAGCTTGTTGGACAAAAGATCTGAGATGCCTCTTACTTTTATGTTTAGGTTTGGGGGTTATGAAATTCCAAATAGTTTAGTACAAAATGCAGTTACCTAGTCTTATCATAGATCCCTGATGTTGCCGTGGCTTGTGTAGAAAAAGTTCGGCTGTAGGAATTACTTTTTGAGTGTCAGTGACTAATTTGTTAGGAGTCGAGACTAAGTACTTTCTTTAAAATGGTGATAAAGGTGGGCTCAATAAATTACCAAAACAATGTAGCGGTCCGCACAGTTACCAAACTAAGAGCAGCCGACTACTATCTCTCCATACTAATATTATAAATGCGAAAGTAACTCTTTCTGTCTGTCTGTCTGCCTGTCTGTCTGCTACTCAATCACGCTTAAACTACTGAACCAATTTGCATGAAATTTGGTATGGAGATACTTTGATACCCGAGAAAGGACATAGGCTATATATCATCACGCTACGACCAAAAGGAGCAGAGTACCAATAATTAACGTTACAAAAACGGGGAAAAATTTCACCCATTCTCTCTTATTGGACGCAAGCGAAGTTGCGCAGGTCAGCTAGTTGTAAATATTTGTAAACGATCCTTACTACTGATATGATTAGTTTTGAACAATTGTTTAAAAATATTTATAACTTTTAAACTATATAGAATCTCTCAGAAACAGTAGCTAAGTATTTGAAAGTCCGGTTCTTTATTTTTCCTATGAATCATGGTGTTTGTTCCTGGAAAGCTAGAGTTACCTCATTTTTCAAAACCATTTATGTCTTGGACTACGTGTGTGGGCAACAATCAGTTATCACTTTTTGTTCCTAATTTGCCAATAATTGGTGCATGCTAATATAATTAGCAGTGAAATCATTTGTTACGTTCCGATATTTGATAAGGATCATAATCATCTCTTAGCACACTTTCTTTTGCCCTAAAACACACACCTACCTGGAGTAAAGATTTTAGTATATTGGTAACAGTTTCCGCGGAATTTCGCAGGCGGAATGCTAGCTCTGTATATCTATACTAATAATAAAGCTGAAGAGTTTGTTTGTTTGTTTGATTGTTTGTTTGTTTGTTTGTTTGTTTGAACGCGCTAATCTCAGGAACTACTGGTTCGATTTGAAAAATTCTTTCAGTGTTAGATAGTCCATTTATCGAGGAAGGCTATAGGCTATATAACATCACGCTACGGTCATTAGGAGCGGAGGAGCAACGAAAAATGTTACAAAAACGGGGAACATTTTGACCCATTCTCTTAGGTGACGCAAGCGAAGTTGCGCGGGTCAGCTAGTTTGCGAAATAAAATAGCTGTATGTAACAGACTACTGTCAGCTGTGGGTTGTCGTACTATACTAAAATTATCAACAGAGAAGCTGTACCGCATTTTAACCACGTTTTTTTCGAATCAAAACTTTAATATAAAGCTTGCATCGCATCTTAACCACCTCGGTTATATTATGCCAATAAAAATACCTCATAAATGTATCGTATGAACCTTAACCGGCGAAAGACGCATGCATCGATCGTTAAAACAAGATAGAGTTACGTATCGCTTATCTGAAAGAATTCCGAGAGTGATTTTGATCAATTTCATTTAAATGCAACAAATAGCAAATACTTGAGATAAGTTATAGTGATATGGTATTGTTTTCATTTTTACCTACTTTTATAATTAACTAGTAATATAAACATTGTAATAATTTAAAAGAATAAATACCGTCACGTGTAAACATAAATAAATATGTACCTAAGTACTTTCTAGGGAATAGAACCGGTGGTCCTGTATGACAAGATGTATGGATGTGAATAAAGCAATGGAAGCTGGTAGGAATCGTAATAAGTGGCGTTATCTGGTCTCTACCTACGCCTTTGTGAGAAAGTCATAATTTTATGTATGTACTTTTCAAATGATCGTTATTACACAGAAATACTCAGCTGGACAAATGAACACTAACATTAGGAAAAGCTGCTTTAGCAAAGACTAAACTCTTCAGGAAAAGCTAATGATTATCAGTCGGTAATTAAAAATGCAGATGACGGCAAAGAAACATTAAGTTAACTAAACACGTATTTTCATATCTCAAAAGCTGTATCAAAACGCTACGCGTGTAGACTTAAATATTTACATTCTACCAAGACGTGACCCGATTCTGTTCGCGTGACGACCCTAATTACCGTTGTCTGGGAAACATCTGACCAACTGTGTAGGAATTCACCATATCTTTGATCACGGGAAAGGGTAAGGGCTTCTGTGCAGCTAATTCAATAATTGTATACAATTTGTGAACCAATTGGAATTATTTTTGCTTTCCTTTGCCGATTTTTACGAATGAATCATAGTATTAGGCATTTCCTGCCTATTTTTATGATTACTGTAAGGTCGTTTGTTCCTTTCAATTATTTTTACAGATGTAAAATAATTTATGACATCAAACTCATGCACTTTGGTCCTGATAATGTGACAAACAAATTAAAATATGGAACTCTCCCCACTCAAAAACTCATATCAGTGTTAGAATATAAAAACGCAACTTTTACTAGAATAATCGTATACCAAAAACTTGCATAAATTTTTTAACAAACCTTAACAAACAAAGTACACATACCTTAACCCATTACTATTAAATTACAAAATTTACAACAATGTTTACTGTTACACGCCAAACAAACACTTGAAATTATTGCAAACGGCTGTACGCACGTATACTTGTGGTAATCTGCTAATCTTTAGTTCAAACACGAATGATTACATCTCTACCTAAAAGGGTTTTACAAACATATCATGTTTTTCTTTTACATAAGAACAATAACCTGACTGGTTACGATTTTTTGTGTGCAAGGGTTAACAATATCTTTATCTTACTTTTTGTCTTACGAAATAAAAACGGGTATAATGGCTACCTACTGTATCAAAAACTATTGCAAATCATTTGATGTTACGACAAAATTCTACAAACATTTATTAACTGGATATCCATCGGTGAGAGACCTAGAATGTAAGCAATACCCATAGTCAATCTAGCAAGGCATAGATTTTGGCATCATGGCCACATTCGAAAATAAAAAAAAAAACTTTATAACCTCTTTGACATAATTACGCGGGAATAATTTAATGGCGATTGCATTTACGTAAAATATCCATTGTTAAAGGATAAACGATAATTGACAATGATTTTGTAAAGGTTCAGCAACTCTAAAGATTATAGCCAGCACAAATTACATTAAGTAGATGTAAACCAGACATATTGACGGATTTCGCGTGGGTTTTGTAATAACCACCCGGAATTTATTGACCACATACCTAACTATAATATGTATTAAACTTTGAAAAGAGGTGTGGTTTTGCAAACCTACCTACATTGGTCAGAGTGACTGTTAAACACTTATCGTAATATTTTATATGCTTTTCAGTGTGCTTTCTTATTAACAAAGACAGTGCTCTAGACTCTATATCTATGTAGCATCAGGAAAAAATAAAATGACATCAGTATGTTGTTATTTTGTCATTATTCTAATGACAAAAACTTTAAATTTTCTTCTATAGCTCCTAGCTAGGTACTTATAGACGGGTACAAAGAGCAAGTTAGAAGTTGCAAGCAATCATTATTCAAAACATTCTTATCAAACACAGACAGATAAAGGACAATAACCACCATTATATCATTAACAAAAACACGCATCGATTTACGATAAGATTAGGTTATCATTTCGTTCGCGCTATTCCTCCCGCCATTTTTGTCGGCGTCAGCTGACAGAACCGGTATACTCTGTGACTACACAACGAAATTCCTTATAACAGGTACGTACATTCAACCGGCTTTTAGTTGGACAAGTTTGGACCAATGTTAGGGCCAATTTACTGACTAATTCGATAAATCTGATAAACTTTTTTTCGGTGATTTTGACAGGTGTTTATGGTAATGTTTTTTTTTTTAAAGTAGTGATGTGATTTTTTTCACCGTCGTTGTTATGAGGGTGTATATAAAATTATAAGAATAAAAATATATAAATTTTAACATTGATTGATTGATTACTTTCATATTGAATAGTTAAGAATTATTAAATTGTAAACTTTCGCACTCTCTCCAATCAATATCTTTGTGACATTCTAATTAACATACTGGATATTCGCAAATAAATCTGCTTAAAGATTTAAGTGTCACTATTTTAAATTAAACTAAAAATTAGACATAGAAAGTCAAATTGCTTTAACATTTACAAATCTCAGCCTCATTGCTTGAGAGTGCTTTCAAATAAGCCAGGTACACCATGACAGTGCAATGTGGGCCAAGTGGTCCAACATTGGTTCCAATACACCAACAGTTGGAGCAACTCTGGAGTAAATAGCATTCGTGAACATTCTTCGCTTGTAGTTTGTTTTGTTTTCACATTGTCATGGCGGTTTTGGCGCTATAGTTAGCCTGAGAAAACATATTTAAATGACGTGAGGGTATTATTTAACTATAGTATGTTTTACACTGTTGGCTTAGCTTACAATGATCTTTTGTTCTTGGCACACACATGTAAAATTGGTGTGAACGAATATGCTAGAGTAGAATATGTCAGGTTGAGTTTTAATTTGGCTGATGTTTAACATCCAAGCATTGAAATTAATAAAATCATTGCCTTTGTTACGGCAGGCTCAACTTAATCTTTGCATTCTTAATTCGAAAATAGTTCAACATTCCAAAAAATATCATGTTGATGTGATTAATGAAGAATTTAATGGTAAAAAAAAATAAACATTAAAAATTTTCCTAAACATTAAAATGTGAAAAATAATACAAGAATGTATAACATAGACAACGTCTACTTCTAACTGTAGACAGACACAGGAACAATGCAATCTGCCTTATAACAGTAAATAACTAACGTTATAACGTAAGTGCATTGTTATCAAACTGCCTCCTTATCACACGGCCTTGTTACTGCTTTATTTTACATCTTACCACTTAGATTGCATTTGATATGCTTTATAAGTAGCGCTAGAAAATATAGGTTATTTATGATAAAAATCCTGCCTGATTTCAACTCTCTCACTTCCACAAAATTCAAAAGTCATCTTAATCGAGAGTTATTTATAAAAAGGTATTTAAAATCTACCTAGTCCATGTTCAAAGTCTTCAACACGTACCTAGTTAAGCGTGGTGGATTTGAAGCCTAGGCTGTATCGTACATTAGACCTCAACCGGTGACAGTCGGACAGATAAAAAAAAAACATCGACTGGTTTTCCCGCCAAGAAATATTTCGGGAATTTTGTTGTTTTTTTTTTGTATAAAACTGATTAAAGTTAAATATTAGTACGTGTATTTTAGTATCCTCTAATAATATAACAATTAAAAGCCGTTATTTATTGTTCATTGAGTCGCGACTAGTGAATGCTTACCTGCCCCTTTCATTCAAGGTCGCGACAGGTAAACGACAGAGTAACACCTCGTTACTGACATAGCTTTAAACATTTTTGTATTTCATTGAGTCTCTTCTGAAATTAATTCATATTTATACAAATTACTTACTGATTTTTGTGATAAGTATATATTATTTTCATATTTAAGTTTGACATGACTGCTTATCGGTCTTCGAATAATATGGCAGAAGTTGACTCACTTTCGTGTGTTTAGAACAAAAAGATTTAGTTGAAACTTGAATAAAATGAAAGCATTTTTCTTACTGCACAGACTCATTTGGAATAAGGCTAATCCAATTTTTATACTTTTACAATATAGAAGCCAAAGAAACTACCTACATACAACAGAACATTTAAAAAACGTCGTAAAAAGTACAAACATTACTACAAATCCCGTATTCTTACTTTTTACAACAGTCGTACAAACTTTTTATTGCGACGAAAAAAAACCATAATAGCAACTTGTTTGTTTAAGTAAAAACTTAAGTACATATTACGATGTTCAGTTAACTTGTAATGATACTTAAAAAGATAATTGTTTTAACTACGATGCAATAAACTTCAAGGTGTTTTTACCCGACTGTGCAACGAAAAAGAGGATTATTAAAGTTGCGTTTTACTTAATTTTACTGTTATTTCAATAGGTGATTACATTATTAGTTCATGGATATATAAAATAACGCTATAATTCTATATATATTATGCAAAAATAAAGTGTTAAATCAGACAAACAAACTGAAAATTTCTTTACATTCATCCACATTCATATATTTTGTAGTACATACCAAACTCGATGAGTCTAGTAGCTACTCATAACGGGCATATACGATCACTACGTTTGTTTTTTTTTTGTAAGGAACATCTCAAATATGATTATGGGCTGAGTACCTATATTTTCCTAGACCGCATAATTTTATACATAAACCCAGGTTTCAAGTCAATAATATTTTTAAATAGATATTTTTCTTCGAAATGCAATTTTAATACCAGTAGCCATTTTAATATTAATAATTGTCCAGTTAATAGTAATAATAAATGTACATAAAACGATGCGTTCAACATTCCGATCATGTTTCACAAAAAAACTTTTATGTTTTACAAATTATTTTCGCTTAATCATATTCACCTGGTTTTCTACTTAAATATGACAATGATTGTATAAAAATAGTATTAAATTGAAGGTTACTTTCGCAAGTAATTACTTCATAAAGTTTTGTGATCGAATTATAAAGTTATTTATTGGGACCTAAGTAGTCACATTCCGAAAATTTACTCCTTTAAATTGCAACTAAAAATCTAATAAATAACGTTTAAAAAATATTATTCTGCCGTCTATGTGAGAGCAAGAGTCAGATTTAAAGTTTTTGGTAGTTTGATTATTGGATTTTTCACTTTATAGTGTCCAGCCATTGATCAACAGACTATGAACATCTTTTAAATAGGAAGAAATGTTGAAATTTGACATGTCCTTCCATAGTGATAGTTTATTTTTCTAATGTAATCAGGAAATGGACCAAAAATCTACTAACCGGCTGCATTTTGTTTATTACTAATCCGGTTACGTTATATTTCTCTATAAACAGTTTTATTGCAAAATATAGTTTAATGTCCATCGTTATTACACATCTCGCAATGTTATTCAAAATGTTGCATGATCTTATTTGTATAGATTAAGAAAATATATATATAGAAATGCAGCTAAAGATATGAGAAAATAACAAAAGGTTTTTTTCGGAATTGGTACTTATATTAATATTCATTTGTATTAAGGCTCCCTTTCGCTTAATAGTGAGTACTTATAAATTATGGTACGTGTATCGTTTACAAACACACAATTCACGATTTAAAGGAACTACGCATAAATCTGGCTAAAAGACCGACAGTATAACTCAATCGTTTACAATCCAAATAGTGAAATATAACCTAATCACCCTTCTCCCTCAGACCCTTCACAACGAAAGGGACGGAGCATAACTTTTTAAATAGTCCTCGTTTTCGAATACACAGGTCGTATACAAAAAGCCAAGGAATTCTTTTGAAGGTGATGTATAAGAATTTTTGCAATGCGATTTTAAATCCGTATTGGTTGTTTAAACAGAATACAAATTAAGCTGACAAGATTAATATGTTTGTATTAAGATTTTAAATGCACCATGAATGTAGTCTAAAGAAACTACCGCAACGATTTGGAAGTCTTTAAATTAGGTTTAGATTTTACACTCAGCGGCAGAAAAAGTGGCCCAAAGCAAAACTACGATAAAACTTTTTAGAATATCAATATAGGTTACTATTTTGGCTATAACTATTAGTTAAACAGTTTATACACAAGTTTAGTTACAATTTACACTAAATAGTCGTAATTTTTAATCAAAAATGGGAAAAATTAAAAAATACAGCTTTTGTCGAAATCGCTTACTGAAAGTTTTTGCAAAAACCTAATTCTGCACCAAAGAAAAAATCAAGTTTATACCGCGTGTTAACTCCTCTAGCATTTATGGTGACCTGCATGCGTTCTGGCATGCTTTGGAGGATGTTTTAATTACTTCTTGAAGAACTTTATCCCACACTCTGACTAGAGCGGTTCTTCGCTCACCAAGTGATTCTGGTGGGTTGGGCAGTGCGCATACACTGTTTTTTAGCATGTGCCAGACATGTTCTATGGGGTTGATGTCTGGACTGTGAGCAGGCTAAGCCAGTTTTTGAATCCCGATATCAGCGAGGTGCGACTCCACAACGCGGGCGCAATGAGCGCGCGCATTGAACTGCATTAGAGTTAATCCTCCCGACCAATGAAATCCATAAGTGGTACAACATGGTCTTGGAAGATTTCTTCAATGTACCCGGCTGCTGTTAGGCGCTGATCTACGATGACAAGCTCCGTACGTGCCTCCAAACATACACCTCTCCATACCATAACAGACCTACCTTTGTAACTGACCGTCTGACGTGTTGTGTTGGGAAAAAACCGTCCTTAATGGCGTCTTTACACTCTCTCACGACCATTTGGTGCTCTTAATGCTACTCAGCACTCATCGGTTAACAAGAACTTGCTCCTTTGGTCGATAGCCAATTCACATGTTTACGAGCAAATCGTAATCGCGCAACTCGATGGTGTCTCTCGAGTTCTGGTACTCGGGTTGGTCTTCCTGCCTGTAAATTACGTTCTTTT
Organism: Anticarsia gemmatalis; assembly: GCF_050436995.1. NCBI lineage: Eukaryota > Metazoa > Arthropoda > Insecta > Lepidoptera > Erebidae > Anticarsia > Anticarsia gemmatalis. Next base: position 2,655,171 of record NC_134759.1, read on the forward strand.
ATCCTTCGCCTCATGTTCCGTTCACTAAGAATGACTCCGCGTGCCGCTTGAAGCCTCTAGTGAATCTCAAACGCTGTCAGAAAGCGGTTTCTCAGCACCTCGAGGTTAACAAATCGGTCATCTCTTGCGGATGTACATCGTGTTCGTCCAATTCCTGGTCGCCGCGTGTAGAGACCAGTCTCACGATACCTCCTAATCGCAGACCTTAAAGTGGTACGCGATACATTGAAAAATGCAGCCACCTCTCAATGGTAATGGCCCTGATCGGACAACAAGACCACCTAAGCCACTTGTTCAGCAGTAAGTGGCATCTTCAAATCTTTTCTAAAATCTAAATAGACCAATAATCAATAAAAATCATAAAGAAAATCGTTTCCGTACAGCAATATTTCAAAATACAGAATTCAACTGACCTCTCGAATCAACACTGAATTCAGTTCTAACACACATTGTTAGAAAAAGTCATCCGTCACTTAAATTAATCTGAAATTGAACACTTCATAACACTAAACAGATCACTTCGCAACTACTTACAACAATATATCTTTCATATATTACTTAATTTGTTTACAAATTCACGATAAGCGCTTGGGCCACTTTTTCTGCCGCTGAGTGTATTTGTACACTAAAGCTGTTTACTCATTCAGAATTTATTTTTCTTTCTACGACAACCGTTATTATATTATTAAAGAAATAGTTTATTAGTATTAATAAAAAAATAGCTTCTTCCGGGATATAATCTATAAACAAGCTAAAATTCATCTAAATCGGTTTAGCAGTTTATCTACAAAGACGAAAAGCAACTGTTCCTTACACACTAACATAAGTGTTTCTTATCTTTATGTATCAAATTTTTTGAACTCTCTTGCATAAAAAGTCTTTAAATTAGGGCACTGTGTTAAACCTTATGTACCCAAGATAAGGGAGTAGGTATACAGTATAGCTTACTTACTTGCCTAACATCCTGACCATCCTTATCATGTAACATACATATTACAATATGGTCTATTTCATCACGAATATTCATCAAGAATAAATACCTTCAATTTCTTTTCACTTGAATTTCAAAATATTTGTAGTAAATGTTTCGCTCTACCATATAATAATATGGTATGTTATTACTTACCATATCTTATAATTTGATTATTTTTTCAAATAGGAGCACTATTTATAAAAAATAAATTACACAAATGCGGTGCTCTTCCAAAAATTTTAATAATAAACGTGTTTGTCCATACAACTTTCTACGTAAAACCAATTGTCATGAAGTTATAAGTAGGTACGAGTCAAAAACAAGCTCATCTTTAACGCAAAAAATCACTTTTTTTTTAACTACAAGTAGAAATCTAGGGAGAATCCTTCGCCCAGCAGTGGGACACAGAAATAGGCTAGATAGCTAGAAAAAAACAAATGACCAGCGTAGCAACTTAGCTCGTAATTTTAAAATCAAACAAAAACACAGTAACAGTTCCAATCTAATGCTTTTCCATTAAACATATCTCACGTAATTTATTTCTAAATTTATAAATAATGACTTAATAACTTAATAGCGACAACATAACTGCAAAAATATCTACTTATTTACAAATTAATGACTTTATTAACATTCTGAGAATGATTTCTACTTAGTTGCGCAATTTCCGTTGCACATTAAGGTAAATAAAAAAAACTAGTTAGTGTCTATATTCTCCGTGCAAGTACAAGCATAAATAAAATGTCATAATTATACGTAGGTATATGCTATTGTTTTCGTCATATAAAGTAATTGATTATGTGATTGATCATTGAAAGATCCATCTACCCGAAAAGCTTTTTTTTTCTTAATTTATCACTCTTATTATATAGCTACTAATAATTTCTAAAGTCAAAGTTCCAAAATCAAAAAAACGTAGATTTAAGTACTTCTAAAAAACATTATTTTTGATCATTTCTTTTAGATATAACCCCACAAATGTCATATTTTTCAATTTAATGCTATGTTAGTTTAAAATACGTACATAACTGTCAAACTATCTTATAATAATTACTTACAACAGAAGAGCACTTAAAATATTATGAACGAAAGATATGAATGAAGGAATGAAAATATGAATGAACGGACATTAACATAGAGTTATTGAATGAACATTAAGTAAGTACCAATCGTCGCAGTTACAAATATTCATAAAATTAAAGGTTTTTTAAGTTAAATGCCTTTCAGTCCAACCAGTAACTTTTTTGTAGTCGATTTTTTAGGGTTCCGTACCCAAAGGGTTAAAATGGAACCCTAAGGCCTCAGCTGTCTGTCCGACAATCGTCAGGCCTTTTTTTAATATATTGTGAACCCAGCCTAAAACCCAGTCGTTCCTGTGTTACACCACTATACGTACTATATTATCGCTCACTTAAAACTACAGTTTCCTGTTAAATAGGTTAATTGTCCAAGCAATCAGACAGTCCATTATTTAGTTGGTACATTAACCTATCTTTACGTAAGTGTACGGAACTATTATGAAGCTACAACCAAAGACAAATGGGTTTAGAAACAACGTAATAATTAACTGTCGAGACTGGGTTTTTAGTTTAGAATGTTGCAAAAAAGACTATGCTAGTCGAAATAATTTTGGCGTATTTGGTATTTGTATAGACAAGATGTACCTAGATGTACATGTCAATGTGGCAAGGGAAGTTTGTAAGGATCGTACCAAATGTCGTTCTTTGGTTTGTATGTAGGTATGTATGGTATATTTTTCCATGAATTAATTAAACTTTCAACTTACAACCGTTAAAGTCAATGTCAGTAGAAGCTCGACTTCAAGTTTGTGGGGTCACCAGCCATGTCCCCCAGCCCCTACCCCTATTTCAAAGATGGCGGCAGGCTAAGTCTTATTTTATTTTATAATATAGACATTTCAATGGACTAAATTCCAAAGTCAAAAGGAAATCTACAGAAAAGTAATAAAACAATATTTAAGTAAATCTATACATATTGCGTGCCTATTATCTTTGTATGGAGTCACAAGGCTACACTTCTCAGAGTTTGTTCTCGCACAACTATTTATAGACTTGTCCTTTTAAATCTGATTTATTGGACGCCATTTTTGTATTAATTAATTGAAATCTGTGATCGGAATTTGGTTTATTTCGTAGTTTTATCATTGTTACATAATGACGGTACACCGACATATTTTGTTTGTTACATATTTGTATATTGCTGTTTAGATATATGTTCATCAGTAGAACGATCATGGAATCCATTGCCGAAAAGTTCGTCTCCAGAGCCCTTTCATGGAAAGAAAGGCGGGCATTTTGTGTACTGCGACAATTGCGTATACGTGAAAAGGGGATTTCGCTGGCTAAAAAGTATCGTTTGAGTTAATCCAGGTTATCAGCTAGTATTCTACCTAATTTTATTATGATCTTTGGGGTAACTTTTACGAGAAAGAGAAGTTAACATACATTCATCCTAAAAAAATTTCGTATTAATAATATTACTTAGTTGGATTCGTACCTAATAGAAAATGGAACAATCCAGCACCAATTGTACAGAAGAAATTGTTTCAAGAGAGAGATACCTAGTAGTTCTACTTAAATTATTGAAATAAATACATATGTTTTATCGAATATAGAGTACTTGTTCCATTTGCCGCACCTTAAATTTCTCGTTTCCATATGGCACTAGCCATTTTTGGTATTGAATGTGTAACAATATTAAGTAATATAATAAATGTAGTGTACCGTGATGCAATCCAGGTATATACTGCAAAAGCATGCGTAATTTACAGTATACTACCTGCATCTGCAACTTGTAAATCCATTCACTTTCACGTGGCATTTTAACAATATTTGGCTGACCATCATGTTGGCCAAGTGCAGTTTAGGTACTATGCATCACTTTGAGAACTGTTTTAAAGAACTCTCTCAGGCATTCAAGGTATCAGAAGTTTTCATTTACCCTATTGGTACAATGTCAATTCGACTAGAATAATTATAACTAGTAGTTATTTTTACGTCATCATCATCAGCCTAGCCTTTCCTTTAACTACGATGCTGAATTTCATGGAGTGACTGCCTATAGGACATCCACAACCCAGTTACCTGGTTTAAAACACGATACCCCTCGGTAAGACTGATAGTCAGACTTTTAAGCTTCTGACTGGTAACGACTGGTAAAATTACAACCAATAGCGCAATTCTCTACAGTCGATACCGTCGAGTATCGGCGCTGATCAGATTTTCATTCAAAATTTCTCGAAAGCTAGCCGGTTGCCGCTGGTCTATTGTGGTAGAGAATTGGGACCCACAATTTAACTGTTTTAAGTTCTAATAATAAAATTATTTTAAAACCAGAAGCATGGCTACCGAGCATAAGACAAGGACTGACTAATATGAACAATATTCGCGCATTTAGTTCCGTGTCATCAATTCAACGGTCGTTTAGACATGCGTAATGCTAAGCATTGCTAATTGCTAAACCTTCGTTTTGGACGACTAATTATAACATATATGATAAGCAGAACTAATGTATGGACTAAATAAATGGTAATGTTAGTAGAAAATAATTAAGAAAAGCTGTGAATCTCCGTACATTTTCTATTGGTAAAGAAGTATTTAACCTAAATTTATAAAATACTAGCTGACCCGCGCAACTTCGCTTGCGTCATATAAGAGAGAATGGGTCAGATTTTTCCACGTTTTTATAACACTTTTTACTCTTACTCTGCTCCTATTGATCATAGTGTGATGATATAAAATATGTTTTTTCTTTCACGAAAAATATTCTCAAAATTATTTATATGTCTGAATATGACGAAGTCGCGCTAAGGCATATCCGCCATTAAAACAGTTGCCATGACAACGGAATTTTGTTAATTCAATGTCATTATAATGTTGGTTATTGGCGTCTTCGTTCGCCACCTGAATTTTCCCGGGAAATGCGTCATTTTCCCGGGGTAAAAAGTAGCCTATGTCCTTTCTCGGGTATCAAAATATCTCCATACCAAATTTCATGCAAATTGGTTCAGTAGTTTAGGCGTGATTGAGTAGCAGACAGACAGACAGACAGACAGACAGACAGAGTTACTTTCGCATTTATAATATTAGTATGGATTGTTTTTCCTTCGAGTAATGTCGCACTCCGTATAAAAAGAAGAGTTAGGAAGGAAAGGGCATAGCTTCTTTCAAACCATTTTGGCATGTTCTCAATTTTAACCAAGTTCGGCTGTATGCCCAATATTTGACAATACAAGCTCACCCCCGCTTTCAAGGAACTAATGTTGGTCCTTTTACCCCCGGTTTCTAAAGTACATTTGGCAGTAGTTTATCTATTTAATAGTGTTTAACCTCATATAAACATAACAGTTGTTACCGCTAACTGTGCCTCAGAAACCGGGCATTAAAGGTAATATTTGGGTGTATTACAGCAACTTTTTGCTTATATTACGATTTTTCCTCTACAACAGATCAATGACATTACATAATCAGTGCAAGAGAGTCGCAGTACTAACAGGTTTACTTTGCTACGGTTTCTGTCGACCTCGCCACAAAGCAGTCTAGGCATACAAATTAGATGCATAAATCTTTATAACTGTTGCATGTTGGACATTTGTTAGATATTGAGAGTATTGAACTAGGATTGTTCGGTTCGCAAAACTGTTTTGCTACTGAGAAGTAAATAACTAGCTTCTCTCACGAAAATTTCGGTGTGGAAACATTTCCCGGGATAAGTATATTTTGTGTAATATTGCAAGTTATGAACTATCTGAGTACCTACCGACTTTTTCCTTCTCTTTCTATACTTTTGCGTGAAAGATTAACAATTATCCAAACATGCTTTACTTTCACATCTAAGTCTTGTATAAGAAAATTTGAAATAGTAAGTATTTTGTAAATATTTGATTAGAAGGTCTAAATAATACAAACCGATATTGTATTTCATACACTTTTAACTATTCTCATTAGAACCTGATTTCATGATAGACCGTTCAAAAATGTTGCTAACCTTTTGATAGACCGATATTCCAAAAATACTTTTGTGTATTTCTAACATAGTTTTTATGGTGTCAAACAATCTATTAGTTTAATTTGACTGTTCTGCAGACAGATAGATGATTTCAATTAATGTGTCGACTCCTCAGACACAAATGACAAAATGACAGAGAAAGCTATTTCTGACTAATAGACTGAGAGCCCGTGAACGTCAGATCTTCACTATTTTATCCGAGTTGTAAGTTTGTTGATATATGCTTCTAAGCAATTAGAAGCAAGAGCATTGGCATGCACGATTTACTGTATTATAAATAATAACTTTGTGAATTTCCTCATTAAAGTATCTGTATCAATCAGGCAACCGTCGGCTGATGTTCTAAATTTTGAATGTTCTACACCTTCTTCTGACCCGTGCGTAAAAGGCTCTAGGCTGTCTTAAAAATAAAATTGTCGGTCTATTTGAAGTTCGGGCCGTCGCGTCGTAGCTTTGGTTGCTAACCTATAATATTTGCCGGGTTCGCTGTACGCTGTCGTAACTATACAACTACTGCTATAAAATTAAGTTGAAATCTGTACAGTATTTAAATAGTAAGGCTAGTTACACAGATATTAAGTTCGGCAATATTTATCAAACGGCCAAGCCAACTGACTCCTCTTGTTCGGCTTGTGCCGGTCGGGTTCATCTACTCTACACATATTCGGTTTTGCAACCCGGCTGGGCCGATTTATGCCAAACTGTATAAGTGACATCGTTAATTCACATTATTAAGTTTGTTATATGTATGATAAGTTGTGGAAAATGTAGTGAGTTACACACTCACACATACTGTTTTATGCATGCTCTTTATTTATTGTATATTAGTGTGTAATTGTTAGTTTTCCCGAATTAATAAATAAATAAATAAATAAGTATCAGAAATATAACAGTATTGTCCCGTCTTCATAATAAACTAATAAACATTTAATATCGAACGGCACTTCCGTGGGATCGAGTTACTTCCTCAAGAAAACAACGTATTCACTTTATTCTATGGCTTCTTTACCAAATGTTTCGTATCAAATGCCGACACGTAATACGATCACATATTACAGGCTTATTATTTATCACACCTTAGAGGTATTTTATTTACACCAACCGCTGTTAAGTTATAATACAATAAGGGAATTAACACGAACACGCATTTTACCTTAAAATGCCTAACATACCTACAATGCGTTAAATGCGTGTTCACGTTAATTCCCGTATTCTATTATATTAGGTCGGGAAAAAAGTCTTTTCGCATTATAGTAAGTAATAAAATCTCTTTGGCTTCAAGAATCACAAATGAGTACACGGTTCATTAGGTTTCTTTCAGTGAGCTCGTGAGGTATCCAAATATCGAGCTTTTTTTTGTAGAGAAAAGATTTTATTACAAGTTCATACCTACATACTAAGTATAATGCGAAAAGATTTTATCCCTGACCTAATACATTAAACATGCAACGTGAGAGTTTAAAAGTTATCACTGTTAAGTTATTTTACTTTGTTTTCCATTAATGTAAGAATTTCTTTGACAGTTAGGTCTCGGGGAAAATTAATTGATTATTACTTTACTGGAACCATTTATTGGGTATTAGAGAATTTTGTAGAAGGAGACCGTTAAGAATGCATTATCGCGGCTGCGGAACGAATTCAAAGTAATAAACGCAATATGCAATTATATTCTACAAAAAATATATGAAATATAATATTTAAATTTAAATAAAGCGTATTTTAAAGTAATTTAGTATTACCTTATTTTTAGTAGCAACAGAAATAATTTAAATATACTGTAACACTGTAATTTGCTGACTGAATTACTAAAATTATTACGAATACAGAAATAACTTTTTTTCGAAATAAAGTCTAAAATGTCATACCTACAGATATAATTGTTATGAAAACCCAGTGCCTGAAACCAAATAGTACGCATTTTTGTCACAATTACATTCAACCTTCAATTACTTATGCACTTAGTCCCAAATTGACACTTTTTAAGTAATTTTCGTACAAATTAAATACATTTTAATTTGCATATTACCTGGCATTGTAGCCTTCAATTACGTCACATCCGATAATACGACGTGGTCAATCGGCCAAGGTCCGAATCCACTCCTCTTCTATATAAGAATGGTATTATTTAAATGTATTTTAGAGATGATCATTTGCATATTAAAGAAACAAAAAAATATACAAATGTTATTTAAATATTTTAAACGTCTGTAACGTTCTTCCAACTGTTAGGTATGTTATTTATAGAAAATTATACCTATATTTTGTGAATAAGATTTTAGATTAGATTTTACAAAAAATACTGAACAGATTTAAATGCTCCTTGCTAGTATTGAATCTGTAGAGCGCTTCTCTACAATCGGAACTATCGAGCATCAATAGTTTCAAATTTGAAAATTGCTGCAAAAATAGTACCTAGGGCACTCGCCAGAGGCGCTGAACTGATATTTGAACAAAATTCATAGTTAGCCAGATAGTGGTAAAGAATGGCGCTATAAAACTAAAATTTAGTAAATTTTTATACCAAAAACATAATTATACATCTGGATATACTTACTACTCATACTCACGAGCAAAAACTAGATTACCAATTTTTATAAATTTATAAATACCTATCCCTTTTTTGTATCATAATAACTTTTGACTGCCTCCATAGCGCAGTGGTTTAGGACGCCAATACCATGGAGTGGAGGAGTGGAGGAGGAGAGGAGGTGAGTTCGATTCCCACAAGGAACTAATATTTGTGCGATCCACAAATAGTTGTTTCGGGTCTAGTTGTACTTTGCGTCCGTTGTTTGTATGTTCGTAAAAGTCCCCGCGACACAAGAGCAATTCTTAGTGCGGGAGTTGTATTAAAAAAAAAAACAAATTAAAAACAATCCATTACAAATAGGCTTTGTACCTTTTAAGAGAATTGGGTCAATATCTCATAACCATAATCTTGTTAACTGGTACTAAATACACATAACTACCGGTGCCGTCCAAGTACCAAATATGGTGGCAATGCCCAATGAAGAGCTGTCGTAATGCAGTGTGGGCAAACGTGATTGCCCACGCTTGACCTAGCGAACTTTGAATAGGAAGTCTTAATACATACATATTACTGGTTTCATATCATTAAGTGACGATTTTTTAGTGATACATACATAGTCACGCCTTCTTCCCTTAGTAGTAGGCAGAGCCCAGAGAATTAGGTTTTTAATTGATATTAAATTTTATGTGAATTAGGCAAGAGAAGTTTGCAAGCATCGTACCAAGTGCCGTGCTTTGGTAGAGACCAAAGAACGCAACTTGGTACCTGGCCCACCCCTCTGGGAAAAGTGATATTATGTATGTATGTAATTTAACTTAAAGAAAATTCCTAGTACCTACTATGAAATGATGGTCTTTTTAATATATAACTTTAATTAAAGCAAACTTTAGGAAAATTTGATAGTAGTAGTTTTTCTTTGTTTCAGATTTTGACAAAATCGGTTCACTCGTTTATTCGCAGAAGCGTTACAGATAGAAGGTTATAGTGAGTATTTTAGTCATGATTAATTTTAGGCTAGAAAAATCCCTTGCCTGTTCTTAATTTATTTTTAAATATTGATTTTTATAAAAACCCTTGCATTCTAATACAGCTATTTTAAATATTGAATTTAATGTGGTAGATTAAAGAAATACAAAAATGTATATGTAATTTTTTTTAATTTTATGTTCAGCGGGCAAAATCAAGTTTGCAAAATAAATAATCATCAACTGATAAAACATTTAAGAAATACAATAAACATATTTGCAAGTACACATGCGTATGACCGCTAAACACAAACTCGTGTTGTACGCAAATCATGTTTTACAAATTGACTTTTAAAAGATTTGCGGAGTAACGCCATGAATACGCAATTCAAGCAATCGAATCTTTATTATTTATATTTATATGTTACTGAAATTATCCTCAAATATATGTATTTTATATCGGTTTGCTTTTAAACTTCGCTTTAATGGCGGACCACCAATGTTGCCAATCGAAAAATCCTGACATAATCGAGTTGTAGTTTATTTTTATCATAATTGAGTCATTTACGAACATATGGTGATGTAATTAAGTATTTTGTGGGAGTATTTGTGCTTATGACAGGTTTTTTTATACGAAAAGGATACAGCTGTTATAGAACACCAGGCGAAGGAGGTGTCTATTTGTGGTCTTTTCATACTTCAATCTGATTATGGTCTAATCCCTTCCTCAAATGCTTGACAAAGGTTGCAAAGGCAATCTCCTTAACTGAATAGGACATTAAAAGGTTAAATTTTTTTTTTGTGAAAATTCGCAAATAAGTTTATTTATTGTTGTATTCGCATAAACATAACAAACATTTAAATTATATTTTTCTTTAAACGATAACTTACACGCTAATGAGCTATTAACCGGTACACTATAACGCCAATCAATCAATCAGAACAATTAGCATACGATAAACGATTATGACGTCACAATTGCTTATATTCGGACCATATAGACTTAACCGTCGTCAAGGTCATAGCGTAGGTATATCATGTAATATGTCATACAATCAATTTATAGGCGCCTCTCACATTTTTTGGTGTGGTCAGGGGAAATCGAGTTTTTTGTATAGCGGTTTGAATGTAGATTAAATGTTGCTTTTTTTATGAAGAGCGGCTGAAACAATCTCTATTTCTCAAGGAATATAAATAGAATATTTTTTTCATGTGTTGAGTCCCAACTAGACAAGATGAAAGAGACACTGAAGTATTTTTCAGGCTCCAGACATCTGTTTTCGTTTCCAATGCATTGTCATATAGGACCCGCTCTTTCTTTCCCTCGTAAAGGATCCGAAATCCCGAAATGATTTTCCAAGAAATAGTTGGACGTCACAGAATTACATTTTATGCTAGGGATCCCTACTGTGTATTAGGCTTATCACAAATTCAACCAATTAACAAAATCTTAAGGTCATCATACTGGTTTAAAACACAAATTTGAGAAAGAATAAAATAGATACTTGTATTCTTAGGTGAACTGACTTGAACGACTTGTTTTAAAGATCTCACCCTAATATAATATCCCAAAAAGGCAGACACTCAGACATGTCTTTTGTAACTTCCCCCTAGACTTTAAAAAAAATACAGCCACCACAAAGAATAAAAAAAAATCTTCCTTTAATACAAACAAGTTGCTAACAAACATAACATGTCGAAACAAGTTGTTTCACGTTTGCCAGCTGCATTGAATCGATAAGAGCTAAGCTTATGTAGGGAAGCTCAACCTTGTGCTAAATTGTCCACCTGCTTGTTAATATCCTGTGACACTGAACACTTGAGGCGTGATTCATGATATCTGCTATTTCCGGTAAATAATGTACTGTCGATTGAAGACCAGTTTTTGTACTACCCTATTAGAGGTAGAGCTTTTCAAACTGACTAAAATCGTCTCCAGTTCACATTCTTTGTTAAGATGTGGCAATGAGCCACAAAAGTTTAAGTAACTCCAGCACTAAGAATTGCTTTTGTGTCGAGGACTTTTACAAACATACAAACAACGGACACAAAGTACAACCAGACCCGAAACTAATATTTGTGGATGACACAAATAATTGTTCCATGTGGGAAATGAACCCACGACCTCTCCACGCTATGGTACCCACTGCGAAGTCCGCCCGCCCTAGCACTAAAAGGTCCAATTTTTACAGTATTCTTACAAACTACTATAACCTATAGGTACTAGAACTATAAACTTTTTACAGTATCATAATATCTCCGAAAAGGTCCTTGTTCAAGTTAAATGATACAAACATATCGGCAATGGTCCAGACCATATCCTTGTTTAGACAAATGTCTGCCTAACACCCTATATAAAGCCTAACATTGTCTGTAATAGAAACCTCAAACAAAACACAAGGTTTAAATTACCGTAATTATAAACCACATCTATTCATATCTTTTATTAAAACTTACTCATAGTCATACGCATAGATAGGGTTGCCATCTTTAAAATTTGGAAACCCGGATAAGACGCGTGAAAACCCCGGATTTTAGAGTCCGAAAGCCGGACATGTCAACAAGAAGAGCAACTGCGATAGGAGGAGTGGGGGAACGGTGAATATACTTGGTTCGTCGGTTGATCGTGGTGTGCGAGCATAGTGCGTGTCTCGCTGGCGGCCCAATCTTATTTATTTTTTATTTTTTTAAAACCCGGTCTACTAATGAAACCTTCCCCGGACGCTCCCCAGATGCCCTCTAAACTAGGACAAACCCGGGGAAACCTGGACGGATGGCAACCCTACGCATAGATCAGTACCGGGCACCGGCGCGGAGTGCGTAACTAGAGCGAAGCGTACACTAGCGACAACAGTAACCCAAGTAACGTCGCGGTGACTTATTGTATAGTTATTAGGGTTCCGTACCCAAAGGGTAAAAACAGGACTGACGCTGTCTGTCTGTCACCAGGCTGTATCTTATGAATTGTGATAGTAAGGCAATTATGGGAGCTAAAATTTTGCAGATCAAGTCATTTTGATGCCGGTTTAACAAGAAATACTAAAGCACAGAATTAAATAAATGCTTTTTGCTCGATATTGATAACGGTAAAAGGCATTTATAAGTGTAAATATGGATCGCACGGAACCCTCGCACTTGGCCGATTTTTTATATTTAGTGTTGTAATTGGGAACTGGTAAATTATTAATGTTACGGCTTGTTATCTACGTTGGTGGTAGGAAACATCAATAGTGTACGGATAGAAATTTGACCAATCGAATAAAACGACAATTGGCCTAATTAGGGTTTTAAAATAAAAATATTGTTTCTGATTAACTTTGGACGCAAGGCACCGACTGAGGTTCTTCTGTATGATAAGAAAAACTAGGTTCTTAGATACACACGGTAGCAAAGCGTGATTTGTGATCTTTCTTGTTCGAAAATCCTAAATTCTTGATAATTTACACCTAGGTACTAGCTAGGTACTACCTAGGTACTCTAGGTAAGTATTTTAAAAAACGAACACTACGGAAAGTCGTTAAAAAGTGATATCAAATGGGTCATGAAATTGCTTAAGTAAAGCTTAATTCGTTTAAACTAATTGCCAACACTAACATTAGGTATTTATTTCCCGTATCCATTGTTTTATTTTTTTGCACATTCACTTTTGTAACGATTACTCAGCTTTTGTAATGTAAAACAAAACCATTAATTACGTAACGCCATAATTTTCAAACGTGTGAACGTATCTATTACAAGAAAATGTTAATTAATTGTGTTTCAGCCATTAAGATTCAATTACTGACATTTAAATTGGTCGCTATTAAGCGTTTTATAAGTTACGAATTAAATTAAAATTTGACATTTTGTATTAATTAGAAACAGTTTATATTTGTAATTAATAATCTTGAATTATTTATTTAGTTGATTTTCATAGCTCTTACTAGCGACTTCGTACGGAATTCTTCAATGCTTAGAGATTTCCCGACACAAAAGTTTCGGTAATGTTGGTAATCAAACCGATTTTTCGTTCGCCGGATAGGATTTCCTAATCGAAAAACTAAATCCACTACTTTTCTTTCGCATTTATAATACTTATCAATAGCAATATAGTATTTTGTATAAAATTGTGACATTAACGCGTGTACATAGGTATTAATAAAAAGAGCGCGTATACTAGGAAATTGCTGCTTTTTTATTTAATCGAAGCCGTGTATAACTATCAGTATATAAAGACCTGTTTTTTTCTCTACATCGAAGTAAAGCCTAGTCCACATCGGCCTATGAACTAACACACATGTGCGAAGTAATTATAAAGTTAATCATTAAACGTATTACGATTATAATGAATCATCAGCACATACTCGTTGATTGAGTGGACGTTTAACAAAAACATGGAACCATACGGATGTGTGGTCGGAAATGTATGAGTAACGCGAATTCTTAAGACGGCTTTAATTATGTAGTAATATAAAATATCACAGGAATAACAGTTTATCCGGTTCCGTATTCCGTAGATTTTGAATACGTACTCTCCCCAGAAAAAAAATAGAACAAAATAAAATAATAGAATTCCAATAAAAATTGAGAACAACTAAAGTAAATAAAATAATAGAGAAAGAGGTCTTTCAATTCTTTACACACAACATTTATACGCTTCGATTTAATAGGCCATATGAATTGCAAAATTTTTAGCAAATGTCGCTTTTGCATCCGATCTTAAACATAAACGCTCAAGAATTTAAAGTGTCATACCCACTACGAAGTAAGTGCAAATTTTGGTTGCTTGATGCGAACATGTCAGCAGCAGCCCAGGGTGTCTATTTGGTTAAAACACTTAGAACAACTGTTTGCCTTACCTTTATTGGGAAAGAAGTTTACCCCTTACCCAATTACCTGACCTTTAAAACTATATCTATTTGATGAAATAAAATCGACACCAAAGAAAAACAAAATTACAAGATTACGAAATCTATAGCACCTCAAATTATTACTCATTTCGAGTCGAACACGCACTTTTCCAATTACAAATTATCATTAAACCGTTTCGACTTTCCAATAATAACTGTATCTCAATTCCAAAATTTTGGACCACACAGGTAACATTTTAAATTAAAGCGTACATCCTAAAACTCTCAGTAACCATCAAAAATGTATAACATCACGCTGGTTTGTTCCAAGGGTGCAAGCAGAGGTGTAAGAAGTATACCACTCATATTTTGCTATTTACAACGATAGCCCTATTTGATAGGCCCACATTTACTTTCATTTATTTACAGTCACATTTCAGGCTATGACCGTAAATAATTCAATATGAATTAGAAAAGGCCAATAGCATGTTGCCCGAAAACTATTATTGATAATAATTTAATATAGAGTAAAAAAGACCATTAACACTGCCCGAACCGGGAGTCAAACCTGAGACTTCATGGTCAGTAGTCGTATACACTAGCGCCCAAACCACAGAGACACCACACAGATCAAACAGTATCATTTAAAATTAAACCGTAACATATAAAACTGAAAATTCGTAAAATAATTCTCCAAATAACACAGTATCAAGCATTCTTTCAATCTTATAATCCAAAGATATTTGAACAAAAAGAAATCTAAGGCGACCGGAAATAATTGGGACGAACTCAACTGGCCTTGCCCAAGGACCATTGGGACGTTTTTTTGGAACCCAGTGGTTTAAGGTCTATTATTAAAAGGTTTTACTAGAGAAGGCACGGGAGAGAGTTCGGGAGCTTTATTTTTGGAAATACAAAGTACTTTACTGTGCCTCTGGAACTTTTTCCACAAACTTTTGTCGTTGAACAACTTGGTAGAGAGACTTGTATGCAAGGTTCGCGGCGGGTATAGGTATAGAAAATTCAGAATTAAGTACATCAGCACCTATAATGACCTGCTTGATGCAATACACATAATTGTTACTAATAATCTCTATAACTTTTCGCATACCACTAGAGTAAAGTAAGTGAATTTCTTTTAGATAAATGGAATGGAATTCAAAGAAGAAGTCTGTGTAACTTAGTTTCATCGTAAGAAAATGAAGTTTTTTTTATATTCTTGATGTCGTTGTGCTTCAAATATTTTAAATACGATCATGGTCTTTAACCCTGCAGTGGCCGGTATGTATAGAAATGTGTAGAGTTACATTTGAAGTATAAGAGTAAATGTACAAAAAATATTACAAAAACCGTCAAATTAGTCACGAGCAACATTTAAATATTACCGAACTAATTCAAACCTAAATATGTAACATAATTTACATCCGAATATATCAATCACATGAGGCATTGAAATGCGAAATATATCCAAGCAAAAACATCACTTATTTCTTAAACACAAAGGTATAGTTTCCTTTGGGTGTTGTCTTGAAGAAACCGGTCTCATGTGACCTCGGGTATCAGTCCAAACGGATAGAATAACGATACAAAATTCCAGACGAAACGTATTCACGATACATATTTGAAATTGTACATCACGATCTTTTTACCCGATTGTGCTGTAATAGAGAGGTATGTGTTTGTTAATTTGTGGCTAACAAGTTGCTTTATACTAAGAAAAGGATTAAGAGCTAAAAGGATTAAAACTAAAGGAAGCTACTAGGTATAGCTTCCTTTAGTTTTGGCGTACTGGGCCAATTTATTTATTTATTTATTTATTTATTTAAACTTCTTATACATAAATTGTATAAAGGCGGACTTAATGCCAAAGGCATTTTCTGCCAGTCTACCTTGGGGTGATGCAGAGATTAAATGAAGTAGGTGCTTAAATAATAAAAGAGGAAAATTAATTTGAGAAAGAGGTTTACAAATAAATAACAATGGTTCATGTGAGTGTACATAAATATGGATAAGTATATACATACATAATTATTAATAATGATAAAATATTAAATACGAATAAATCAATATATTATCTAAATAGACGATATTAAAAACATACTATAAACTAAATATAATACTTATAAATATATATATATATATATATATATATATATAATTCATAAATACAAACTATGATAAGTGTGAAGTTTCTGCAACTTGTTTTAACAAGAGATCCCGAACTTTGCTCTTAAACGTAAGACGGTTAGTGGACATCCTGATTTCAAGAGGGAGCGCGTTCCACAATAAGACAGATTGGACAGGAAAAGAAGAGTTGACAAACCCAGAAGTGTGTGAAGGGCAGAGAAGAAGAAGATTATTAGAGGAACGAAGGTTACGGTTGTGATTATCACACAGATATTGAAAGTAAGGAGTTAGGTAGGCTGGGGGAGTAGAAGAAGTAAGGAAAGAGAAGAGAGTCGTGAGTGCACGTAAATTACGTCGCTCACGAATGGGCAGCCACCTAAGCTGGGAGCGATATGTAGATATATGATCATACTTGCGGAGGTTGAAGATGAATCGAATGCAGTTGTTGAGAAGGCGGTCAAGTTTATTGAGGAGATCTGCATTCAGGTCGAAGTAACATACATCACCATAGTCAATCAGTGGAAAGATTAAGGTCTGCACAAGCATTGCTTTAGTCGTGGATGGGAGAAAGTTTTTGAGACGATACAGAGCCCGCAGTATACCAGTGACCCTCTTGCAAACGTTAGATACTTGAGCAGTCCAGCTCAGAGTTGAGTCCAAGTAAAGGCCAAGATCTTTCACAGTAGGGGTCAGTTCTATTATTGAGCCATCAAATACTACCGGTGGTACTGATACGTGACCTAGCCTACTGATGCTGCGATGACTGCCTACGACTATAGCCTGACATTTGTCAGGGTTAACAGCCAACCCGAACTTCCTAGACCAACACTTAATGTGCTCAAGGTCACTGTTGATCATGCCGACCACTGATGCTATCCCTTCCACTGTTCCTTGCGCGTAGAGTTGCAAGTCATCAGCGTACAGATGATACGCACCCTGAAGATTTTCGGTTAGGAGATTGATAAAAATAGAAAATGGCTTAAAATACTTTATCTTACGACTAGGTTATCCTACATATTTTATTCAGCAAAATGCGGTACCAGAGTTTCTCTGGTAAGTGCTGATGGCAGTAATCGAGGGTGGTATTAGTTTGTAAGAATCCGACATAACCGGACACTGAACCCCAAGAGAGTTGGGTATTTAAAGAAATTTTCCCACTCGAAAAAAGAAATATCCAACACATATAATAATACAAGTGAGTGTATGAAGGAATCTGTCAATATTTCACTTGCTAATTCAAAACTAATAATGCAAATTTGCGCATAAATAGGGGCTTAAAATACAGCCTATTTCTGTCTAGAATAATGTATTTTTTACTTCTATTTATACACAAACCTTATCAAATTCCAGCTCTCCGTTTAAAACAAGTTTCATGAACGTAAAGCTTAAGATAGGCATCAATCGCTTAAGTTTAAATGAAAGATGAGAGATTTGTGCTTATTCTTTGCAAGGTTTGTGAGTAAAAATAATATTCTCTCATGCTGACAATCGTTACTTTTGAAAACAATAATGATTTATTCGCAATGTTTTTTTAGTAGCTGAGATATCTATGATTAAAAAAATCTATAAGCTTAGTGTATCGTGTCTTTATCATTGCTTGAATTAAGTTAAATTATAATTATATTTAAATACACAAAGCAATTGACCCGCAGTCAGAATTATATAAGATGAAATCTATAAATCATAGAAGATCTTCCAAATTACTGAGAACCCACATACACGATGGGAATTCAATATTGCTTCGTAACTCTACCAAATTAAAAACCTAAACATATTATTACCTGTTCTGCCCACCCCTTAAACCGAGATCTTGAAGATAAACTCCATCAAATAAAAGCTATTCTCTCGCACTCAATTGAAATCATTTAACAAAAGATTCGAGTTCTTTAGGATGCAAAGAACTAAGTGTTCTCGTGAGAAAGTGATTTGAATGAGATTTTTTATTCCGTGTTTAACCCTCTTTCATTCAGTTTCCTTGATATTACTGCTTTTTGTGCGTTTAACGAGGTTATTTATTTTTAAATACGTGCACGAAAAGAGTAAAGCAAGTAATATTACGAGTGGAATTTCACTGCTTTGGGGTGGAATTTCCAAAAATCCTCTTTTAGTGCTCCTCTACAGTTCTAAAGGAATCTTCATACCAAATTTCAACTTACACTCAGTACTTTCGGCTGTGCGATTTCCACCAGTCAGTCACTCAGTAACGGAAGAGTTTTATAAATACTGATTAGTGCCAGCTAGGTCTCTACTCACAAAATACGAAAAACAAGTAGCCACAAATTAATTTTCGGGCCACATAATTTTAAAATTATTAGCTCCCAATTTTGTTTTCTGCAATACACGATTGTGACAATCGATGTTGCAAATATAATGAAACGTAAGATCGTGTAGAAAGTAAATATTAAGAAAACTACATGTCATACAAATACTACAAAACGATCTCATACATTTCACTAAGTCAATAATAAATTACATCCAAATAGAGTTGAAAATCCACCCATTTCTATAGGAATACCGTCTTTAAGGTATGGGTTTGTGACCTAAATAGCGCAACGTTCACTTTCAGCGCGAAGGGTCACAGGTCTGACCCCAAATAGAACAAATATCTTGCGTCTCTTCTATGGATTATGAATAAACTGGTAAACGGGAAAACATACTGTTAGAATAACACAGCAACGACGAAATGCTTTAGTGAATATTATCATGTGGCACTGATTATATTTAATTAAGGATAGGTATTCAGAGAGCTATTAAGGATACTAAAGATAGAGATACAAATAAGCATAGATTAATAATTTGAAAAAATAATTATGTATAGTGCATGCATAATAAGTTTAACACAAATATTCTCCCATTGATGGGTACGGGTCTTGGATTGCCTTGAGTTCACCACTCTATCTAAGTGCGGGTTAGAGATTGAGAACAGTGCCTCGATTCTCTACTACTATCGACTACCGACAACCGAACTGTCATCGAGAAATTTTGTATGAAAATCTGATCAGCGCCTCTGGCGGGCGTCGTAGTAAACATTTTGGCAGTACATTCTAAATGTCAAATGTCGATAGCTAGCCGGTTGTAGGTAGTCGATAGTGGTACAGAATCGAGGTACAGAATTAAAGAGTTTATATTACTTCAAATACTAGATTGTTTTTTATATTAGTTTTTTTTGTATTAGTATATCGATATAATCTTTTACTGCCATAAAACTCATATTTCACTTTAATCGGGGTTATTCTGTTGCATACAAAATTGACACACTTTAACAAATGCAAATGCTTTCAACAAATAAATTATAATATTAGTTGACATTTCGATAGTTTCACAAAACCGCTAATTTAATTAGGACACCTTTCACTGGTCGATTTAGTCTAGACTTTTAGGTTACTAAAATATATGAATTTGAAATAGTTTTCCGTATTTCTTAGGTATTTATTTTGAAAAAACAATAAACTTAAAATAGTTTAATGAATTGATGTAGAGCGAACTATATCTAACGATTGGAATAATACCTAGTACTTATTTAAATCGGTTGGTAAAATTGATGTTCCCCGAATTTACGCCCGTTGAAAAATTTAGATACTATTGCGTACTCCCAACTACAGACTACATGTATTGAAAATACTAGCAAAATCTATTGAGTAAGTAGTTCATGGTTAAAAGTAAAAAAAAAACCTGTGTCTATGAATCCGACAATTGTTTTACAATTCGTGTGTTCCCTAGTAACATTCGCGTTCCTATTATTAGTTTGATTAACCAAATAACTAAACAAACATACAAACAAACGCCTAATACAACACGATTGAACATAACTCAGTCAATAAGTGTGTTTACAAACAATCACTCGTCGCTACTGTTATCTGCGACGGTATCAATCAATTGTTCTACGTTTAGATCATACTAATAAGTACTATTGTTTGAGCCGTGGTTGTGTGTAGGCGGAGGATAAGCGGAGATTTACGCTAATATTTATAGATATCTGTAGTAAGGGGCTAAAATCGCAATCTATGGAATTGATCATATTTTAGCGGATTATAGCGAAGTGTATTCTGAATACACTTGTAACTTATACGTGTTGTAAGCAGAAATATAAAAATAGACAAAGCCGAAGATAATTATTCAAAAAGATATGGTACAAATAAGGGGGTCCAAGCATTTCAGCTCCCCATTAGGACTATCAATTGCTGATCACGAATATTTAAAAAAAGATAAATAACTTAGTGATAACGCCAAAAGGTTGGCGGGAGAACGATTTATCAACCGAAGTGAAACGAAAAATAAAAGTACGCTAGACAAAAATGTCAGCATGTAATAAGAAAAAATCTTTAATAATATTTATAATGTTTTACCATCTATTTTCTTTCCGCTCTTCACTTAGTTCCGTCACACTATAAACACAGCCTTTGACGTACAAACACGTATCAAAGATGTGCATAGAATAATGTATTACGTTAGTTTTTTACCTATTTGTATGTCTCACAGACGGCTGGGCTCCGTCTACTATGATAATTTATAAAGAATTTGTTATGCTTTCAAAGATGACTGTATTTTAAATGGTAAGATGTCCTTTATATGCATTTATACACGTCTGACTCATATAAAAGGTCAAGGAACACTTGCAGTAAAAGTTAAAAATTATATACGTTAACTTATCATTACCATTAAATCCTTACATAACTTAAAATTTATGAGTTGGCAAAGGATTTTAAGGATTGTAAACGTTTTTCCACAACCCAATTTTCAACTTTAGCGCGATTCTCCACAATCGGGTGCTGTCGAGAATCGTTTGAAATTTAAAATGTACTACCAAAATAGTTCAAGCGGCGCCCGCTAGAGGCGTCAATCAAATTTGTTAGTCGATAATGGTAGAGAATGCTGTTAACCAAAGACATTGCTTGATGAAAGAGTATAACTACATTTCATAAAATTTTTGAAATACATCATCAGATAACTACAATCAAGGAAAAAAGTCGTTTCTAACGTATAATACAAGCAAAATATATCAAGGAAAGCCGTAAACGCTAATGCATCACTAATTAGTAATACATCTCATCCTACATCAATATAAAGTTCATTGACCGAATAGCATACAGAATTGCGATCTACGGTTATTATAGTACGAATACTACGACGTTTATTACAACAGGAAACTGCTTTATAAACATACACTGCTAACTCTCTGTTAGTAATCTTTGTGACTTCGATGTATTAAAGACATAGGCGCAATTTAGAAAGAATAGCTATCGAGTCAGCTATCCAGTTAAATAAATTAATAACGTTCGTAGTTGTAAAGGATTTTTTTGTAAAGACATTAAAATGTGCTTGATAGTATTGAAAGTTTTTTAATGACATTCGGTCGATACGAACTCGATAGTGTCGAAGGTTTATAAATGACATAAGCGCGATACTCGATAATGTCGATATATAGATCGAACCTTGAACACTTGACAGAGTAGAACTGACGAAGTTGCCAGAGAGTCAGCTATCCTATCATTCTCAAAGATCTTTGACAGTCTTTACTAGTAATCCGAAGCTTGAAAGTCTGACATTCAGTCTCAACGAGGGGTATATCGTGTTTCAACCCGAGTAACTAGTATAAATTAGGTAAGTTTATATTCATACCTAATATGGTTCCCCGTATAAAAGAATATTTCAATCGAAAGTACATTTGTTTTTAAAAGAAAAGGAAAAAATCTTCCATCATTACTTCACATTAAATCTCTACAAACTTACAAAGTCTCAAACAGAACTAACATGATACTTATCTTACGTTCGCATGTTGACAATGACAAACGTGGTTACCATGGTTACCGATACCCCTGTGGGTCAGTGAGGTTAGACCGTAATCTCTTCGAAGAAACGTTGAAAATTAGCGGTTGGATTGAAGAAACCGTTTTCCACTCTGGGAAAAAAGTCTAGATAGATATCTGAAGGTTAAACAAATTAGTAATCACTTGTACTGTAAGTTTCTTAGGAATAATTTGTCTATTCTTTTTGTTTACTTCGTCAACAACAAGTGTTAAAGATATTCAAGCCGCCCAAATACCTACTTGTAAAGTATTAATTGCCGTTATTTTTATTTCCAACACCCGGAATACTCTGAATAAAAAAAACTGCCTAAAACTGAAGATGTGCCCAAAAATCGGAGAGATATGCAGTTGAATTTCCACTAAACGGCCACCCATCTTTATAGAGGTTTCGTCAAAAATGGCTTACAACAGGTAGCTAATTCACTGTTAGTTGTCTAACTCGCGATAGTTAAAATGCACATAAATGTGACGAACATACTATTATCTTTTTCATACTTTATTTTCATACGTTAATACAAGCGATCATTCAATCTTTGTTGTAAACAAACACTCAAATGTGTACGCATCTTTAAATAAACACAGCTAGAACCGTTATAATAAATATGTATTTCAAATTTGAATGAACCTGCTCTTAATGAACCAAAACACGTATGCATCCATTCTAAAAGTTAACTAAAGCCGTGCATTCCGAAAAACAAGACAAATTCCAATAGCCACATAACCATTGCTTTTTTACTTCACTGTGGCTCAACAAACGTTAGTTGTAATGCAGCAATGGATGATGTAAATATTGTTTATTGTTTTATAGTTGTGTAGCCAGCAGCTGTATCCCGATTTTGCCATAAATAACGCTTAGATAACTAGTTTCTTTGCAATTACAACATGATAGGCCTAAAGAAATATGTTCCAGCTATTTTCTCATGGGTCTGCAAAAATAGATTTCCAGTATTATTTCATGGAAAAAGTTAATTGATGTGGTTTTAATGTAGTTAGTTAATGGAGTGTTTCCGATGCAAGATTGTAAAGGAGTAATTTAACTTTATACAGACCACAGATTCTTTCTGAAGTGTCTTATAGTATATTATTTTGTTTAATATTGACTAATGTCAATGAATCACTGAAATGTTGAACAATAAACCAAATTGGATAATTCTTAAACCCGGACAGGGACGAAAAAAAATGTACAGTGATACTACTACTACTGAAAGAATATATCTATACTAATATTATAAAGCTGAAGAGTTTGTTTGTTTGTTTGTTTGAACGCGCTAATCTCAGGAACTACTGGTCCGATTTGAAAAATTATTTCAGTGTTAGATAGCCCATTTATCGAGGAAGGCTATAGGCTATATATCATCACGCTACGACCAATAGGAGCAGAGTACCAGTGAAAAATGTTACAAAAACGGGGAAAAATTATGTTTCTCTTATGTGACGCAAGCGAAGTTGCGCGGGCCAGCTAGTTTGTTATATATTCTAGGAGTTGGTAAACATTTTCAGACAATTTCAGCTGATTTTTTTTTAACGATGCTTTCAATTTATTTGTGCATGAAGTATATTTCATCCGAATCCGTTTACCATTTATCTAGTGCCTTTCTTCAAACATACGAGCTTTCTCATTATAATAGAAGATAGTTAAAATCGACCGCGATAATATATTCTAGAACATATTGACGGTGGTACCGATAAATTATAATAGATCGGCTAAACATAGACCTGTGTTAATAGTGCAGGATGTAGATATAACAGTTTCTTCCGCATTTCATAACAGGGTTGAGTGGAACCCGTTTAGTACGTAAATAGAAAATCCATCAAACACTTCGTTATTAGAAAATTTAATTAAAACTGCGTTTCGCATACTAATATTATTATAACGTCTGGAATGGTTTTTCGTTTAAAGTTCTAAGATGCTCTGGATATACTATTAATTAATTTGCGGAAATCTCAAAAACTACATACGTACGTGCTATTTGGAGTTGAAAAAATATATTTGTTTTTGGTAACTATCTTTGAAGATATTCGATGATATTAGATCTAATATTATGGTTAAACTTAAGGGAATGAAGTTACCTTCATAATGAGTGATTTATATACATGAATTTTCAATGAATCGAAACATTTTGCCAAAAGATTTGTTGGGAAATGTAAAACCCTGAAGCGTTTTTCTTTGTAACTAGCTTTTCTCTTCGATATTGTTTAATGATCTAACATAACTTCTATGTGAAAATAATTATATCAATTCTTTTTTAAAGATTATATCATCATTCAACCATTTATTCAAAGGCATCAAGGTGTTTAAAATAAAACAATAAACAAGCCATGGGCGAATCATTAGATTCTAATTCACAACCGGTTGGTAAGGTCGCCGGTGTAACCTTTACTGTGTACTCGGTAAATACTAGTTTTTTGTACCACTATAGCTGTAAAGTTAGTTTTAGAGTTTTATTATAGTATTATAATGTCGTTATGTATGTAAGAATAAAGTAAATTGACTTGAAATTGTAGAGATTGATGCGTGGATGTTTGTTACTCATTCTCGCAAATAGATTTTGATGGAATTTGGCACATAGGTACCGATAGATAATTTGAATGTCCAAATTTCATCATGAGATATGACAGGGCATTTCGCTAGAAATCTCTCCATGTAAATAAAATGCATTAAGTCCGCCTATATATACCATACATGTATATGAAGTTTAAAATAAATAAATAGAGTCGTTTGCCAGAGCTTATAATGTACTTACGTCTAAAAAGTACGATGTGAATCTTACAAAATTCGTAGTGCAAAGTTGTCTTTAAAAATGTTTTGTTTTGGCCTTATTTTACTCGTGTTATGTTGGCTGCGAAAAAATTGCGTTTGAGGCTATTATGTGAACCAAAACTGTAACAACATTCTTAAATTACTTATTATAACTTGCATTAAATTGCTCATTGTTATTTTGGAAAGTGGTTTCTATATATTAACATAATTTCCGCAAGAAGAGACAAGCTAATTGCACTAAATAATGATCTATGATCATCGTCGTTTCGTACCTACTAAAATCACATGAAATCAG
Source organism: Anticarsia gemmatalis (assembly GCF_050436995.1). Lineage (NCBI taxonomy): Eukaryota > Metazoa > Arthropoda > Insecta > Lepidoptera > Erebidae > Anticarsia > Anticarsia gemmatalis. Next base: position 2,680,486 of record NC_134759.1, read on the forward strand.
CGAACCCTTCCTCAACTAATATTTTATGATATAGGTACATACTCGTACTACTACTACTACTACGTACTACTCGGCAAGGGAGTTGAGCAATCTTAAAATGTATGTTATCAGGAACATTTAAACCAAAAATAGAAAGATTCACTGAAATTATCTGGCCATTTAACTTTTGTTACTATTTCGTCACAACTGTTTGCATTCAATTGTCAGATAACCTAACTACTACTTTAACCCAACCGCCAAAATTCTATCAGTTAAGCTAGCTGGCAGATATCTAACAGTAATTAAAAACAATGGTTTAAAAGTTCTTAAAGTTAACTGTTCAGTTAATTTTTCACGAGTATGTCGACGTTCCCTGCGTTCTAGTGCTCTCGCAACTATGCGGCCGGGTATAAATAAGCAACGCGGAAAATAATACCGGTTGTATGAGATGTATGAGTTTGTATGTGTAAGCTTTTATATGTTTATGGGTTTAAATTGTAGTTTAATCTATACTAATATTATAAAGCTGAAGAGTTTGTTTGTTTGTTTGTTTGAACGCGCAAATCTCAGGAACTACGAGTCCGATTTGTAAAATTCTTTCAGTGTTAGATAGCCCATTTATCGAGGAAGGCTATAGGCTATATTATCACACTACAACCAATAGGAGCAGAGTAACGGTATTTTTTTTTTACAAAAACGGGGAAAATTATGACCCATTCTCACCTATGTGACCCAAGCAAAGATGTGCGGGTCAGCTATTTATTATATTTAGGAATACATTTTACCTATTTCATGCCGCCATATTTTAAATAGTCTATGTTAAGAGTACGCCCTGAAAAGATTTATCACCTTACTGAATAGTACTTAAATGGGTTTATCTTATTACCTTAGATATATACTGTAGGTATATGTAATACCTATCCAACTGTGAAATCGAAAAACATGGAATGTACAGATTGAGTCAACTACATACTTCGTCAGTCAGTATCACAGCATTTTAGGAGTTTCAGCGCATAGTATGTTAATTGTTCAAGTAACATACTTTTCAGGGCTGAACACTTCTATTTCCCCATAGGACCCCGAAGAACCTGAATCGTGACTTTTGACTAAGATTACGACGTCGTTTCGTTCCTTTTCAATAAATATAAAATGCAAATCTAGTAATAACTCTACGTTTAAACTTATTACTTATGCATACGCATGAAATACTCATAATTTAACTTAATTATAAGCCAATTTTATTCATATAATAACTCAGAGCTAACATTAAGTTTGAATCATGTGAACACCAAGTCGGTGTTTCGCTAAAACATCGATTCAACAATTAAGATCCGTTTGCAATTAAACTGAGCAATAACAATAAATATCTTAGATGAGTGAAATATTCCAGCAACAGTTAAAATACCAATAACAGTAGCTAACAATCGCAGCAAATTAAAACAACTGTACTACGGAACTCATAGACACCATAACGGATCGAATTCTCACGCAACTGAAGACAATATTCATTCCAATTCAGATAAAAAACCAATAATGAAGCAGTGAGCGCGTGCGAGGTGTATCAACCGTTGAACCTAGGGCGTTTTTTACACAACCATTCACAAATAACCGCCACCGGAGACCGTTAACACCTGCTCAATAACATCCTGATAAACTTCGTGATACCGACACACCAAATTCCACCATAAACCATAGACAACTGACATCAACAGTTATAGCATTAATTAAACGAAAAATACTTAAAAACCCGATAGTCGAGTCGGAAACTTCAAGTTTTCTTACAGTTATGCCGTTGTGTAAGAGATAACCTGAATTGAGATAAGACCGTTCGGAGCCGAGCACCGACGCATGCCGCAAGTAATAACCTAACAGATTATAATATTTGTGTTGGTAATCTTCGGATGCCTATCGGAGATAGTATTGTGAGTTGAACACTTACCGTCCGTTCGGGGCGGAGGGCGAGTGCACCAACTTAACAGCGAAGAGGAACTGTATAGCACACACAAGCAGACAGCAAAGATTCAATGAGAGCGTCAACGCACACAACGCTAATGTCACTTCGTACACCACTGCAAACTCCTCGGGGGCACTGGTGGCGGGCGCCGAGATCTTCAGCAGAAACAGCAGCGCGAGCAGCGCCAGCAGCAGGCTGACGAGGCACAGCAGCGCGAGGGACGTCAGAGCCTCCTCCGTGGCCGCCCTCGAGCTCCTGCTCCTGACTGGAGGCGCTCGAGGAGACTGCACCCCTGTGGCATTTCCATTGGCGAGTTTTGGCGGCGAGGCGACCGGTATGGGCGCGAGCACGGACACGGGCGCGGCGGGCGGCGGCTGCGCGCCGGGGCTGACGCTGGCCGAGGTGCCGCCGACCGAGTGCTTGGACGAGTCGAGGGTGGACACGTTGAGGGGCAGGTGGTGGTGCGGCCGCCGCGGCATGTTCTGGTAGCGTTGGTCGGCATCGTTCGCCGCCGGCGGCCGCTGCGCATGTTTCAACATGGCGCTGCTAGCACGCCGAGACTCGCCATCCCGCCGACTGGTTCGGCATTCGGGCCGGTTTCGTGGCACGTTTGGTAGCGAGGCGGCCGCTCGGGCGACGTTCGCGGGGCGACTGAGCGCACGGCTCGCTCGGGCGTACCTGCGCGAGCGCGTATGTATGTCAATCAAACCGGTGCAGGGCTGACTGCGCCTACCACCCGATGCACCGCCTAACTAATGCACCCTCACAATAGAATAATGGCACTCGTAAGACAATTGCTGAATATACAAACCGTGTTTAGAAAACATCATGTTTACATTTGTTTGTGAAGAGTATTTGAGGATAACGTCACCGCAATAGAATTGGTAAACAAATATTCGCAGAAGTTATTTTAGTATACCTGTATCGTAAATTCCGTAATTCATACGCACAATTTACGTTACTCAGAAAGACTCTACCTTCCATACTTCATTGAGAACTTACTAACTGTAATTTGTATCTCTTCACACATCAAATGAACACCCTTATTTACCGTCATAACATCTACAAATGTATTAAAAACTTCTTATACTACAATACATATCTCAAGTAACTCTACTATGTATCCAAACATTTACTAGAATATTACCGCAAACATCAAACGTTTTCCAACAACAACAAAACTCGTAGCGATAATCCATCTTGGCATACAGCCCTTGCCACTACTGGGAAGGCATTAGTGTTCACAAAAAGCTGCAGGACCTAGCTTAGGCATCAAGTGTACAGTTATCAGTCGCGTTCATCTTCAGACCTTCTGTCGCGCACCAACTAGACGGAATGTAGAAGTTACAAGTTATATACATAACCGTATGATGTAGTTTTTTTCGTGTGTTTATTTATGTTCGATATCTATGTATTATTTACTACATTAAAAATAAGGTAAATTTACACTTTATATAGAACTAGAGAAAACAAAACAAATATATTTGATATGTCAAGACGTAATAGAAACAGCGAGATGATTTCGTAATGTTTTCGTTTGTTAGGTAATAGATTTATTTTTTGAAAAATTTATCAGTTCTTAGCTTTAAACAAGCATTTCGTTAAATACGACACGACACGAAGGCGATAGATAATCGTTCTTAAGAGTATACGTTTTTCTTATCCTTTTCTAACCCCCGGTTTCTGAGTACATTTAGCGGTAGTTTATCTATTCAATAGCGTTAAATTCAAGTTCAGTAGTTACAGCGTTCAGTTAACATAAAACATATATTAAAAACATTAAAGAAATGTGGTTTTAAGAATCCAAAGAATCAACATTGAAATAATCGCGTATACCATTCAGATTTTTCGCGTAAAGCAAATGTGAAATTTTCACATACGGCTTAGAAAAGACTAAAAACTTCTAGAGAAAATTGAATCTTTTTCAAATCTCACGCCCTTTTAGTATAAAGGTAGGCAGAGACCAAAGAACGCGAGAGAAGTTTGAAAATATCGTAGTAAGTGTACTACGATCTTTCCAAACTTCCCTTGCTTCATTCACATCCATACATCTTGTGATACAGGAGTGTTTATAATTCTCCGTATTATTGAAGCACAAATCATTAAGTGGGTCACAAAAAACGTCTACCTGCATATTCGGCACATCAGGTGCAGTTATAAAGGTATTTGCATCGAGACCCACAACAATGTAACAACATTACATTCCGTGTTCAGTATTTTGTACATACCGGAGTTTATTTTCGTTGTTCTTATTTAGATTTCTCGTGATAAACTTTTTTAAGGTAGCTTTTTTCGAAATTAGTGATTTGCGGCCAGTTTCTTTATAACTAAGGTAACCGCTTTGACCTATACTTGACAATTTGTGGAGTAAAAGCAAATGTGTTTCTTCATAAAACTATCTAGTCCATTGAAATGTTACAATTTGAGGGCCGAATATTGCATTTCTTAGAGGACGCAATTTTATTTTTGGAACATGTAGGGGGGGTCAATAGAAGCTTAACTTGAAGTTTGTGGGGTCGCCACACTTGTCCCCCGGCCGCCATCTTGGAAAAGGGGGTAGAAACACTTTTTCGCTGTATCTCGGAAACTATGTGTCTTACAATAAAATTGCAAAAGCATAATTTGTAGCAAATTATTTTGCCTACAAATATGTCTCATAACTTTTTGTCCTAAATTATTAATTAAAAAAGTTATAAGCAAAATAGTGAATTTTTTTTTACAAAAAAAATATTTCCGAATCCGGTCTATTTCGGAGCGCTGTTACTGAGTTTCTAATTATTGAAATTAAAAAAAAATATTGGACCAAATTTTCCTCGAAAATACTCTACAAGATTGGTCTGAGTTATTTTTTTAAATTTATTCTTATCAGCTTAGCCTTTTTTCCAAACTATGTTGGAGACGGCTTCCAGTCTCACCAGATGCAGCTGAATACCAGTGTTTTACATGGAGCCACTGCCTATCTGACCTCCACAACCCATTTACCTGGGATATAAAACGATACCCCTGGGTAAGACTGGTTGTCAGACTTTCAAGCTTCTGAGTACTGTTAACGACTGTCACATATCTTCGAAAATGCAAGCCGGGACCCACAATTTAACGTGCCTTCCGAAACAGGGAAGAAATCGATATGTGTAAGATGGTCACCCATCCACAAAACAACTTCGGCAAGCGTAGCTTAACCTCAGAGATCCATCCGCGCGGCTGTCGCTAAAAAAAGTTATAGAGCAATAAAGAAAATAATTATAAAAAAAATTGCACTTTTTTGCTTATAACTTCTTTAATTGCTAATTTAGGGCAAAAATATATAAAACATATTTGTAGACAAAATAATTTGCTACAAATTATGCTTTAGCAATTTTATTGTAAGACGCATAGTTTCCGAGATATAGCGAAAAAAGTGTTTCCACCCCCTTTTCCAAGATGGCGGCCGGGGGACAAGGGTGGCGACCCCACAAACTTAAAGTTAAGCTTCTATTGACCCCCCCTACATGTTCCGAAAATAAAATTGCGTCCTCTAATAAATGTAAATCTCATGTAACATTTCAATGGACTAATCAGTAAATTCGTGAAGAAACAAATTTGACTGACATTTTTACTTTGGCTGTCACTTTTGATGAAGATACTGGCCGTAAGGAGTATACCTCATTCGGATATACCCGGTCTATTAAGCGGGACGAGCAAAATTAATTAATCGAATTCAAAACTGAAAACTTTAAGATTTATTGAAAGAATGTGTGATGGTGGACGTATTATAAAGTTAAGTGTTCAAAAAATATGATAGAGTCAGCTCTACAAGTATTAACTAGACTAAAATAAGTATACATTTCTGTAAAATATGACCTTAAAAGTCTTTGACACCAATCGACTCCTCAATTTCAGTAGTCAAAGTCCAAACAAAAAGTAAGCCTGCTAAGAATCTACCCATCTCGAGTCGTACCGCGCGAAGTGTTACTTACCTCACTGATCGCTTGCCAACCTATGAACGATAATCGCTCTTAATATTTAAGAAGATATTTATTATTATTTATTTTTCATTCTCACATAAATAATCTTATATTTATTCGTAACATCCAAGGTGCGTCGTTGTGGACAGGAAATCAGCCGGTAATGGAGGATTTTATGATAACACCATGAATGCGGTGTCAATGACCTCTGAACAAAATGGAGGCTTTTAGCGAAATAACTCACGAGCCGTGGGCGGCCGTGTGACAATGATAACAAATTAGGAACTTTAAATATTTGAGAATTTTGAGATTGATGTAAAAAACTAAATCCAGCTAAAATAGATAGGTTTCAAATCCCATTTATTTAAAACATTATCAAAATAAACAGCAGTGGAAAGGTTAGAATTCGTGTATCCCATTTAATTCAGATTTGATTACATAGACTATCTAATATTTATCCCAGTCATAAAGAGTTCTAACTATTATAGATTCACGTTAATGATACTTATCAAAATTTCAGTTCATTTAACTATAACTTCAGTAATAGTGTAATTTTGACGTTTTGTTTATTCTGCAGTCACGGCATACTTATATACAAGCATTTTTTATACATTGAAATAACAAACACAAAACTTAACTAAGCTAATGCGTAATACTATTGGCTCCTTAACATCATTAGTCCTTTGAACTTCTTTGCAAAATATAATAACTCGCTACAATCAACTAATACGTAACCCCCCACTGGCAAGGCATTAATGTATATAGTCCATCGAAGTACATAATTGTATAGAAGTCGTGCCCTTCTAAATAATTATGCACAATAACATCGGTATAACCTTTAGAAACTAGAATAGAACTGTGACATTTGATTAAACTCAGATGTACCAATTATAACGAACTAACAATTGACAATTAACATGTCTGAGTTTTCAACTGTTATAAAAACACTAGCTGACCCGCACAACTTCGCTTACGTTACATAAGAGAGAGGGTCAAAATTCACCCCGTTTTTGTAACATTCTTTACTGCTACTCTGCTCCTATTGGTCGTAGCGTGATGATATAGCCTATAGCCTTCCTCGATAAATGGGCTATCTAACACTGAAATAATTTTTCAAATCGGACCAGTAGTTCCTGAGATTAGCACGTTCAAACAAACAAACAAACAAACTCTTCTGTTTTATAATATTAGTATAGATAGGCTTCAACAGGAAGAACAGCTGATAACTTAGTAGCGTTTAAGAAACTTAATATTATGATAATAGGAAACTATTGGCCATTGTTCCGAAGTGGGACTATGAACAATTTTCAAATAAGCAAGATGCTTGCAATAATTAGTGGTTTAGTAAAGGTAGTGTATGTGCTTCAACTGTTTATTAAATGTAATGTGACCACCGGCGATACAACCTGTGTTTAAACGTTAAGCAAACATAAAATGCATGTCCACATGAATTCCCGTATAATATTGGATGTATATGCAACGCGAAAGTAAAAATGGAATGTTAGTTAATCCTTTAACAGATCTAATATTTTAAATAATTAATTTTCATTAGTTTAAAGACAGTTATTTAAGGTTTAGTTTAGTAGTCTTGTTTAGTTATGCGGTTATAACGATTACATTATTGTAATTTTTTGCATTGCATTTTAAAATGCATTGTGTACCTACAGCTTCTATCTACTACGCATATTGTATGGAACTGTGGACATTTATGTTAGTATCTTAATAGCAGCTATCGAACCACTTCGAAAGAATCCTTTTCAATGCAAAGGTTGTATTTTCAAACAAAAGCAAAACATCGGAAAGGAACCATATGTTCACAAGAAGTTTCCACACGTGCTATTCTTCCACATCATCAACTCTTAAACGGAATTATACAAAAAGAATCGCCCAAGGTGTACGTTAGGCCACCCTGGCACGTGCACACCTGTCCTGCAGGTGTACATGTGCATCGAGTTGCGTAAAAACGCCAGTGTTCGACGGGTGAACAAACTAGTTTCTTTGTCGTTAGAACTGATGTGATGGAATTAAGTGTCAAAGCGGCCGCCGGGGAGATAATCAGAATTTGAAATGCAATTTCTAAGGATAATGACGAGAAGAAAGCGTCGTAATTAAGTTACGGAATTAAGATTGATTCTAAGACAGAGTTAATTAGAGATAAATGGTTAGTAACTTTAACGTGTTGGTAAGTGCTGTTGAATGCCTGAAGTCTGTTTTGCCACTTGTTTAGTGATAGATGACATCACCCTTTTCTGTTTTATAAAAAAGCTAGGGCTCTTGGCATTAAAAATCAGCGTGTTCCGAGAAACAACGGTCTCCTTAAAGTGAAACTAATAGGATTGTTTGATGTAGATTATCTTCATTTTAAACCAGAGTTTGATCACGCGCTAGTTTGAAACTCAAAACTACGATATGACATTTGTCCGTACCAATCGAATGTGATTTTCGACTCGATACTGTCGAGAGTAAGCCTGCTAATCTGTAAAGCTTTCATGACTAAACTGCTGGACCAATTTATAACATAGAGACATTAATGATATTAAAAATCTATAAAAATACCAGGCCAATGGATTCACTGGGAAAACCTAGCTTGAAATAAATAAAACCTCGTAAAACAGTAGAAATAGAAATAGCAGAAAGCATAACGTTTAAACCGCAAGTCACAATGGAGGACAACGGTATTAGCCAGTGTTTACCTGCCCAGTAGTGCCCAGTGCCCGTGGCGTGACCACAGGATTGTGTATACGGTTACCAAGACTCTCTTGGAATAGGACTTTGTAGTAAAACCTTATGAATGCTGAATATTTCATATTGGATATTATAATATACCAGCTGACCCGCGCAACTTCGCTTGCGTCACATAAGAGAGAATGGGTGAAATTTTTCCCCGTTTTTGTAACATTTTTCACTGGTATTCTGCTCCTATTGGTCGTAGTGTGATGATATATAGCCTTCCTCGATAAATGAACTATCTAACACTGAAAGAATTTTTCAAATCGGACCAGTAGTTCCTGAGATAAGCGCGTTGAAACAAACAAACAAACAAACTCTTTAGCTTTATAATAGTAGTATAGATTGGATATTATAATATATCTTACTTAGTATTTATTTCTTAGTACCAGAAATATACTCAAAAAGCTTTATGTACATATGTTTAAGTTTCTGGTAGAATGAACTGCTTTAGGTAAAGCTTTGTGCGCCTAGTTTATCCTATTAGGCTTTCAATTAACCATTTATTTTAATGGTAGCGTCTGCACACTATGAAAGCAAAAAACAAACACAAATGCGATAACTAAAAAATAACATATTATGCTGAATTTTACCAAAGTAAAAATTCTACTATCGGATACAAAATGGAGCCGTGAACATAAGCTAGTAATGTAGAAAATCTCATTGTAAATTACAGAATTTCAGCAGTATTTCTAAACCATTTATAAGAATAGTAATTACCTTCTTATTGTTCTTACGTATAGTCATATTACACGAATTACGTAATCATGTTTTGTGAGTTGAACGCAATTATTTTAGCTATTTCATTCATAAATACTGCATCGTCGTCATCTTGTTTTATACAATCTATTGTCATTAGATCAGTTCGAATTTCTCTAGAATACGAGGTTTTTCGTTCTTGTTAAATATTTTTGCAATAAACTAGCAGTTCGTAAAAATGGCATGTGTTGTAAGTAAGTGGAGGTCTCGCCTCGCCTCTACTGTTGCAACACATGGTCAGCTTCAATTTCTATACTGCCGTCGTAAATCTAAACACAGTAACTTAAGTTACTGTGTTTATAGTTTGTTTAGTTCTTTGGAATCAGGAGACCGCGGGCTATTTGAGAAAGTTTTCGGTTTGTTTGTACGATGGATAGTTACCGAAATACATTAAATAAAAACACAGTATTTTTACAAAAAAAAAAATATTTTTAATAAAAAATACAGTATCTGTGTTATTTTAAATTAAATAACAGTATCTCACTACTAACCAGTGTTGGGCAAAATTTAGTTTGATTGATGATTGATGATTAAGATTAAATTATTTAGTCATGACTAATGAATAATGACTAAAAAAATTCAATCATGAGTCGTGATTGATGATTAATTAGTGTTAGTGTTAGTTATTCAATCATGACTAAAATTTTAATGACTAAAAATAATAGTGAAATAAAACTAAGCTTTTCAAGTCTACGTTCCATGACTGTTGATTTGTTAATCACAGGTTTTTAATTAAAGCTAGTTTTACAACAGAATCAGTTAATTTTTTTTTTAATTTACACAGGTACACATTTGCAAAAATAAGTTCGGGCTAATTTAGTTTAAAATAATTTAAATTGCTTTTTAAAACTACGCGTTTTGAAAATCAAATTTTATAAATAATGGAATTATCTTCTTTCAGTCAACTTAATGTGGTGATCAGTTATAGTTTTATAGATGTGTTCAATTAAACTAAAATTATGTCACCTGAATTATTTTTTTTAGTTTAATCATCATACAAAAATACAATAAATTAGTCATCAGTCATTTAATCATTAAATGATTGATGACTAATTTATTTAATCATGATTATGATTATTATTTTTACTCATGATTAATTCAATCATGACTAAATAATTCATGACTAAATTAGTCATGACTAATCAATTGATTGAAAAAATTAGTTGATTGACCCAACACTGCTACTAACTGTGTTTTTTTAACGTGAATAGGTTTACATTTTGTTTTTTTTGCTTGATTATAACACGGCTTCTTCAGTTACTGTGATTGCGTATAAAATATTGTTCAAAGATAAACAACAAATACTTGAATAAATCACAGTATCTCATTTACTGTATTACTGATTTTATACGTATTTCTAAGAAACATAGTTATAACACAGTATGTACATACTTACTGTGTCGTAATTCCCCTAATGTTAATATCTTTACAAAGTTACAACACAGTAATAGGTAAAACTTGGTTACAACACAGTAACCGTTGAGTTACCGTGTTGTAACTTAAAAAAGAAAAAAATATTATATTATTACCCTAGCTTAAAACACATTATTTAATTTTATTATTTATACAATAATAATATACTAGATATATATATACAGAATCAAAGATTTAACTATATGCTAACATTAAAAGTTGCATGAAATAATATACAATAATTAGTATCTTCATGAGAGCAAAAATTAACCATTAAACTTCAACCGCGTTTTTCTCAAAACGCATATTTTGAAGTTACTGTGTTTAGATTTACGACGGCAGTATACGGAATTTGTTTCCTTAAATATTCCACAAATAGTTGTTTTAGTAGCAATTCTCTATCACTATTGAAGACCGGCCTGCAATCGATAAATTTTGTATGAAAATTAGATCTGCACCTCTAGTGGTCGCTGTAGGGACTACTTATTTCGGCAGAACAATTTAAATGTCATTCTGTCGATACTCGGCAATGTCGACTATAGAGAATCGCGCTACTGGGCCGGTCGTATTTTCTATCCGTTGCATGCATGTTCGCCTAGATTTAACCAGATATTACTGTTTTGGAAAGAAAAAACACTCTTCAAAAATATTACAACGGCTATATTTATTTGCTCTATGTAAAACTGGATTAATTCTGGTGTTTAACAGGTCAATGCACCCAGGTCTCTTTTCTATGCAAATGTAAATGACACAACTTCTTTCTAAGAACTTTAAGTGCAAACAGTTTATTTTTAGACATTTAATCAGCATCTCTTAATTGTTAATTCTGCTTCCTTAGTGCTCGATTACTAAGTACTGTTAAACGCCAGTTAAAGTCAAAGATTGAACAAGCAGTTAAGTCAGGCATGACACTAGCAAAGATTTTTTCTATTTTAATTATCTTTCAGAGTCCAGAAATTGGTATATGGTTTTGTAAATTTGATAAAGTAGAGTACGGACATTGCAATAGACATAAAGAATTTCTTGGCTAACAAAGTAACACGTTAATTGCAAAAAGAATACTTGACTGCTAATTACCCAATTACTTGTCTTTATTAAAATGTTGACAGCTTACCTATATATAACTTAGATTAATACTTACTTATAAACTGTCTTCGTTTTTAATACGCAGAATCTTTCCACTCAGACAAAGTCGCTAGCAGTTAATCTAGCTAGTTACGAAGAACGTATTGCATAAAAGTGAATATTGAATAATCCCGGGAAACATTATAATAGTGTGTTTATAACTCGAGTACTCGACGTTTGTTACATAAGATGATGAGGGGCGACGGCCGCGCGTCAACGCAAAAACTTGCATCTTTTGTGATGTCGCCATGATGCCAAAGACAAGGAGATATTCCGGGATAATTGCGTATAATACAAATATTATTAAAATTATAGTATTTTACAAGCTTTCAATTAATAAATAAACAAAGTTTGGAAAATCTCGCTTCTATTTATAAAGGTTTTTTTATCCGATGGCTGTCCCACTGCTGAGCAAGGGTTACCTCCCGGGTTAGGCCTTGAGTCTACATAGTGCATATTGCGGATTTTGCATGCCCTCAACAAATGTGTTAAAGAACTTTTGGCATGCATTGTTTCATCACTATGTTTTCCCGCGCCGTTGGAAAAGTTGACGAAAAGGAAATCAAGAATACATTGAACTTTAATCTTGAATCAAATTCAAGTTCGTTCAAGGCGTGTTCCTGTTGAAACCTTATTAACCTTATAATACTATCATAAATGATCGATGAATTTAAAGCAATTTTATCAAAGCTTCACATTTTTAATAGCTAGCAAATCAAGATTTGTTTCGTAGTCTAAGTTGTCCTGTTTCATGCAGATAGACGGTATCTCTAGCAAAGAGTACGCGTCTTGCGTGCGTGTCACATAGGGATGGTCTAGGTGTAAGAATGCCGCTGATCCTGTTCTACGGCGTACAAGACTACTGTTGTATACGTACTATCAACCCTGCATTATACGAGATTATCACTTGATTGCTACTAACGTCCAGCTAAATTATTACTAGGTAATAACGTGATTATAGTTCAATAACTTTTAGAAAGCCTTGCTGGCGAAGAAATAGAAATACCTAGATTTAAATTATCAGTGACCCGTTTATGCAGCTCACGGTGGCTTGTCTGATACAGCTACTTTTTTAGAAATGAACAGAATTATCGTCTTTAATCTAAATGAAACATCCATGCTCTGTGCTAAGTCGACTGGCTATATGTCCACAGAGGTAGTGTCGCAGATACGTGACAGAATTCGTCTAGAGATATAAAGTGTTCAAATTGTTTATAAACTTCTGGGTTCCATTTAAAAAGCATAAAACATTAAGAAACCTACTTTGACTGCGAAGGAAAACGTCATGCTGAAACCTTGCGTGTCTAAGAGTTCTTTAGCAAAGTTCTTGAAAGTAGGTATACTAAGTTCCTATTCGTCATTCTGGCAGGAGATCCTTGCCCAGCAGTAGGACAGTATATGGTTTAAATTTTATTTATTTACAGAGGCTATTGCTAAGTTAACAAGGAATTTAATTCACCCCTTTTCCCCACCAGGCTTCCGTTAGGATTGGCTTCACGTCAGTAGAGTAATCGGTGAGATTGAACACGCAATCTTGCGATCGGAAGTCCTAATAACTTAATCGTTGAGCTGTCCCTACTTAAACCTTCAATATCGAGTTTGAGTTTTATTTATTCTGCCGCTAGTTTTATCCAAAGAAAGGAAATAAGCTTGTATTTTATTCAAAGGCAAGGTAACTAGAAAAAGATAGTAAGTATATCAGTCTTCTCTTGTCTAGCTTTCCAGAAAACACAAGCCTCAAGTTACTTATAGTCGTTACCGGACGAACAACAAACAGGAGCCTTTAACTCTACATCTAAGTTTTTTCTTAGGCTGTCTATCCAGTTTATTCTAAGCCATTAAAGGCACTGTACTCCGCCTTGGTTAGTTTTTTCAAATCTACATCTTACTATAGGCATATTATGTGCCTTTCTGAGTACCTAGCACACCTGTATTACGTACATTGCACAACTAATTAAATAGATAAATGATCACGTTGTAAGTTATTTTTGACACAAAATTAATTAAATTATCATAACGGAAACGATTAAACACAAAAGTACCCAAATCCATGCTAATATATTCCAATGACGAATAAAGAACAACTAAGATTTGGCTGGTATGTTTTAATTTTTTTTTTAATTGAAGTATAAAAGTTTTGTTTAAATGAGTACCTAGATAATATTTTCAAGTATAGTGCCCATCCTCAACAATTCCACATGTCACAATCCTGCACGAATCACCTTGTAAACATTATAAAATTTATTACCGCCGAATACAGACACTCACTTGACCATGAAAAAATGTCGAACGCCCAAAAATGCTAACGTTCAAAAACGAAACATTCCGATTCGCGAGCCGTGAACGTTCATTCGCGAATGTCAAAAACAAACAACAAAAATTAACAGCACAGAAACTATAGATAAAACATTGAATAAAACAAGTTCGTGTTATCACAATTATAAGATTGTATTATTACGTAATCTCTGTCACGATTACCAATGTACAAACAGGATGAATCTTAGTTCGTAAAACACTGTGTTAGTGAGTGTATTTCTTGAATGTGTGTGAGTTTTTGTTAATTTTTATTCACAATCGTAAGTAGTATTTCCATTTTTTGGGATTTTGATACGCCATTTTAACATAGCTTGTCATTCATAATTAAAATTTGCTTTCGGCGTTCTAAAGTCAAAGAATTAGAACCATTATTCATTCATCATTGAGGAAAATTTTGATCTAAAACATAGATCGTGCCACAGATAATAAATATAAACATACTACGAATATATCGGTATTCGACTTCTATGAATCTATTAATTGGGTATTTTTTATTGGATTTAAATGTGTTTCTAACGGTTTTGTGTGAATTCCTTACTTGTTATTCACGCTTAGTTAGACGAAAGTTTTCGTTATAGCAATACGATTTATAATGTATTGCGGCGATTGTATTTGTAGATAAACTAAAAATGTTTACTTTTTTTAATTTTCGAACTATGACAATAGAAGTCAGCCTCTTAAATAAGTCTACTATTTTTACTTTACGTACTTTACCTGCTATAAAACTTTTTCTCTAAAAGACCGGTGATCAGCAGTATAATATTAAAATTCTGTTTATGCACAATCACGTGGCCGGCACATGCGAGTCGTAATATTATTTGCACGAGCTTTGTCAACTATTTCGAACATACATTATTAGTTTAATATTTGTAAGAGAGAATAAGAAATAAGTCCTTATTATGACTGCAAAATATAATGACTCTTATCGTCACGTTTTCATGACAAAAAAAAATCGACAGCTTAGAGAGAATTATCAGAAAATAATTATATTTTTTAAAACTGTTAAGTGTCTTTGCTAACAGGCCATCAAGCAACCTTCTTCTTTAAATTAAAGTTTTGAATAAGCATGCATGAATATTTTGCTTGGTCAGCTACATTGACTGAAACCTCAAATAAATCAAATATAGGTACAATAGGTAAATGCATGAAGCAACTTGCTTGCTTAAGAATAATTGCTAACCTATCGAAAAATTTAAAATAAACATAAACTAAATATAAATATCTCTTCACGCTAGGTACATTTTGGCGACAAACAGAAGACTGAACAACGATCTCTACTCGACTCTACCTTCATCGACATAATTAAAAAATGTAAATATGGCATGAATCTTCTTTATAACTTTATTTTAATTAACAAAATCTTGCAGTACAACACATGTTGTAGCAGAACATTTGCTACATATTTATATTCCAATGAACCTAGGTATTTTAGGCGCATTCAAAAATAAAAAAAATAATCTCAGCTTTTCACGATAATTTACACCTACTTACGTTATGACAGCGCAAATAATATTAAATTAAATTTAAAATGGAAGGTCAATTCTACGATATGAATCGGACGAATCGCTTGCGTTTGATCGTAAACAACATCTACACAACTCTATCTCTTAACCTTGACATTATATGTATTGCGAAAGTAAACAACTTTACATAATATTATTAGATACGACGGCGTATATTTATACATTAACTGTAGACACACAAATAATATTGACCGATCATAAATCATCATATTTCTTAACTTCAGTAAATAAAGATGGCACGGACATCCTAAGTCCATTACTATCCTACTGCTGGACAAGGGTCTCCGTATTGAGGCCTTGAGTCCAGTCTATTCTAAATAATAATTGTTATCCCATGGGAACTAACTTTCCAGGCTCAGAGGATACTAGGTTAGGTATGGTATAGAAATGGAACCCACGACTTTCGCAGGGCAAAGATACGCCTGAACCACCAAAAATACTTTTTCTACCATTAGGTAATCCTTCAGAAAAGTCTGAAGTAACATATAACCAAATCTATTCCATACAAAATGTTATCGATTTTAACTGTGGCCAGTTATTGTTCGGGATTGTCGGAAGTCACAAACCACTTTTCTAAGTCAGTCCGGCCCCCAGTGCCGCCTAGGCGGTTTGACGTTATTGCAGCGTTTTGACTAAAGTAATAATCTCGTGGTGTTATTGTCCGGTTTTGTATATCTAACCTATATTATACAATGTAAGTAATACCTATGTAATAGACACATAAGTGACAATTAAGGACTACAATCTATAAAACGTGTAATAACGTTCCACCTGCTGTATGTTATAAAAGGGACATAGGTATAAATGCATGTTATCAAATCTGCCAGCTATCAAGAACCTCCGACAACAGTGAGCCAATCAATTATAAATTATTAATTCAAGGATGAAAAAAGAGCTCCAACATATTTTCTTTTTCCATAAAATGGCTAGCAATCCGCGGACTCCTTGTCCAAAAGAGGTTAGTTAATAGCCATCCACCGGCTCCCGAGAGTTGTAGTGACTGAATGAGAAATAACTACATACCTATTTAATTTTTAACTACTATCAAAAGCACTTCCACAAAATTAGGTTACCAAATATAAGTGCTGTGCAGGTTTCAATTAGATCTAATTATTTAGGTACTTATTATACAATCATTACGCTTTATCTTAAAGTATTTTCATCAAAAGGTCTTCTACTGTTTACAGGCGTATAATGGACGTAATAGTGATAGGATGTGGCGCGGCGGGCGTGTCTGCGATGAGGAAGCTTCACGACGCTGGACTCCAAGTGCTGGGGCTGGAGGCAGCTGACAGGATCGGTGGACGAGTGTGTACCGTGGCTTTTGGAGATAGAGCCATTGACATTGGTGCTGCTTGGTAAGATACTGTTTCTAAAGACATTTTGTGGTTTGAATTGACGATCGTATAAGAATGTATTCGTCAATAGTTGTTACTCGTTTAGAGAATTTTGTGCAGCTTTTTCTTTCCAGACAATACATTACTTACCTGATGCCTAAAGTTATGTTAAGCCTTAAATTGCTTAGTATAACTTTAGGGTATAGCTATGGAATAGTCAGATATTAAAACCTATAGATAGATATACCTCTACTTACTTGTAGATAGATGTACTCTGGAACCCCAATTTGCATAAGTGATGTCTTCCATGTCTCTTTAATTAAGACGAAAGTAATGAGGAAACCTGAACTAGCTATTCTTCATGTCTTTAGGTGTCACGGAGAAAAAGATAACAAAGTATTCGAGCTAGCAAACCCACTCGACCTGCTCGGTAGACCAGAGCCTGATAACAAATGGTACGTGCTGTCCAACGGAGAGCTGGTTTCAGCAGAGAAGGCTGATACTATTCTAGCAGTGATAGATGATGAGGTGGCTAAAGCAGACAAATACAGCACACAGTCCATCTCAGAATGTGTTCGAAACGCGTAAGTATGGAATTAGACTCTTAGTTTGTTTCTTTTCAAGGCTTGGCCCCTTTTATCGCACTTAATACTTCCCTATTATACAAGAAGAATAGCTAATAAATTGGTAGATGTGGTACCTCGACAAGGTCCGATAAAAGAGCTTTTAAGTTAAAGCAGGTTATTCATGGTGTTCTCTTTTAGGCAACACACAATATACTTAGACCTGTTGAATTTAGCATTTTTTTTTTGTCATCTATTTGCTAGCTAACTTACACTACGAGAATCTGCTTTTTATAAGACGCTATGTCTTTTCCCTGCATCCTTACTTTCAGATCCTAACCTAATAAGTACGAGTAGGTACTTAGACCAGAAGACCTCCTTATATAACCACACTTTTCTTTCAGAGAACAAACAAACGCCACACTAAAGAAAGATCCAAAACTTTCCCGGTCTTTTGTCGAATGGTTTGAAAGGAACAGCCATTTAGGCGGGCAAGATGACGAGAAAACTGGCAAGTCTTTGCGCGGATTGATCGAATTCTGGAACAGTGATGGAGAATTCATGCTTAACTGGAAAGGGAGAGGATACAAAACTATTCTGGATGTTTTAATGGTGAGGACAGTTTGGAATATTCGATACATGTATTTTTCGCAATGCATCCAACAATCTTAACACTGGATAGATAATGTGTAGGAGCTAGTAGGAAGCTAATAAAGGACCAAACTAAAATTAATCTTGAAGAGTTGTTTTACAAACTAAAAAACAAGACTGGAAACAACAAATAAGCTTTCAAATCTTACATTTGGAAGGGTATGGTGGCCACGACACGTGAATTTCCTATCTTTAGCATAACAGTTAATGATGTACAGGTCCATACATTGGTCTTTAGGCATAATCCTTTCATCATAAATCACTTACAATGCTTAGCGTGCAGTAGATGAAGTAACACACAATTTATCTGTATTCCGAACAAGGTCGCCACCATGACACGCAGTCAACTTATCAAATGCGTCAATATTGACGTCATTGTCATTTGTTTCTGAGAGAGATTTACTAGATATTTCGTATCGTCAATCTGGGTAACTTTGAATCAACTAAATTCGTGACTAATTTTCTACACGATCATCTGTACTGTTGGCGGTTCAGTTTAGTTCAAAATATGAAAAAAGAACCAAGGCATATGAAAATCCACGTACTTACGTAAAGATCAGGATAAACAGACTGAATTGTCATTTACTGCGATTCCCGTAAAAAATCGAGTAGGTAGGTATGAGAGCAGCTGCTTCTTTATTAACAAGGAATACAGGCAGAGCTATACGACCAAATCGATATTTGAAACTCCAAAATAAATTAAAAATGTACGACGATTAATTCAAAATAACACACAAAATAAATCTATCACAAAATTCATACACACGAAGCATGATAACTTTTGTGTTTTTCTTCCAGAACAAATACCCAGACCCCAGCAAAGAGGTTCCCCTACAGATTCTTCTAAACAAAGAGGTTGAGAACATCAGATGGGGGTCTAACCAGCGCGGTTTAGACAACCCACTGGTTCAGGTCACGTGTAAAGATGGCAGTCTGTACGCAGCCAAGAGCGTTATTGTCACTGTGTCCGTTGGAGTTTTGAAAGAAAGGTAAGGAGCACAACATTTGTAATTAGGTTGATACCTTAATTAATTCTGGCCGATATTCAGCCACGGCGGCAAGATTCCTTGAAACTAATGAACTTTGAATTTGATTATATGACACGGGAATCAGTGACTTCATGTAAAATACTGGTATCCAGTGAGACTGGGAAGCCGACTCCAACGTAGTTGGAAGAAAGACTAGGCTGATATACGGAATTTTGCTTGAAGTTTTGGCACTAGTTACAAAGCCGCACATGTTTGAAGTTATGCGCAGTAGATTGCGTTGCTAACCTCTTTTATAGAAAGGATAAAGCAAAAACTATTTAACTTAGTTTACTTGTAATTAATACAAACATTTATTTCATTTAGATAAGTTCGCATAGCCGGAGAAGACGTAGGTAGGTCCAAATTTTTTTGAAAGGCAACTAAACCTGTGTCTAAACCCAGGCATAACGAAGTCTGAGAGCCAAATAGACAATATTTTATTTAAGCACGACTATTAGTTTTAGACCTAAACTTAGTCAGTTTCAGTACCGTGTTTGAAACAACTTTATGACCAGTAAACTAGCTCCTAGTTAGAACTAAATGGAGTGCTAAACTATTTCTGTATTCTGTTTTATGAACGTTAAATATTATGGACAAGTTATAGGCGGCTAAAGCGCTAAACTGATTTTCATGAAATTTTGCATGGAGATGAGTTTGAGCGCTGTAAGGTAAATATAGGCGCCATAGTAAAAATAAGTCACTCGAATCGGCTAGTAGATATTACAAAACCGAATTTAACTTACCTATATTGCAAAAAAGGTCTTTTAAGTTACATGTTTCATAATAATTTTATAAAACACGATGCAGTGTAATTTTCGTGTCCTCCAAATATAGCCAAAATGCAACCGAAATTGTGCTACATAAATAAAAAATATTATTATTCAATTCCAGACACGCCCAACTTTTCAACCCTCCACTACCAGCCGAAAAAGTAAACACTATACGGAACCTGCAAATGTGTGTGTTAGACAAAATATACATTGAATTTGAAAACACCTGGTGGCCGAAAACTCCAGCAAACTTCACAATACTATGGCAGGAAGAAGATAAAGCCAAGTTTACACCAGAAGAGAAATGGATTACGGAAATTTACGGTCTTCTGTCAGTGGATTATCAGCCTAATGTGTTATTGGCTTGGGTGTATGGAAAAGGGGCTGAAATGATGGAGAGAGTGACCTTGGAAGGTGTGCAAGCGGGAGTACAGAAATTAATTGATGTTGTGCTGAAGAAACAGTTTGATGTAGCACCGATTAAGAAGATTATCAGGTTAGTAGTTTTATTATAGCTGATAGTTTTAAGAAAGAGAATTTGAGGTTTTTATTACGGTCAGATTACGAACATTACAAATGGTCTGGTTTAGGATTGATTAGTAACTAAACAATGTATGTTATTTACATCAAAATAGACATCACTATCACTACATAGTATAAAACAAAGTCGCCCATTTTGTCTGTAGTCCCTTCGTATGCATAAAACTTTAAAACTACGCAACGGATTTTGATGCGGTTTTCACTAATAGAAAGAGTATTTTCTCCGACAGGTTTTTATATATAATTGAAATACATTGAAACTATATTAGCTGAGTTATAGCGATTTATGTCCAAGAAGTCAGAAAAAAAATCTAATTGAAGATTGCATTTGTGCGTGCGCCGCTTATACCGTTGGATACAAGTAAGAACAATGTATAGCAAAAACATTGGTCTTTATTAGTTCTACAAAAAAGTCCGCGATGACATATATCCAGCTTTTTTATTTAAGTCACAAAAACTACTTTTCTGTATTAAAAAAACATTTAATTCGTTGGGTCATGTTTAACTGGTGATATAACCAATAATACATATATCCTTATCAAAATAAGTAAGTTCATCATCACGAGCATTTAATTTAGATTATTTTTGCAGTTTACAGTGTGTTATTTAGACATATAGTTTAGGAGATATCACGATATTAGTATTGCGGCACGGTACGGGCCGGCCGCGGCGGCGGGGGCAGCGTCCCTATAAATAGCGCGTCGGCGGCAGCGGCTCCCCATTGTAATAAAATGTAGAATGTAAATAATTTAAAAAGTAAACAAGAAAATAATAGTTAGATGTATATAACAAAAGTAGGTAAGTACATAAAAAAAAACAAAAAAATATAAAAAAACGGTACATAAAAAATTAATAATATTAAAAAGTAGGTACTACGACTTTGATCTATACATATAAGACAAAAAAAAATCTGTACATTACTTAAATATTTTTTCCAAAAACTGATAGGGGGGGCGATCAAAGAAGAGTCACAGAAACCAAAAAACATTTTAATATTTTAAACGCGGTTAAGGGAAAGAGAAGTTATTGTGAATTGAAAATTAGTATCCAATATGTGTTGGTGCGTTGACTGTATTTGTCGAAGTAGCGGGATACATGCAAACGAAGTTGCGCGGGTCAGCTAGTATTTAGATAAATCATTATTAGCCGAGAGGTATAAGCTGACACCTCCCACTTAAGTGGTCGCAGGTTCGAACCCGA
This sequence comes from Anticarsia gemmatalis, assembly GCF_050436995.1. NCBI lineage: Eukaryota > Metazoa > Arthropoda > Insecta > Lepidoptera > Erebidae > Anticarsia > Anticarsia gemmatalis. The sequence goes on from NC_134759.1 coordinate 2,702,315, forward strand.
GGCAACACACCAATGACTTTTCGAAGTTATGTGTGTATTAGAAATAATTATCATATGCTCCAGCGGTGAAGAAAAACATCGTGAGGAAACCTTGCATGCCTAAAATTTGTTCAATACACTTATTGAGGACATGCAAAGTCCCCAACCCGCACTTGGCCAGCGTGGTGGACTCAAGACCTAGCCCCTTCCTCATTACGGGAGGAGACCCTTGCCCAGCAGTGGGACATAAATGGGTTAAATTTAAATTAAATTTAAAATATTAGTATGGATTAACAGGGCCTGAAAGCATCGAGTCTTACTGTTATTTGAATGTCGCGTTACATGCAATTTTACAAATACACATTTCACGAACATAAAGCTTAACTAAACCTTAATATAAACAACATTATTGCCCTTCTTTCAGATCACAATGGGCATCGAATCCCCTGACCCGAGGTGCCTACGCTCACCGAACAGTTGCCTTAGAACAAAACGGCGGAAGCGCCACAACGCTTTCGGAACCTTTATACCACAGTTCCCGTTTCCCCTTAGTCTGTTTTGCTGGTGAGGCGACTTCTCATCATCAGCATACAGCCGTCCATGGCGCTGTGGAGTCAGGCTTTAGGGAAGCTGAAAGATTGATCGAGAGTTTCAAACGATTGGAGATCAAATAGGAATGAGACTGATTTTGAACCTTATGTATGTGTAAACAAAGTCTAATGCTTGCTGCTGACATATTCGGTTGGGTGTTAATCGGCCTAGCCAGGCGGAAAAACAAATATTGGGTCGGGGAGAAAGTCCTTTCGCATTATAGTATGTATGAATTTGTAATAAAATCTTTTCTCTTCACAAAAAAGCTCGATATTTGGGTACCTCACGAGCTCACTGAAAGAAACCTAATGAACCGGGTACTCATTTTGATTCTTGAAGCCAAAGACATTTTATTACCATTTCATACATACTATAATGCGAAAAGACTTTACCCCAAGCCAAGTAAGTCGAGTCGGTTTTCTCATTTGATAAAAATAATCGAAAAGAACGTGCCGAACTGAATATGTGTGTAGCAAGCCTAAAATGCAATAACGGTTGTATAATAATGGACACTTACATATTTTTGATGTTAATTTTTAAGAATGTTTTCATTACTATTACGTGAAACATGTTATTTTTTTAATAAAAATAAAAGATTATTTCAATCTGTTTTATTTTAGTAAGGCCAGTATTTCGTATAACAATAGTTAACAAACTATTCTATAACCATGATATACTAACGTAACAATAGATTCTAATAAAAAAATATATGTTAACATTATTTTCTACACCGTTTTCTGATTACGTTTTTGTTGCAGTGTGAGACAAAAAGTAATAGTTTAGTCACAATTCCAATTCCAAACTTAACCGGATATGCGCAAAGCACTGGATCAAGCGCATACAAAAAAAAAGAAAGAATATAATTTGTATTACACCTTAAACAATCTAAAAACTATTCCTAAAAATAATCTTAACGTAGGTATCACATTACTATTTAAAGAAATACTTTCACTTACTTACTTACTTACTTACTAAAAAATAAATGGGTAAAAATGAAAAATAAAGCTTAGAGTTGCCATGATAGAAAACAACAGAAAATAAATTGTTTCGCATTGATGTTAACATTTCACATGTTTATCGAGAGATTCATTCAATGATTTGGTAAACGATAAATATAGATTTTTGTCCATATTACATCGATCCTACGATTACGTTATACGCCAAAAAATAGCCTTTTTAACATAATAGGATACGGGAATTAACGTGAAAAGTGTGAACACGCATTTTACTTTGAAACACGTAATGTTTCGGCGCAGGTTGCACTCGCCGTGGTCAGCCGGTGGCGTTGTCGCCTACGACCACAGCGAGTGCAACCTGCGCCTATTCCAACCATATTATTATACGCGAAGGTTTTAAATATTTTTTTTATGTATAAACAAACTCAGACTTAATAACTTCAGAGCTGATAATATTCCCTTTATCATCAACATCACACATCGTTATTTCAACTTTCTTGTCCTCATCTTCAGCATCCATACTACTGTCTTCTTCCTCTTTAGGGTTCTTTAGAGTAATTTCAAAGCCTCTCGGAGTATTTTTCGTGGGTTCCGCGATTTGTTTCAATTTGAACTCGTAGTTTGAGAGCAATTTTGTAGGGCCGGTGAACCCATCGACTATCGTTGACACTTCTAAAGATTCGAAGCGAGTGGTCGTGAGACGGTACATGCCGTCTTCGCATAGCTGATATCTGTAATAAATATGTTAAGTTAGTAAAATAAACAATTAGTATTACGACTTTTACGTGTCATCTCCTAAAAACTCCTTTGAAACTGGCATTTAAGTAATTTCATGATAAAATACTAACCCATAGAAAACACTAAAAGTCTGTTAATTCAAGAACCATTGGACTAACCTGATAATATATTTTAATGTTAAGAAAATATTAATGTCATATTTTTTTTTTTAGCGTAATATTTTCATTCGTATTTCCACAATGTGAACAAAGTTATTTCTAAATTAATCAAGAGGTTTTTCATACATAACTGACCCCACACATACTCAAAATGCTTTAACACACACACAAAATGATTTCTTGCTGGAAGTCAGAACAAGGAATGCTTTTGTGGAATGGTTTACTTACCTAAATCGACTATGTCCAAATGACCATTGTGCACCATGCACTTTGACCAAATGCGTTGTCAGTCTGGTTCCTCTAGAGAACACTTTAGTATTCTTCTCACACATATGACAGGCGTACTTCTTAACTGATTTCTGCTTCTTTGGCTTCGATTCCAAGTCTGAATTATCATCATCCGTGTCTTTGTCACTCAAGTCTTGATTTCTCTTTTTCTTTTTGTTGTGTGTAAGTATGTGTTTGCGGAGGTCCCATTTTGTTACCGCTCTGAAATAAGTTAATATACTGGTTATTTTAGGGTTGTATAAAAGTAAAGTTGACTATTATTACAGGTGTCTGATCTGTCTAGATATTATAGTAATCATCACTATTGAAAAGTAAAGAAATAAAACCTAGGTGCTGCCAATTTGGATGTGTGCTGGAATATTGCTATAAAAGCAACATGAGCCGACGTTTGCGAGTAGTACCATTGTCGAGGTGCACTTGGTCAGGAGGCTGCTCTCAGCGCAACGACAAGAGCGGCTCAGCGGCACCGTGCTTGTTCGTAACGAGACCCCTTTAGTCACAAATTGACTGGTCAACGAGCGCGGCGGGCGACGTGGCCGTCAGGTCGCACAGTCCATACTCACTTGTAGACACAGTGCGGGCAGGCGTGCGGGCGCGCGTGCTCGCCGGCCAGGTGGCGGTAGCGCACGTGGTGGGCGAGCGCGGCGGGCGACGTGGCCGTCAGGTCGCACAGTCCATACTCACTTGTAGACACAGTGCGGGCAGGCGTGCGGGCGCGCGTGCTCGCCGGCCAGGTGGCGGTAGCGCACGTGGTGGGCGAGCGCGGCGGGCGACGTGGCCGTCAGGTCGCACAGTCCATACTCACTTGTAGACACAGTGCGGGCAGGCGTGCGGGCGCGCGTGCTCGCCGGCCAGGTGGCGGTAGCGCACGTGGTGGGCGAGCGCGGCGGGCGACGTGGCCGTCAGGTCGCACAGTCCATACTCACTTGTAGACACAGTGCGGGCAGGCGTGCGGGCGCGCGTGCTCGCCGGCCAGGTGGCGGTAGCGCACGTGGTGGGCGAGCGCGGCGGGCGACGTGGCCGTCAGGTCGCACAGTCCATACTCACTTGTAGACACAGTGCGGGCAGGCGTGCGGGCGCGCGTGCTCGCCGGCCAGGTGGCGGTAGCGCACGTGGTGGGCGAGCGCGGCGGGCGACGTGGCCGTCAGGTCGCACAGCGCACACGCCACGGTGGACACGTGCTGGCGCGTGTGCTCGCTCAGCAGGTACTCCGTGGCGCAGCGGATCCCGCACAGCTCGCACGCGAACGGGGAGTTCGGATTTACATTCTGAAATACACACAACAATGCTAGAATTTGCAGTCCAAATGCCATTTACCCACAACAGTATCCTTCAACTATAATATCAGAACATACCTGTCTCCTCAAATGATCACAAAGCTTCCGATTATTAGCAAAGTGCTGTCCACAATGGTAGCAAGCGATTAGTCGTTCTCCAGTGTGAGACCTGACATGGACTACCAACATTACTTTCTTAGGAAACACTGCACCACAACCTGCCCAAGAACAGAGGTAGGTTTCAGAGTAATTAGTATGGAGTTTGACATGGTCTAGAAACATCTGAAAAGAGAAACAGTACACAATAAATATACTTTATTTACTTACAAATTGGTGCCTAATCAGCCATTAAACAAAATTCATTCTCATTTTAAGTGAGACTGTAAAACACTAAATGACAAAATGTTAGAAATATAAAATTACCTGCATAGAATTATATTTCTCCTCACAGCCAACCCACATACAACAATAATCGCTGTACTGAATTGGCACTTGGTTGCGTTTAGTTGAGTCTTTCTTGCACCTAGCCAATTTTAATGTAGCTCTGCCATTAAATCCGATAGCAAGCAACTTGCCATGGTATGCGTGGTAGTTCATGTGACGTATCATCTCATTGAAATCTGCTGTTTTGTGCCCGCAAGTGTCCCAGAGGCAGACATATTGAACTGTAATGTTAATGAGAGTAAGAGATTTATAAAAGATGAGCAACTTTATCAGTGCAGGCATAAAGATTTGCTTGGGATACGGCATGCGGTATATTGAATTAGGAGTTACTCTTCTGCTACTCATAAAGGTCTTGTTTGTCTGAATGCCTGTACCACAGTACAATATACAGTAGGATTCCCAAGGATAATTAACAGGTAAACTGCAGATGTTATGTACATATATGTATGTCAACCAAATCACTTTTACAGAATCTGATTTGAAAATAAAACATTGTAGAACTTGCAATGCCTGATAAATGCTACTAAGTTTGTCACCACCCTAGACTATTTTGGATGCTTAATTTAGTAAGCAATAAATGATTTGAATATGAATTTAAACATGTTGTGCCAACCTCCATTGATGTGGGATAAGTTGAAGAAAATGAGTATTATGTTGATTAATTGCTAACTTACCCCCAGTCTCAATTTCAATAACATGAGCATCAGAAGAGTGTTTTCGTACATGGTCTTGATACTTTAAATAGTTATCAAAGAAACTCTTGCATGACTGCCACTCGCATTCCAAGTTCAAGTCCTCTACTCGCAACTTATGTAATGACTGAAAACAATATATAAAATCAAAACTGAAACTTGAGAGACCAAATATTATAAGTTTTATTTATTAATAATATACCTAGTAGGAAAGACAGGATTCACTGTAATGGCTTACAAGCTATTGCCAACAGAATAAGAGCAGCTTAATATGCTTCGAAACTTACTACAGCTTTAGGTTCAATTGAAGGAGTTTCGTCAACCCCAGTCGGCACGGTAGCTTCGTCTTCTGCCGCCGCCAGTAAAAAGTTCTTTCTAGCTGCATTAGTTTGAATTATAAACTGTATGTCATTTTTATTCTGCAACGATAATTTCGTCGGCTCCTCACTGTTTTGTTTCTGTATCCAGTCCACACATCGAAGTATCTTATGTTTGGCAACATCTTTCTTTAACACTGCTTCGCTCATTTAGGACACTGTAAGACTCGAAGCAAATAGAACAAACTTGAATACAGACTTAGTAAAAATGCGCTAAAAGTCAGAGTATGTAATTACTCGTAGCGTTTTATTGAATTCGGTTGCAACAGGCGGGCTTTATTTTGATAATGTCACATTGACGTTTGAGTGTTGACATAAATATAAACCACAGCGTATAAAACAACTGCGCGTAGTGTTGGATACGAAATAACAATTCTTTCAGTATATATTTACCAAATTAAGAATATACCTCCCTAGCTCATTTCCCAATCTTTTTTTAAGGATCCTGAGATACTAACGATAATCTTAAAATGTAGAACATTTTTAATTGACTCAGACTCAGAGTGTTTATAACCGGAAGTGTCTATTCTTTACAAAATAAAAACTTGTTTCGTTTTTTTATTCTCTGGGCTTGCTAGTTTTATAAAATTGAATATTGCCATATGAAACATTTTCAGGATTCTCATTTTTTTAGGAGGATATAATAAGAAAAATAATAAGATAGGTTCAATTCGAAAGATATAATCACTATAAAAATGCTAAATACCAAATAATATCTAAATTTATAGTAATAACCATCTACATTTTGAACTTATAGCCAACAAACACTTCAGCAGCGCTCTGTTCTTGACATTCTTGACAGGTCAAATCAATTTTTGTAACAAAAAAAAACGTGCGATTGGAGACGAGGCGAACGCGTGAAGAGTGGTCAAGTGCGGTGCGTATTTACGGCACGGCGCGGCTGTCCCCACGTTGCCGCTTGTGTCTCTTATCAATAATTAGACACACATAAATAGTTCATCTTGTTATTCTCGTCGCATATATCGCGGGTGACGGTCGAGAGGTCGTTGTGGTGCTGTGCTGATGAAATCAACCGTAATTCTAGAAGAAGTAGTAAATAAATTAGATCACGTCTCCTTACCACTAACCACCAGAATGCCGAACATCAAAGTGTTTAGCGGGAGCTCCCACCCCGACCTAGCCCAAAAGATCGTCGATCGTCTGGGCATCGATCTAGGAAAAGTTGTAACCAAGAAGTTTAGCAACATGGAAACATGCGTGGAAATAGGTGAATCTGTGCGTGGCGAGGATGTTTACATTGTGCAGAGTGGCAGCGGTGAAATAAACGACAATCTGATGGAGCTTCTAATTATGATTAACGCGTGTAAGATTGCATCGGCATCTCGAGTGACAGCAGTCATCCCGTGCTTCCCATACGCTCGACAAGACAAAAAAGACAAGAGCAGAGCGCCGATCACGGCCAAACTCGTCGCCAACATCCTGTCTGTCTCTGGCGCCGACCATATCATCACAATGGATCTCCATGCGTCTCAAATCCAAGGATTTTTCGACATTCCTGTGGATAACCTCTTTGCTGAACCGGCTGTGCTGAAATGGATAAAGGAGAACATTCCCGACTGGAAAACGAGTATTGTGGTCTCACCTGATGCTGGAGGAGCCAAGAGGGTCACATCTATTGCTGATCGTCTGAATGTTGAGTTTGCTTTGATTCACAAAGAGAGAAAAAAGGCTAATGAAGTTGCCTCCATGGTACTAGTTGGTGATGTAAAAGACAGAACAGCCATCCTGGTAGATGATATGGCTGATACTTGTGGAACAATTTGTCATGCTGCAGAGAAACTGATTGAAGCTGGAGCCATCAAAGTGTATGCTATACTCACACATGGTATCTTCTCAGGGCCTGCGATCTCAAGGATCAACAATGCATGTTTAGAAGCTGTTGTTGTCACAAACACAATACCCCAAGAGAGGCACATGCAAGATTGCCCTAAAATCCAGTGTATTGATGTGTCTATGATGCTCGCAGAAGCTGTGCGACGTACACACAATGGCGAATCTGTTTCCTACCTATTTTCTAATGTTCCATATTAGTATAATTTTCATTATTTTTACATGATATTTTACTTTTAATATAGGTGAGTGTTATGATTTGTATCATAAGATTACGAAGGCATGTTAATTGTAACATTAAATGCTATAATAGCTTCAGTAAATCTTAGTGTTACATTTATTTGTTATGAAATGCATATTAGTTGATGTTGAGCTATGAAAGTGGAGGAAGAAATTAATTATATTGGAGCCTTGTTCTTTACCCTCACTTATGGGGTGTAAACATAACCAAGTAAGTAATAAACTGTTATTAAGATAATAAGACATATTATTTAAAGATAATCATCCTATTCATGCTAAAATATGTAAGGTTTTTACAACAATAAAATCCAAGGACATGTACAAAAAGATTGAACATATTTTTTTGTATACCCTCACTTAGAAGTGAAATAAAGTCAATTTTTTACCGTAGCAACAGATAGTGCTCACTGTATTGGTAAAGTTTTGCAGTTTTTTTTTCTAGTTATTCAACATTTTGTGGTTAAACATTTCATTCCATTTAACCTATCAAGTTGAATATTAGGTCTGCATTTACATTTTAGCTATAAACTCCAACAATTATTCTCTGTGAACCTCACCAAAACATTTTTATTAGAAAATGATTTATTAGATTAAAATAAAAGACATTTTTAGTTATTAAACTTATGTCTATCTATGTATTTTTATATGCAGCAGGAATATCTAGCTAAAATATTTATGTTGGGTAGTGAATTTGAATGAATTTTTGGGATGAAATGGCATACAGTTGCAAATTCATCTAATAAATAATTTAACTGGTCAGAATTATCATGTTATCAAGTAAAAATGACCAAGTTATCTAACATGTAATTATGATGTCTCAAAAAATTATCATCATTGTGATAACTAAGGAAATGTTCAAACAATAGTTAGCATTTCACCAACTGTGATAATTGTTTACAGTTTAGTATTGAACTTACCCAACACCTGTGAATTATAACCTCTAAGCTAAAGGTTTTATAATGTGTATATCAGCAGAAATGTACAAAATCATTGATATTTACTTGAAAACAGCCTGCTGCATATTATTTTAATCTTTTGTTTTTTTATCAGCTAGATTTAAGTTGTTTGTGTTACAACTATGTAGCAATAAAAATGTATTAAGTTTTTCTTTTTTGCAATAACTCCACTGAAATTCAAATAAACTGATGAATTCAATCATTGTTAACAAAATTAGAAATTGTTGTAATCATGTATGATACTGGCTAATCATTATCTCTCAAAAGCCGTGTAATCAAAGGCTACTGTTATAATTGGCAAGAAATTTAAATTTCGAAGTATAGTGATGTATAAAATGCCTCATATTGTATATTTTTTTCTAAATTTATATAAAAGTTATGTATATTTGGTTCTAATACCTACGATTAAGATAATAAAAAGGATTTGACTAATTGATTTTTTTTATTTGACTGAATTATAAATCATGAAATTGAACTTTAATGACCCAATGAAACATTGAGATTTAACCTTGGAATGCCGTGATGTTACTGTGGGCCTGAGTTTAAAATAAACTCAGTCTATGAATGAAAAAAAAAAGTTACGTCACAGGTGCGTCGTCTACGCCCCACTTAAGGACATTACACACTATACACTTCACTTCATTCTGTAATTTTCATTCATGCGCGAGTTACGTAATGAATATAGTTCTATTTCATTGATAAAATATCTTAGAAATACGTTAATTACAATATTATAGTTTACATTACGAAATTAAATGAGTAGTGGGTTTCATGTACCTAACTTAACTTTGCTACAGTATCACTCAGTTCGACTAAATATAATAATTTTACTACAATAATAATTGCCCAATGTCCATTTATTTCATGTTCTTTTATCTTTATTGTCACTTGTATGCGAACATGTTATGTCATGGCAGTCGTAACGTTATAATCTAACCAAATATAAGATTAGGACTGCTATGATTCAGCTTTCATCGTATGTTTTCAGACTGCGCGGTTGCAAAAAAAAAACATGGATTAATTAGGTGGTTGAACTACCTACTACATTATACACTTGTAACTACCGTTCTTTATGTCGCTCAGTCGAATAAAAAACTGATTAGGTAGTTTTCTTTGGTTTTTATTTTTTGATTACATTCTTGTCTAAACAATGTTGGTGAAAGTATGTGTCGCTGAAATCGGTCATAGTGAAAGGTTTCATTCATATCAGTGCAGCTGTTTATCAATCGAATGATAAAACTTTTCCTTCTCGAACCGCGTGGCTGATAAACGTCGCCTTACTAGCGTACTAGTAGTGCTTTGCTCTCCGTAGAAAAATGCCGGCAACTTGGCCTAGAACACTTCTTGAAAGCAACGACAGAATAACTGGACTTAGTAAGTTACCTGGAGTTTACTGGAGTTAGTTACCTGCTGACCAGATCAATGAGACTTTTCAACCAGACCTAAAATGAACATTAACATAATACTACATAATATTAAGCTATTTCGTTATGAGTGTATCGAGACCACAACACTTTGGTAAACTGCTGTGCATACCGTACCTAACCGTAACATTGGTTCTTTGTGCAAACCTAATGGGTTTATAGGGTTTTACTATTCAGGCATGCTTAGATTTCTGTTTCTTAATAATTTTATTTAAATTTACTGAGATTTTTTTTCACTTGAAATACCCAATAAAATACCACTGCTTTCCGTCACCCCCTAAGATCTCTTGTTATTCGACGCTAAAAATATATTTTTATTTAAAGTTACTTAGCAATAAAAAAATACTGTAAACCATCGTAAGATTACGAGTAACGTGCTGTAGGTACCGTTTTAAATGATAACCCCAATTGATACAATGAACGGAAAATGCCTATCTGAGACATTATACTTTGTTCAAGTGCCTATTGTAAGCAGGACAAAAGAGGTTTGGGGTTTAGACATGTGCCAAAGTTTATCTCGGACGGTGCCCTGTCTTCGCAAATATTTTTGGGGCTTATAACTCTTTCTTTTCATGGTTTAATGATGGTCAAGTCCAGCTTGGAGGCGTTTGATAGAGTATAATATTTAACCAACACTTTGTATTAAATTTCTGAGCTGAAAATCTGAATGATCCAGGATTGGCGCGAATCATACATATCTACTGTTGCAGAATAAATCGAAGATAAAAGCTCGTGCGTTTCTATAGGTCCAAAAAAATTGTCCCCGGTTTTTTTCTCTCCTAACTAAGACAAACTTTACTTTGTGTTATTCATACCTACCTAACGATGAGTTATGACCTTCTTACATCACAGTACAAGTGTATCAATATGAAAACTGACCCTAAGGTCACGGGCCAATGATGTAAATTGTTTGTCAGTGGGTGCGTCCACTTGATACACATCACATACATTATTATATTACATACAAACATGGGTAATATTCGATCTAGACATCTAAACCCTTGGTTTTATACGATACACAATTTCACCGACATTAAAATTAAATAATATTAATTCAAATGATCTAGATATGTCGTATCAAGTGAAGCTTGGGCATTTGAATCTGGCTGGAACTGGAAATGAATGAAATAAAAACTAGGGGGCATTTTTTTGGAGTAGGTATGTAGGGAATTTATAAAAAAAAAAGTATGGCAAAGGTTGTTACTTGTGAGGCAAAGTAGTAAATGAGGAAGTTGGCATATTTCCGTGAAAGTTTTGTTATTAGATTACATGACATTGAGAAATTATGCTTCCGTATTTTTTGAAGGTCTGTCGATAGAACATTGGTGTCCTGGCACAATCTGGCTCCATGCAATCATGGCATTTGAATTCAAGGTTAAAGTAGTTATGCATAGACAAAACAGAAGTTGCCGATTTGTTTTTCTATTCAAATGCCTTGCCTATTTGTAAACAAACTTGGCACAACTTTTTACGGAGAAAATACTCTTGAAAAATTATTAACTGTGAACAAAATTAATTTTAAGCGTTATATGACTGTTATTTTGTCTTTAAACGACATTTATTTAATGTCTGCTTTACATATTTGAAATGGCGATAAAAGAACTTAAAGATATTGGATCTAAATATGGAACGCAAGAAAAAAAAACTTATACGCTATCCGTATTGTTTGTCATTTGCAAAATACAATAGACTTTTATTGTGAAGTTATTAACCTTAATTGACTCCAATAACTTAAATATTGATAAACCGAAAGTCCAGAGTATCTTGGATGTTACATCACATAGATATAAAGCGTTTAAAATAAACCTGATAAAAATAATCGTGTTTGTAATCAGCCAGTCTATTAAGTGCTTATCACTGCTGTTTTGATTCTAGCACATTCGGAAGTAGACTGAAGTAGTTTATGGATTAGCGACGGCGGGAATCTCTGTTTGAGATCACTTATATGGTTGACGCTTATTAATTAAGTTTGACTCATGTTATAGAAATCCCTGACAAATAAAATATTAGGTTTAAAAAATTACTTATATAAAATGGAGCAAATGTACCTACCTACCTACCTAGTACAAAAGTACCTATCCTGAAAAAATATGGTAGGTAATGTGACGCGTTGCAAACCTATAACCAATATTAATTAACAGCAGTTAACATTCTTACGTACTTAATTAGACAGCCTCGTTGTGTTGAGTTTAATCTCACTCTCGCTAACTTTTTCTCAGTAAAATATTTTTTTATCAACTTCAGCCGATTTTAGAACTTAGATTTTGGCATCGTTTATCCGGATGACCGTAGAATGTACGGTACTAAAGCGGGACACATGGTAATTAGGGTAATCATAATACCCTTGGCTTATTACCACAGGCGGAACGTAAAACATAATAAATAGTTAAATAATTAATTCAACCCAATAATGTCCCGCTGCTGGGCAAGGGTCTCCTACAGTAATGAGGGAGGCGTAAAAACTCAAAACATCTTCATTGATAACTAAAATAACTTTACTATTTTTTAGTCCGTAATAGAAGGTGCGTAAAGACAAACAAAATTGCGGACTTGGCCTTGCCAATATGTCATAGGATCATATCCATTACATAGTTATTTATCACACGACAAACATGGCAATATTTACATGTTCTCACAAATTTGTGACGTCAATGATGTTACGATCATCTTCTAGATGTAGAAAATACTAAGAACTATAGAAAATATTATTTAAAAAAATTATGCATAATTTATATTAGACTACTTAGCTTTTACCCGCGTCTTCGTCCGCCACCTGAATTTTCCCATGGAAATGCGTCATTCTCCCGGGGTAAAAAGAAGCCTATATCCTTTCACGGGTATCAAAATATCTCCATTGCAAATTTCATGCAAATTGGTTCAGTAGTTTAGGCGTGATTGAGTAACAGACAGACAGACAGAGTTACTTTCGCATTTATAATATTAGTATGGATAGTATGGAAGTATGGATTACTCTTAACATAGACAGGAGATTGGTAGCTTGCCTGGTATGTGGTAATAGGCTGGGCCTCTATTAGGTACTTGCATCTCTGCCTACACTTTCGGGTAGGCATAATAGGAATGATATGTATGTACCTATTTATGTGTGTATTAATGTTTTAATACCTCGTAATGGTCATTACTATTCTCCTCATCAGATCTCTGTAGAAAAAAAGGCGATAAATACCTTCATACCGTACCGTATCTGACACAATGGATCGTTTGAACTTAGGTAGGTACCTACTTAAACCACAGATTACTAACATAATAATATAGTAGGTACAGAACAAGAATGTTAATTTTTACCCGTCTATGGCAATGCAAAAAGGAGACTTATGCTTACAATCTCTTTGAATCCTAAATAATTTCCTGATAAAGATGTATCGAAATTTTCACACCTTTGGCTATTTTATTTTGATACATTTTGTGACTGTGCTTATATATCCAGCACTGGTGACTTGTGACTAAAATATGGATATAACTTTATCAGAATGAGAAGACAAATGAACCTGTTATCTGACCAATAAAGACGATCTTTAAAAAAACCTTGACTCAGTAGGAAGGCCAGGATAATATCGATAACATGTTCCGATTAGATTCAACAAACGTTACGTACAAATAGGAACTTAGATTCACAACTATAGTACCTAACTTATTGTTTTATAACTTTACGTTGGTTGCATCCGTATTAAAAGAGTAAGTAAAAATGTAACACTCAAATATACAAATGTTTTACCATTGTTATTGTTTGTTCAATAGAATAAAGGTTAATTTTAAATTTGAATAGAAATGTTAATATGCTTGAATCAGGAATGGACCTGAAAACTCTGGATCACCGGTGGGATAAAGCTTTAGGATATTTTACTTTGGGAACACAGGGTCTCCAAATATTTGAATAAAAACAAACAATGAATGCGTATTCCTATAAGTATATAGCAACGATTTACACCGGCAAGCTTTTCGAATCTCTAACGATAATTGACACAGCCAATTGTTACACACATTCCTTTCTCTATGGGAACTTCAATGGGAAGATAGAGCGGTATTTAATTTATGAGCATATAGGTAAGTAGGTACCTACTTAGGTTAAAGTGAAGGTGACCGTCATTTTTTGTTGGCACACATGTAAAGGCTATTTTGTCAATAGCTGTTAAAATACTAGGAATATGGACTTTTTGTCTAGTTACTCTTAAAGCTTAAATTTAAAAACCTTACCTGGTCCAATCTTCTTTACGTATGTGTATGGACGGACTATCAAAAGTCCAATGGCATAGACAGTTTTTAGTAGGAACCGAGTAATTAAACTGGGTGTCAAATACAAACACATTTAGGTACCTACTCTCAATTTTTGGTGGTGGAATAATATAAAGCCTGACTAGGTAACTAAGTAAGTAAATAAATATACATCATACATTACTTAGGTAGGTATAGGTACCTACCTAATATTGAGATTTTATTATGGGAAGCAACATCTTTCTATAGTGTTTATAAAAACTAAAACATCTGTGAGAACGGCCTTGTTATCTAGACAGTGAAAAATACCTAGTATTAACTGTAAGATAACAAGCAATGAATCAGGTGATTAGATAGAAATATAAACAGAGTACAGTATTTCTTTATGCAGTGCGTGTATGACGTATTTTTACCTGATTTTCATTAAGTAAGTATTTTGTTAATTGAGCGAGTTAATGAGTAGGTTAGTAGGCCAAGGACTTTCAATCAGTCAAACCCCTATTACTTTTATAGAATTCTTATCAACAAATCGGCCCTTTACTTCGGGGCGACAACACACGTTTAAGTATGTACGATAACGACTACCCCATGATGAAAATTACATTAAGCAATAGGGCAGGCTCGTCTCTATAGAAAAAACTGTCTAAGATAGGTATAACTGAATAATATAATCAAATTATTATCATTCCCTACGGCCACTATCTGAAGATAATGTTATTGAGAATGACCAAATAAAGCAACATTCGATTGTCAAAGAATAACTTGACCGGCTTCACGTTTCTTTACAAAATTACGTAAATTAATTAGAAATAAAGGACGTTAGAAACTGGATCAAATATCGTATGACGGAGTTTCACTTAAAATGCTTACAACCTGTAAAAAGACCTTCGAATCGTAACAAGTCAGCACAATATTTATTCGTACGATAAGACCTACGTAATAAGCAAAAGTAATAAGAGATGTGACACGACAACGATCGAGTTTCTTGACGCAACTCGATACCCTCCCGACCTCTGAAACTCCCACCGAGCTAATAATAAGATAAATAAATTACAAATATGTTTGTGCAAAAATATTTGTCGTTAAATGAAAGTAAATACGTGTTTACTGTAATCGTAATCGTCTTAATTATGTTCTGTTGCAAATAAACTGTTGTTTTATGCATGGAAAAGTTAATCAAGCAAATAAAATAAACATTTTAGATAAGTTAGCTCAATTTGATGTTTGTATTGCATATGCGTGCGTGAGAGAAAGCATGTTATCGTGGTATTCTGAAAATTGTCTGTGGCTACTGATAAAAATGATCTTTTACTAGTTTATTCTGATATTTAATATTCATAGTAAATAAAATCTAATTTTAATGGTGAACAAACTATTTTTCTTCACGGCAAAACAGAGCGATTTGATAGTGGGTCACAGGATTTCTATCATCAATTTATTGGGGACCTTAGACCACAGAGAAGATTGATAGGAAGAATTTACTTTTAAGTTCTCAATAGGCTGGTTGTAACGTCATGTAGTTTTATAAAACAAGGATAAGAGGAAAATTATAAAGCCGGTCACTTTATGTAAATGTAGTTACATACTTATTTAGATATAGGTAGTTGGTACCTATACCCAAAAGGGAGTATGTAGTTGGTTGGTACCAGTATAAGGACCGGATGAAACGGCCTAACGGAGGGTTATCCTGTAGATAACAGTAGGTACTGGAAGTATTTAGGTTAACAGCCTTACCCACCTATAGGAAGCTTGAGGGTAGCATACAGCACCTAATCCCAGTATTAAAAAAATATATATCCGTTATATTATAATGCGAAGAATTACCTACTTAAACTTTATTATTATAATTTTCTAAGTTTTAAATAACGATATCAAATAGGTACCTAAAGTAAGTCATGGAAAAACAATATATCAAGTTCCGTGTCTCAGTAGGCTGTTTGTGCTAAAAAAGCTGCAGACGTGTCATTGACTTAATTTTTCCATCCGATCCGCCATATTGAATTTAAAACCGGTTAGTTACTAATCTGTTACTAGCCGAATAAAATGATAATAATATCGTTTGACCGAATTTTATTCAGTGTTTAGACTAGAAAAGATAAAATATAATGTTTCTGCAAATGTTTTCTATAAAATCAATTTATTAATAGCATTTTATCGCGATACTTTCATACGGGCCTAACTACAAGACACCTGTTAATGGCGGTCATTGACCCTTAATTGCACTTGTTTCCCTACCACTTCAAGAAAAGATAATAACAGTGGTGTTCTAATATAAATTTAAGTAGGTAGGTATATGTATATTTTTGTAATTTGGTCGTCTCAAGAACATTATGCAATGTTGAAAAAACTTATCCATCCTTGCCTCGCCTCTTTTATAACTGAAGGACTCAAGTTTTAATAAGTCCCACGTGACGTAAAATCTATTCTTTTTTAACTCACATATAAGTGAAACAAGTAAGGAGGAGAAACCAGAACCATTCAAACTAATTTATGATTTATTTTATGCCTATTAAAATCGTACCCCAACCAAATACTATTGGCGTAAAAACGATGACCTAATGGCCGCATGGTACCTAAACACATTTTGCGTTGGTATGTCAAAGTGCGTTTGTCCTTGAAAATAAAAAAAAGTCGAGGTCAGTGGGCCAAACGTCACTTTTTGGACAAATCGTAAAAGGAATAATACCTCTAGTTACATATATTGAATGCCTTATAAGTTGTTATTTAATCAAATTATCGTACGTATTAGATGCTGTGTATTTTTCATAAATATTTAAGTACCTACCTACTATGCACACTTTGAACTTAATAATTCCTCAGTCTCTGCAAAAAACAATACACCTAATCTTTTTAAAATATTTCCTATTTCCTGACGAACGAGTTATAAATAACAGACGTATTTAATTAATCAAACCGGTAATACATACATGATTGCTTAAATACGCATAAACTTATTCTTAAAACAACGTAATAAAAACTGACCGAGCTACGTTACCGATTTAAAAACATTCTTACATCAGGCGAAATCATTTTGTATAGATTTTTTGCTTTGTTCAGAATCAGGTATCTTTAGTGACGCCTACCTGGCAGGAGGCGCTTTGTCACTGAATAGCAGTTTGTAGAAAAAACAAATATTGATTTATATTGAAGAACTTACCTACCTACTGTATTCTTTATAATTAACCTTTGCTTTCAAAATGTATATTGGGCAAGGTGTTCTGCTACGCGGAAACAAAGTATTGATCAGTACCGGGAAATTTCGGAACAGGGTAAAAGCTTTTGTTATAGGATAGCAACAGGCAGAAGTCTTTACCTATTGCTTTAAAAGGTTTACAATAATTGTGAACGAAACAGCACAGACGGACGGGACAGATACACTTTATTCGACGTTCCTACTAATCAAGTACCTATGCCAGAAAGAGTTATTTTGCATCAGATGGCCCCTACATTTTTAAAACAAGACCTTTGTAAATTACTTAAGTAAGTTACCTACCTATTTACCTACAATAAAAAGAAATTCTATTCGCAGTCATGAAAATGCCTTATTTGTCCCCACTGACCTTAGCCTAATTTTCTCAGTAGCTACGGAACAAGGTTGAGATCTTTTCCGAGTGATAATAAATGCATTAACTACAAAATTTTACCATAGCAGAAAAAGCGCGCGGAATGAAAATGCAGATATTTTTATAGGTTCCTATGTACCTACCTACCTCCTTTTGGCTTGAATGTATGCCTGACTCACGCTATGCTTACTTTTCAAGTCAGGCAATGTGGATTATTGTTTGGCATTTGATGCGGAATAGCTCGAAGTCACAGTGACGTGTCCCATTCATTGGCTATGTTATCAATTGAATCACACATGCTTGGAAGTCTTGAATGGTTTTTATGCTATGGCTATTTTAAATTTTGTACATCGCTTTTTCGATAAGGTGATCGTACGGGATAAACCATTGAGTAACTAAGACTCAGACTCTACATAATTCATACACTGTAACTTTTATATTAGGTACAAATACGTACATACAAGATATCGTGCTTTTTTTCTTATGGGGTATTCAAATACCAAATAGTTACTTCCCAAGAACGCATTACTTTTCTAGCTAGAAATATTCATTTGACGGTTAAAATGCCTATCTACTCACAAAAATAGATATATTAACATCCTAAGCTGGCAGACTAAACTTTTTTATTTAGTGGAAACAACATCTCATATAAGAATAATGTTTACGTAACATAAATAATGTATGTATATGTTCCGGTTTTATAAATTAAATATTCATTGAGGTGTATTTACATTGTATTTATCGGAAAAACTAAAATAGCTTGTCGTATACCTACTTCACGAATAATAAGACAGTTTCTTGCGATGGTTGCGCAATGGCGAGCTACATTTTATTGACTTTCTGAAACATGAGGCCTTGAAGAACTAAGACGGTTATTTTAATACAAAAGGCACTGGACTTAAGTCCAGATATTTAAGGTCAAAGGTTTTGCAGATGATTTTGTAAAATGCATATAAAGTTAACGCATTGAACGACATTGAACTGCGCTTTGCGGGTAGCTAAAATTTGATTCCCGGGCGAAATTACTAGTTCATAGTTACTTCTAAAAGTAAGATTTACGTTAAGAAGGCACATCTATTTCTTTTAAAGTATGGTGAATACTCTAGTCATGTTTTAACTTTTATCTAATTTTCAACTTCAATGTTAACTGAGCCCGCTTGTTGTTGAACGCATTTAGCGCCATCTGTGACAATCAACTCACATAAGGATTTAGTCGATCGTAGTGAATGTCCCACTCAAGTCGACTAAAATTCTGATTCAGTTTTAGTAGTCGTCTAAACAACAATTCAACATTCCAAAATAAGATAGTAGTTTTTATCTTTTAACAAATAGCTTTGGTAAATATTTTTCACGTTTCGATGAATTACATAGAAAATTCAAGATGTAATCTTTATACGGTTTCTCCTTCCCTCATATTATTAACCTACTAGCTGACCCGCGCAACTTCGCTTGCGTCACATTAGAGAGAATGGGTCAGAATTTTTCACGTTTTTATTACACTTTTTATTGTTACTTTGCTCCTATTGGTCGTAGCGTGATGATATAAAATATGCTTTTTTTCACAAAAATATTCTCAAAATTATTTATATCTCCTAATATAACGAAGTCGCGCTAAGGCATATCCGTCATTAAAACAGTTGCCATGACAACGGAATTTTGTTGATTCAATTGTCATTATAAATTGATTATTCGGGACTTAGTTCGCCACCTTAATTTTCCCGGAAAATGCTTCATTTTCCCGGGGTAAAAAGTAGCCTATGTCCTTTCTCGGGTATCAAAATATCTTCATACCAAATTTCATGCAAATTGGTTCAGTAGTTTAGGCGTGATTGAGTAGCAGACAGACAGACAGACAGACAGAGTTACTTTCGCATTTATAATATTAGTATGGATTGCTGAACTCCAGTGAACTTAAGTTGTTGAGGTTTTGTGATCGAACCGTTTGGCATTGTTTACAATTTGTTAAAGCGATTTACGAAAGCAGTAGATTAAGATTTAAGGCCAGTTACAGTCTAGATAGATAGTTAACTTATCAAGCGGATTATTAAAGATTATAAACTCTTGCGACTTGTACCTACACATAATTTTATAATGCAATGCATTTTAGACTGACTGGAAAAATTTCATCCCTGGGCCACGGTCGAGGCAATTCGATCGAAACCTCAGGTCCCGTAGACGAGTATCACGGCTTTTAAATTTTCGATCGCGTTGCCAACCCTTTGTTTTATAATATTGTCCAGTTTACTGTGCATTGTGAATTCATCCACAAGCCAAAAAATTGGCTAAGAAATAAAACCTCTTGGTTATGTAGTTAAGTTTATTATACACTTAATGGGGGTGGTGGTGGGCCTGTGCGGCGGCCTTCCTCATCTGTACCAACACGTTGCTGAGCTCTTCACGCTTCCTCTTGGCACGGATGTGTGTGCCCAGGCGGCGCTTCAGGAACTTCAGTGCACGCTTGTCTTTTGACACCTGAGGCAAGAATATTGTTATTGAATGGATAGGCTAGACTATAGTAATAGTGGTTAAAACTATGTGTGTGGATACATCTCTGAATCATTTGCAATAGGCCAATGATGATGATGACATCTTTGATGTAAACTATTTTGTTTATTGGGATTTTGTAATAGTATAATCATTTTATTTTAATTTACTTGTTTCTAGAGGTTTGAATAAAGCAAGGTAAGTATGTAGGAATTTTAGCAAATGGTTTGGTCACTGCCTACATATATGGAAAAGGTGTCTTTTTATGTATTGGTTCTGGTTTTTATTTTGCTACTTTAAAAATACTCAAAAATACTAAAACATTGTCTAAGGTATTGGCAATTCTTTGGTAGATTTACAAATGGAGAGAAACCAGAAAACGTGATGCAGTGAAATTCCAACATGTATATAGGTGCTCTAATTATTTTGAACGGAAAATAAATGAATTTTCTAAGAAAATCTCAAATCAAAACATAAGACTAAAACTTTGACTAAGGCAAGTGTTAGGATAGCATTAGAGGCCCCATAATCAGTAACTGCTAAAATATTCTTCAATCAGTATAAAATATTACCCAGATACCAAATCCCTATTGATCCTCTTTTCATAATAATTCAATATGGTATTGGGCATTTGTCTTCCATTCCATCTCACTTGATGGAAGACATAGATGTTCCATGTCTATTTAAGATATACCCATGAATTCTAACAATCTAATGGCAGTTAAACAGCCCTTAGGTTAATGCAAGTTATGCAAGTGTGTAAAGTAGTGTTAGAATGTTTTTTTCCTTATGACGTAGGGTCAGCACAATGCAGTGTGT
The DNA here is from genome assembly GCF_050436995.1 of Anticarsia gemmatalis. Taxonomy (NCBI): domain Eukaryota; kingdom Metazoa; phylum Arthropoda; class Insecta; order Lepidoptera; family Erebidae; genus Anticarsia; species Anticarsia gemmatalis. Next base: position 2,723,382 of record NC_134759.1, read on the forward strand.
TATGTACCATATTCATGCTTTCCTTCCTTATGAAATAAGGTTAAATACAAACCTTAAGCAACTCCATAGCCCTCTTCTCATACTGAGCGTGTCCGACGACTTCACGGACCAGGTCGCGCACAAACTTTGAGTGTTTGGTTTGCAGCTGGAAATAATATAAAATTACATTAACTGTCGAACAAGAATTACGTTGAAGAGGTAGTAGAGGTCTCAAATAGGTACCCGATTTAAGATGTTATGCTACCATTGTTATAATATGAAAACAATGAATAAGGATTTTAGCATACCAATATAGTTACTGATATTGTTATTAATTTTGCTTGCACAGGACAGATATAGATACTAGCTTCATAAAGATTAACGAAGACCTAGCGACTACAATGAGGAGTGTAGATAAAGAATTTCTGGTACACTGAACTTGTAAGTATAGGGATACAGAATTCAACAGAGTTATATTGTAAAGTTTTAATTTAGAAGGGCTGAGGACTTATGAATCGCAACTTTCGACTATTGAGAATGTAGTTTGAGCACTGGTAAGATATGAAGACCTTCAAAAACGTGATCTACGCAAATGTACATCGTATTGATAGTGTTCGAAACGCCAACAACAAAACATAACCTCAAAACATAGGTGAATTAATTATACTTACACCCTTTAGCCTGGCGGGTCTGATTTTGATGGCTTTGTCTGTAATACCCTTCCTGCCAGCGGATATTTTGGTAGTTTTGTGCCCCTTTCGGAGACCAACAGCTAACTCAAACCGGGGAGCCATGCTGAAAATAACAAACACACAAACTGTAGTGACAAAATCAATTCACTAACACTTTAACTATACAATAAAGATTTGTAACACACTTCAAAAACTAATATAACTATTTGGATTATATTGATTTTATTCGAATTTATTTTATAAAATTTCTTTACGTACTTTTCGGATTGACAGATCCGACCAAAGAGAATATTTACTGGTTTTAAATTTTAGAGAGGAGCCTTTACATCATACTCTATGGTTGTCATTCTGTCGTTATTTGATTTTTTTAAAAGTTATTATAATGTATAGCTGCAGCATGATCCCGTTTGATAAAATTAGATTAAATATGTCATAAAAATTAATATAATAAAGTAAACTCATACTTAAAAAAAAACATCACACCAAAAAAGTCTTGTTTCAAATTTTATTCGACGAAATCTGTTCCTACATTGACAAGGGACATCAACTGTCTGACTGACGTCTGACATATCAAACTTATCAATCAACACGAGTTTGAATATACTTTTGATTAAATTTGTTCGATCATAATTATTTAATTTGGGAGAAATTCTCTGGGTTCAGAATCAGAAGTTCATAGGACAAGCTATTATTTTAACTTTTCGCGTAGCTACTTCATCCTAAGCAATGTTTATTCTTAGCGCTGCAGCTAACCTATAAAATTAAATCATCTGTTCATATCTTTCATAATTTTATATATTAAAATGGAAGTTGGTGCCGTAAAACAGGCGTTTAACAATGAGGTGGGTTTATGCACTACCTTAGTAACGCATTCTTTACCGCTTCAGTTGTAAATAACGCGAGAAAAAGCAATAAAATCATAATGCTGTGTGCTACGCAAAATACAAATTTTCTTTATTTCTTTCCAAATCAAGTAACTAAAGCCGGTATCTGTTGTCGTTATTCTTCATTTAAACCACATAACATTGTTTTCAATAGCAAAATATACTAATATATTCTTAAATATATCAAATAAAAAGTTGCTTATTTTTGTCTTTTACAGGTTATTTTACTCAAAAAGAAACTGAATCAAGCTAAAATACAGATAATACATAAACTGACAAGGAAAGCAAAGCAGTTAGTTGAGAAGAAAGCTCCAGATCCTTTGAAAGAGAAACTAAAGAGGAAGGCAGAGTCGGCTGTCAATGAAGTTTTGATTATAAAGGTAAGGAAGTTAAAGAATATATAACTTTATTTTGTATGAATTTTATTTGTTATTATAAATTAATAATACAGTTTGGTGTAAAAAACCCTAATGGGTAGAACATCAGTGTACTAAAAGTCTGCTGGTCATTGAACTTATTACTTTTAGAATGTTTCAATTATATTCATTTTAACTTTCTTGTGTATCTAGTTAAATGGACTAACATTTAGCTGTTTTATTCTATTCAAAAACTTAACGTTCATACTTACCTTATTACTCTTTCATATTTTACAGAAAATCAAACCAAAAGACATAGCAAAATTCATAGTCACACACAAAGGGGAGCTAAAAGACTTTTTAAACAAACCACAAGTGGACAATGACAAAGCATGCGCTAGACTATTGCTACATAAAGCTTTACAAGACAAATACAAATTCATCAGAGCAAGATTCTCCAACGTCCCTATCAAAGATCTTTTCATGTCTCGAATAGAAAGAAAGAAGTTGAAAAAAGAGGAAAAAGAAAAACAGAAGAATAAAAAGAAAGGAAAAGATGCTAAAGTTGTTAATTCTGAAGGTGATTGGAATGTCGAAGATGTTGGTGATAAGGCTATAATAAGTGATGGTGATGATGATGAAAGTTTAAGTGATGAAGAACAAGAGGAATTGGAAAGTGAAGAAGAAATTGAAGCACAGAATAATGAAATAAATTATTCCAATGCAGAAGAATCTGAAACTGAATTGCAAGAAGAAAATGATCATTCAGAAGGCGAATCAGAAGACAACGAAGAAGTAAATGAGCAAGAAGATTCTGAATCTGGAAATTCTGAGCCTGAAGCAGAAGAAATAGAACCTGTAAAACCTGCTTCTAAGATCAAAGCTGCTGTGAAAGATTTACCTAAACAAGAACTCACTATAAAACCTAGAGAAATAAAGAAGAATCCTGTCAAAAAGCCTAAAGATCTTCATAAGAATAAAAACTTAAATGAGAAATTACAGCAAAGGAAATTCAAGAAGGACTCCGATGAACCTGTAGCTGCTAGTAAAATTGTTGATCCGTTCTTTATAACCGCTACTGGTGAGAATTATATGTCCGTGTTTGAGCCTAGAGGTCCTGATGAAGTGAAGGAAGAACATAAGCAAGGTAATAGGAAGCTTAGGAGAGCGGTCATGTTTGGACATGCCCCTAGACCAAAACCTAGACGTGATAACTATAGCAACAATAATGAAAATGGGAACTTTAGAAATAATCGGTTTAATAACTCAGATGACGGGAATCATTTTAGAAATAAGTTCAATAATCGCCAAGATTTTAACGATAAGAAGAATTTCAGTAATGATAGAAAAGGCTTTGGTGATAGAAAAGGTTTTAGTAACGATTTTAATGATAGAAAAAGGTTTAATGGTAAAGGTAATGATGAGAAACCGGAGAAATTGCATCCATCTTGGGAAGCTAAGAAAAAGAAGTCGGGCATTTTACCTTTTGAAGGTAAAAAAATTGTGTTTGATTAATATTTGTTGAAATAAATATTTTTATTTAATGTATTTTTGAGGTTTTATTTATTTCCGTACTTTAACTTACAGGTGTTTTCAAATATCTTATTTGCGTAAGTTTAATTAAGTAGTTTTTATTGTGTCTGATAGATGGCGCTAGTCATGTTGCTCATTACAATATCCCGTGAATAACAATATTGTACTGATTTCAGTTTACCTGCTTACCAAAATTGAAACTTACTATAATTATTTGCAAAAATAAATACATTTCCACTCATATTAAACTCCTAAAAAAATTGTTTTCTTTTATTAAAAACTAAACTTCCTTCGAAAGAGACAATATAGAAAGATAGAGTATAATAAGGTTTTAAGTCGATTTGAGATTTAAACCTGAAACTACCGCGGCTGTCGCATAACGTGATAGGTCGTCAAATTATCTATAGGGAACAAATCTATAGTAGAATCTTGTACAAACAATAACATATTTGCTGAAATCACACCAAAACCGCAGTAGCATTGATATTATAGGTTGTGTACATATCTTGACCTAATTGTGGCTTGAGGAACGCCTCACATAGGTGGTCGCTTCAAGTCGATGTATAGTACGAGTAATTAATTATGATTATGTGGCTTGCATCCAGTTGAAGTCAGGCGTTTATAGTCACTTGCATACGACAGTCAGTGAGTGAAGATAGCTTTCTGAGCGAACTTCATCGCTGATTGTTGGTTGCTCCTTGTATGATGAATTATTGTATTAACCACATTGTCATTTGGCGATTGAAAAGAGTGGCCGTGAGTTTCTTGCTAGCTCTTCTCATAAGGCTTTACTTCTTTCCGAGCTAGTGGTAGATTTAGTATCTGTTTTAACTATCGTGTGTTTACATTCGACCAAAATTAATAAATTGTTTGATTTTTCACACAGTTGATGGGCTTTTATTGATGACCTTAAAGAAGGTTTGTAAAAGTGCATTTATTAGGGTTGTTTGTTACGTAGGCCATTGGATGATTTTTGACTGCCTCTGGGATGCATTGGTTGTAGTTTGGTGTTTTCGGGTTCGAATCCCTGGGCGGGCCATAAAGTTGTTCTTGAGTTTTTTTTATCAAGTAGGTAATTTATTCTTAATGAGTGTTGTTCTCGTATGAGAGTGCTGGAATAAAGAAAATCTATATTGTGCACACTTATCACACTCGGGAACTAAACGAAGTCCTGAACCATTGGCTGGTTGCAATATAATTGACCGCAGCAACAGCAAAGAAAGCATTTTACTTACCATAACCTATTTTATCGATTTTATTAGAAGAAATCTAGAAACAAACTCAATTCATAGCACGGATTACACAAAAATTCTGAAAAATAAATGAAACCATAGCTTTCCCGCCAATTTTCCTTCGGCAATCATAAATAGCATTGGTCAAGACAGTACTATAGTAGCAGTGTGTATTGCTTTCCGTTCCGTTATCGCCTCCGCGCCAGTATTGCACTCCCCAGTCGTCGGCGACTCGTAATGAAGCATTTCTCACATGTGACGCGATTTACGACAATACAACCGTACGGCTAAATTGCGAATGTTGCTTGAATGCACGACACGGCGCCCAATGCGGACATTTTGCAAATACCAGCGTAACACCTGGATTGTTACTTAGATTTGGCCGATTTATAGCGGCTATTGTGTGGTATTTACATATTGCCGTGTAAAGGTATCTGGGTTGGTATTTTGTAATAATATTAATAGTGGTCTAGGATTCTTTGAGTCGTTGTTGACATAACTTTTTATCGTTTGTAATGTTATGTACCGCGTAGAAAGCATCTTGAAATTTTAAATGTTTTGAAACTTAAGTACCTTTCCAAATTACGGTTGGTGGGCAGTTTTGGTGGCCACTATTTAATACATAGGTAGGTATCGTAAAATAGTTTTGAGCTAAACGACTACTTTCTGAAAGTGCCATAAAACTAGAACCCTACTCAGTTTCAGAACTTTGGCCTATAACTAAAATCTGTTCATTTATCGTTACAAGACTATATAACCAACATCAACCTAAACAAACATTACCATTTAACATTCAGATATTATGGCTTTAAATGCGTATTTAAATGAGTAAACACGTATAAAAGTATAAATGGCGAGTCGACCGTCCTACAATTTTCTATTCACCGCCTTTTCACGTTAGAATGAAACTTAACAAATCAAATAAGGAAAAACCCCATAAAATCTCGTGGGTCGTGACAGATATTTGCATTTACATCTGGGCACCCTTTGCAAACTCAACTGGCGGAAAAACGTCAGACGGTGTAATGAACACTATTTTTAACTGTGCCTTTTGATATAAAAAAAGTAAAGCGCTTTGTCATTGGCTATAAGAACTGTTCTTTATTTGAAACGGTTGAGATGCATTCGGTTTATTTTATTCTTTATTCTCTCTGGCCTCCGCGTTTCCTGTTATAATTTAAGAATATTATTGGTTAGCTAAAGTTGCATAGAGATTTCGTTATTATGATAAAATCAGAAAAGTGTGCGAGTTACATTACTTACAATGTCATACAGAAGTATAGATATAGTTAAAACAGCTTTGGTTAAGGTGCTCTGATATATTTTAACGAATTGAAAAGTTTTACTAAATCATTAGTCAAAATTACAAGAACAATATTAAAGTATTCGTTGCCATAAAGTGAGAAATAGAAAGTAGGTTGTTAGGTATATCTATCGTTTCATTGTCTATATTTACTAACTACTCTCGTGAGACGCTCCTTGCTAATTTGGCTCATTGGTCGTCAAAGGCTCGGTGGGTTAGGCAAGCTTAGACATTCCATAGATGTGTGCTAGTAATTATGTATTGTGTGGCTACAAAGGCCACATACTAGCATTACAGCTGAGCGTCTCTGTGGTTTAAAAGGCAGGTAAGAAGACTGCAGTTTCTTCTCAATGAAGATAACAATCGTTTTTCTCTGGCTGTGTCTAAACGGGAAGAAGGCTTGATTTTATCTATGCATTTATTTATGACGGTTGTTAAGTTAGGTTAAATTCATTTTTTTAAAGACAACACCCGCGCTGTCAGTTGCTCTTGTGTCACGGGGATTTTTACATACATAACAACGGACACAAAGTACAACCAGACCCGAAACTATTTGTGGATCGCGCAAATAATGTAATTGTTTCGTATGGGCATCGAACCCACGACCTCCCGACGCAATGGTAGCGGTTCGCCGGTAACTTTAACCACTGCGCCACAGAGACCTTGACGCAAGTGAGACTCCTGACCACATGAAAGAAAGATCAGACTTGCTTCACTTACAGGCTACTTAATACTTTCCTACATCCTGTATTTCTCCCGAGCAATACCAGTTACAGAGAGTCATGACTCCCTAATCCTGTACAGCAGAAGTCATAAATACAGATAACAAACAGCTTAAACACGAACATAATATTAAACTGAACGTTCACAAGCTAATATAACGTGTACCAAGATTTGTAATACAGACGTTCGCATACAGGTGGCATTGCATACGGAATTTGTAATACCGAGTGTCGCCCACGACGCGGTGACCTGCCATTAATTTGTGTGCAGCGTTGATTCAACACGGGAATGCTTAATTACATACCAACACAGCACTTAACAGATGACTTGAAGCGATTTACGACGCCATATTGGATGGGTTGAGTGATGGCGGGTGTAAAGAGGTTGCATGTTAGATCATCTCTGAGATAGAGTAGAATAACTTGGTGCTGGCCAGTTTTAAATGTGAACTGTCAATTTCAAATTTAGAATTCTAGTGACGTGAAACTTCAAACTTGTTAGCTTGCAAATACTTTTTCAGGCGTCTATTAGCTACTAGCCGTTAGTTTTGTTATAACCTTCGAAGATTATAGGAGACATCTTGCATCGGTAGATCTCAACAACACGGCAACATAGATAAAAAAGGTTTCCTAGCGGCTCATCCAATTAGCTGGTTGGTATGCTCACGATTACGATGTTAGTTAATATGTCTGCTTCATAGTGACTAACAACATAATCTGGAACTAATAAAACTATATGAAGAAGCAGGTGTGTAAATTTAATTTTTGCTTTACCTTGCAAAGCAGTAATGCCAGTCGGTTTAACATAAAGAATGTAACATACTGAATACCATTTATTAAACAATACGAGTAGTTTTTACACGGCTATCGATGCGGAGGCTATAATTTAGCCGTCAGTGCATGGCGGGCGGCTATCAATCGAGGGGTTGCGGGGATTGTAGAACTATATCCTATCTTTGTCTGTGGTTTTAAACTTTTATATAAACGGTCACTGGTGGGATTTTAAAAAGAAAGATATATGATGTAGTTTAAAGTGGAAAATAGAAGTTTGTTTGCAGTGAAGTGCAGTTCCTAATCCCCGTCGAAGCAGGGGAGGGTGGGTAAAATAAAGAAACATTTTTCAAATATGAACAGAAGTTTGTGAAATTGCGAAGTTTTCCTCATTCAGTTAAATGTTTTCAGCATCTCCGCTTCCCTACTTAAGACTATAGGAAAAAAGGATAATTCAGGTGCTGAAATCGTAAGCGCTGAAAGAGGAATACTCTGAGATTGCAACCGTCAGATACAATTCTTAATTGCCTATTTTAATTTATCGAATGCCATTTAGACATCAAATCACAGTCTATAGAAAAATGGCCCCAAAAAAAAATAACATGCGGCAAAACTGACAATGATAACGCGAACTCATTGCTAAAACAAATCTAATACCAGTCTGTTTAGATTTACAGGGTTGGGTAAAAAACTGGCAACACTCGGTCAGAGAGCAAACGTTATTCGGGTAAAAACAATTTGTAAGTTTTTGTTAGAGAACCCTCGGGCCCTTTTGGCCGAATACATGAATACGTTAAGCCGTAAATGCCCTTTATGATAGCCATGGTTTTTCACAAAGCGTCGGGTTAAACTCTATAATATACGGGATTGTTCGTACTTGGCGGTGAAGGTACGGCGTTTTTATTAGAATTAATATTTTATTGTTAAAGTTTGTGTGAGATGTTGTGGCTGTTCATTGACTTAGGTTTGAGGTAAAATTATAACATTTTGCTTTTAGCTGTAATGGACTTGTTGAAGACGTAATGTTCTATTCGCGTAGAGCCCATGAGCAACCAAGGACCAATTGCATTGCACAAGTAGGTAGTTAGATTTTTCTGGGAGTAATAAGCAGAAAAATCAAAACACATCGCGCAGATTTTTCTTATAGGTCTTACTAAAAAAAGGTAATTTCCAACTCACCAAAGACTGTTTTATTTGAGGCAAAGTGTAGATATGACAAATACTTAAAAAATGTAACAATAAACCAAACCAAGCAAAATTATCAACATTAGCGCGATTTCAATTATTAACGGAATGCAGTTCCTTAACACACACGGCATCAGAACCGTTATTATCTGTCGCTTATCTTCAAGGCTCTATCAGAAAAGTGAATAGGTTTTTTTTTTATTTATAATACTAAGTCCACGCAGTCACGTTCCACGAAATGGGATCACGTAGTAACTGCGTAATTACAATTGCGAATGCTCCCGTTAGATGCAAAGGAGCGTGGAATGGGGTGTTTTTTAAAAATATCACTTTGTTGGTGCAAATGTTTGTGAATTTACAAAGTTTGGTGTTAAATGACAATTGAATAAGTTTTGAAATGAGTATTCCTTTTCGGAGTTTTCGGAATCAATACTTTGGGGCTATAAAGTCTCATTTAACAAATTTCAGATCAAAAAAGAACTTTTCATATGGTAGGTAATTATTGACTTTAATTGATTGAAGATTGTCAAAGATTAATCTTATTTAAGAACTATTTACCTAAAGAACTCTCTGGCATGCAAGGTTTCATTACGATATTTCGCTTCTCCGTTAGAACAAGTGATTATTATTCCAAATACAGTCAAAGTGTAATCACAATATTGATTGAATAACTTACTACTAGCTAAACAACCAATCATCTTCGACCAGTTCTTACTAAACTTAGTAATATTAATCTGAGAGATGAAATCGTTTACATCTATTTATAACGCCTATACTGCGTACTTACGGTTACTATAATTTATCTAATCAATGGTTACAAGATTACGACATCGCATGCGTAAGATTGTTGCCCATTTCACTTTATAGTTTAAATTATAGATGCTCATAGGATGCGCTGATCGCTAACTTAATGATGTTGAGGAACCTTCGGTGTGATTATTCTGTAGATGGGTGATCGCTACATAGTATTTGAGCTGACCACTTCGGTATGCCCTGCACCTCTTCGCAGGCTTCACAGTCTTGCTTGTTGTTAATTAAGATACCAGTATAGTTATAAGTAGCCATGGTAATCGGAAGTCCTACTTAAGGTCGAGTTGTGAATCTAACGATGTTGGACAATCAATAGAAAACACGGCGTTATCAAAGATTATTGATGAAATTACCTTAATCCCTTAATTTCGTTCTGGAGGAAGTCGAGCATTATTCCATTTAGATCATCTTGATTAAGAAATAGACTACGAAATAACCAAAATCTGTCCACTACCACACCCACTGGAAGGAAGCTAACATATCAATGGCTTTTTTTTAAGTAACTCAGTTTAAAGCTATAAAGCTTTAGGCGTCCGAGGCGCTATATACATATGTATACCCCTTTAGGAGTTTGACTAGCTATGGAATGAGGACCTGTCTTATGACGGTTTCCAAAAGTCCGAAGAAAATAAGTTTCTGAAAAAAAAAAACAGTTTGTTTAAATTACAGTTTTCTTGAACACAAGCCTATTTGGCATAGGTATTTTGTTTATGGCATAACTGAAAAAAAAGCGTTTTAAACTCGATTCTCCGATAACGTAAGAAAATCACCACTAGGTACAAATAAGTAGGTATAATCAGTATTGTAGTAAGTCAGAACAGATTGCTCCACCGTCCCGGGGGTGTCGTAAGCGGTTAACGATTTATATACCGGTAACCAATTGATCTATCTCAGAGCTTCTATTGAAGTTTGTTTAATACTGTGGTGGAATCACAATTATTAAAGTTTAATAATTAGCCGAGTGGTTTAAGTTGACACCTCCCACGCAAGTAGTCGCGGGTTCCAATCCGAGGCAACACACCAATGACTTTTCGAAGTTATGTGTGTATTAGAAATAATGATCACTTGCTCTAACGGTGAGGGAACCTTGCATGCCTTAAATTTGTTAAATACATTTATTGACGGCATGCACCGCACTTAGCCAGCGTGGTGGACTCAAGGCCTAGCCCTTCCCCCTCGTTTGGGAGGAGACCCTTGCCTTGCAGTGGGAGTGTAATGGGTTTAAATTTAATAAATAATTAGAGTGGCACCTTTATGAATTCCACGAAGAAGCAATCAAATTTTTCAAGACTTAATGAGGTTTTTTCACTCCAGTCTATACTTTTGGACGCCTCGGAGGCCCGCGGGCCGTCCCTTCTTATCTTAACATTACTCCTCCCATATTCGGTTCGGCATCCAACGGCCTAGTCAGGCGACAAAACCAAATATGTGTAGATGAACCTGATCAGCACAAGCCAAACAAGTGAGTCAAGCCGAACCGAACGTGCCGCCAAATATGTGTGTAGGAAGTTAGGAAGCCTCAATGTAGTACGATATACCTATACTTTAGCAATTACATTTATCTATAAATATGGCTACCAAAAAAAATCCAGTCATTTATCCAATGAATGCTTATTTGTACAGGTGCACAGTTAGAAAAATCGAGTTACAGACTTTACGCAAATAAAAGTATTACAAACAAAAACAAACATTGGTGATGTTGGTCCCAACGTTGGCTCCAATTCGCGAAACAGTGATATTACGTCAGTTTTAATCCGTTTTTCAAATTAAAACTCGGACGTGAACCGTTTGCGTTTTATCGTTGGTCAGATTTATTTATTTTTTGCCGCCAAAAAAGTATCTAGGTAGCTCGCTAGATTTATTTTTATGGCTTCCGAAAAGTTATTTGTATCATTTAATTTGAAACGAGATATTGGACATTTGGAATAAATGTTGGTGTCCCTTTGTATGAAAGGGCGACGAATGTATTAAAAAAAATCTGTTTAATAGTGATAGCTGAGATTAAGAGATTTCCTCCACAAGGAGTGAAAAGTTCTAAGACTAGAAAACATACTTATGTATGTGTGTTTTAGATATAATTATCTCTTATCAGTTGAAAGAAGAACTCGTACTTATTACAATGAAAGCTGGTTTGAAAACAAAATAAAAAATGCACGTTTGGCGCAGTGGTTAACGTGGTCACCTCGCCACAATAACCGCAGCGCCGCGTGTTGCGGGTTCGAATCTCACCCGAGACAAATATTTGTGCGATGAGCACGAGTATTAGCGTTTGAGTATGGACTATGGAGCCTGGTTTTAAATTTATTTATATATGTATTTCGAAGTTTATAAGCATGTTTTTCAGTTATTTGGTTACCATAGAACAAGCTCCGCTTAGTTTAAAATAAAATAACCGTGTGCGGATTGTCCCAAACAAAAAATAACAAGTATTAACATTAACTAATCTATATAAAGCTTATTTCCCAATAACAATAGATTTTAGAGAACGAAATTACGTTTTAAAACATTCATACATTTCGTCATACAAACCCATCAAGTTACTGCATTTGATTTCTTATCTTTGTTTGTTTATTTGGCGTTCTAATACGTAGTAAACAGTATAATATATATGTAATCTTGTGTAATACATAGTAAATACTCATACAAATATTTGTTACACATTTTGTAGGAAGAGGAAACATTTATGTACTTACATCGGACAGATATACACAAATATCGTTGTGCTAGACATGTCTAAATAATCCTTAAGAATATACTACCCTTTTCCTTCCTCGTTCAGGAGAAGACCATTGCCCAGCAGTGGGATAGTAACAGGGAAAAAAATGCATACAAACATAAAATCACGCTTCCTTCCCATAGGGGTAGGCAGAGACCAAAGAACCACTTGGTACGATCCTAACAAACTTCTTCTGCCTCGTTTTCATCCATACATCTTGTCATACAGGACCGCCGGTTACGAGTACTACGCACCTGACTTTTTTTTAAGACATCGCCAATGTGATCTGTGTATGTCGTTCTTGGACGTCTGCTCCCGGCGTTTTCATTTACAGAAATTAATTAAGGTTAATTAGAAACGTATAAAAAATATTAACTTACTCAAAATCTTAATACTTTATTGCATTCATATTACAACTTATGTAAACTGACTATTTACATAAACCGTTAAATACATAACGTGTCTTTTTTATCCACTTGTAATCATTTACAAAATATCTATTAACTTATTTATATAAAAATGTCTATATTTTACTAACTTGTACTTTTAAGGGGAAAGCTTCATTTAGCAAACTGTTTGCAGCAGACAATATGTCATTACTGACTTATGAGTTTGCTCAATGAAGTTACGTCCTGATATTTATGTAATTAGCGATCGGATTCATAATCAGAGAGAAATAAGTATTATTTAGCTTAACGAGGGCATTTTGATAGATTTTTAAAGTGTCTGACAAGTCTATCCGACACTTTTCCGTTAGCCAGTAAAGATCAATCTTTTGAATTCGCAACAATATTTGGATAATATAATAGCAAATGTACGATATCTTACAAATTTCCTCTTGTTAAGTTAACCAATACTTATCTGGATGTTATTTTAAACCGATCTTAATTATTTTAATACAGTATCTTATTCTATATTTTGACAGATTAGTCTAGTTATGAGATAGATTATCACAAGCCTTGCTAAAGTTGAGGAGTTTACCAAATTGAAATACTTTTTGTGCAAACGTATTGAAGGTAATTTTGACATAACTTACGCATACGATATTTAAAAAAATAAAGAGGGAATTGAAAACCAACATGACCGAATACAACTGACAGTTCGTCTTTGGCAAAATGATAGAACCATAGACAACATCTTTGCTATTGCACTTTTTTTAAGGTTACCCAAAGAGAGAAACAGGACCCATTTTTTACATCGCTGTCCATTGTCTGTCATTAGGCTATATAGTATAGTATATATCCATGATAATTAAATAAATTAAATTTTACGTTTTCTTAAACAAAGTATATCAATTTGGGAGACTCTGAACTATTTATTTGTTATGCTTATGATCCTAAAAACCTAATTAGTATATTTCTATCTTCTATGAAACAGATAAAAGGGATTTTCAGGTATTGTCTAAATACAGAAAATGTCTTCTAATATATTTTCTACTACACAACAACAATTGAAATTAATAATTGTCATACTAGTAGACTAGTTACATAAATACGTTTTATGTCCAGTTAGAGGCAGAGTTTAAACTATTAAATTAAAAATGCGAGTAATGCACTTCTGACACCTTCAAACATTAACTACCGATGCGATGACAATATCTTATAGATTTATAGTTAGATTTTTCTTTAAGTTTGAACTACTGCTGTAACGCTTAATTAGTAAGCTTTTTAGAAATAACAGATAATATATTTGTTGTTTGCATATCACCATCACACATGCGTGCTTACTTCATTCTAAATGTACAATTCTGTAACCAACTGCAATTTATAGCCAACTGATAACATCTGCTTTTTCAACAATAAATGCCTTGTAGGTTTAAGTGTTCCTTGAGGCGCTTATAGCTAGTTGCACTAAACGATCGGTAAACGATCAGTGGGTTAAGCATCCTTAACGTGGTCGTTATATAGATGGGTGATCGCATAGGGAACGCACTTTATTTGAACTAAGCGTCTCCGTGCAATGTGTAAATGATGATCACAATCGCTAAGCAAAGGTGAAAGCCACCGGGCTTAACAATTAAATGACTAACCATAACTAACCATACGATAAATAAATGAATGGGTGGCTCTTTTAGGTCAGTCCCCCCTTTACCTGGACACCGTCGTATAGTTAGACCACTACCATAACACCTATATTTCTGCAGCAGTCGTCTAGGGAATTGTACCATTAATACCTATCTAATGTCTTATAAATTCGTCTTTGTTCCAACTTATTCTTTGGCTAACATCTAACAATATTATAAACTAGTCTTATTATCTGTCCTTTCTTCTTTCTCTACGTCTCTTCGGTCCTGATCCTGGGCTTCCTTCAAAGAGTCAGGTAATTTCATGTTGTTGGTTTCTGGTAGAATTAGGACTAGGAAGCCTGATAGTGCTGCCATGCCACCAAATATCATGGTGGGAAGGTATTGGTAGTACCTCGTCTGAAAGGAAAATACTTTGTTAATACACGGAAGAAATGTTAAATACTAGTATAATGTCCTTCTGATCGATATTTAGCTAGCTTAATTTTAAAATAATGAGCGGCCTGGGACTTTTTGTCAAACTTGGTTTGGTAATCATTTTGTACCCTAGACGGTAGACTAAGACAATCGGAAAGAAGACAGCCTTAAGATTAACGAGCTTAATGCGTCTTTAGAGGCACGAAAGTTTTCCGAAACCTCTAACTCACAGTTAATAATTTAAAAAATCTGTTGAATTTTTTTCTGATATGCTTATATTTAGGTATGTCTTTGCCTTTCTACTTTTATCTAAAAAATAATAATGTTGTGTAATACAGATATATCTACTTACCAACAATGGTGTTAACGGCGCAACAGTAGATCCTATCCTACCAATGGTAGAGCACATAGCAAGCAGTGAGGTCCTGTAGTTGGTAGGGAACACTTCAGCCGCGAACACATATAGGGAGTTGTAGGCAAGAGTTATGAAGAACTTTCCACCGAGGTATAGGATCATTGACCAGTTGCCAGCTGCAAGAAAAAAAAGAGCTGAAGATTTGTTGTGTAATGAAGACAAAAACTTTAGTTATTTAAATTTCTTGTGAGATTCCCTTGTTGCTTTCTATATAAGGCCCATTAGACTCCCAGAGTTTTTCAAAACTTTTTGACAAATAACAGAAAGCCTAATAAAATTGTTTCCTCGAGCCGGGAATTAAACCTGGGACTCGAACAGCTGTTTAATTTATTTAACTTTAGAAATTATTAAATAAAACGTTTATATTACCTGGAACAAACGCATAGCTGGTCAAAATCAGAGCGGTCATAAAATAAGCAACAGCTATAACTTTCTTTCTTCCAAACTTGTCCAAACAAATCAGTTTGCAGACATTAGCCGGCGCTTCGATCACAATTATCACAATATAATTCAAGTAACTATTTCCCGACAACTCTATAGCATTTATCGAAAGACCGTAATAGACCAGAGTAGACGAGATCCAAAGAAAAGAGCAAATAAACAGTCTTTTCCAGATCATACTGGATTTTAACAGTTGGTTGAAGGTAGACTGGTTTCTTTCCAAATTTTCACATTTTCTATCATCCCTTTGCTTCGTCGCTTGCTTTTCCACTTGTTCATAATGGTCTTTAGGTACATCAACTTTGTTAATTCTTTCCGATTTTTTCAAGACTTTAACGCCTTCTTCGTATCTGCCTTTGCTGAAGAGCCATCGGAAACTTTCTGGTAACATCCATATGTATATGAAGACGAAGACGGAAGGTGTGTAGATGACGAAGAGAAGGTACCGCCAGTTCTGCAGCCACCAGGAGAGTAATGTGACTCCTACTCCTCCAAGAATAAACATGGTGTTGAAGAGGAGACTGGCGAAGACTCTGCCTTTTGGACCGACCAGTTCCAGAGCTGTAAAGAAAGTATTGCATATTAAATTGATGTATTATGACAATAATTCTGTACTACTTTAATACTAAGTCTTGATATAGTTTGTTTCGTAGTAGTTACCAAAGACAAATATGTTTGAATATTGGTCTTTGGATAGTTGAAAAATTTACTTTACTGGTATTTGATGAGAGAAGGAGTGTTACTTTGTTTTGAATCTTATTTACAGAATAGAACGTCGGCCTTTCACTGACAAAGTAATCGATATAAATATTTATAAAAAAAAGTTCGTGTTTAAAAAGACTAGTAGCTAACCAACAAGTTTTTTGCCCTTTCAATACAAATAAGTACAAAACATCGCAAACGTGAAACAAAATCTTGGACATACTTCAATGCACAAACATAGAGGAAGAAAACATCAAAATATCAATAGCAAAATTACTACATCACATCCGGGAATATCACGGACATAATATAAGAAAAGGCCTAAAACAAACACCGGAAGATGTGACAAAAACTATAATTAGCGATCAATTAATGAACCGTTTTATTACGAAGGCTTTATTTAAGACCAAAGCCTCTTTTTACAACACTAAGGTGAATGCTCCTGAAAAAACATCGAGGAAAACTTTAGAATAAATAAACCAAAACTGTTTGTAATATCCTTTTGACGAAGTCCGTAATGGGATGGCAAAAAAAATTATTGAAGATTGTTTGCAAATAATTGTGTATTGTAATCAATTGTGCATGTCATGTATGTCTTTAGGTGATTGAATTCAAGACAAAGCTGAACGTCATTTAAGAAGTTGAATTAAAAACTAGCTTTACTCTAAGAGCTATATTTAGAGAGTCTAACTAAAAAGTAAAGCACTGGTTGGCGATACATTATAATGCTCTGAAATGAAACCCTCAAAATAATCCATTATAATAATATTATAGACCAAGACGAATATTTTCAATGGATAAAAAATATGAATGAGACTTGGTTTTTCTACGACAAGATGTATGGATGTGAATGAAGCAAGGCAATTTAATAAGGATCGTACCAAGTGGCGTTCTTTGATCTCTGCCTAGCCCTTTTGGTAAAAGGGGGATATGTATGATTTTTCCATGCTAAGGTGATTTTTCAGATAACAGTTTTTCATACACTATTCTCCTTTGAAATCGAATCGACTCGATGTTTTCATATTTAAGTAGAAAACGATACTCTTGTTTAAATCTATTGTTAGCTAATTAACTAATCTCTATATTTTTCCCATTAAAAATGTAAAGATGAAATAATTCTTGCAACCTTGGTTTGTTAGTACCTTTGTTGCGTTGAAGGGATTGTTTTTGTTATATACATTCTAGTTTCTGTCAGGCTCTGATTATTGCAGTAAACATAATACTATATTATATATTGTTCGCTATACGTTAGCCTTTCCCTTGTGTTGATATACGACCTGTTTGTCCTTGGCTAGGTATATTGGAAGAATAATGCAATGGCCGACTATTTGCCTCTGAAATGGTTTATGGAAACTTTTACTAAGTTTCTGTATTGTTATGTTAAACATTAAAATTTTATACCATTCCCTACAGAAAAAAAATACAGGTCCAATCGTTAACAGAAACTTCTTTAGTAGGAAATCTTAATTGCCTTACTATTTACTAATAAAAGTAGTGTCAGCTCTGATTTAGTTATACAGTTTTTTATCATTTTCACTCATAAGCAGTTTTTAAATTGATTTAAACTGCAAAAGTCTGTGTAATGTGTCATAGCTTACACGACTTAATTTACAAGGCAGTCACTATTTTCAATTCTCTGTAACAGTCAATTGTTAACTTTGTTTTGTTTTTAAAGACAAAACTTTTTTATGATTATTTTTTATTTTACATTATTATATCAACAGAATATCAAGTTTTTCTAGTTCTCTCACATTCCCTTACTTGGTCAAGTTTTACAATCCCCGCGTAACTGATATTTATCTACGCACTTTTATTTTGCGTTGTGAACTGGTAATGACATTGTTTGTGTTAATGCTCCCAGTTGGCCAACAGGTTGGACAAGTTATGGAACTAGTTGTCACATTTGCTGGATGACTGATACCTTAGGTATTTAAAAAAGAAAAAGATTGCACTCTGCAGCTGCGTGGGTTCAAAATGATTCTATAATTGAAAAGTAAAAAAAAAAATCAAATAGAACGTTAAATTTTTTTGCCAGTCATAAAAACTGTTTTAATTTGTGCAATGTAAATCGAATCGTATAAAAACTATTTCGACCAAAATATCTGAATGGTTAGGATATGCTTCAGATTCTAGATAGAAAGATAACTGTATTTAATGCCCGTGGTTAATGAAGCGGCAAATAACACGGTGTTGGTGATAGAATTTTAGCCGAGAGGGAAGGAAAATTTTAAAATAACATATACATTTGGATTCTAATTGAAAACTTATACATTACTTTTTTTAACCTATTACTGTCTCACTGCTGGGTAAAGAGTCTCCTCCCGAAAAAGGGAAGGGGACCCTCGATTTCTATGAAATTATTTTTCTTTGTAACCCTATTATGAAAATTCACTACGAAATCTTTTGATAAGTAAAACAGGAAGTTGGATTTATTAAGAAACTCATTTATGTGACAACAAATATTGTACAAAATTAGTGCTACTACACTTTCAGTCCTCTTAAAATACGTAGGTATACTGTTTTTTTATTTGTTACCGTTATTTCGTACCGAAACTTGTACCGTTCTGTTACTGAAAGACCAATAAGAAATACGAAAATGTTCTGTCAAAATGGATCTTTTATTCGTTTATATCGCGACCATTATAATTTGAAGTCACTAAATATTATTGTAGAGTTACTTAGGCTTTACCAAGTGTTTGCGAAGGAAGACCCTTAACAGAGTCCTAGTCGGTTTGTTTAGGACAATTTCTTACTAATTTAGGTCCGACATTAATTTGATGACATTACCGAAGTAAATACTGTACTTTACTTTTATAATTAAGCTCTTATTTGTAAAGGTGAAATGGTGGTATTACTTTATTTTAGAAAACTCTCTTTAAATATTTTTTGTATAGTCTTGATAGCTTCAATCTGCGTTTTAGCCGTCATTTTGCGCGATTGTTCTAAATTTAGTCCGGTAAAAAGTCATTTTTATACTATTTTATTGTTATTTACGCTGGATATAGGTCGTTGTTAATGACGTAAACGTGGATGTTTCCACATATTTCTGCCTAAGCGTTCAAATCCCACAGGCGTGATATTATGTATGAATGTAATTAAGATAAATTATTCTAGATGCTGAATTAGTGTTGATTAAATAATCTGAAAAATGCGAGTCTGTAACTAACCTATGCACCTATATTTTGTTCCTAGTAAATTACAAATGCGAGATTATGATCGGTTGTCACAGTGATTTATCAAGTTGATAGGTGGCATGCATTGGAATTTACCTAGTTCATGTATATTTATTAACATTATTATAGCTAAGACTGGTTATGCACTGGGCGTGTTACGCTTTTAATCCTGTCTGTTGATGACATAGTTTGTTAAAAGATGCCCCTTACACATCTGCTTGTATGTCTTGAATATTGCTTACTTATTTATTCATCGAATTGTTAGTGGTCAACCTAGTGTCAAAGGTTGCTCTTGGAGGATCCAAGAGCTCTTTGACATGATTTGACGATAATTTTCTTGTTTGACAACAACAGGGATCGACTTTGTACGTGCTGTCCGAAACACGGATACACTGAGCCTAAATATCATCAAGCGGTAACCCATCTGTAGAATGTCCTTGCAGAGGAAATTTTACACACATTGTATTTTATAACCAGGATTAAGACAGGATATTTTATATCCCGGAAAAACTTTCCATTCGGACGAAGTCGCTGGAACATTGGTACCAAATATACGTCAGGTTTGAATCCACCCTAAGAACTAAGTGGTAACAGATAACAGAACTGGTCTTAAAGTAAACACTATAATTATGTTATTTGTTTACATCGATTGTTTATTTATGATTTTACATCAGCTTTATGCAAAGTAGATACGTCTGTATCTCTAAAGTAATCTTTAATTAAAATAAGGCTGCAAACTGATACCTTGAGTATAATTTAGCTTATTTTAGAAGTAAAAGTAAGTTTCTTTTTTTGGGCAAGGATCCACTAGACGTAAATAAGACTTTGTATGCAGGTGTTCCTCTTACAATATAAGCTTGTGATAATTTAATTTGCAATATTGAAATATCTTCAAAATGGAACATGTATATTTTTTATTCAAATACGGCAGTTACCACCACACAAGTACGAGTACATATTTTATGCAAGTACTTTTTTGTTTAACTAGATAAGTTTCCCCTGGATTTGTCTGTGGTTCTTAAACCTCTTGAAGTGTAGGCAACGATTCTAATGCTACAATGAGGTACAATTCCATAAACACATCAAAAACATTAATTCTCTAAGTCCTACTCGATTTCCGTCAGGCCGTTTCGCCTTGCGTTCACATTCTCAAGGAAAATGCTGGTACAAGCTAATGTTCCGCGTACAACGACCTTTGTGGTGGAGTAAATGCGATAGCCTCTGGAATGTTATGTTGCGTAAACTAGGCTTTGTTTGTACCTTTATGGCAAATCTTCGGACGGAAAATGTATGCCTTTGTTTAAGTGATATTGTGATTCTTTGTATCGAAGAAGTGAGATGGAAAGTGTAAGAAAATTACAATAATAAGTGTTGTTTTGGTGTGTTAGAAGTTTCTCGAGGATAATGTTTTCAAGTTCCAGTTATTATTGTAATTTATTCATAGGTACCTATAAGGTATAGGTGTATGAAGATGAGGTTTAAGTAAAATATTATGTAACGCATTTTGTCAAAGTTTTCATCGTCTAGACTGGCAAATAGATGGAAGTTTTCCATTAAATCTTACTAAAACAATTAACAGGCTTTTGAAAATATAAAAAAGGCATAGAAATAACTTACCAAGTACAAAACATGCTGTATAAACTCCCGCGCCGAACGCAGGCTCCAGAAATTCAAAAACAACGAACATGTTGTAATTAACCGACAATGCCCGAATGACGCCGAACACGCCATTGGAAACCGCGGCAAAAATGACAGCGGGGCGGCGGCCATATTTGTCTGAGATGAGTCCTGTCAAAGGTATCGCAACGAAGAAGCCAGCGTTATGCACTGTGCCTACTAGAGATCTTTTCCAATTCTGGCAGGCGAGGTCGAACTGTAAAGAAGAAAAAATATTCGAATCAGTAAAAAAAGAAATAGTATCGAAAAAAAAGTTGGTGTATTTTTTATGTGGTAGAGAAAGGTCAAGACAGTTTTAGAATTGTCAACTTTTTGTTGTTGATTGATTTAAATTAAGTGTGGTTCCACAAAAACAGTATCAATAGTACGAACTACGAATCGTTGCCTGAAGTTTTTTCTTCTGTTTATAATTATTTATTCTTCTGTAACCTAAAAGTTTAAACATGACAGTTATTTAAAGCTAAAATAATAAATAAAAATTTGGAGAACACTCAGTTCTTAAACAAATTTCTACTTCCCGAGTCGATAATATATAATCATAATGTCAATATTTGATCTGAATGAATAAATAATAAGATCGCGAATTTGAATGAGTCAACCAAAGGACATAAATTACACTGATTTCAAAAATGCTGTGGACTGCGGATCCTTATAGTTTTACCATTTATGATTGGCCTTTCTGACAGCATCACTGTTTCACATATTCATAATCATAACTTTATTAATATTCTTTAAATTTAAATAATCCTTCCACTTTTCTTTGTAAATGGCGAGTCACATGGTGCGACCACTGAAAAACCAGCCCAGTAGTCATCCTTTGGATGTGTAGATAGTACTTTCTCTACTCTACTCTTCCGAGAGCAATCGTACTCATATCACACGTGCAACAATCAATCAAAAACTTCAACTGAAACGAATGTATCGAAGTGCACGTGTCCTAATTTGTTATAGTTCAATCGTACCCATACTATTGGTCTATTGGATCTCGCGTCACTTGTAAATGTCACATACAAACGATTAGCATGAAGGAATTCGTGTAATTATCGAGTTATCTTCACGGTTTTGTTGGCAAAGAACTTGACTTCACAGTATAGTGATTTGTACTATGCGTATGCACGTGGCATAGTGACTATATAGGTAATAGTACTAAAGGCATGATATTGCATATATAGAACAATGGTTTTGAATGAAATTTAAGTTCTAGTGTCTTACATTATTTTAAGGTACGATATAATAGAAGGACATATTTAAAAAGCATTGAAAATCTTTCAGGGAATAATAATCAGTCAAGAAGATCGTGTAGGTAATATAATAAATCTAGAAATAGGTGTACAGAATTGAATGACTGTCGAAGAGACCACGAAATGCTATTCTATTGTAGTAATGTATACTATATATTTAAATTGAATGGGTCTAGGACTAAGGGCTGTAGTCAATCATTTACTACCTCGTGGTTTAAAAAAACAGTTTTAAGTTATTCAGTAGTTTACGTTATGTAGCATTAGGAGGTATAACCTACAATATCTTGGTTCCCATTCAAGCCAAATAAGTTTCAAGATTTTATCTTTGTAAACATTTTATCGCTACTCTAATAATCTAGATTAAACGGCACGTGTCAAAGTAATCTTGCGGGAGAAAGTGTCGTTAATTACGATTTTCCACTACGATCTACTACAATATGAAATGCGCGAATTTTCATTAGAAATTAAGAAGTTCACCTCGATATCGCAAATGTACGACGAATTTGTTAATTAAAAGATAATTTACGAACACAATTGAAATTGTGTTACGATTTTGACGGCTACCGTAGCAATGTTTTACTGTGGTCGCAACACCTACTAATATCGTGGAAATTCTTATGTCTTCGTTGTTATGAAAATATTATTTGTGTAATACAAGTAATACTTTCTTCGGGACTAATTGTACTTTGTGTCCGAAATTCCTTGCAACACTAAATGCATGGAAAAGTTTTTACAGACAGCTTATGACAGCTTTTTGGCTTCTATCCGCAAGACAGACACATTGTCAGATCGATTTTCAAAACATTAGAAGTTAAAGTGTGTAGTCCCCCCAAAGTTATTTGAAATACCTTATACAATTCCAGGTACCTCTAGACACTCCGTCCATTAATTTTAAGGTGAAGTACCAGCACAATTATGTTTCCATCGTTATTATTAAAAAACAATAATATAGCGGATGTAGGTAGCATTATGAATTAGCGATTAACGTATGACAAATTGTGAAGGAAATTTCATACTTAAGGCGGAGTACTTAGACGGACATTACTAAGAAAATGCCTGTATTAATCGCCAACAAGCTATGTAGCTTAGAGAAGTATACATGTGAAACATTATTTTATGTTTTGAATAAATTATAAGAAATAACGTAGATTTCTTTGTTGCCAACGTATAATCATAAATCTTTATATTTCTATTAAGATACCTACATGTCGTTTCGAAATTATTGTATAGCTTATCCAAATAATAATCCATAATGTTTATCTTTTCCCAAGAAATGCTTTTGAAAACCTCATAGAAGCCTGAAAGGTATTTTAATAAAGGTAACGTCGATTGCAGGTTTGCTCGCACGACCACATCTATTTTTCCGACTGTAGATCGACATTATTGATGTCAATAGATTTAGATTGTCACAGCATATGGTTATAAGTTATTCAACTTTAATTCGCGACTGAAATATTAATTTTAAAAGATTCTGTGTTTACAATTAGTGTTCGTAAGTTATTCCATAAAATAACACCTACCCGTTCTTTGATCGGTCGATCTTAGCGATGGGTCTTTTTGCATTCGTATAGTTAGAGCAATCTATGCTTTAGTATAGAAGCATGCATGAGCACCTGCGCATTAAGTATTTATCCGAACGATGTGTTATCATCCAGTAATTTTCGCGAAGCCTATTTATCACAACGTATTATAATAATTCAGACAGTTACCGTGTGCATGGAGCCGTTTCCAACTGTTCAAATAAACAAACAATGCCGTCAACGGTTTTTATATGTATTTGATTTTTAAATTACATGTTTTTGGAATTAAGTTGTTAGGTAATTGATTTTAATTTTACTTATTATTAAGTTAAGATTGTTTTTGAAGAAAAATGGTTGCTGGTAAAAGATTACTGAAGGCCTAAACCCTCCCCGTCGTTTGGGAGAAGACAATTGCCCTGCAGTGGGACAGTCATTTAGGAAAAAAAGGTTACTTGCATATGCATAGAAAAATAAGTACGAAAATAAAAAGTAAGTATTTTTATTGCGTCTACCTGTCTTTTACTTTGTCAGGGCTAAAATACTGAACGTTCCATATATAAGCTGTTACATTGTAGTACGCAAAATTATCCTTTAAAGTAAAAAACTTTTCGTGTTTTCAAAATATTGGCCCAAAAAGGAGTGAAAATTAATTTATTATAACTTTTCCGAGACTCTATATTCTACTTTAATGAATAAATAATTATATTCTGACGGAAAGTTGATTGCCGCATGAATATCAAAGCTTACTTTATTTAACACTAAAAATACGTTAAAGATACTGATTAAAAATAAATGAGATGACCATGTTGTACAGGATGGCTGATAATTGTGATATAAAATAAAAAAGTCTCTACTTTCTCTAGATAAAACTTTCACAAAACTAGTGAAATGCAATGAAACAGTTTCATTTATAAATCGCAGCTATTGTAGTTTTTGTGACAAAGGTCTTTTTTGTGATCTAACAGTAGTTTTAGCGGTTCATGAGTTGCCGATAAATAGAAAAACGTTTTCATGGTCGTTACAAGGGATTAAATAGTGAATGGATTGCAGAAATTGTTTTTTAATCTATCTATGTAGATCTTGTTTTTACGATTACATCGGCGTGAAAAGATTTCCCGGTAACATAATTTCATCTCATTTAAATGAAATATTCATCATGTTCAAAATCTACTCAGTAGTTTTGGCATAATCGAGTAATAAAATGTATGTATATGGATATACGTATGTACTCGTTTTGTTATCACTTGCTTTCGAACCCTCAATATGAAATGCATAAACATCAGAGGTTCACACATAGGTAGGTTCTATTTTACTGAGCTTAGTAAATCTAATCGTTTCTTTCTAGTCATATAATTATACTTTTGACTGTAGTAATAGATATACTAAGCCTGAAAAGGCAGAAAATAATTGCTAGTCATATTGGATATTATTCGCTTTACCAGCTGATATCTAAACAGGTGTACCGAGATCAATGTTCTGCGTAACTTGACCATGACTTACGTAATTAAAGCAGTAACACTTACTGTTTACATTAAACTCAGCCATTCTACAGGTGGTAACGTTCCAGTTGAAAACGGTGTAGGAAATGATATAGTGCATTGTGAAAAACAGATGATATAGTGCTTTGTATATTGTAAGGGAATGGCGGACTAAAATTTAGTAAATTAAGTTATGATAGACACTAAACGATGGGTTTTCATCGAATAGAGTCTCACACAGACACTGATACTTCTTGTTGACGATCTAAGATTTTTTTTAAAGAAACGTATTGTCGAGCAAATAAAACTATGCTTAGTTTTGTTTAAATAGTTGATGTCAGTTATGCCTGAGTTTAATTACTTAGTCCTACAGTTGGGCGGTTTCTTACCATTATCTGTTACCTAGCTATAAAGTAAAATGTCCACTAAAACAATAGATCTAGCTCAATTCTCTATTACTATCGACTACCGACAACCGACCTGTCGATGTGTGATGTGATGTGTCGATGACAGTTCGGTTGTCGGTAGTCGATAGTAGAAGAGAATCGAGGCACAGTTGTTCACACATATTAATTGAATGTTTTAAGTATTTTTGTGTGTCATAAGCAATGTTTACCACTGTAATAATAATTATGAGAGTTCAAACTGATATTAACAGAAAGTAATTCTAGAATGTGTTCATTAAATAATGTATTGATACAAACAAGTAAATATTTACTCACGAACAGTTGAATTTTGACCACATTTTATCTGTCCATACTTATTTGCTCAATGCTAATTATTACGCATTTATAATTACCGTTTTTGTTTATAAATAAATAAAAACATCACGCTATGTTTTTATTATGCGAGTGTTCGGAATTTTCGGAACACTACACTTTTGCTATAATATGAGTTGAAACATAAATGATCTACATTTGACGTACAGGGCGTGGCAAAAATTTATATACACAAACATAATTATTAAGAAACGTATTTTTTTCTATGAATGGTTTTCGTTATAACTTAGTGATTGTAAAATTACTTTGAAGTTAATATACAGTTAAGAAATTAAATCCCGAAAATTTCGGGATCGTAAAAGGGCCGGGATCCCGGTATATAACATGAGGCAGGGAAGTAGGTATTGGTTTAAATAAATATCTAGCATCAAACTTCAGTGTCTTTAAAATCACTTTAATCTTTAATTCTTAAAATCTGTTTTATATGCGTCTATGAATTACATAGCACGTCTAATGCTATTTGTATTCGAACGTTTTGCTCAAATCGTCGACTTAAGCCTACCCAATAGTTTTCTATTGTAGATGTACACCATGCACAAAATTTACCATTTTACGTGCATTTTACGCTTTTTTCATTTAAATAAGATATGCTTAGAAACTGAAAAAACTGCACGCTCGATTATGTAAGTGTTCCAAATACTAATTAGCAAAAATTCAGTCTAACTATTGTCTGAATTTAAGACTAGATTTACTAATTTGAAACATGTTTTGTTATTTTAATGTTTTTGTTGTTAATGTATTGGATTTTACTTTTAAATCGCATGTATGACGTAATAAGCATTTTGTCCACTTTTTTCTTCTTCGAACTGCTCGACTAATTTTCGTATAGCACATATACTTAGTGTTTATGCAGCTAGTTATTTTTAGACGGTAACTAACCTAATAATATTCGAAGCATTAAAATAATCTATATTATCCAACATTATGTACGAATGAAGAAGCTTTTTTGACATGATGAATTACAAATATCGTCTGCATGGCTAAATGACTAAACCGGTCTAAGTGCCGAAGAAGAACATCTTCTTTTAACCCAGGGAATCTTTGAAGACGATCGATGTCTCGAGCAGAAGCTAGTTTACAATAAAATTCGTATAGATAGTCGCGCTAACAGCAACCCATGGCGCGGTCATTTAATAAATGGATGGTCGCTTTAGTAGTATTTGAAATGTGCATCTTCGGGTACGTAAAAAGACGGTTCAGTTGCTCGATTCTCTACTACTATCGACTACCGACAACCGACCTGTCATCGAGCAATTTTGTATGAAAATCTGATCAGCGCCTCTGACGGGTGTCGTAGGAAACATTTTGGCAGTACATTCTAAATGACAAAATTTCGATAGCTAGCCGGTTGTCGGTAGTCGATAGTGGTAGAGAATCGAGGTACTGATTGTTGTCAATTAAGATAACAGTCGATAAGTCATGTCGAAAACCTTTCAGACGGCTCAAACAACTTTAACCCTAGGTTGACCAGTAACCATACTATAAAAAAGTCTCACCTCTTTAACAATAGAATGTTCTTCCAAATAAACATAGGAATCACACTCAATCTCCATGGAAGTGTCAAATAAGTGCGGCAAACACTGGCTAGTATTGGTATATGTAATATTGGTGAAGGGAGCATATCGGACGCACTTCGCCGGCTCGCCGTTATGGTCGTGCGGTATTGTGAAGTTTAGCTCGAAGATCTCGTCTTCGCATTCTGGGATGGCACATCTGGAAAGAGGAAAGATTATTTTTAAATCTTTCAATTAATATTAATGTATGTCCATTGCTGAGCAAGGATTTTCTGCCGATTTGAGGGTCTCCACGTGCACCGATGTTAAGGTGGTCCCCGCGCCACTACCAGTGTGTTACGAGGTGGCGGGTTTCCTTCCCACACGTAATGTTTTGGACCTGGTTGTGCATTGATTCCGTTGCTAGTATGTTTCTGAAACTCTCTACGACATAAGCTTTTCTTGGTCCGGGTGTTTTCTTTCTAAATAAAGAAAATTAAAGAAATAGGGTTAGGTCTTGACTAGTCTTGAGTCCACCACGCTGGTTAAGAGAGTGTTGGGAACTTTGCATCTCATTAAGTGTTTAAAGGCTGGTTACGTTTCTTTACGATGTTTTCCTTTACCGTTCAAACGTTGATCTATCAACCTTTAAATAGACAAACGGTGTTTTAGATGTATTGTTATTTTCTATACATAACATGATTATTTAAATGAACTCTCTACGGCAATTTCTAGCAATAAACCTGTGTACACTTGGCACAAGTCTTAGTATTGTCATCTGCCTGTTTTCCTCTACACCACAGGTCATTCACCCCGTCAAGTTTCTATACGATATAATAAACTGATAAAATAGGACCTATTCTCAAAGTTATCGTTTTTGTAATGATTCATCTCTTTTTAATAGAAATGATGGAAAAAGGGTGAAAAGTTTGAGAATTACAATGGCATATGCTCCGTTTCTAAACCGCGTTTAATGTATATGTGAAATATATAAATAATTCATAACTTTTAATTTAATTATTATTTTTATTTTTAATACCAACACTCGATAATTATTTACTTTCAATCTATTGCGCATCGAGCGATATGTTTTTATTTTTGTTAATACGCTAGCGGCATCAGGTTTCCTAATAACATTTCTCGATAGTGTTATTCACCTATTTGTACTTTCGGTTTTCATTGGTGACTGTATATTTTTCTCGAAATTTCCATCACCAAAATAAGTTAGGGTCGATGAATCTTGAAATATATTGTATCTGGGTGGATAAATTTACATAAAGTAAAACTAACATGTCCGAAACTAATTGCTTTTCACACTGGATAAATATTATATACTTAGAACATTTTAACTGTATAACAAGTGTTAGCTATTTATAGAAAAAGGTACACCTTAGTAAATAACTGTATTGATGGTAAAAATAGTTTTGTGTACAATAATTTATTACGTCATTAGTTGGTGACAAATTCGTTTAGGTCACGGTTAGGTAGAATGTTAATGAACTTTATGTGAACGGATTTTTTGTAGCAACGCGAAATAATGTAGAGTAAGGTTGCGAATAATAGGACCCCCTTATGCTTAAGTCTGCAAATGATATTTGGCAAAAGGTATTCTAATAAACTAGATTACATTTCTAGCAGTAGCTACCTAGCAATTTGAAAAGTAACTATCTGTAAAAAACTATCTTTCCCCGCGGCAAAAGATTTACGATCTAGGCGAATTTCATATTAATCGGTTCAGTAGTTTAACCATCAAAATTTAAAAGACAAACGGACTAACTTTTACTTTTATAATATTAAGATGTTTTATAAAATCGACCCCTTATCAATATCTCGTATTAATATTCATTGTTAAGTTAGTAGATAACCTTAAAGGACAATAGCCGAGACACAAAGCACTCTTTATGAAAAGTCATTATATTATATACATAAACAACAAATATCTTTGGACAACTTCCACACGATGATTCGCAAAATAAGTACAGCAACTATGGTGTTCAGACAACTGATAAAGTTTCTAATATACTTCTTGATACATGCATACATAAAAAGATTTTACATCCAAACTCAAAACTTGTACTCATCACAGAAATATTTGTCTTTAATGGGATTCGAACCACTATATCCAGCGCAGGGGTTATTGAGGCGAGTCGACTACTTTAACCACTGTGCCAAACGTGCACCCACTGTAACAAACAGTGAATAGAAAAATATCACGCTTAGATGACCGTAATACGTCCTCGGCAGAGGCCAGTAGGAACTATGGATTTAAAGACACGTACACTAAATTTATTAGTTACGGAAGTAGGGGATAATGACGTGAATGAGCATCGAGATCGAATCCTAAAATTATAAATTTTTCATAGATTTTGCACCTTTAGTGGAATAAAGACTAAAGTGAGATTTTGGTTCAAGTTTATGACATTATTTCATTGAAGGTGTGGTTTATAAATATAAGATAGAGAATTCACAGATTATGGATCGCCTCATATTATAAGCCATTTGCTAAATTATCGAACTTGCGATCGTGAGGACTTGAGGCGACGCGAATTTACTTCTAACGTACCTAGTGAGTATAAGTTAATCACGATTTTTATTATTTAACCTACGAAAATACAGATACTTTTCATATAAATACTCTTTATTCCATCACACTAACCCGGGTAACTGGGTTGTGGAAGTCCGATAGACAGTCGCTTCATATAAGATACTGGTAGGTATTCACGTGCAACCGGTGAGACTAGAAGCTGACTCCAACATATGTAGTTGGAAGAAAGGCTAGGCTGATTGACGCTTTATTACATGTAAATTGCAGAATTTAATTCGTTTACTGTTTATCACATTAGTCGAAAAAAAACTTGCAATAGTTATATTTAGACTAGTGAAATTAGAAATAAACTTATTGCAATTGCCTAGAATTTCTTGCCAGTAATTTTAATTGATATGCACCGATGTATTTAAATTGATAACGCATTCATTTCTGTGTTAGCAAATGCCATTGACATCAAAAGAAAAAAAACTGTTTAAAAGATACAAAGTCAATTTTAATTGTGCTAGTTACAATAAATAATTAAAAAATAATTAATTTGTGTAATTGCTTTTTTTAACAAACAACATGGCAAACATGATAGGTTTTTTACACTTTCTGCGTTTTGCGAAAATTGACCTAAATTACTGAACTAATATATTATAAAATATGTAATTGTTTTTTCCTTTCAATAAACAAACTCAGAGTGACCTCTTTAATGGGAAATTTGTTTAAACGTGCTAATCTCAGGAGTAGCTTCAATTTGTTTTTTTTTTGTGTTGAAAAAGCTATTTACCGTGGAAGACTATTAATATAAGAAGTTTAACATCACGCTATGGCAAATAAGATGGGAGCAGCATTTAATTTTTGTGGAAGCGGGGAATCTCCACGTGGGCTAAGTCGCAAGAAAATAAACAAAGTATCCATTTCTGTTTGCTGAAAGACATACCAAACATTTACATGAATAAGTACCTTAGTAATTCCCAAATACACAGAAAAGAAAATTTCTACTGATCAACTTTAACCGGTGATTACGTCCGTTGTTATATTAATTGGCAAGTAAAAAAGAGTCTGTCTTTCCGGAATTATTCGTGTGCCAAAATAGCATATAAAGATTGCACAAATACTTCGCTAATAATGATGCAAAGCAGGCTAACTATGATTGTTTACGATTTTATAACATTTTAACTGTTCTATGTAATCTATGTTCTTGAATTGTTATTTTCTAAACTTCCGTTCACTCCCGGGCTACAATTAAATTATTATAATACTGATTTTTATCCGCGACTTCACCAGCGTGAACAGGTTTCCCGGGGTAAAAAGTATCTTATAATGACATAAACTATCTAAGTACAAAATTTAATCCAAATCCGTCTAGTAGTTTTTCGTGAGAGTAACAAACATACAATCATCCCCATAAACTTGCGCATTTATAATATTAGTAGAAAAAATTAGAAAAGACCTAGACCTAGACGGGGAATCGATCCGAGATCTAATGATCAGCAGTTGGATCCACTACAGACCGCACTACTAAAGCAGTTTTGCCAACAGCTAACGTAACTATTTTCGCTTGTAGACAAACCTTAAAAATGGCGAATCTAACTCACACGTTCAATTATTATAGACAAAATGTAACATAAAAAATATATCACCAAATTACAAGCAAAAAACTAAGCTTTATTTATATGTACAGGTATTGTATTTGTAATCACAAATACAAACGTGCGAAACGACCTTGCACTTGACTGTTCAAGACGTAATTACATTCACGGTAGAAAGTGATTTAATACTTCTTACACTGAAAAAATTGAAGGCGAGTTATGCCCGGTTTAGTACAATTAGCGGTAGTTTATGTATTCAATAGCGTTTTTTTTCTATGAGTTTAAACTCTATTGAATAGATAAACTACCGCTAAATGTACCTCAGAAACCGGGGGTTAGTTGCCTTCGTGCCTCGGTGGTTTGGGTGGTAGAATTCAACTGCTGATTGCTCTCAATCAAGACCTCTGTCTAGGATTCGAATATATTTGTTTTTATAATTTGTAAGAGAGCAGTCATAGTCGAGTGGTATAAGTTACCTCCCACGCAAGTGGTTGCAGGTTCAAACCCGAGACAGCACACTAATGACTTTTCGAAGTTATGTGTGTATTATAAATAATTATCACTTGTTCCAACGGTGAAGGAAAACATCGTGATGCAACCTTGCATGCCTAAAAGATCTTTAGAACAGTTCTTGAAGGTATGCAAAGTACTACCCGCATTTGGCCAGCGTGGTGGACTCAAGGCCTAAACCCGCCCTCATTACGGGAGGAGACCCTTGTCCAGCAGTGGGACATAAATGGGTTAAATTAATTAATTAAACTCATACTAAAACATAGCAATCTGTCGCTTTACATTTTTCTATCTTTAAGTGCATTTTTGTCGCGCAGTTCCCGACTTGTCAATGAAATTATTATCAGCTTTTAATCTAAGCACATATAATTTACTTTATTAGGCGCATATTTTCGTTAATTGAATGATTCGCCCTTGCATTCAATTTGCTGAAGTCACGCTAAATCATGCAATTTATGAAGCATAATGTTGCTAACGCCGGTTAAGTAAATATACATTAGATTATTTACTAAAAAAATAAATAGAACTCAATGCCTAATCTCTTCATCATTACGGGAGGAGACCCTTACCCAGCAGTGGGACGTTAATGGGTTAAATTTATTTATCCATACTAATATTATAAATGCGAAAGTAACTCTGTCTGTCTGTCTGTCTGTCTGTATGTCTGTCTGTCTGTCTGTCTGTCTGTCTGCTACTCAATCACGCCTAAACTACTGAACCAATTTGCATGAAATTTGGTATGGAGATATTTTGACACCCGAGAAAGGACATAGGCTACTTTTTACCCCGGGAAAATGACGCATTTTCCGGGAAAATTAAGGTGGCGAACTAAGTCGCGAATAATCAATTTATAATGACAATTGAATCAACAGAATTCCGTTGTCATGGTAACTGTTTTAATGACGGATAAGCCTTAGCCCGACTTCGTTATATTAGGAGATATAAATAATTTTGAGAATATTTTTGTGAAAAAAAGCATATTTTATATCATCACGCTACGACCAATAGGAGCAGAGTAAAAAGTGTTATAAAAACGTGGAAAATTCTGACCCATTCTCTCTTATGTGACGCAAGCGAAGTTGCGCGGGTCTGCTAGTACCATAATATATTTAATTGTTATTTATTCGGCTATTCTTGTACACTTACTATCATTGCTATATGAATGGTATTTGAGCATGTTTTTAAAGTATGAAAATTCGTAAACATTCATTAAACACACTAGACTTTTCTAGGCTTAGCCCGGTGTCCTATTGATGGGCAAGTGTCCGAAATAAGATAGTTGATAGCCTACAATGTAACGAAGTGTGATTGGGAAATTTTCATCCCATCAAGAACTGTTTTAATACAGGTATGGATGGTTTCATTACGATGTTTTTCCAAACCGTAATTATTCCTTATATTATATACTTATTGTATAAATTGCTTCGAAAAGACATCGGTATGACGCCTTGGGTTCGATCCCTCGACCACTTTGCGTAGGAGGAGAACGTTTTGACCACTCGACTATAACTGCAATTTAATTGGTTTACTTTACTTAGTATAATTTTAAATTGGATAGCGTGGGCTTAGGGTTTTATAATTATTCCTGCCTGCTATACAGAAAGAGATTTAAGAGACAATAATTAACGCGCTTAAAGTCAGTTGTGCTCACCAGCTCACCACATTCGAGATATGTGATCAAAACGAATTGTGGGTTAAGCAACTCTTGGCATTGTTATAACACTGACACTAGGAAGACCACTATAAATATGATAAATTAAAATTCAAAACAATAAAATCAGAGAGACTGCCTCTAGGTCTAGGTCTAGGCGGTAGTGTATATTGACCATGAGGTTCCGGGTTCAATTTCCAGGTTAGTCAGTGTTATTGGTGTGCTTCTAATTTAAATTTAATTTTTTTTCAATAGTAATCCTGAGTTTGGTAATGTGCCCGGTATATATCAATAGCCTCATATTTTTATTCTTTTTTTTTGTAACCCATTACTGTCCCACTGGAGGGCAAGGGTCTCCTTCTAAACGAGGGGGAGGCTCATATTACATGGGAATAACATAGTAAACTTCAAAAAGCGGGAGTATTGTATACATCTTCGGGTGCAACAGGTTTAAGAATGAAATCATTAACGTTACATTGTATATCCTATGTATATTTATGTTTACTAGTTAACGTGCTATCTTAAAAGAATTTCAAAGAGGCCATTTTTTCTGACATCCTCTTTGGTTATAAGGTTCTTGTCAGTCAAGTCGGTTGTAATTACTAGTATTACGAGCTGGTCTACAGCCATCCTAATAGGGATAGCGGGATCTTAACTTTAGTAGCAGGTTTTAGGGTTCCGGAGTAGTACAAGCTAGTCTATCAGTTGTCATAAATATAAAAAACTAGCTGACCCGCGCAACTTCGCTTGCGTCACATAAGAGAGAATGGGTCAGAATTTTCCATGTTTTTGTAACACTTTTTACTGTTACCTACTCTGCTCTTATTGGTCGTAGCGTGATGATATAAAATATGCTTTTTTTTCACGAAAAATATTCTCAATATTATTTATAGGTATCTCTTAGTATAACGAAGTCGCGCTAAGGCATATCCGCCATTAAAACAGTTGCCATGGCAACGGAATTTTGCTAATTCAATGTCATTATTATATTGATTTTTCGCGATTTCGTTGAATTTTCTGAATTTTTCCGGGAAATGCGTCATTTTCCCGGGGTAAAAAGTAGCCTATGTCCTTTCTCGGGTGTCAAAATATCTCCATTCCAAATTTCATGCAAATTGGTTCAGTAGTTTAGACGTGATTGAGTAGCAGACAGACAGACAGACAGACAGACAGACAGACAGAGTTACTTTCGCATTTATAATATTAGTATGGAAGTATGGATAGTAACAGACTTAATTTATTAAAATAATCTTAAGTCCTATCCCGATCTATCTACCATATAGTTGTTTTATCGTCTGATTACTATGGAAGTCTGTAATAGGGCTTTTCTTAGTAGCTACAGGCAAAATTTAATATAATGTCATGATCAACGTACACTCCTACAGTCATAAATGTATCAATGTAAATTAAACCACCAAAACAATTTGACATTGTATCTCAAATATGACAGTAAATTACTAAAAGTTGGGGTAAATATAGACCGGTTTCTTGACTAAAAAAGTGCAGCGGCTACCCATCAAAAGTCAAGCCGTATTAATTGCTGCTTTACCTCACTAACTACAGTATGCCTGATACAGTGATATTTTCGCTCTGTAGTACCGCGTGTCGGGTGTCCACTCGCTCCGAGCATTCGATACGTTTACTAACAAACGAATAAGTTTTCAACTTGACCTATGCTTCGTTACGTTATGTAAAACATGGGTTTATTCATAACCACATCTATTTGAAGTATTTATTATAAGCCCTACTTGCACTAGTGATTCGCCCTGGCTTTGCCCGGGTCACAGCGGGTTCACCTTTACACATAAACACTGACATTACACACTATTTCTACAATCAAATAAATATTTTATATTGTGAATCAACATCGTGTGTATCAATGCAACTGTTAAAACCAAGGTTCGATTCCCAGTTTGGACACAGAATTGTTCAGTTATAATGTTATTAAGAAATCCTAAATAACTTCAAAGTTAGTAAACATGGTTGGATTTTAACAAAGAATGCTTAATATTCCTACAGAATATTTTTCACACAAAAATCTCTTAAAAATACCAATAGACTGCAAGTATATAAATAGACAAAAATCAAACACAATAACTTGCATTAAGGTAGCATGATAGAGTTGCTCTGAATTTCGCAAAACATCTCTTTCTAATATTTACTTAAATATTAATGCCCCGACCTATCGTTTACATAAGTATTGGTAATCTTAGCAAATAGATTTATACAGCATTTTTTTAAATATTTCCTTTAACTTTATCTTCAAGATAGGCTATCCAGAACTTATCAATAACTTAAAGAAATAAAACCTTAACAATCCAAGTTTCAATATTCAATCCTTACCTGTATTTAAGATCCATCACTTCAAAGTTATAAACTGAAGAATACATCCCGGAGAGAAACACAGGAAACAGAATTAATATATAACTGTAAATATTGAACCTTCCGAAAGGTCCCAAAATTGATAAAATGTCATCCACAGTCACTTCATTATTTTGCTTCTTTTCTGGATCCATTTTGAAACACTATTTCAAACACAAATATTTAAAAAACCGAACTTCTAAATGCCAAAAAAACTATTTAAAAGAAAATAAAATTTGAATTCTGAACTATTTTTTTTAACGAACTAAAGTAACAGTTTCGTAGTTTATTTTTAATCTTAGTTTGAATATTGGAACGACGTGCGCGCATCGGTCACCGGACCGATAGTGCGCGTGCGCCGGCCGATTTATAGCTTTTATTGTTCACTTTAAAATCATTGCCTATCGAAGCCAAGTTTACTTGCGATAACATTGACTTCAAAACTATTTCTGTTTTACTTTCTTTAAAATATTCAACATTTACGAACCGATTTTTATCCCGAAATATGGTTTATTGGGATAATTTTGATATAATTAGCGCATTTTTTTTAACTAATAAAATTTCAGGTCGACGTCTTCAATGTTAGGTCTCGAGTCCACCATGTTTTCTAAGCAATATAACTTCATATAAAAAATCTAGAACAGGTTCAATTATGTACATACCCTCCAAAGCACGGAGTCATACTCATTCGCTGCCAATCCATCCGCTGACCGCACCCAAGGTTACTTACCTTCTTTTCTTATAAACGATGTTTTGTTATTGAAAACAATACAATCTAATTTATTTGATGGTTTCAGGCTGAAGCAGGGTAAATATTAAATGTTTACATAATAGAGAAAACTATTTAAGGTGAACGAAATGTCAATAAATATGAATCATTTTTATTGTATACTTGTTAAAGGAGAGTATTTTTTATTGAAGAGATTAATTTTCTTCTATTGATTGAGTAGTAGTGAGTGTATTTGTTAAACAAAATACCTCGAATTTGATTTAAGGATTTAAACAAAATTATTATGTCTGTTGTCTTATTTTTGTTTTAAAATTTTGTTGCAGCCTAACATTTAGGGACAGTGGTGGTTTTTTAACGGTTATTATTATCATAGGGACTTCATCAAAGCCTCGATTTGATTCCATGTAATGACATTATCTGTTAAAAATGGCTTAGTCTTACAGTGCCGTAAAAGTCCTTACTACTTAGCTAATTGAATAAAAATACGTCACAAAAAATATCAAGCCGCACTGGATTTATAAAGAAAACAACATTACGTCGAACCGGTAAAGAACTTAATAAAAAGTCGTTACTTTTTAAACAAGACTGACCATAAAGAACACGTTGATCTATAAATGGCGTCCAGTGGTTGATATATTTAGTATTAGTACTGGCTGGACAGTCTCTTGTAAAACAAAAAAGTATTTTATAACAACAACAATCCTTTCATTAGCGTGATAATGAACTTTTGACATTATTGTGTCGCCTTTGTGTTGAGTGTTAAATAAGACATTAAAAATATTTTAAATATTTAACCCATTATTGGTCTTGGTCTATAGCAAGACAGGGGTCTCCTCCCGAAATGATCAAGAGGTATAGAGCACACCACGCTAACCAATAACGGGGTGGGGACTTTGCATTTATCCAAGAACTGTGATGAATAACTCTTAATACGCAAGGTTTTCTCATGATATTTTTCTTCACCGTCTAAACAACTGACAACTGTTTCTGATACATACATAACTAAGAAAATCTCTGGAGTGATTGAGTGATTGATTGAAAATCTCTGGTATTAAAAACTAGCGATTTTTTAAGAGATAAATTTCCTGAACACCAACGCGATTCTCCATAGTCGATACTATCGAGTATCGAGAGTTTGTCATATAAAATTTACTGCATAAATAGTTCCCATGGCACCTGCTAGAGGTGCTGGTGAAATTTTCATACAAAATTACTCGACACCTAGTCGTTTGTCGATAGTTGATAGTAATAGAAAACCTCGCCGCGTTATTTTACTTTGCTATGACTGCTGTTTCAGATATTAAGATTCTAGAGTATAGGGTACCCTTTTTATTATACGCTACTAAATATACGCTAATAATATACTCAGTGATAGATTTCAAAAATTCCTTTAACAGATAAAGTATCGTCTATCGAATATTTCTTTCGTAACGTTAACCGGTAGTTATTACATTTTATTTCTAGCGCTGCATGGCGTAATGCTAGATTGTTTGATATTAAATCACGTATCGACGGAAATGATCATGCAATGTTATGTTAGACGTAAAAATATGTAACACTTTATATGGATATACGAAGGTTAAGGTTTATTTCTGGTAGGCAGTCTGCTATAAAGTTAAGTTACACTTGTCGAGGTTTGTCGGTGGATGGGTGACCATATGGTACCACGTCCCTCCGTGATTCGGAAGGCACGTTAAATTGTGGGTCCCTGCGGTAATTTACGAAGATCTTTTGACAGACGTTACTAGTTGTCAGAAGCTTGAAAGCCTGTCAATCAGTCTTACTGAGGGGTGTCGTAAGTGGATTCTGGAGGTCCGATAGGCAAACGTTTTATGTAAAATAGTGGTATTCAGCAGCATCCGATGAGACTGGAGGCCGACTCCAACTTAGTTGGAAGAAAGGCTAGGCTGACTGTTAGGTTTTATTATCAACGACACTATTATTCACGTCATCAGTCTGATTATTAACTTTTATATCCCTTTATAGTCAATAAATATAAATAAACCACAAACACGTTTTATACATAAAAATGGATCTTTAAACCTCAATCAAACGACCTATGAATGATGAAGTACTCGTAATTTATGCAAGACATTCATGGGGACATTTGAACTAAACGACAATTCTGATCACTATTGTAGTGTACATTTTAGGTTAACCACTAAAATAGTTAATCATATACCTTTGTATTTTTTAAAGACATCGTTTCTACCTTTTAGGGTTCAATATCAAAAACATATTTTTATAAATAATGGTACGAAACCATTTTTGGATGGATCCAACTCGCACTTAGCAGGTTATATAAAATTTCTTTCGTCTAAAATATGATTATTTTCGTATTCCGTTATTTTGATATATCATCTCAGTATACGAGTATACAACCAACGTAAATAACCTAGTTGTAGCAAATTAGTGCTGCTCTCAAGATAAAAAATATCTAATCAGTTGCAAACCTCCTGCAGGATTTGCCGTTCAAAATGTGACCAAATAATTTATTTGCATTTTATTTAACGCTGCGTTCTTATAAAAATGTAAATGTCGTCAATATTCTAATCAGCAGTCTCTTACAAGTGCATCTTCAAAGATTACATGGTATTAGGTAAGAACCTTGTCATAACGGCTCTAAGTTTCTAACACAAACAGTAAACAAACATATATTGGCATCTATGTATGTATTTGTTTATTTAATATAACTACAGAGGCTTGTCCTTCATTTTCACACGCTTTCTAATGTAATTCTGATGTATCCTTAGCGAACCTTTTAAGTATGTTTGTGTGACCTAGAATTATTTGTTCAGAAATTAGGAGTAATTTAGGATAGACTAAAACATTTTTGGATGTGATATTTCCTGCATTTTGTATGTGCATACGATGTATTGATCTAATATTGATTGCAACTATTTTAAATTTACTTAATGTAACTTTAGGTAATAATATGAAATTAGTAGGAAGTTATTTTATTAATCAAAGAATTTAGTCACTTCATAATCAGCAAATTTTCATTTTAATACTTATTTTTAATGACAATCGTCTTAATTTTTACTTTAAGTTCAAACTACGGCAAGCACAATCTTTTACTTTAAACCTCTACCATATAATTTATAATTTTGTTTGCTAATGCCTCACCGCAGTTCTTCATAAAAGATTTTAAGTCGTGATCTTTCTGTTGCGCAGAAGTCGCGGCGTCGCGTTTCCAAATATGTTGTGGTATGTCGCGTTAGAGGTTTCACCACTAGGTGGAGCTATTTGACTCATAAATAATATTTAAACATCCCAAGATTTAGGCAGACCACAGAGTGATAATAAAAAGTA
Source organism: Anticarsia gemmatalis (assembly GCF_050436995.1). Lineage (NCBI taxonomy): Eukaryota > Metazoa > Arthropoda > Insecta > Lepidoptera > Erebidae > Anticarsia > Anticarsia gemmatalis. The sequence goes on from NC_134759.1 coordinate 2,763,613, forward strand.
AAAAAAACACCCTTTTTGGTCATTCACATCCTTCACAAAAATCCTTTTACACCCGTATTTATAAACAAGTCTTAGTAATTACTTAAGAAAAAGTAGTAATAATAACAATGTTCATCTCTTGAAAACATAGGGATGTAATAGAACCTAATTCGAACCCTATAGTACAAGAGCCTTGTCAAGACTTACGACACGATTAAATATCAGCTGCATACGATAGAGCCTTATGTCATTATAAAATTATTTTTGCAAACCGAAATAACTATTACTTCTAGTAAAACTCTCTACACATTGCATTACCAATATATTGCATTGTGTCCATTCAATGTGTATACTGTATTGTAAAAGAAATCCTGTGTTATACCGGTGACGTGCACCTAGTATTCGATATTACGCCTTCCGTGGTTAAGAGTTGTGCAGCAAACATCGACAAATATGAAAATTATAAATAAATAGAACAGTATATACTAATGGTACAAAAAGCAAGAGTCGGTCTTGCTTTTTTAACTCTTTAACCACGATAACCCAAGGTAACAATTTTACAACATTTCACTAAAATCGCCATTAAGATATTTGGAGACCCGGAGTCAAATTAGTTTACTTTTTTACGAAATATAATTGTTGTCAAACAGAAAGGTGTTGATTTTCTATACGCTATCATGACCAAAACATACTAAACATATGTTTATTGGTAGTCAATCAGTAGGATCGTATAGGGTCAGTCACGAATTTCCGCATTGCCCTTTTATTTCTATAACAACGTATAATTACGGTATTTTTTACATGTAATTGTTAAATACGTGATGTTTCATACCCTTCGAAAGATAGGGCAAATTAAAAAGATATTTATACACATTTTAGATTTCTTTTTGATGTTTAAAACTAGTTTTAGCTCACATAATTATTAACACATTGCATAAAACATATGTAGCTTATATTAAATCATTCAGAAATAGCATTGATGGATGATTGCAATAGAACTTTTAATAAATACTGAATTAAAATAGCAATACCAGTTTAGTTACTATGGAGATCTGGATTATATTTTAATTCATTCGTACACCTGTTAAGTATAAATGGTTACCTACGTAATTGAAGAATGTTATTAAGTTACATAGCTCTATAAGTATGTATTAGATGTACATTTGGCGTAGTAGTTACTTGGTGCGGTCTTCGTAATTTAACATAGTTTAAACTATGTATGTTATGTATGTATCATATATAGATACCACTGTTGCAAAAATATTTGTTTTAGTCTTACACACACAGTAAAATATGTAAAAAAAGTTTACAAGGTAAGATTCTGTGAATAATGTGTATAATAATGTAAGTTAGGAACAGTAGTAGCTACATGCATTAATTGTTTCAAATCCTTACATTCTAAAGCATTAATAATGTGCCACCAGGAAAATAGCTGAAATTGATTGAAAGTGTTGATTTCAGCCATTACTTATTTTTATTGTTCTGGTACATTTATGTGCATCGGGTATTTTAATTTGATGCAAATTTTAGACTTGATCTTTTTTAATACTGGTTTATTGAAAGTTAAAAATAGTTGTATAATCGTTGATTATGCAAAATAAAATGACAATGACGGATCGAAATAAGTGAACTTTGCGACAGTGAAATTAGCATAATTATTAAAAGTAGACCTGTTATATATTTTTATTCATGGTTAGTTAAAATATGTAGAAGGAACACACCTTTCACAAAATTCATCGACATTACGGAAATAAGATTTTTTTATACAATTATTGATTTTTTGTGATACTTTATACGGTAGCGGAAGTTTTGAGGTCTCGGGTTCGAATCACGTGTAGGGCCAAATAGCTAAAAAAAGATTGACTGCACGAACACCCAAGTGGATTCTTTTGTTTATTAATACAACATAACAATTTTTTTTTGGGTTTATAATTTCCGTATACCCATAAGAGTTAATTTTGTGATGCAAGGGACTCATCAAATATACTATGTAAGTACTTACTAAATGGTTTAAAGACAAATGGTAAAGATGTTTGTTACGTACATTACTCGTACATTACCCATGTACCTCAACGTATAGGTGAAGGTTTGTAAAATACACGTTTCGCCATTAACAATATTAGTCCCATATAATAAGGGGTGAGCCTATGGCCATATACACGTTATCAAACTCCAGTCGAGCAGTTGATGTTTCAATAAATCAGCATTACTTCATGCAATGACAGTGTTTTTAGCACCATTTATTTCTAATTATTTCAGTAGTATATATTTCCTGAAGGTAAAGGTTAATGCATTATTTTTACATCGTCATTTTGTTAGTTACGTTCGACGTAGATCCATTGTTACGTAGGTTACAACAAGGTTTTTGGTAAACACGAATGATTGTTTTAAGTACCTGTCTATCTGGGAATCGAATAGTCACGATTTTGGCGAAAAAATACGTTTTTAGTATATACCACACCGGATTTTCCCCGAAGCTAAGATTTTCCGGTTACTAAGTGCTTTTCTGAATGATAAATTTTCCAACAAAAATTCTAAGCTTTCCAAATAGCAGCAAAGGTACCTACTGTGACTACTGCCCACGAGATTTCGGGTTGATTCCCGTAACGGGCAAAGTGTTTATTATAATGCAGTAATAAGCGCGCAAAATATACTTGCCTATAACATATGCCGAAACACCAGTGTATTTCATGAAATTCTTTCTATATCTTTGATTACTTTACATCATTATAGTCACATTTCTTGGGGGTGTGTAAAGGCAGCAGTAGAGCGTGGTAGACTCAAGAGAGACCCAGCAACAGTAACACAATTCGCTACAGTCGGTAGGTACTATCGAATATCGAAGATTTGACATTTAAAATGTACTGTCGAAATAGTTCCCGCGACGCCCGCTAGCGGCGCTGATTGTCATACAAAAATTCTCGATAGCTAGCCGGTTGTCGCTAGCGTAGTGGTAGAGAATTGAGTTACTGGACAATCGTGGGTTTAAAAAAAATACTCTCTCTCTCTCTCTTCCTGGCTATTCGTCCCTTATGGTAGTGGGGTCAGCTTTCCTTCCACGTTTCCTCCACTTCGCCCTAGTTTTTGCGGCCAATTAAAAAAAAATACAAAAATGTTATAACTATCGACAACATTTTATCGACATGTCCGTTCTCTACTTCAGTGTATGCCAAAGACTCTTTGTAGGATTGAAAGTTTTTGACTGTGAACTACTGCGAAGGATTGTTATCCGACAAGTAGCCACAAACGTATGTTCTATACCGATGTTATTGGACTTTGTACAACCACTTTAATTTTTATTTGTTTGTTTGTTTGTTTGTGTGATTTATTGGTAGACTGATGGTGTGCTGTTCGGTTTTGTTTGATGTATTATGTCATATGTTTGTCCGGCGTATGTGTTGCGTATGAATTCGTAATAAATATTCATTTTGAGAATCGATTGGGGACACATGCTTTCAGCATAAAGGAAAGAAATAATATATATAGGTATATACGTTTTTTTTTATCCTTTTTCGCTACCACCTCTGGGCAATATTCACCTCCCAAATGAGAGAAGATTTAGGCCTTGGGTCCATATGCGTAACGTTATAATTTTCTCTTAATTAATGTCTCTATACATGTATTGCTTTATAATTTTGGATTCATAAATATTTAATGTTGCATTAAGTATAGCACCAAAATGTTCTAGCCAAACTTGTTTAATCTATCACTTTAATCAAAAGTCTACCCACTTAAACGAAACCCTACAAAATTCACCAGAAATTCCGATTATTCTTGTTCTAATTCCCTTCCCAATAACTCGTCGATTAAATTTTTAACAGGCTTACCGGGTACAATTGAAAATATTGAGTTTTGCTAAAAGTTAGCGAACTTTTGCCAACTAATCAATGTTAAGTGGTACTATTGTAGGCGTCACGTCGTTTTTCAAAGAAAAAGGCAACTTTGTAATTATGAAATGAGAACTTGTAATTTGCCTGAGGTGTAGGGCTCTCGCGTTTTGGAAATAAGGATGGTTTTAAATCTTTAAAATAGAGATTTTTGTCTTTCTATAAAAGAAGAGATGTTAATAAAATCGATTTCAATTTCTCCATCATTAAATAGAAAAGTTTACTATAGTAATTTTTGGTTAGCAAGTGAATTATCTTGTCCGCATTATAAGATAAGGAGTGCTTTCAAAATTCTTGCAACTTTTTAGTGTAATTATAGGGTTTTATATTAAGTGTTACGTTAGTCCATATATTCTAAAATGACAGCTGCGACTAGAAGTAATTTCGGTTATCGAATCACAAGAAAAAATATAATACAGGCATATTATAATATCATATGCTTATATTTCCGAAGAAAATTTATTCTTTCGTTTCTCCATAATTTCGTTTCCGAATACATTTTTGGTAACCCTACAACGTCTCAAAGGTCTGAGGACGAATGGTAATTTTCTTAAATAAGTTCTGAATTATGAATACAGAAAATCTGACCCGAGAGTGTTGGCCAAAGTTTCCGTGAAATCCAAAGTACTTAGGAGAGTAAACAGATTACTTGCTTTATTTGTATCCAAATGCTTTATTTGTATCCAAATGGAAAGTAATTATTTATATTTATAGCTAATTTGAAGTCTTAACACGTGTATTTAGAGACTAGCTGAACTTCAGTCGTTTAGTAATTTTAATTTCTTTTTAGCCTTTAAATGTAGACTATATTTGACCCTGAGTCTTCAACTTAAGAGGGTTTAACTACTACTCAATAAAATCGGTTCAGCATTTTCATTATAGCAGCGTAAAAGACATTTAAGACCATTAAAGAATTTTAAGACTATTGTGTTAAATGTGAATATTCGATTCCGATTCGTTTAACTATAAAGACATAAATGATGAGGGATATCTTTAAATCAATAAAATTCAAAACAGAATCACACAACAGCATTAACGACATAACTATGTGTAAATTATAAGGTATTAAGATTTACAAAAAAAAAAGTTAGTTTAAAAGTAAACAGAATTCCCGCCCAATCAAACCTACCATAAGAAAAAACCATACGAAATATACCTAACCTTACATTACACACTACACATATACTCCCTAGAAACAAATCTCTCTATCTCTTTCACACTACCCATTTCCACCTAGCATCGTAATTACACTATCCAAGACATCACAAATTAGTTATTATTTAAGCGGCAAACACAGTAATCCCGGAGGGCGTATAAATTGTAGGCAACTAAGTGCGAGCCCGTGTTGAGAATACGTGTACATGTAATTTCAACGCATATAACCTCCAAATAATGTCGCGTATTAAGGTGGATTACAAACATACGTTTTAGCACCTTTTTATGATGTAGTTACGATTTTGGTTATTATAACCGAATGGAGAATTTCAAAAACGCTTTAATGTAACTTTAACAAAGACATTAGTCGAAGAATTGATGTCGGAAATTGTTTTATAATATCACGTCTATTCTATTAAAAAATCTATGTAGAGGTGAGGCAAAGTCATCCCTTTTTTGTAATTTACAATGTTAGTCCAATAGATGTTTTTGTCATCTTTAAACTAACGTAATTAGCCATTGATTCAAGATCTTTGTGGTTTAACATAGAATCATCGTAACTACCGTTTGAAAAGAGGACATTAAAATGTCATGTTTCAAATATCAACATTTGGTTTTTAACCTTTTTTCTGTCTTAATTAATAAAATTCTCAAAATTTAGTTTCTTTACCGTACGTAAAATCGTATTTAAATCAACCAGTATTCCGTCTTGAACTAGTCGCTATTAAAATGCACTGTACTTTTTCACACGTCACTCACAATTTATTTCAGACGGCAAACATCATACATAGATTACCGCAACCATACAAGTATTATTCAAACAAGATATTTTCGGAATCCTTGTTACAATGTGAATGATTTGATCAAACTAATGACATCAGTAGCGTCATTTGACATCAAAGACATCAAAAACTGTGTTAACAATGAATTAACACTTACGTAAGATGCATCGTAGTAATAGCAATTGTAAATATGATTATTTTCGAGTTAATATTTGTTTATCTAAATTGAGATGACATAAAATGTACTTTAATTTTTCCAGTTTTTTCAAAGACTTATGTAAGTTTATCAATGGTTGTCTAATTTACATAATTTATATGACTCTTATAGTAAGCATTGTACAATGACATGTGCATTATGATTATTCTATTACGTATTAAAATGCACTAACCCCCGGTTTCTGAGGTACATTTAACGGTAGTTTATCTATTCAATAGGGTCAAAACTCGTATAAAAAACGCTATTGAATAGATAAAGTACCGTTAAATGTACTAGGAAACCGGGGGTAAATTATGTTAAAATATTGTATGTAAGTCATGATTTTTTAAAATCTTGTGTAGTGCATTGTTAAAAGTTTTATCTTAAAATGTATTTACACACAAAAATAAAATAATATGTAGAACAATATTGACTAACTTATCAAGGACAGGACCTTTTACTTCAACAAGCGTCTAGCTTTTAAACCCACTTAAAATAAGGAGAAGGTTCTTAATTCGACCGCCCTTTTCTAACAGCATGACACAATATACATATGTATTTACGTGATCATGAAACAGATTCTTAGATCAGCTACAATATTATAAAACAATGTAAAGATTTAATTACACATTATAATCCCTTTCACCGAGTATTCACAACAATTGGCACGTGTGCGATTGTGTTGAATCATTATTTAACTTAAAACTCAGTGATTCATGTGAACACGTGTATTACCGATAAAAAAGTAGATGTTTGCTCTCGATAGGGTAAAAAATGTCTTCTTTCGCTAGAAAAGATTTAGTGGTGTAAAAGTATCCAACGTAATATTAAATAATGACTGTCTGTCTGTATGCGATAAGCTAAAAATCTGCTGAACTGATTTCATGCGGTTTTCACCAAAAGATAGAGCAAATCTCATTTTTTTAGGGTATTTTGTTAATGTTTTTTGTAAAATATATTTTGAGCCCAAGTGGGCCGATAATATAATGTACGATGTAATTTCCACCAAAATTCCGGACTCGCCAAAACCAAAATTCTGCCGTCCGAAGATTCAGTTGTGACTGAAAATATTAGTAAACATTAACTTATTTCCGGTAGTGGCCCATTAAGTTTACTGCCATAATTACTACAAATTCCACTAGATATTTTCTACACAAACAGAATAGCCAAACTCCAAAATTCCCGTATCATTTAATTAGCAAACTTCACAGTATGTTACAAGTATTGTTAGTAAACAGTTCTTGCAAGCGCAATATACGCCTAAGTTTGTAGCGAGCGCTTCAAACTGCTTTCCAATGGTATTTCCAAATAGATTTACTTGATACAAGTTTTATGAAGCCACGGTATTTTTAGTGTGATAGGAAATCGATAGCCGTAATGTCAGTAAAGATCTTTTATAAGTCACGTCGTTAGGTTTATTGCAAAAACATACAGATGTGAGATGGTTTTATATATCGAGTGAAATATTAATGTGTCTCATGTGCAGTCGAGGGTTAAAAAATTCTGGCTAAAATAGTGCATTTGTGTTAATTCGTATATTTTATAACAAACATGCATCGCCAAAGTTTAAGTTACGAAAACTTAAGGCGATACAAATAAAAGAAGTATGTTTTAGAAATTAATGATAATTTACGTGCAATGGTGTCAAGAACATTATGAGGAAACCAAAAGTTATTTGATTAGTTGTTAAAAATGTCCTGAAAACTATTTCTCAGGTAATTTTGATGTCTATACATCACTGTAAACTGGAAGAAATATTAATAGTTACTTAATCGGAGCACAGCCTCTAGTAGTCCAGTAATGAGTTCGTAAAGAAGACTACAATAATTTCAAGTCTACAAAATTATTTGAGGTCCATTACTGACCGAATACATTTACTTTTCAAATTGCTTTAAAGATACGAAGAATTGTACACGTTCCTCAAGATTTTCACCGTTTAATCAAAGTAGTGGTATACCTGTTCTATAATGGTGCTGATCATCAGACAGAGTGAGGTGATAGGTAACGACGCTTCAATCACACAAAGAGCCTTTATACCGGTGTCAACTTGTAGTGATGGGGAAGTTGTTTATCGATAGTTTTGTATTTTAATAGTCTGTTACAAAAGTTTTGTTTTATTGTCGATGGTGTTAAATGTTATAAAATCTATGAATAGTCTAGAAAAAAAACTTTTAGTACATATTGGTGGCTTAGAGTTAAAATTTTTATATCATTAAAATTTTATCTTTTTTGTCAGTGTTTTATAAGATCCTTTGATGTTTATGTTGTTTGTCTGTTTCTCGTATAAAAATAGGTCACGTTAACAAATAATAAAATACCCTCTAAAATTACTTGACAAAGCAAAACCTTTAAATGAGATTCAAATTTATTTGTTTTAGACGCCTGTAGAAATTATGATAACTATTAGTGGATCATTCATAGAAAGTAGTAAACGGTTAATTAACTATAGGCGCAAAGCCGGTTGAACATCAAGCTAAGCAAAGATAACAATGCATAATCGTATAATCGTTATACCTGTTTAAAATTGCAAAGAAATTGGCAAATATAGCTTTTTTTCTAAATTACTTAATATTAGGGCTGTACTTTCATTTAGTAGTACACCTAGTGTTCCTATGTACGCGGGTTTTTTACGAAAATCGTTTGTCAAGAAATTGGCAGATTTTCCCATTTTTTTTGCACTGCTACTGCAGGGCAAGGGTCTCCTCCCAAACTAGGGGGTGGGGTAGGCCTTGAGTCCACCAAGCTGGCCAAGTGCGGGTTGGGGACTTTTCATGCCCTCAATAAATGTATTAATCATATTTTATTTTAATTTTACAACTCAATAAAATCTATTTACTATACATTTTATTAGGTAACAACAAAATGTGAAAGAAAACAGCGTAAACACCATTAATTTTATTTCCTATAACTAATCAACATGTTATTATCAGACATTTTATTGTGTTTAAATATGAATAATTATGTAGATGCACGTTTTACTAGCTTTGTTCGTTTTAAAATATACTTATATACTATTATTATAATGATTTATGTATCTACGATGCATGACGGATTGATAATAGTAGCTAACGAGTATGCATTGAGACATATTGTGTGTGCAGATTTCAAAGAAACGTGGAATAATTTTATTTTTGCCTCAGCGGATACATTTATCATATCGGCAAATGCTGTGAGCGACTTTTTGAAACTCTGTAAAATTCATACTTTTGCGTCTCTCTATATAATTGGTTCAGATTAGTACCTAAACTAATCTGAACCAATGTGGAGAATTGCGGTAAAGGTACTAAATCGAACCAATTACATATAGAGACTAAAATATACTCATTATAGTCTATCTTCCTATCGGTCTATGTCTTTGTCTCATACGCCTTTACAGCTAAAGGTAGGTAAGCTTTATATCATAAAATCAGCAGCTCGATTCTCTACAACAATTGACTACTGACAACCAGCTAGTTATTGAGAAATTTTACACGAAAATCTGTTGAGCGCCTCTACCGGGCTCCGTAAGAACTATTTTGGCAGTACATTTTAAATGTCAGTCTCTCGATACTCGAAAGTATCGACTGTGGAGAATTGTGCTACAGGTTTCAATTAAAATCCATAAATTCCTTTGAGTATAGTTTCAATAATTGTAATTTTCATTTCACACGGTGTGCTTGTAATCATTTAGTTCTGCATTGTTGTTCATTAATATTCAATTTTGTTGGAATTTTTCAATAATAGGTTTTGAATGTCAAGTGCACGTGAATGCGTTTTGTTATCAGCAGATAAGTACCCAATACAATTACCTAGCAAATAAAATATGTTTTTCAACTTGTGAAGAATCCTTTATACAGTTTGCCTTTAAGAAAAAGAGGATATTAATATCTTATCGATTCAATAAAATACTTGAAATCTTTGTTTTTTTTCCCGATTTATCTATTTCAGGCACCCAAGCCTATATAATATATTATGTTATAACACTACTTACATAAATATTATTGAACTATAAATAAACATAAATGAACACAAACCATCAAGAAAGATTAATAAAAACTTTCTAAGCTTTTTTTATATAAGTTTAAACGCTATTGAATAGATAAACTACCGCTAAATGTACCTGTGAAACCGGAAAATCAAATATATAAACTAAAATACCGATAGTTTGAAACAAACATCGATATAAGTCACATCACTATGTGGCGATATAGAGAAGTGCAATATTTTGGGCGGCGTCATGACCCGAGTGTTGTGGCGTTGTGGGACAAAAGGGACGAGCGCCACGAGCGGGGCGAGCCTTTGTTGCAGATACGGCGCCTTCGACTACGACTTGGGGCGAAGAGGGATTAACAGGCTGATGCGGCAGTACGGTTTGTGAAATAGTGTAGTTGAAACTGCCAAGTATTTTTGATAAGGGATTTCAGTGCTTATTGTTAAGGTTTTGGTTTTTAAAGTGAGTACGGAATAGTGTTTTTCGCAACAGTTGAAGTCTCATAATCTTCAATTTCGTTGTACGATAGAAATCTAAATGGATTTGTAACAAATTGGCTAATCAATTTATATGTCGACTCAATACCATATACCAGTTAAAATTTATGAATCTCTTTAAGTAGACATACCACGAAAAATAATACAACCCAATCCCAAAAAAGGTTTAAAATTTTCAAAAATATCGTCATCACAAGCTTGCTTAAAAACCCTGCTCATTTTCCCATTTATGTATTCTTCCTCTGTAGTTTCAAAACGCAAATAAAAAAAACGAAATAAAATAACTTTCTATTTTATAAACAAAAGCCGTATCCAAAACAACCTTTTGCTATTTCTAACATCCCATGTGCATTGTTGGGCATGCTAAGGTTCGCAGTAGGCCGCTTTCACACTCCAAAAAACAGTTTGCGGGCACATGTCTGCGTTTAAATGAGAAAAAAGAAAAATATCGCTCCCCGTTGTTTCTGGGGGGGCTATTTTTGTAAAATTAAAAATGCTTTGTGTTCGCATTTTGTGTGTTTTTATTGTGATGTGTTTTGGTTTTCTTTGTTGGTTGAAGATTATTTAGGAACGGAAAGACTTCGTTGAGTATTTGGGTAGGTATAGTTTGAGCTCTTTTTTATCTGATTTTTAGACTTTAGATCTGAAAGGGGGCTATCATGCCATCGTGGGTTGCCACGGCAGTATAAGATTCTTAATCTAATCTAGGGACAATATTTGCGCCATAAACTTGTATGAAAGTATTATAAGAGTTATTAAGGTACAAGATTTGAAGTATTCGTATTTAAGGATCTTATGAAGATTTGAATTTGTAAAATTAAGTTAACGAAGGTATATAAAATGATATGTTGTTTACATTCAATAAAGATTTCCTATTCCCAACACAATTATTTCTTAATAAACTATCCAAACGCAATTACCATACTAATAGTGGAACTCACCTGCCTCGTTTAAGTTCCCTCACTGAACTTACTTTAAATATTTAACTAAGCTTAAGTAATTATTTAAGTATTCAAGGGGCTGTGACGTCACGACGTTGATGTTTGTGATTAATTACTGCGGTAGGGTAATGGGTGACATACACCTTTGGGGGAAGAAAGGCGGAAGATCAAAGCTCGATGTTGTCGCTTAAGTCTTTTTGTAGATTATGTTGGAGGTAATTGAAAATGCAGTAAAGGGGAGGTCTGATTGTAAATTTAAATTTATTCTAGAATGTAGTCCTTTCTTTGATCTATTTCTTACACAATTTGAACTATGCCGGTTATAATGTATGTATTTTAGGACCAGTCAAAAAGTCGCTAAATAAAATGACACCAAATGTATGATAACAACTGTCAAAAGTGTATAGCATAATGGCTTTCAAATAGTTGTCAATTGAGAAACGTGATACGCATGCTGATAGCCCATCTGCATATTAAAAAAATGGCCGGAAACCGGGCCTAAGAATCATAATTTCTGTAATAAAACAACAAAAATATTTTTACAAAAAAGTTTATTATACAAATCGTCTGTTTAACAATGTATTTGTACCAAATACAAATCAAATAATAAATAATAAGGTGCATAACACAATATAAGAATGCAAACTACACAATTACTTATTATAAGCTATTATTAGTAAAATACCAAAAATGTATTTTTATATTAATATAATATACTAAAAATGCTGATTTTGTAGTCATTCGGTACATCACTACAAGGGTACGTCCATAAACTACGTGGAAGGGTAATGACTTAAGCATAATTGACTTAAATATATGTAAGAAGAATCGTTCTTCAGAGAAAACAACCAATTATATTATAAGCAATATTTTTAGAATAGAGAATATGTAACGCTTCAAATGTTGTGTCGAATTGAACCATTATTGGTTAGACTATACTATTATAGTAGACGGTACTTATTTTTTTTTGTTTCTTTCATACTTCCATTATATTAGACAAGTTGTTTGGCTTATTATATTTTCGTTTGTAAACTTTGAACGCTTCGTAAATCTATCTAAGTATTACTTATAATATAATTGGTGTACATTAAGAAAAGTAAACAGAATTGTAATCATTGGAGCAATTTAGCTGCCAGTTATTCATATAAAATAAATGATTAAAATGTGATCAATGATATAAGTACTTATATTCTAAAGTATAATTTAAATCCACATAATGATCGTGTTCTACGAAATAATGATTCGCAAAAGTAATTATTTACACATTTGCTTTGATTAATCTTTTATATAATAATAAATGTGTGATGTGTGACGTGTGATTTTAACAATACATTATTATTATTCTGACATCTTGATCATTTATTCATCTCGTTTAAGATCATCATTATAATAAAACAAAAAATAATAGTTTATTCAACACGAATCTCGGGAAAGAACCGCAAAACAAATTGCTTTCGATAACCATTAAATTGATGAGTCTAAAGTAAATTATACAATAATTTGTACGTAAACAAGAATGCAATTTAATTGTTTATACCTAATAGAAAATTGAGAGTAAGCAAACATTCTTTAATGGCTTAGATTAAACACGTGTAAGGAAATAACATACTTTATTTCATTATATTATTTTTCAGCGCAGATTTACGTTGTTAATGATGAAATGCGGTGTATTTTATACATCTTTGCTGACACCTTCGCGTATAACAGGCTTTATATAATGTATCTATTCATGTATTTTGTAATAGCTGATACAATTTAGCATAAATCGTTCGTTGATCACAAACGGTAGGAACATTTTAAATTTTATTACAGTATCAACAGAAATAATGTTTTAGATTGAAAACAAAAATGGTATGTGATTCTAATGGAAACGATAATATTGCAATTAACAAAACATGTAGTTGCGAATTCGTTATCGAGTTGCTATCGACAATTTCAAGTGGAAAATTATTTGAAATTAAGTCTAAATGTCAATTTCTCGGTAACAATTTTTGTTTAGATTGTGTGTCATTAATATTTTCTGTGTACAATTTGACATACTTAATGTGTTTATTTCAACAACAAATCAATGAATGATTAATAATTCGATCAAAATAATAAAATCACAATATTGTAATTGAACTTAATAATAGTATTATTATTTTATTATTATAGTATTATTACGTAGTTTATGGACGACGGTTTATTATTGGTCCCACACTATTCTTACGGCTATCACTCCAAATGTGGACGCTTAACACAAAAATACTGTTACATAGATTAAGTACCGGTTTCAAACTTTATAGATAAGTACTAGATAATTTAACCCATACATAAAGAGCGGTTGTAGTACCCTTCAGGTAATAAATACGTCTTCTGTTATATAAAGAGATTAATGCTGTTTAAGATCATTACGATAAATTATATAAGACCGTTGCCCAGCAGTGGGATATGCGAAGGCTTGATATATCGGTAATTATCCAAAAGTTTTGAAACCAGTCGTAAAAATAATAAATTAAAAAAAACATTTTGTTGATATTATCAATACATTATATTTAAGTAGTACTTAAATAAGCAAGAAATCCTGTCGATTTACGATTTGTAAGTATATTACAGTACTTATAGATCAATTGATGAAATAATGGATATCAACAGTATATTGCGAAGTAGATCTTTTCAGGGTTTCGTTTATTAACCTTTTCACCGCCAGAGTAATATTGAAAATCGGTGTTCCCCACGCCAAGCAATAAATTCCTTCGTTTATACCTACAAAATAATAGTCACGGGAAAAGTGTATATCGATAAAACTTCCATTAATTTTACGTGTTCTTATATTATGAGTAAAAATTGCATAAAAGTACCACAAAATTTTATTGAATTTCTCCCATGTGTCAACTTTACACTACTCAGTACTCATTACCCAAAAATAACAATGATATACACGAACAATTTGCATAAAAAAAGTACTTAATTCAAATATTTTATTCAAAAAGTCACAGCACTAATCCCAGTTGTGACGACACCTTTTGACGTTAAGAAACGCCACTGGCGTGGTCAGCGCTGCGATTTCAAATTTTGCCGCCTTATATTAGAGATGTACCAGTGTGACCCGCTCCTGCTTAGCACGGGTATTTAATAACAATATTTCTCCACTATTTCTTGAATGTAATATTATACATAAAACATTCCTTTTTAATCATTCTATCTATTAAAACGCATCAATATCTGTTGCGTAGTTTTAAAGATTTAAGCATACAAATATACTATGTAGTGATAACATATTTCTAATATTGAATAACGACAAAAGTAGTAACTATACCTAAAAGGTACAATAAACATAGATAGTACGTATTGGCATGATAACTGTGTTTTTTTGTTAGTCCTACAACATTAATAATACCTTTATTGTTTGTTTAATGTATTCAAACAATAACTTACCTCTAAATCGTCACTCCTTAAAGATTCTGCTTCAGAATATGTAACATCATCTTCTACACCTTCTAACACTCTCAACAGCTCTTCTGTCGTCATTTGACTTGAAGACATTTTTGTGGCGCAGATGGTGTACGAAAAATTTATTATACACAAGAATTTATGTACCTATTATTAATAACGTATTGCAACAACACTACGAGTGTCCAGCAGCGCGGGTGACGTCAGAGCGCGCCGTCTGATTCCGTCAGTGGCGTACGAAGCACTGTAAGGGATTCCGCTAATAGAGATGCGCGAGAGTTGCCACAAAATGATCGATTTGCACTTATTTAGTCATGAGTTTATCACTAGATATGGTAGTTTTATTACATATTTAGGTTTGTATTGAATCTAATTTAAAACATATCAGACAAAAAATTTTTTTTTCAGAAAGGAGTGAAGTATTTCAATTTGTTTTCGAAATATTGCATAAAGTGTTTAGATTGTAGTCCTTTTCCTTGCACATCACTAGTTGACGCGTCTTCACGTCTGTGGCGTGGATTTGCGGGCTAAATTTATACATTTTGCATGATGATTTACTTTGTTTTTTTTTTCAGGTACAACTGTCTAATTATTATATGTCTTTGTGTAATAATGTAATAAATATGTTTAGGTAATAATAACAGGAGAAAGAAAACACTTGAAACGTATTGTTGTATGTTTATTTTGAACTATAAAAAAGTGATATTTTTGACGTGCTATCACGTCGATGGCGTCGTGAGCGATTTTCAATTTTACGTCTCTTAACGTCCGTGGCGGTGAAAAGGTTAAGTAGGCATTTGATATTTATTCGAGATGAGTGCTATTGAAGCAACACCGAGAATCGAATTCAGGGCCTCGCTATTGACGAGTCTGATCCTAGAGGCATTAATGTGAATTTATATTTCAGTTTTTTCCTTGCATTAAAATCATATTCGTATTGTGTAGCATATTTTACAAGTGCTGTCTTGGTTTTTCTTATTCGACATAGCGTTTATTTTTATGCAAATCTGTCATAGCAACAGTCTTTCATTAAACTATTTACATTTTAAGCAAATAATTACCGTATCGAAAACCTCTAAAATCGTCGTTGTTACTTAGAAACTCAAAATAGCTACAAAGTAATGTTTTATATTTTAGACATATTTTGAATACAATAATAACTTATTGTATTGGAGAAACATGGGTAAAAAATGTGCTTATGTGGAAAGGTATAGTCGCGAGCACGAATATGTATATCACTTTTTGATAATCGATATTTCTTCCTATCGCGATGATCTTGCAACATTTGAAAGTCGCGGTTTGAAAACTATAATAAAATTCCGTTGTGATATTGGTATTGTTGGCAACTACACAATATTTTGTTTTCTAAATAATCATCTTTCAATTTGACTTTAAATACAGGTAAGGCTTGCTACACACATATTCGGATCCGCATTAATATAGCCGGGCGGCAAAACCGAATATATGTAGATGAACCCGAGCGGTACAAGCCGAACAAGTGAGTAGTGTTGGTTTTGGTGTTCGATAAATATTGCTGAACTGAATATGTTGAGAAGCAAGCTTTACTCTCTTGTAGCGGTCAAAAGGTGCTTTACAAAAAGAACTTTATTTTAGTATTTTCTACCTCAAATCTAGGAATAAAGCCACTTCATCTCTTTTCTAGAAAATATTGAACAACCATTTAACTTGGAGAAACTAGAGTTTCTTAGTAGAAAATTGTAAGTACGTAAGTAACGGTAATAGCTTTTCAAAGAGCTTATACTACTTTATAGTTGAGCTGTAAACTAGAACTTTAGTAGTGCTGTATTTACGGCCGTTTTCAATAATCTATCTGTAATAAAAGATAGATCGATGTGATAAAATATTAACCTTATTTTTGTAAGGTCATTGTGTGATGTGAATTCTTACGATGGACTTATAACCATGAAATTAAATTAATTTAGTCTTTTGCATGTTCCTATTAAGGATTTTAAACACCAACTTGTCCAACTTGTCGACAAAAAAGGTAATGACGATTTGTTTTCAGCGGCTTTATTTCGAAAACAATCTAACTAGGTTCTTGCATGATTCTCTTGAAATAAAATGTTGTTGTTGAAAAAAAAAACGAAAAATTTATTTAAAAAGAAAAATGCCTGTAAGTAAAATTGTTAAGTATTTGTGTAAGTACTTAGTTGTAAGGTTAAAGTACTAACTAATGGAAATTGTATAAATAAGTAGAATATAAATATTACAGGATAAATTACCAATTTATTAAATAACGCAAAACTGGAAAACTGCCTTCAGAGTCATATTTTGTACAACGTAGAATCCACCTTATACTTCTATTAGAGAGGTTTATTTTACATTGAAAATTTGATGATTCGTTCTCAGTTTTGATTTTCTAAATTCATCAGTGAATTGAAGAAGACTTATCACTCTTCTAACTACTGAAAGTACCGAATTTTCTGCTTTACTTATGCCCAATTTCAACAACAGACACACATAGCTAATCAGATGTTCAAAAATTCGATAGTCAGCCAGTTGTTCTTCATGATATATTGATAATGATAGTAGTACAGCCAGTGGTTGATGAAACTGGGCATTAGTCTTGAAAAACTTAACCTAAGTACTGTTTAATCTGATCACAACTTCTCATCTAAAATGTCTTTATTTGTCGGACACTAAATCTTTATTACGAATCCTCGGTTATCGAGATAAACTTAACGATTCTTTCTCGTATTCATGGAAAACACCGATAAACCAAGTTTTGTAATAAACATAGCTTTATTATGTGAAATACTAACAGTCAATTTTATTTAGCAATCGAAATTTTACAGTAAAAATTTACAATAAAGAGTTGTTTTTCAGAAGAAGTAAAAGTTTGACGCTATGAACGAAAGATCCAATTTCTTATAAAGCTGCGTTTTCACAGTTCTTGCACACTTGCACCTGTGTAAGCACAGCTTAACATACAACTATATTTTTTCTTCAAACTCTGCCTACCTTCATGACAAAAAAGGCATGAATTTAATGTCTTTAACATATAAAAGTATCAACGGTAAAACAAAAATCACTTTAAACTGCTTCTAAAATCACTTATAGTACTCACAAAATAAGGCTATCGATACATTAAATTGTAATTAAAGCCTCAATTCTTAGTTCTCCGTTTGGACAGCGCTTCGGCTTCTTCGATGGTGTCTGGAAGCCTCATGTTCCTGGTTTCAGGCAGCATAAGGACCAACATGCTTGATACTAGGCACATGCCCGCGAAGATCACTGTTGGCATCGACTTGTGGTATAGAGACTGTTAAGAAAGTATCATATTAGAGTTGTTGAATTTATTTTAATACGTTCGTGGCGTTGTCAGTAATTTAGAAATTATGGGTTATAGCCTTAAACGGAACAAAGGTTAGTGAGGTCTATGATTACAAACATTGCATGCTTTAAAGATTTTTGGGAAGTTCTTGAGGGCTGCATGCAGAGTCCACAACCCGCAATTGGCCAGCGTGATGGATTCAAGGTCTGTCCTATGCTCATTTGGGAAAGACACCCTCTTTCAAAAGGATTGATCCATGGTCCAATGCTTTCCTTATTTCCCGAGAAGACCATTGCCTTGGGGTGGGTACAGGGGTTTGAAATTATTAATTACTTATGGCTTTCTCTATATTATTCATAGTATGAGAGCGGTCTGTAAGCAATAAAATGCAGAAAAATACTAGTTTCATATGGAACAAAGATGAGATCATCCAAGTAATTTACGTGGCTATCATATAACACGATTGTTAACGAGCAATGGTTAGTGGAGTGTTCATTCAGATATAGTGACGGGAAACCGCAGGAAACACAGATCGAAGGTCACTTTGAGGTTATTTGTTCCCAGTGATACAATGCAAATACCTGCCGAGTGTACTAGATGATGATCGTATTGTATATGATAAACGACTCTTTGTACGAATGCATTTTCTCGGAAGAAATAAAGTTATAGAAAACTGTAGCGCTACCATGAGTTGGTAACTATAGTCTCCCGGAGACACTGTAGTTCTCGTAAAACTCGAACAGCGCCTCTAGCGGATAGTTAAGGTACCAAAATTGCTACCATGGGTCGCCATATTTAATAACGTGTAGTTAAATTAAACAACAGTGAATGTAGATTGGCTTTGTCGTTCATTCTTTCCCTATTTGAGCCCACTGTTGTAGTTGCGTTCTCACGTTAACTACTCTAGTTTTTAACTACGCCAACTCATGGTAGGGCTACTGTAGAGTAGATGAACACAGAAGCTGGTTTCATCATAAACGGGTAGAATATAAACGGGTAGGCTTGACGTGACGTAAAACGAATGAAAAAAGTCGCTCAAAATTGTTTTTTCTACCCAGCTACTTAAACAAGGGATGATGAAACCAATGCAAGAATAAAACCACTTTTACTAGGCCAGAGTTGAACAAGGCAAGTCAAAGGGAGAAATTAAATGGATATTTTTTCGTAGATACATTTCTTCCAGAGTCTTCTGAGCAAAAATTGACTCAAGTCGCATCACTAGAATGCGTTAAAATATATTTCAAGCAAAAGTAACCCATAAATCCTTACCAACAAAGGCGTCATTGGTGCAACAAGTGAGCCGATCCTGCCAGCCATGGAGCACATACTGATGAGGGTCTGCCTCATGTTGGTCGGGAAGACCTCTGACACGTAGATGTAGACGGAACTGTAGGCTAGCGTTACTGCCCATTTGCCGATCAGGTACAGGGGAATGGACCAGTAGTCGGCTGCAAGAGAAAATTACGTAAGTGTTTTTGAAGCTGGTGATTTAAAAACAAAATACAGTCGAATTGAGATTTGAGTCCCTGAGTGATCTCCTCCTTTTTGAAGTCGATTAACAAAGTGGAGTTAAATGTAGTGTTGTATTATTAGTTTAATCTTAAGTAATTCGACTGATTAGTGCTAAAATGGTTGATATATTTAGTTAATGTTTTTAAGATCAAGGGTGATGTAATTAAAACAATATGATGTGCATTTGTTTATGTCTACTTTTTTATTATGGACTTCATAAGATTATCTTTATCTTATATCCATACCTACCTCTTAGTAAGGTGAAATCATAATAAATTTAAAGCTCGTCATATAGGTGAAACTTTGAAGTAATTGGCAATAGAAAAGAGTTTACTGGAAAAGTCGTGGTCAAAATTTTTCAGAGAGGCTATCTACATCTCTTAGTTGTCTCTTAGTTGACAATTATTTGGAAACTACTATGCTGTACATAGTCGTTTTTCTTAGACTATAGTGAATAACACGTTACGTCAAAGCGGCAATGTACTGAATAGTGAGATGTGAGATACGCATACAGGTCCTTTAGTAACGACTTTGGACATGACATTTTGTCCGTAGGCAAAACTAATAATCATCAGGCTATCAAATTGATTGTTTGCTCATAAAATCATATTATCTTTGTTATACAAATAAGGACATTACAACCTAAGTCATAAGTGCTAATTTCGCATACCTACAATGACACCATAGCAAATAGCAATGAACAAACTGCCTGAAATTGGTTTTCGCAGTCTGTAATGTTTTTTCGTCAATTAGAATCTACTTACGATATTGTACTTAGATTATTAATGTTTGTTTATCACATCTAATTATGGAATATGCTGATGTTTTTTTTAGATTTGTATTGGCAAATATTGAAAAATGTTCTAAGATTTTTAAAGCTAAATAGTTTGGCTTTAAATAAACCCAGTAGAACAGTATTTAGCAATGTTATCTGTTTTTTAGAGAATTGCAGATTTTTATTGATAAAATATTAGGTACACCTAATCTAGGTATAATATTTTGTTGAAAAGGTTGCATAACTATTTTATTGTATCAAATGTGAGTAGCCCTAGAATTCTATACGTTTTAATTTTGAAAGCCAAGAACTCATATAAAGAAGTACGACCGATTATTTAAGAGAGAAGAGATTTTCCGAGATTGGTATTCGTATGAGAAATGTTCTAAACAGCTGACTACCATAATATTATCAGAATAATATTATTGAAATACCGATTATATTTATAGTTGTGTATTAAGTATTTATTTGTAAACATGACCTTATCGTATTGTATTGTGTCAGAATTATCATAGAAGCATCTGGATAACAAAAACATGCATTATTTATGTTATTTATTTATAACAGTGGTTATGTACTTAAACACCGGAAACAACATTTTAAGGGCGTTATTATAGCAAACACAAGGTTAAGTAAACTATAAAGTTTCACGTGGGTGACTATTTATATCTCTTATTTATTAACGACACTATTTTATCATCTAATAGTTGATCCGCGCAGCTGCGCTTACGAATTTTCATTGCATTTTTTTACTCTATTAAACCAGTGTTCTAAGACCCCAATCGGCCAGCGTGGTGGACAAGAGGCCTATCCCCTCCCTCTTTACGGGAGGAGACCTTTGTCCAGCAGTGAGACAAAAATGGGTTTAATTTTTTTTTTCTGGAGTCAATTTTACAAAAACAATAAATGAAATTGG
Source organism: Anticarsia gemmatalis (assembly GCF_050436995.1). NCBI lineage: Eukaryota > Metazoa > Arthropoda > Insecta > Lepidoptera > Erebidae > Anticarsia > Anticarsia gemmatalis. The sequence goes on from NC_134759.1 coordinate 2,784,950, forward strand.
TTAAGCCGTTCTTGAATTCTGCGCTTAGTAACACATCTGGCGATTAATTTTTGTATATAAGATAACATATATGTATTACTATATCATTTATGGATCGTGAAGAATCTAGCATTCTTTATTTTTACACTTATTAAATCCTACAAATGTAAAGTTAATGTTAAAATACTAGTTACTATTTTCCATCGTTCTAATGGTTACAAACAACTGATAAATAAGAAGATTTCCGGTTTTCTAGTTCCGTATGGCACGAGAATCAATAAATTATGATAACGTAAACTCATATCATTGCCCTTAGGCTGGCCTGTCATTGAACTATTAACTCTCCTAGTGCAAGGATAGCTTCCGCAGATTTTGAAAACAAGCGTGAAAAGGGTGAAAGACAAGTAAAAAATATAATATCATTTTTAGATCATTGATTTTGTCTTGGGGTTTTCAATCATTGAGTCCATGAAATCTTTGGGATTTATCCCAGATGTAGTGGAATTTAATAAAAAGTGGCTTATCTACAGCGGTTAGAGACTCAATAGTGGCCGCGAAATAGCTCATAGGCACTTCAAAGTTTACTGTTTTATATGGAAATCAAACTCATGACTGCTAACAGCAATAATAGCCATCAACTCTTACTAAGTCTTCATCTAATAAACCTCTACGTAGACAAAACAGTGAAAATACATATTGTCGGCGTTTGATTAAATCGACTCGTCTGTTTACGAAACAAAACAAACACGTGTGTATCGTTTCACAACATTCGCAAGGTCGACGGACTCGCCGGCGCAGATTAAGAATGTACACACTTGCGATTCAACGTCTCTCTCACATATATTTTTAATTAATTTATCTTAGCAATCTATTCCCCGACCCGCAATTGGTCCGCATGGTGGACTTGCCCAGCAGTAGGACAGTAAAGGGTCAATTTTTTTATTATTTTATAGATTACTATGTAGAAGCCAGAAGGATTCCGTGTAAGTAATTTATTTAGGCGACAGTTCCTGTGTATTCTCTACAGCCGGAAGTATCGTATATCGAGATTCTGATATTTAAAATGTACTGCAAAAACAATTCCTAAGTCGCTCGCTGGAGGCGCTGATCACATTTTCATACAAAAATCTCGATAACTAGACGGTTGTCAATAGTCGATAGATTTAAAGAATCGCGCTACAGGGCAAAAACTCCGTACCTAACCTTTCCCTCATTCCGGAAGGAGACCCTTGCCCAGCTTGGAACAGTTGTGGTTAAAATTAGATTTTTATTTTTGTAATACAACTTATATTTGACTTGGTTTGTAACTGTGACCATTTAATTTCACGAAAATCAGTTCAGCTTTACAACCGTATAAAATTGTCTGACGACAAAAAGACCGAATAGATCTTTTAAATATAGTATATAACTCTTTTGCTAAGTTTATTTTTATGTCACGATACACTCCACAGATATACAATTAATAACTATTTACTAATAAGATTCACAATCAATTTATTCGTGGATCACGGTATTGTGTATCAGGATATTGACCTGAGGCACTTTGTTTGTGCAATTTATTTGATCAATTGCTAATGCAAGCTAGTACTTTGATTAGTAAAAATAGTTCAGGTATTAGTTCACAAACAATATACCCTATATTATACCATGGTTGTGAAGCACTGCTGTATTTCATACATCTAAGTCTACACCGTCTCATATAACAGGCGTAATGTTAAGACCAAATATACTTTAGTAATGTGCATAAAAGCTAACATACTTCATTATTATAGAGGTTTCATTTCATTTCATTTAAAAAAGACAACTCCCGCACTAAGAATTGCTCTTGTGTCGCGGGGACTTTTACAAACATACAAACAACGGACACAAAGCACAACCAGACCCGAAACAATTATTTGTGGATCGCACAAATAATTACTCCGTGTGGGAATCGAACCCACGACCTCCCGACACAGTGGTATCGGCGTGGCGACCTAAACCACTGCGCCACGGAGGCAGTCTAAATGAGAGGTATCATCCATAAAATAATGAAAAAGATTTAATACATTTAAAAAATATCCCATGTAAGTAAAATCGTAGTAATATTCTTAGCACATTAAAAAAGCTGCCAAACAGCCTAAGATAAAGCATTATACGTTCTCTTCTAAACACGGTTATTTGAAGCCTCATTACCCAGGTTCGTTCACCGGGAGAACAATTTTCTAACATAATAACCCTAATCTGCGCAGTTGGGTAACATCCACTCGTTGTAGTTGGCTAACTCAGTCATCAGGCTTAGCTATATGACTAACATTAGTCTAGCAATTTTAGTCTGTCATTATATTTGCAAAATATGGCTTTCGAAATACTTTAAAAACTTTTTTGAAAATGTAAAATTAGATGGTAATTTAAAGGCCTTTTTTAGAGTAGTGGGTGGGGTAGTGGTCACGTTACTACGATTGCGAACAGAAGTTTTGAGCGCAGTGGTTAATATGATAATCATTAGGTACGCTCTGAGGTCTTCGGTTCCTACTTTTTACTCGACGGCAAAAATCTACGCTAAGCCATATTGCATAGTATGGTATATCTAAAAAATACATACCTATTAAAAAATCCCTCAATTAATCAAATATTCCCTTTTATAAAGATAATGGGTATATTATGTTACTATGTGCTATAATGTATTCAATAAAAATGTAATCTTATATCAGCAACCACAGCACTGACATTGAAATGTCAGTTACTTGGACAGTTCTTTCCTGTGGTTAGTGGTTAACCTGCTGTCAAAGATGTCATATTGACGGCTTTTGACAGGGCTTCACAATAACCAAGGCAACCTTTTCCATAGCCTGGAAATAAACCTTCTAATACTTTTAAGTGGCCACTCCTTTACACAGTGTTGTCTAATTTAACTGATTGTTTACCGACCGGTTAGTGTTAGCTATAAGAGCTTCAAGTTGGAAGTAATAATCGTTAAAGAATTGCAACAAAACACAAGTGTTTAGAATAACGCCATCTAGTGGTTAAGCAATGAAGAGTCCTGAATCGCGTAAGATTATTATTTCCCAGTTTCATTATTCAAAGTCTAAAAAGGTATTAGGCCTGCAGCCGCCCAAGTATAGTTACTTTGACTTTCCAAAGAAGTTTCCTGTAAGTAACATAAACAGTAGCTCAATTCTCTATTACTATCGACTACCGACAACCGACCTGTCATCGAGAAATTTTGTACGAAAATCTGATAAGCGCCTCTGACGGGTGTCGTAGAAACATTTTTGCCAGTACATTCTAAATGTCAAAATGTCGATAGCTAGCCGGTTGTCGGTAGTCGATAGTGGCAGAGAATCGAGGTACAGGCTAAGGAGCAATAAGAAAATATTAAATATTAATAATGGTTCATAGTTTGGCTGCTTAACAATCACCGTGCCTTACAAAAATGTTCCCTTTTAGCCATTAATTAGCCTTAAAAAATGGGTAATGTGAAAATCACTTTGGCGATTTGATTTTGACCTGTAGGTCAAATCATTAATATGTAATCAGCCTAATTCATTACTAAATGAGACAACTAGAGCATCGTGAACTCGTTTCATGTGATAGTAAACAAAACGTCCAAACGTGTTTGTGAATAGTTTACGTTTTATGTACAGTCGTGAGTAAAGATGTGTGCACACCGTCATATTTCCTCGCCAACATCACTATCAACTATTTATTGCCGTATATCTTTATGCCTAAATGTGGTAACAAAAATCTCGTTTAATAATTACAAAGATTTATGTTAGGTTTTATAATTTATAAAGGGCACGTTCGTCCTCGTTACCATAGCATTTCTTCCAACTTGGATGGAATCGACTTCTAGTCTCATCGGATGCAGATGAATACAAGTAATGGTATGGAGCAACTGTCCATCGGATTCCCACAACCCAATTAGCTAGGTTATAACACGATACCCTTCAGTAAGATTGCTTGTTAGACTTTCAAGCTTCTGACTACTGGTAACAACTCCCTAAGATCTTTGAAAATGACAACCAGGACCCACAATTTAACGTGATTTCATAAACACGGAGGTGCTCGGTGTGTATAATATGATAACCCATCCACAGAACCACCTCGGCAAGCGTTAGCTTGACCTCAGAGATCGAACCGTGCATCGTTTGTTCACTACGTTAATATTCGGTAATAAATGCGCTTTTTCAAATTCGACACTGTATTTATGCTAATGACGGTATTATACGTTTATTTATATAGCAGTGTTTTTCTATCGTCTCATTTGAATACATCGATAACCTTGCTGATTGTTGTGTAATAAACGTTGTTATAACTGTTATTGAAATGTACTTCGATACGTAGCTGCGACTAGTATTATCTCGCGGTTATGTGCGAGATAAGAAAGTAAACTATTACTTTTTATGAATGAAAATATATTTTATTGCCTTTAATCCATACTCCATAATATAAATCGTAAAGTTTGTTTGTTACGTCTTTACGACTGAACCGATTTTGATAATATTCAGTGGGGAGATAGTTGATATAAGACCAAACGCAGGCTAATACATCAAAAAATTTGAGTTATATGTTTGGAGATAAACTTAAATATACGTATTTCATTGCCGTTGATTTTTTTCCCATGTATAAATTTATTGTTGAGGATAACAAGATAGTGGTCTTTATTGTAAGCCTTGACTAAGCTTGATTGTTATTGATTGCAGTTCCTTAAACGATTATCACTTCAATTGCTTTTAATTATTAAGACTAATAAAAATCGAAGTCGTAAGTTTTATACATATGTATGTATGAAACAGCCACATAAGACGCTTGACTCACTTGACTTGTCTCAGTGGCGCCGTGGTTTAGGTCACTGCGCCGCTACCATTGCATCAGACGGTCGTGGGTTCGATTCCCATACGGAACAATTACTTGTGCGATACACGAATAATTGTTTCGGGTCTGGTTGTACTTTGTATCCTTGTTTGTATGTTTGTAAAAGTCCCCGCGATACATGAGCAATTCTTAGTGTGGGCCTTTTAACCAAAACCAAAAACAGCTCCAAAATATTTTGAAAGTCAACTTCAAAACTTGAGTTGCCGTATTAATTTTCTAATACAAACTGCCTTCAAGGAAATCGATGTCATACTCGTAAATGAAAATAACGATTATGTATCGATGTTCTTTATCCACGGTTACATGGTAAGACGGAAGCTAAATGTAAACAATTGCACATCATATACGTATCAATGAAACCGCTACAAAAACTGATTGGATTTTTCGAGACTGTTCTAGAAAAAAATGGAACAAAACAAGGATAATAATGTGGTGTTGCTAAAAATGTATTATGCACTGTATGAACTAATTTGAAACTTAAAAATGCAATCTATGTTCAAACAAGTCATCGATGAACAAAATACAACCTAGCTTATAATAGAATAGTTTTTATAACTTTTAAACTTTAGCGTTGCATGATTAATATATAATAGAATGCGGGAATTAACGCGAATTTACCTTGATAATAGCTTTTATCGGTTAAAGCATTTTCTGAGTTAAAAATTCCATTTCAGGTACTATGTATGATACACAAAAATACTTTCTATGAAACTAGTCACCATAGCTCAATAATCAGCTCGGAGGATATCATTATAAAAATCATATACCAGTATAGGTAGAATTTAGCTTAATTATACTTAAAATTATTGTTTGTACTTGAAAAAAACTTGGTATAAATATATTATACTTACATCTCGGCAAGAAAGCGAACAGCAAACTGGTAAGTGCACAAGTAATATAAGTAGTCACTAAAGTCTTCTTTCTCCCATACTTGTCGAGTACGATCACAACCACAATGTACGCGGGTATCTCGACCAGCGTCACCAGCATAAAGCTCAAATATCTGTTCTTACTCAACGACACAGAGTTTATAGACAGGCCGTAATACACCAACGAACACGTCATCCAGAGAAACGAACATATCAGCAACCTCCTCCAAATTATACTAGAACGCACTGCTTTGTACAACTGAGATTTCTTATCCACTGTCTGATTCTCACATTTTAATAAAGGATCTCCCAAACTTTCCAATTCTAGTTTTCTAGGATCCAAATTGTTGATTTTAGCTGCTTTTTTAAGAACTGATATAGCTTTCTCCCTCTTCCCTTTACTGAGCAACCATCTAGCGCTTTCATTCATGAACCAAATGTATATCACGGTGATGACAGCAGGGGTGTAGAGTATCAGGATGTAGGTACGCCAGTTGTCGATGCACCACGCAAGGAGAGCGATCAGTACCACGCCTATCACGAAGGTCATGTTGCACATGGCTGACACGATAACTCGTTGCTTAAGGCCGACCAGCTCGACAACTGTAAGAAATAATTTAGTATTTATATCCAATGGTGAGAAATTCTATTTATAGCAAGGATGTTGTTGAAACGATGATTCAAGCAAGTTTTTGCCTTACTTGGAAAACAATCTAAGCTATATTGGTCTCGAGAGTTCTTGTTATTATTTGAAGGTAAAGATATTGTTGTTAAGGCTTTTATAAAAAGCTTAACGTTTTTGGATATTACCTCAACAGTTTCCTACAAAAGCAAAACTACACGAATAATTTGTTGGAACAAAAAATCGCCTCTACCCTAAGGCCTAATATTCTAGGAAACTTAATTAACATATTATTTTGAGGAGAACTTTTTAGCGGCCTAAATACATATATCGAGGTAACTTCCAAAGTTACCAAGTTCATAAGTTGCAAACTAACTAGGAACGTGCCTTGGAGAATTCCACAACTTTGCTCTCTTGAATAATAAGATTTTTAATTTCAAATTATGATATTCTTTGAGCAATATTGCCAAAATTCCGAAATATTTTCATGACGATGAGACTTTTTTATCAGTTTTAAAGAAAGTTTAGTTTATACTAGGTATATTTAAAAAAACATTTCGATATAGATAATACTTACTAAAGACGTATGCCGAAGGGTACAGTCCTCCACCAAAGCCGGCCTCGAAGAAATGTAGCGCCACATACGTCAAGTAATTTGGCGAGAATGCTCTTGAGAAGCCAAATATAAGGCTGGTAGCCGCCGCGAAGCCGACAGCGACCTTCCTCCCGAATCGATCTGAAACCGCTCCAGTGAACAACATGGCTACGAACATGCCACAATTGTGGATGGTGCCAACCAAGGCTCTTTTCCATTCCTGGCAACCTAGATTGAACTGAAAGATTGACAGTCGTTAGATGGTGTTTCTGAAGCTTTTCTGCCGTGTGTGTGTTAAGGTCCTCCTCCTCCATTCCTTGATGTGGATCTAAAGAGAATTTCTTATGTGAGGTAACTCGGAGCAAAAACTAGCTTCTACTATTAGCGCCCGTACTTTGATTCTTTGCACAAGTTTTACCACTACTATATTGTGTCAAATTGCATTTTTTATGCGCAGAAGTATCAAGCAAATATGCAAGAGGAATTTGCTATTATGCATTTATAGCATTTAACCTCGTATTAATAACAAGGTATGGATAAAATTAGAATACACTTATTTTATTTGGTATTCTGTGTTTTAATTGAGTTTTGGGTTTGATTTGGTTACCTCACACAAGAAAACATTGAACAATCAGCTGACTATTGTTTCCTTTTCTTCAATCTCAATCCTCAGTTTCATATTTCACAGTCAGTAAGTGATATCGCGTTGTTCAATGAGATACAGCACGAGACAAAGTATTGATGTAATCGTACCTATTGTGTGTGAATCTTTGCACTATTGTTGACAAGTTGCGTGAAAGTGAACAAACAGACTTTCGGATTTGTGATATTGGCGAGAGTGGATTTTCCTTTACGAGAAACAGTTACCGTCACTGTGTTCTTTCAACTTTGTTTAGTGTAAAATTACAAACATATTTTTGGAAATGAATATCCCTACCCAATGCCTTAAATACTTTTCTATAGCAGTACAATACATACTCTGCATAAATAAGAAATATTTAAGGGTTATCTTTTTCATTTTTTTTTAATTTGTGTATATTTGTAAAACAATTCAAAATCCAAAAAAGGAGTTTGAAATTTTTTTTGGAGGTTGAAATTTTTGAACTGGGCATCAACAAGTTTGAGTGACCATTTCTATTTTGCTTCAGACTCTAATAATAATAGAACACAGAACCGTGTTGCATTTGTTATTTCTTACAGTGACTGTTTTTCGTCAAGTATACCAATAGCAATTCAACGTAAAGACCGTACCTCTTTGACAAGCGACTGGTTATCTTCATACACGTAGCTGTCGCACTCAATGGTCTTGTTCGTGAAGTTTTCAGGCAGGCACTGGAACTGTGTATAGTTGTTTGGCTGGTACATGAGGCAAGACTCCGGCTTGCCCAGCTTCTCATTGTAGGGGATCGCGTAAGATTGCCAGGATGTGTCGCTGAACCGCTGCTCGCAGCCATTCACGTCGCACCTGTAAGAAATTGACCATTTTAAAACCTTGTGTAGTGATAGACTAGTAGTCTAAGCAGTAGCTACGCACGTAAGCTGCCGATGCAAAGGTCCTACATCATAACATATTCGTGTGTTAATCTGGCTCTTCGAAGTTACGTGTGTAGACTGTGTAGACATTCCACATTCTTTGGTCCTAGAGGAAAAGGCCAATCAAACTACCCCTATGAGAAAAAGGCGTGATATTATGTGTGTATGTGTAGAAAATAATTGTTGGGAAACCATGAAGAGTTCTTGAAGGCATGCAATAGTCCGAGTAACTTTGCATTCCTTTAATAATTGTTTAAAGAACTCTTAACTTATGTGGCAGACTTAAGAATTAAAATCTTTCTTATCAAGGATTTTGGACCCGTGTAGTGAGCCAGTAACAGGCTTAAACTACTAGATAGACCTACTTCTAATTTTATTAATAATATGTCGAAAACATCTTTATAAATTCTTGAATAAAGTTATCTCCTAAAACTTAGCGAAAAACAATATTATTCTCTAATTAGGTATGTTTCTTCTTTACTCGAACTTTATACACGTGTAAAAAATTTACTTACTTTGGTAGTACACGTGTCACAAAATTCTAATGGGCACGAACCATTAGTTGTAATTACAATACTTAGGGCCACTTTTAGCCCTTTCAGATATGTTTTAGATAGGTTATCAGGTGGAATTTCGACAGATGGGTAATTTTGTAAATATATACATGAAACATTTACAGTGTAGCATTTTATCTGGCAGATAGATAATCTGGAACTTATATAGAAGTAGAGAAACTGACCTTGAGGATTGCAAGGGTCAGTATCACTTAACTAACTGTGAGTTTCTTGCTACCTTGTTCGAGCTTGTGGTATATTCAGTAATTGTACCTAACGACTGTTATAAGCGTCTATATTTTACGTAATGAATGATACGATTTTGATTTTACTCGGTACTTATCCAAGTAGTGGTACTGGCCATCGGTGTGCATTCTTAACATCAGTTCCAGACTGTTATCGGCAAAACCAATCATGTCTCTGATGAATTATAGGCGTGAAACATGTGTGCATTATCAAGACGTAGTGGAAATGATTCATAGAGGCATGCTTTTAATTTGATTTATTTTGATTTGTGATCCGAACTGTAGCGCATATGACTGTAGATTACGAGATGTCTTGATTGATCATAAATAGGGTAAAGCGCTATTGGTTTTACTATTATTCCCTTTTGGTATGAAAGTGTTGGTACAGTAACGCATTTTTTGCGTTTGATGTTAATTGATCCGTCTCGTGTCTAGCTTTAAAAAGGGGCAGTGGTAGCCCAGTGGTTTAAGCATGCATATCCCACGCAAATGGAACATTCGCAACCGAAGTAAGTCCCTAATGGCTTTTAAAATTATTTGTGTATTAGAAAATATTATCACTTGTTCTAACGGAAAAGAGAAACGTTGTGATGCAATCTTGTATGCCTGAGAGTTCTTTAACACAGTTTTTGAAGGAATGTAAAGTCTCCAGCACGCAATTGGTGGTGGACTCATGGCCTTACTCCTCCCGCAGTCTGGGAGGAGCCTGGAGACTCTTGCTCAACAGATTGGGACAACAATGAGTTGAAAAACTTTTTTGAATTCTCTATATTTTAACAGAACGAAAGCTCAATGGAAATCTTCGAACGTTCATATTTATTTTTATCTCAGAGGTCATTTTAAAGACCTGGATCGGAATTAGTCACACGCAACGACTTTGAAGATGCAACATGCGATGGTGAAGGACAAATATAGTGCAAATACTAATCACAACCCATTTTTTGCTATTACAGTTTTTATTTCGTTCTAACATAATTGGAAGATGGGTGACCGCTTCTGAACGGAGGGTCTCCTTGGGTACATAATAATTTGATCTCGGTTGTTGTCAACTAAGATAACAATCGTTAAGCCATTTCAAAAGCACTAACCATACGATAAAAAAAATTACTGCAGAACACAATATTTTTTCTCCCGTTTCACCAATCATCGCTATAATATCCTTTAATTATTAAGTTTGATAACTCCTTGCGTCAAACTGCATTCGTGTCAATGAACTTGACCGTGAATATAATTTGGGATCGGAAATTATCTTGTTTTTGTTTTGTATCGTCGATCAATATTCTTGAAAGCAATCGACTAAATTGAACCGAGTAGAGTACAATACACTTTGAACAAATTAATTTTCTTTCTACTTGAGACGTGTGGTACAACTGATCAAACATTATATGGATATATTATTTTGTTACTTAAGACTGATGTTCTAGAGCAATGGAGAAATTATTTAGGTATTTTTTTTTGTCTTGTACCTATTTAGTTACAAAATCAGTGTTGCAATTTTTGTTCCTCTTCTTGCTGATAACAAAATGGAACACAATATCATGCAGATCATGGACACGACAAAATACAATTTAACGTAAACTATATATATATGACTAGTGGCGCTTTTGTGAACGTTTGATGTAAGCGTTTTTGCGCTTGATATAAAAAATAGGTACCACATTTATAAAAAGTACAAATACATATGTACATAATGCACTTGTTCTCACGTTAAAAAGCCGGCTCTTGACTATATATATTACCATCTTAACACTTTATAAAAGTCTTGTGCAAAATGTATGTACGAGTATATGACGAGCGATAAAATATTATGTTTCAAGATGTAATTTACATCCAACAAAGCGGATTTCAAAACTTTTCTAAATAATTATTTAAAGTAAATACTTACACATAACTCTGCTCCTGAGCTTCAAAAATGAACCCGCATTCGAAGAAGCTGCTGAGCAGTACAGGAAACAACAGTAGTACATAGTTCAGTAGATTGTACCTCCCGTATGGACCCAGACTCTCCAGTATTGAGTCCAAGTTGATCTCTTTCTTTATCTCTTCCATGGTTTAAATGCTTTACTTGATTACCTGTGGAGAGAGAAATAGTGTTAATATAATGTATGGTAGAAATAATTGATTTAGTAATGTCAAAAGGGATATTATTGTAAGACCAGGATGTTAAAATGTACCGATTTTAGAATATCTGACTAAATGTTTTGAGACAAATTTTAAGAAAATCTTCAAAGATATTTTAGGTTACTATGTTTTTATATAAGTTTGTGATATTTTCTAGCTACGACTGAAAGTCGGCTGTTTGGGCACCATTATCACGATTTTCTACGATTAGACCCATTGATTATCGAGTGTTTGACATTTAAAATGTACTACCAAAATAGTTTTACAACGTCCGCTAGAGGCGCTGATCAGATTTTCTTACATTTTTTTTTGCTAACTATACGGTTGTCGAAAGTAGACGAGAAGCGGGTTACAAGAACTTCATTATTTAGAACTTTAGTTGCGTTTAAATAGTGTATTAGTCTTATTTTCCTTATTGACTGTCAGGGAAATCCCGGCTGAATGCAAATAATCAATAAATTATTCTCTTTTATTGATAAGATCGACATTCAGTGTTGTTTTCAAAGATATTCTATACAATAATTACGATGATTCTCTATAATCAACAGAGTACATAGAAATCATTCGATTTCTTAAATGATACACCTGTTTATACAATAAACATGGTATTATACTTTGTTTTAATGGAATATTTAGTTATAAGGTATGTTGTTCATTGATATTGTTTTCATACGAATTTGATAAAAATGTAAGTCCTTATCTTCATCAGTTCTTTTTCTCCGTTTAAAAAAGAGACCCTTGCCCAGCAGTGGGAAAACAAAGGATTACTTTCTGAAGTTTCTTTATGAATACGAACATTGATATTTTTATTAAGTTTCAGAAGTTAATTGCTTGTGGTTTGATTTACCTTGTAATTTCGATAATTATATCTTTGAATGCTTGAGTCAACTTCTAGAATAATCAGAAATCAAGGATACCATATAAGTATTCGAACGAATTCAATGTACGCCCGACCTTACGCAAGAATGTAGGTCGCATGAAATTATTATTCAAAATTATTCACATTTCTGTATCCACATGCCATAATATGTGTAATGAATCATTATTAATACACTCAACTGCATATGAACCCTTTTTATCGTAGGCGTTTTTATGTTAGCAAGTTAACCTATGTTGATATTATTGTGCCGTAACTTCAGATCGGTGTAAATATCGGTTGATCGCGTGAAATCCCGTGTAATCTGTAGTTTTTACTTTTTAATTTTTCCCCTCATAGTATGGTAAGCATTTTTGAAGTCACCCGATGGCCTTTGACTTGGCTTAACGACTGCTATCTTAATAGACTACATCCGAAGCACGTAGACGCTCAGTTCAAATACCACTATGCGGGGCCACATATTACGTTATGTCCACACTGCTCACCTATAGAATATCTGCGTTAAGATTGCTTAACCCTATTCTAAACCCAGTAATGAGTAAAAGAGTTTCCACATATAATAGTTATATTTGAAAATATTGTTACATAAGTTTTGTTAGAATTTGGGTAATTGGTTAAGTCCAGAGCAAGTGACGGTGCCGTGACCACAAGTCAGAAACTAATTCAATTTCAAATAAGTTTGGTGGTTTCATCGCAAACGCGTTACAGACCGATCTGACAGTTGTAATAATCCAAGTCATTCGAGAACAATAAAGATTTAGACTCATTTAAAATTAAATCACTATTGAAATGGAACTGCTTTTAACGGAATCTCAATGGAGATAAGCTATTGTTTTCATGTAATTCATTTGTTGAACAATGGTTTACACAATTACCTAATGATTACTAGATTATTGTAATTTTTCCTGTTATTGCCTGTAAAACGTTATTGGCGCCGTAGCAAAGAACATTATGAATCTCAATTCACAAGTACAAACATACAACGTGATCAGTTGTGCGATTTTCTATAAACAAGACTGTGTGCGATTGACATTTAAAATTACTTTAAAAGTATGGTTTTCCGAAACGAAAAAGGAGCGCTGATCAGTTTTTCTATCAGCATTTATCGATGTTTGTTCAATAGTAGTAGACATGGGCCTATAGCATGTGCCCTATAGCATGCAACAGCACGAATAAAATTACTGCCTATGAGTTTGTACAGTCCTTCGTTATTGACAATAATCAATAAACAATAATGTAAACTCTAGTTAAAGCTATTAGTCTGGATTAATTTCCGAGATTTCCAGAAAAGTCTCGAAAGTTCTAAGAGTAGTGCGACAATCGAACATAAAATCTCATTATCAACAGTCGTGAAAAAGCTACAACCAGACTACTCATTCAGAATAACAAAATATTTATAAGAAAAATTAAAACCACGTTACTAAATTTTACATAAAAATTGGTTCGGCTGTAAAACAGTTAAAGCATAACAGACCGACAAACTTACATTCGCATTAATAATTATGGATTAACAACTATCTTATACGGTGTCATGGTTCTAAGAATGTGTAACAAGTAAAATCGTGGGCAGAGCATCCTTAGTTTCTAAGTCCCACGTTACACTATGTCGAGAGAATATCAATGTACAGTGACTCACGAATTATACGGCTCTTCATAAGGCAAGTGGCGCCTTGAACATTTTAATGAGATTTAAATGGAATGATTTGAAGGGATTATGGATTAGATTCTTTGTACTAACTAAATAGTTTCGTGTCGTAATCTTTTGAGGTTTTTCTATACGTTTCGTTATTAATCTTTGTAATGTTGATACGGCTTTTGTTAACATTTTAAGAGATTAGGTGGGATAAGTAGGTAAAATTTTGAAAAAATAAGGAACCGTTGTAATATAAGGCATTTGCTCAATGTACTTTTCTCAATCATGATTGTTATAGTGCTATTCATTTTTCAGTACTATCGTACTAATTACATATAGAGTATTTGACTTTTAAAATTACTGACCAAAAATATTGGTCTGTACTAATGGGATAGTAATTAGTCCAACTTAGCTATTTAATTTAGTTATGGGCCCTAGTGATTTATATGCAAAGATGATTGTAACAACTAGATAGCCAACTGTCAAATGTAGAAAACCACAGCACAGCACAAACTAAAACTATGATTCCATACATTTTTGAAAGCATTTATCTGTGTGAAAATGTAACGTGTCTATAAAATACGGAGCTTGAATCAAAGGCCAAGTTGTATCCCAAAGAAGGTCATTAACCATAATCATTATCGTCCAAGTTATTACAAGGAAAGTGAACGTTCTAGACAGAAGTTCTATTTATACGCCCACGCCATAAATATTAATCACTTTGGAATAGATTGTAGTGTTAATGTTATTATCCTTATGACAGACGCAAATAACTGAAGCGGTTGAAACGTGGTAGGGCAAGAAATTAAACAATTAAAATCACTTTTTTTTAAATTTAGTTTCAGATCGGCGGGAACAGAATATAATAGTAGACGACCAGCGCGACTTTGCCCTCACTGTACCAACGTAGTCTTACAAATTACTAAACTACCTAAGATCATAATCACTTCTTCGTGTGAATATTGTAAAAAAATAGTAAAATTTTCTTGTGAGATCGTGCTAAATTTTCAGAATTAGTTCAGTGGTTTCAAAATTAGGTTGTAAAATATACAGATTTTCGTATTTGTAATGTATAATATGCGTATCATTATAATATTAAATATGTTTTTCTTAGCGATTTGATGCCGTCAAAGTTTAAACAAATAATATGATTATCAAGATTCATCTCAACTCCAATACCACGAAAGCTAATTTAGTACAAACATAGAGGTAATCCGTTCTTATCTTAATTGTATTAATTAATCGTCCAATTGGTCGTTAAGACGATTACATGACCGATATCTCTAATTGACCTTTTAACTTATGAATGAGAGTGGTTTATGAAGACTGACTCACGAACACAAGAATGTTTCTGTACTTTGATGGGCAAAGACCATTTAAATATAAGCAGATAATGTCAATATTGCGCTGATTATTTCAGGTTCAATGATCATATTAAGGCACGTGAATAGAAAACTGACGGATTATAAGAAAAAATATTGTTTTTAGAAATTTTAAGGGTGTTTGTGGTCAGGTTTTTTAAGTCTTTCGTGATAACCACTAGTAATAGTTTGATACATTCTTGAATATTACGAATTGCGATTAGAAACCTGATCACAATGAATATGATATGCTGTTTGAAGGTTTGTCAGTATAACCGACGCGAAAATAAAAAATTATGCTGAGTTATGAAGATATGCTATAAGCATGCCAGAAATTGACGAATTATAGGTATCTACTTAACAATGCATAGAATGATTCAATTTACCTATGAAAGTCGAAAAAACGGTTTCTAACTATTAATATTCTCTTGATTCAAATCTCTTTAAATACTATTAAAACAGAACGTAGTTACTGCATAAGTATTCCTTCTCAAATCGGCGGATGCTCAGTAAATTGATTCAGAGTTAGTGTTTTAGTGTTTTGCATGACATTATTCATGAATGATGCTCTGTGCAGCCGAGCGCGGTTCCTTTACTTTACATCAAGGACGTTCGTAAAATGTTTTGCAGATTATCTTGGGATTTGAGATTTTGTGATATCTTTGGATCTAGGGTAGATACAACTTTATTATTGCTAATGATAAATTACACTTACTTTACAATCATTTCTAAATCTTTACCTTATTGTTTGTTGTCAAAGTTGAAAGGGTGCGTTTAAAGTTACATTTACCGATTCACGGGTACTTTTAACTATCAGTATTTTAAGAACTTTATCACACATTTTACGCATACTTTTGAGGAACCGTCTACTAGTTTGAAATGGTAAAAACTAACAAGAAAACAAATAATCGTGCGTTCATTCATTGCTACTACCGTTTAAGTGTCATTTTAATTTTTGGCTTACCAACTTAATATAAGAAAATAAGGTTTATAGTCTTTATAGAAAGCACGTTTCTACGGCTTACTAAGAAATTGGATCTTTGGCACATAGCCAAGCTAACGGCGAATCCAAGTGGACAATCCCAACGGATTCATTGGAAGAATTTAATTTAGTACGTAATTCGATGCAAGAGTTAAAAGTACTAATTTATTAGTGCAGATAGGACCGTGGGAATGGTCGACAAAAAAGTCGTATCGGAAGTTTTAGCTTTTAAACGATTGTACGCGTTGACTTTTGCAAATGGTGATAGATGAAATTTGTCTTTTTTTTCTTATCTTATGTTTAGTGGTCAACCTAATAGTGGTTCAAGCCGCCTGAAGGCCTTTACATGGCTTAACGACTATTATTTAGAGTAGACAATAACCGGGACCCACTTTTTACGTGCCCTCCAAAGCACGGAGACGCCCAGTTCAAATACCACTATGCGGTCACCCATCTATGGATAGACCGCGCCGAGCGTTGCTTAACCCACAAATTGTTTACCGACCGGTAAGCGCAACTGGCTATGGACGCCACAAATCACTTGCAATATAATATTGGCCCTGTATTATTGTTATGTGCTTTATTGATTAACGCATATACGTAGGCTGATTCCTGTCACGGGATATCTGATCCGTATGAGAACTCTGGCAGGAGACCTCTGTCCAGCTGCTGGCTTGGTATTGTTATTTATGGGAACTGATCTACTGAACCACATAGAACGAATATTTGGGTATGAATTGATAAACATAAACATAATCCTCCGTGGCGCAGTAATAAAGGTCACCACGCCGCGCCGATACGATTCACACACGGAACAATTATTTGTGCGATCCACAAATCTTTCGGGTCTTGTTGTTCTTTGTGTCCGTTGTTTGTATGTTTGTTAAAGTCCCCGCGACGCAAGAGCAATTAGTGCGAAAGATGTCTTTTAAAACGTATCCACAAATTATATCTTTGTGGTAATACTACCACTGTGATCACAAGCCACTGTTAAAACGATAGAATATTACTGATTTGTCTATATTACGAAATCAGCGGAACATAAGGGACCAAATGTTATCATGTTCCGTCTAGACAAGCGATAAAAACTGCCCTTGACCAGATAAGGGACACATCTGGAAACTTTTAGAGATATGCAATTGGAGCATTCCATTGTGATACGAAAGTCACCTTTCTAAATCTTCCGTGATTGTCATACGACTATCTAGTCCGATAAGATTTATTTTTGGATTGTAGAAAGGTACATTTTGTCTGTTTTCAGAGGTATCTAATCTTTGAACTTCCTTTACAAATCTGCTTTATTATTTTATCTCAGAACGTGTGCAAACGACGAATTTAGAATATAGAATTTCCTTTGCAGGTTTCACTTGCTCTTTAAGAATATTGTTGGAAAACCAATTTAAAAATGTCTGTTGATCAAACGGCCTTTTAACAGGAGTCTGGCACTCACCTGCCATTTGCCAATATTATTGTGTACCTTTCAAGAAATATCCAGTAAAATCCAAATGAAAGTATTCTTTAGTTTAAGTCAGCTTTTTAAAAAGCCCATCTATGTAATTTACGTTACTAGTTTTGCAAAACTAAATTATCTTTATAGGTCTTATATACCAAAGATTCAATGAGACTGGTCTTTGACATAACATAAGAAGATTTTTTTGACGGCACATCTTAAGAGTTAACCTTTGCCAACATATTATCTACTTTTCGTCACAAAACGACATACTTTTCACATTTATCCGTGAAAAAATTATCAAGTAATAATAAATTGAACCTTGGACCGCGGGAGAGTAAGTAACAGTGGTAGTACTCGTCGATTGCGCATGAGTATCGTGATCCATTGATTTGCCCCTCGCTCGAAATGATCAATTTACACTTTACTTTATTGTTTGAATCGTCTGGTGATTGTGGGAGGTAGTTTGTTCGTCTTTAAATTGCTAATGTCTTAGTTGTTTGTGTTAGTTAAAAGTTAGGTAGATTGCAGTTGGAGAGATCTTTAAAGCTTGGCCTAATTACTTGATCAAGTTAACGTTTGATCGTTTTACTGCATGGTAATTGTGTTGCTATTTGAATATCAATAGAAATACGCATTATTTATAATTAGCTTTCTATTTTATTGTAAGACTAGCGAACCGCCCCGGCTTCGCCCGGTTTAAAAAGTTATTTTACAATATCCTTAACAATTTAAACATGCAATTATAAATTTACCGCTTGAATCGCTTTATCTATTAAAAAGAACTGCATCAAAATTCGATGTGTAGTTCTTAAGAACTAAACATACATAAAGACATAGGGATAAACGCGGAATGCGACTGTGCTTTATACTATGTAGTGTTATTTTTTTATTCCCGTAAAATGTTGTTTCCGAGTTTGTTACATTGAATTAAGTTTGTAATTAAATAAATATTTTAATATTATTGGACTATTCAATAAGTAGATTTGATCATTAATCACTTGATATTTGAGCAATATCTAAAACATAGCCTCAGTAATGTCATAAACCTGAACAACTAACAGAGGACTACGTAGAATTTTATTATTGTTTAAGGAATCGGAAAATGGAAGTACATGTCGTATAAGAATAAGCGTGACCACCTCTTGTAATACGCTACACGTGCCGTTTAGTTCCTTACAATGAGTCGCAGTCTATCAAACATTTGCACAAATCATTTAATTTCAACATGAAATGTGAATAAATTATACACACAATAATGATCGCTTGTTTAGAGTGAAGGAAATCATCGTGATTAAGCCATGACTGAAGTATCTTTAGAATAAGTTCTTCAAGGGGGCAATAGAACCAAAAAAAAGATTTATAGTAATACAAATTCCGAAGTTGTGAGAATAGAACGGGGTCTTTAGGCGTTTCGCACCGCAAGCGATTCGCCCCGCGGTGCGAATCGCCCAAGTCTTATTTCAGAATGTGTCGTTTCATACCGCGGTGCGAATCGCCCAATAACTTCTTACAATGGGTCGATTGGGACCACAAGTTTTTTATTGAGATGGTGAATTTGGATAAAGAGAATGTATTATGGTACAACCGAACACAAAATTTTATTCAACATAATAACATAAAATGTTATTCCATTGACTTTGAAAATTAAACTAGTTATGAGGAAATTGTAATGTACATAATAATCTGTGATTATCGAAAGTTAGTTCAAAAAGTAGAGCGTCAAATGTTAATTTGAACTGTGATTTTAAACCACTGCTATATTACTTATAGTATAATGTTTTTATAATTATATTTTTTGTAGTATGTAAGATCATTAATAAAATCAATATGATTATGTCATATTTACATTGTGTTTAAACGCAATATAGCAATTTTTGTCAACAACCGCTTTTCTTCTCACCTGTACGAATTCTCGATTGGACTTTTTTATTTTTCATATGAGTCCAAATCAGACCTACTAAAGGGATATTTATTCCTTTTATCATCGGTCCGAATCGACCTATTCAAAATATACCTTAGGCCATTCGCCCCGGTCCAACCACTGCGGTGCGAAAGGACCCATTCAGAAACAGTACTTGGGCGATTCGCACCGCGGGGCGAATCGCTTGCGGTGCGAAACGCCTAAAGACCCATAGAACGCATTGATGTAGCTATTTTGTTCGTTACTCATTCGGGCAAGAACTATTCAACGGATTTCGATGAAATTTTGTACTACGATAGATTATAACCTAGATTAACATATAGAATATATTTTACCAGGACCAGGAGAATCTTTTGTTACGCGGAGGAAGTCGCGAACAAACGTTTCTTACATCCATACATACAAGCATACCATTTTCCCATTTTTTTCATACACACATAAAATCACGCCTTTTTCCCATAGGGAAAGGCAGAAATCGGGGACCAGAGTTAGTAATTTTATAAATAAGACAAGATCTATAGAAATAAACAGTAAGTTTATCCAGATTTAATTCAAAGGAATGTAAACAGCGATAATAAGGCTTCAGATAAACTTTACAGGCGGGTGCTCGAAGTGTAAGTAAATACGATGTAATGATGGCGCGGAAAAATTTTGTTATTTATTTACTTTGATTCACTGTATTGGGGACAGGGATCAATTGAGATGACGTAGTCTATCGGACGATGTGAATGGGTGTGAAGTGGCTGTCTAGTTACGTCGACTACTGCAGTCATGCATGGAAAGAAAAGTATTGTATGGAACAGAAGAAAATAATAAACAGAATTACTTAATTATAATAATTATTAATTATAATATTTTTTATTTTCCCAAAAAGGTGAGATGAAATAAGTAAGGACTTATTGTTCCTTTAATCAAGATAAGTCTTCATTTCTTATAGGATCCTCAAGATTATTTACATATGTCTTTAAAATTAATTTGCATTTTGGATTACTAATAACGATGAAACATCGTCCACTTGAAAAATGAGATAAAATATTTTGTATAAAACATAATATAAAAATCACAGCAGTATCATTCATAAGCGGTTTAAATATTAACAGAAGGTAGAAGGGTACTTGATAACTATCCAGTACTCAATGCAGAGCTGAAAGTCCATGAAATATATTGTAATCAATATCATTATTACGACTCTCAAGTGAAATTATTATCAGTAGTATGTCAGTAGTAAATACATGCACTTATGCAGTGATAAGGTCATTTTAATTTTACGTTGCTAAGAAAAATATACTTAATAATAACATCCTATGATTGAACCTGCTACATGTGGTTTCTCTACTAATTTGCAGTTAAAAAACAAAAGTACTTTTAATACCAACCAGCTCCCAGACACATTTTTTTGCTTTTTTGTAACTATTTAATCGAGCTCCTCTGTTCTGCTTTTTAAAGCAATACAAATATTTAAACAATTCTGTCTGACTATGATGACTGTTGTAACTCAAACACTGAACTGGGGTTAGTTAAAATTTAAACGTGTGATAGATTTTATCCCAGAAATTAAATTAAAATTTATCAAAAAGCGTACTACGCGGACAGAGTTGCGTGGTAATCTAGTTTATCACATTTTTATAATCAGTTCTTTAACATAAGGCCCATCGCTCATCAGCTCAATACTTTCATATAAAGGTAAGCGATGAGTAGCGATGTACGTCGCCCTTAACACACCTAGACTGACGTCACAGTTCTGTACTTGAACCTTCATGCGTCAGAACTCATTGTTTCACACTTTATTACGACAGACAGTGTTGAGGTTTCAAGTTACTTTATAAATATACTTAGTGGAAAAAAGGTATATGTAGTGTACGTTTATATGAACTTAGGACCTTTTGCTTGTCAACATTATCTACCATTGAAGATGTGTTAGGTAGTTCAGTATGATGAATAGTTTAGTCTAGTAATTCAAAATTAATATTGTCTTATTACGATTTTCTTCTGTTAAATTTACAAAATAAGTTTGTACAAAACTCAAGTTACATATTCAAAAGAAGAAAGGCTGAAGTGATGTCATTTAGTTACATTTTAAGCCGTTCTTCCGTCAATGCAACATTATCGATCACTAAAGTATGATGACACATTGCGTGTTCAGTATTAGAAAGGACTAAGTGATTTTACGTGTTACAAACATAAGCCCTTTTAACACTATGGTTTCTATTACAATTCTGACTCATACATGGTGAGGGGAGACCTACGTGTAAAGGGTAGCATATGGCTAATTATTGTGAAACGTTTTAGGGGAGTTTAAAATACAATTCTACTAGAATAGTTAAATAACCTAGGTAAGAAATTGAATTGTTACTTTAATGAGAACCAGTTTAAATATATGTAAAAGAGCTTCCTTCATTGAATAAGTAATTTCTCGTCTTTTTGACAGACGTCCACGTTCTTTCCCAAAACAAAGTCTATCACTTTCTTAAGGACTAGGGGGACTAGGGGCTTAGAGGAATCCATGAAGATACTTATACGTCCCGTTTATAAATACCATCTCCTCTTGAAAAATACCGTTAATATACTTACCTATGAACTAATTTCAACAAAATCGGCCATTTAGCGTGAAACGTAACAAACAGACGGACTTAAACATCAGAAATTACAAGACAGATTTACTTTCACTTATACAATATTAGTGTTTGTAATAATGTTTGTTTATAATAGTTATTGTTCTAAGGACCCATCTCGTTTCTCAAAGTCTCATAACAATATAAATAGCGTGTTATCATCACGTTTAAGTCGTAAAACTCAAACGAATCTGCTGCAACTTTGTTACATATTATTATTGTTACACGAGTTATATTGTACACGTGGTTCTATAAAGAAAAGCTTTAGACCTTAAGTATTGACACGACTAACTTTTAACCGTGACATTACACTCTTACTCAAGTTTTCTGTTAATTGAGGTTATAAAATAGGTTTGCAATACATATTTATATTATATGAGATATATTTTTCGCAGGAGGCTTTTCGTGTTTTATATATTACACTGTAAAGGAATTAAAAGAATCCATTGAATGGTTGTCACCTTATGAAGCTAGAAACTACATAGCGTATCCATTAATTTACAAATTTTATTTTGTTAATTTTATTCTGTTTAAATCAAGGTAGGTTTCAAAGTTGTAATGCGGTCGTTACCATGATAAAATGAGTTTGTTTTAGTGAAACCGCTGTCCTGTTAGAAGCGGTCAAAGATAACAGATAACGTTAATAGGTAAGTCAAGTCCCCGTACAATGTGGTAATGTGAATTATGTTGTAACGGCAAAGTAAGTAAACGACTAGTCATTATTGGACTTCATTTTTAGGTCACATCCATTAAAAAAGAAGCAATATTAAAGGTACTTTTTCTCCGGAGGTCTGGACAAAAAGCTACTTTTTTACCCATTAGGTATTGTTCTTCTGCTGGGCAAGATTCTTCTTCCGGATTAAGGGAAGGAATAGGCATTGAGTCCACCACGCTGACCAAGTGTGGGTTGGGGACTCAAAAATGTGTTAAACGGTTTATAGGCATGCAAGGTTTCATAACGATATAAAATGTACTTTTTTGTAAAGTTTGAAATAATAAGATTTGCATATTTTTCAAATTCCAATTCTCTGAAAGTGTTCAATTTCCTATCAAAAGCTTTTTTTATTTATGCTAATATGAGAATCAGTATTCAAAATTATTGAATACATAGTTCTACTCATAAAATAAACTACCACGTGTAACACAAAAGAATACATAATTATCTGCCTTGCATTGTACACAGATGACTAATTTAATGCACAGATAAAAAACATTTTTTTCTTAAAATGCGTACTCAATAAAAAAAAGTTTAGGCTCATATTCGTGCCTCAACAAATTCTTTGTTATCAACCAACCAGTATTATCTCGTACATCGATTGCATGTTATGTGTTATTATCTTATGTTATCTACATTGCTCAAGTTATTGAACTTGCAAGCAATAAAATCAGCTTAATATAGAAACGATTGATTGACTTTATCGTGTTATAAAGATTAATTGTTATGAAAAAAATAGGAGGAGTAATAAAACTACAGTCAAAAAAAGAAAATTAAAAATATGCTATTCGATTTCCAAATACAGTAAAGCACGAATAAAAAAGAAAATGATAGTTTGTTTTAGTTTCGAATACCAGTGAAGCGGTCAAGCAATAATTAAAATAAAATAAAAAAGTTATATTTTCAAATGTACACCTCGGATATCAAAGATAATAAAGTTTTTTTTATTTATTTTAATTAATTCGTCTAGAAAAAGAACATTTGTAAATATTGACGATTTAAATATTTATAATAATATGCATTTTTTATCGTTTATTTACTGTTTTTGATATAACCTTGCAGCTGATTGTTAGTCATAAAAATAGAATAACAACTTTCCGAATACGTTATATATTACGATCAAAACAATATGATGATGGCATGCGAATACCGCCTACGCAGCACATTCCATAGTCATAAATGCACTTCACAGAAACTGAACAAACATGGTTTTTCTAAGCTTCTATTTTTTGGTTTGTACCATAATTACTTTGTAGAACGTACAAACATAAAATCACTCTTTTTATACCCTTTAGAAGTTATAAGAAAAATCTATACTATCTATACTAATAATAAAAAGCTGAAGAGTTTGTTTGTTTTATTGTTTGTTTGAACGCGCTAATCTCAGGAACTAAGGGTCCGATTTGAAAAATTCTTTCAGTGTTAGATAGCCCATTTATCGAGTAAGACTATAGGCTATATAACATCACGCTATGGTCATTAGGAGCGGAGTAGCAACGAAAAATGTTACAAAAACGGGGAAAATATTGACACATTCTCTTAGGTGACGCAAGCGAAGTTGCGCGGGTCAGCTAGTTGTTAAATAAAATATACTAGAAAGTAGCTTGAACCCGTTTTCACATTTTAATACCTATAACAAGTTCATTAAAATATCAAAAAATACATGCACTGCAAACGCAATCGCATAGATAAAACAGTCTGTAACAAATTCCTGAAGGACATATAAATTATTCATTCAATCCATTCATTCATCTGTACCTCGATTCTCTACTACTATCGACTGCCGACAACCTACTTGTCATCGATAAATTTTGTATGAAAATGTAAACAGCGCCCCTGGCGGGTGTCGGAGGAACTATTTTGGCAGTACATTCTAAATGTCAAACTTTCGATACTCGACAGTACCGGCTGTAGAGAATTGCTCTACTGAAGGACATATAAATTATTCATTCACTCCATTCATTCATCTCATCAAACGTTAACGTATTCTATTTCCTACGCCCGGTTCAATATTTTAGAATATTTTTCACAAAATGCATCATATTTTAAGCATCGGCCTTCGTTTCCTCTATGCAAGTCTGATGTTGTATTGATACATTTTTAACGCTTGTTTTGAAGCGAGCTTGTAAAATATTTATGATGGCAAATATTCAAATATTTAGTTTTTATTATGATGATAGTTGATGGCCACGACTTAACATAATATCACTGACAAATCGTCATTTGCATAGTGTTTTTATTTCGATAATTAGCTTACTAACTGCAAAAAACAGCTTAATAAAAAATGCTAGTCACTTTTACTTTCGAAAAAAAATATCATGAAGGATTTTGATCATCGTATGTATAAGTCAGCTCCTTCATCCATATTCTTAAGTGAACTGTTTCAAATTATTTTGGTGGCTGATGTTTTTTATAATTTTACTTACTTGTTGGATTGAAGGCATAATTGCACTCTTCCTTCGTGAGGAGATCTTTACCAATGCCCGGTTTCTGAGGAACTGTTAGCGGTAGTCTTTTATTCAATAGCGTTTAAGCTGATATAAACAGTTTGAATAGATAAACTACCGTTAAATGATCCTCAGAAACCGGACATAGTATTGCTACATTTTATTCACCATAGTTCAGAGTCTGAAGATATTTTTCTACTCTATTAAAACTTGTCTCTGCGGTTTGCGGTCGCTGTTTACAGTCTGCCAATCTTACGAGAGACTTTAATCAGTTATTTGCGGAACAAATTCACATGTCACAAGTTTATTTTCGTCTTAATGAGATTAGATATTCTATGTCTAAGCCTTAACCCTGTTTACAATATTATTTCCTCACATCCGTATCTAACACGTAATTATGTGTTTATCAATTATGACAGTTTACACTTACTCTCTCGTTTAAGTAGTGTGACGAGAATGTAATTATGATTAGTACATTGCTGCTTTGATACAAGGTGTTAATCACTATAATCGAAGGAAGAAAACAAGGCTTTGCTATATTAAGAATTTATTGCCTGTCACATAGGTAATACTTTCTCGTTTAAGAGCTCGAGTGAGAATTCAAGGTGTAAAAATTCACTTAAGTACCAAGAATAGACAAGCAATATAGATAAAACTCTTTTCTGAGCTGATTTGCTTTTGGCTATATGTAACTACAGTTTGTTGTCTGCGACATGGCTCTGTGAGTTAGGATTAAAACATCAAGAGAATCTTGCGTCTGTTATTCTAAGTAAAAACATTCAGATATTAACATAAACAAAATGAAATTCTTACTTATGTATTTCTACGATGATGAAAACTTATGCAATGTGTAACTTAATCTTGAAATATTGTTGAAAGATCACATAATGTATGCGTAGTTTATATGAATAGATATATTCTTCTTTAAAAATAAGCAATCTGTTTTCGAAAATTAAGTACGAGTTTATGCCTAGTTGATTTTGTTATATTTCTTTCCTAGCAACCTCTTAAAAACAGGCAATGACGGCATCCTGAAATACACTGATCGGTTCAACTTCATTAAAATATTTTAGAAGCTATACATAAAAGAAAAGTTCGAAAAAATTTAGAATGCTCGAGTAGTTTTTGAACACTCAGAAAAGTGAAAATCCGGATCCTAGTTTGATCATTGTGATGATCTTGTTCAGGCTTATACATAGGGTATTTTATATTCTAAGACCTCGTCATCGACAGTCGTATACATTACGGCCATAATGATATGCCCGGTATTTTTTATCTTAGTATATAAACATATTCCACTCGTATGCCTAAGGCTGGTATTATAGTAATCCGCATAAGACGTATTAGAAAACACTCGTATGTATGTCACAATGAACGATTAGATAAACTAGCCAAGTAATTACTGCAATAAATATAGATTTGCACCGTCAACCGAGGTTTTTGATAACGTTAATTTATAGTTCAGTATTATGCTGTAAAAGATTTCTTGTTTTCTTTATAATTTACTACGAGCTTTTACGGGTAGGTCATGCAGCCGTTTTACTGCTTGGCTTGATGGTGAACCTGGATTTAAGTCGAACTCCACAAATACTCAGTATTAATGAAATAATTGCTTCATTTATTTGACTACTAAGCAAACACGTTAACAAGAAAAACAGTTCCAATTTCTTTGTATTTCTACAGACATGCACCGTACTCAGTACATCGTATCCAGCAAGACACAACACAGCCATAAAATTATGCATCACAATCACTGTACATCAATGCCCAGGACACGTACGAGTTCATACATGGACTGTCAAAAATGTATTACATAGAGGCCCTATGAGTCTTATTTGTGTATCAGCATTCATTACATTACATACCAACTATTAGTTTAACTCATAGATTTTTTTAAAGGAAGCGTCAAAAATCAATCATAAAAACGAAAAGGTTATTCTCTATTATTTCTACACTAAGCGCACTTCACAATTTCGAAGAAAACATCTAATATATAAAATTCTCTCGTCACAGTTTTCGTTGCCATACTCCTCCGAAACGGCTTGACCTGTTGTGAGCATATTGAGTAGGTCTGAGAATCGGCCAACATCTATTTTTCATACCCCTAAATGACACTGTTTTTTTCAATCTATGTGGCAAAACAACGTTTCCCGGGTCAGCTAGTATTACTATAATAACAATGTAAAAATTATATAAACATAAACTACATAATAGGAGCTACCGACCAATTAGTAGATAATGATCAACGCTTCAACTGGTTAATTACAGGAGATACCGGTGTTGCAATGTAAAACTTTTTGCGCGCGTACAAAATTAATTAACCAAGGAATCGTGTTATGTTCGGAAAAACTGTTTTAAAATTGCTATACTGCTAGAAACCAAATGAAAATAAAATATTTGAATTACTTAATATATATTATCTATAATCATATTTTCATCGTAATTATTATTAACGAAAATAATTTTATGATTAATTTTAAATCCTGATTTAGGCCTAACTTCACGTAGTATAAAACAAAGTCGTTTTCCGCTGTGTGTTCCTATGTATGCTTAGATCTTTGAAACTCCGCAACGAATATTGATGTAATTTTTAAATAGATATTGTTATTCTGTAGGAAGGTTTATGTGTAAAACTTGTACAGGGTTTTTTGTAAAATAACTTCTTTTAAGCTAGTTTGAAATAAAGTTTAAATTTTAAACACAATGACATGAAGTTTCAAAGATTGAATATGTTTTTCTGCGATAACAAATTCCAAGCACAAAAACCAAATTAAAGTATGTGAGAATGAGACAATGTGACAATTTTACGGTCGGTGCTTAGAACATAGAACAATGGAATAGAAAAACTAAATCTTCAAGAGGCCATTTAATTTCCGACAAATTTTAGACATTGATATAATGTTTGCAGTCATTATAACTCTAAATTATTTTACTTCTTTAAGTCACATCAAGCTATTTATTACCTGCAGAAAACATTTATTTATCACCTGTCTTATAGTCAGAAATGTAGACGGATTTATAAAATACTACTTTTGTTTCACCATTAACAATTTTAGTCCCATGTAATTGGGGTCGAGCCTATTGCCATACATAAGGTACATTACCAAGCACAGGGCAACTGTTAAGTATACTCATAAAAATACCTTAATTCATAAACAAAAATATGTTTTAAAACCAATTTGAAATCAATACAACTGGTAAAATATCCAACAACCCCTTCCCATAAAGCAGGGAAGCCTAGAAAGCGTTATTGATTCGACGCGTCGATTTGATTCCCTACGGTATTACCCACACAGGGGTGCGCTCTAGCCCCACCTTTTAATAATTTAATAACAGATATCATTACTTACATATATTAGAAGAATTAACACTGTAGACAGAACGAAATGAACTCAACTTCTTTGAAAGAAACAGTAAAAAAATTAGGTGTCACTCAAGGTAGCATCTTAGCTCCACAATGCTCCACTTCGAACTGAATTTTCAATAAATAAGTACCCTCATTAAGAACTACTGATTACTGATATGATGAGCAAATAAATATTACTTTTCTTTTTACACATTTGTCCTCTATAACAGTAATGTCTTTATCGATAGTCAAATATTATGCAGAATTTTGTTTGGTTTAACGCATCTGTGAACTAAAATTAGACTGCTCTTAGGAAAAATTATGTAATTGTATGTATTTTAGTATTATACTAGTAAATGATATATCGGTCATTGGTTTTTTCTTTTAGTTCTACAGTAAGTAAATGTTTCTTGTGTCCAAATATTTGTGTCTTTTAACAGTGTAGGTTTTAGTTACGTAAATGCTTACGCGCTAAACACATAATGTATTGTTTGTATGTTATAAAACTAAAATGTTTCTTTTTAGTACGTTTCCTTTGCCTCGACTTTTTTGACTTTTGGGGATCGAGAAAAAAGTATTTTCAAGTTTTTGATGCTTCATACTTTATTGTAAGAATGACAGAAATGTAACTTTAGAATTAACTCCATAAAAATATTTGTCTGTTGAAAATGAGACCCTAAGTTACGTGGTTTAAAGTGCTAAATGTTTGTTGATCCATCTACTTAAAATTTGCCTATAAACCTTCGCATAAACTATTTTGATGTCCTTCTAATTTAAAGTAAATGATAACTTATCAAAATAAGCACTTTAAATAAATTAAAGATAATTTTAATTGGATATTCTTACGATTCGCGTATCTCTTGTATCTTGTAATCTTGAGTGACAAGGAATTAACCTAGTTTTGGCCTTTTTATCATTGCAAAACAAAACTATAGCTTGTTATTTTATCGTATTAGAAATAGAAGAACTCATAACTTTTAAAGTTTGCAAGTTTATCTATACTAATATTATAAAGCGGAAGAGTTTGTTTGTTTGTTTGTTTGAACGCGCTAATCTCGGGAACTACTGGTTCGATTTGAAAAATTCTTTCAGTGTTAGATAGTCTATTTATCGAGGAAGGCTATAGGCTATATATCATCACGCTACGACCAATAGGAGCAGAGTAAAAACGGGAAAAATTATGATTCTCTTATGTGACGCAAGCGAAGTTGCGCGGGTCAGCTAGTTATATAATAAAATACGGGAATTAACGCGAACACGTATTTAACCTTAGATTGCTTGACGTTTCGGCGCAGATTGCATTGGCCGTGGTCTCAGACTGACTGATTCTGTATTAGCATTATTTTCCATATTCTAATATAAAGTCAGTCAATAGTAGTTTTGACTGGTTATGACTTTTGACTACAACATAATATATAATAGAGAAATTGGAAGTCTTCCTCGATATTTTTACTAAAAATACTACAATTCAAAATACGAAAGGTGGATGGATAGATATGGATGTTTAAATGTATATCTGTTTGTCACTCAATCACGCCAAAGGGACTAAATAGACTTTGACGATTTTTTCCATATAACTAGTTACCTGGTTGATACACATATAAAATACTACTTTAACTCTAGAAATTGTTTCACACAGACGAAGTTGCGGGCAAAAGCAAGTAATAATTACTACAGAATTTCATGAAGTTAATCATTCTGGGTACAAAGGGCAATATATCGCCGTTGTAAAGCCGTGAAGCAACAGATGGTATGTACGGCTATTATTAACTGGAATTCATATGGTTTTATCAGTAATAAGATAATTATGTGGTAGTCATACTTTTGTTGGAAATGTAATATTTTAGCTGTGGACCTTAAAGACCGTGTTTAGATGAGATTTTTTTTTTATTGATTTTCAAATTTGAATTTAGTTCTATTTTGTGTTTTCGAAGAATATTTAAATGGCTTGGTAATTTTTTGATGATTTTTTTTTAATAATTTTTTTCGATTAAAAGGATACCAGAATTTAACCATTGGGCATAATTGGGTTTAGCTCAATTAAAATTCTTACTAATTCTATACAAATATTTTTTTTTCACCACTCAATTAAATACACTTACATATTAGTTACACCATTAAAATTATTTTTTCTGTAGATGAATTATACACAATAGTAATATTATGTTTACTCACATCAATTAAGATAAGGTTTTCAAATTAATTTATTAACAATTCCTTTTCAGTTCCTATTTCATTGACTTTATTATAATAATCTTTTTTCATTCATACAATGTGAGAACTAAAGGAACCACAAAGTAAACCATAGTTGTTCGACATAGTAAGTTTTATCGTATCTATAAAATGAACGACACCTTCATCCTGGTTAGATTGAGGAGAGAACTTTTGAAATGACATTAATTTGTAACCGACTCGTCTTTGTAATCGACTAAAAGAACAATAGTGATGTGCTTTAATTCTACAACTATTTTAGTATGACTATTTATGAGTAGCAACTCTTATTACATGGGACTAACACTGTTAATGGCGAAACGCAAACGCAAGATACTAAATCAACACCTATTTTAGTACAAATATTTACGAGTATATGGCAATAGGCTCGCCCTATTACCTGGGATGCTGTCAATAGCGAAACAAAATGTATTTCATCTCTGCCTACAGCTTTGGGTATAATTAGGTACAGTAGTATTATAATTATTTTATTTTGTTCTACTTTCGTGCCTACTTCAGGCAAAATGGGTGCCTAAAGTTTGTATTAAATACACTATGTTCCCCATTTTATATGAAACAAATATGTTTAATATTTTAACATCAGATGGGTTCGGTCCATGCTTTTAAGTTATTATCAGTCTATAAATACGGTCCTAAATGAGTTTGAATTTTTAATACACGTAATTCTCGAAGGCATGCAATACTTTCACTTTTCGCCAGGCTTGTCTTCGTAAGTAATACCTATTTCTTTAGACGTGAATGTGATATTTACAGTACTTTAGAAGAGAAAGGGCATAAAATGCAGTTATCCAAACTGGTGATGTGACATTTTGGAACTGAAGTTCGTAAGAATGATTTCAGATATTCGCACATTCAGAAGAAGAAAGACGTAGGGGTAGATTTACCGTATTTCACTTAAGTCTTTTTGGTACTGGTATATTAGATAAGTACGAAGTTATTTCCGATCTCAAAGGTGCACCAAAGGCAACATGGCTATTCATAACGCAACTGAACTCCCACAGCGATTTGTATTGTTAAACCATTCGATCATACGTGTCAGGTAATTTTTAACAATACTACGAAACGCAGCCAGAGACAATGATGTGTACAAACGTATAACAATAAATATAAAATACTATATTTTTACGATAAAGTATAGTTTTTTTTTCCGATAATTTTAATGTGTTAGTCGATTAGTCAACAATGGATTCTCAGACAATAGTAAAATTTAAAAATAGATAGGCGCGACAAAAATTATTGGCACTTTTTAAAATAGGTCAAATATTCTAAGATTTATTTTCACCATAAAACAGAACTGTTGTTAAAATAAAACTACGTTACGACACTCGTAATATCCAACGTTACGAGGAATGCGTAATCCAATTTACTTAAAGTGTACACTTGAAATTACATTTTCTAAATAATTATTTAGTAAACAAGAACGAGTATTCATTCAGGTATCGACTATAAATAATCGATTTAATTTAGCCTCACTAAATTAGGGTACAGCCCTGCCTGGGTATCACGTTAAATTTTTGAAAAATTAAAAAAATAACAATACTTACAAAGAATCTTATAATTTGTACACCATGACCCAATTCACAGAAACACCACGTTGGAATGTGCAGTATATAACCTTATATTTTATCACAGGGACATAGGAAAATGCACTTATTTTGTACACAAGGATGTGAGACAAAGTTTTGAAATGTCGTTATTGTAAATTGACACGGATTTTTGTACGTTATTTGGTTAAGAATGGCCGGCCGGCGAAGCGTACGCGTCGAACTGAGCGAAACGTCTAGCGGCGCGGTTGCATTGGCTCCGAGCGGTTCCGACCGAGTGGGTTCGTCACAGAAACGTCATGTTATCGCGCCACGCGCTTACGCTGCTCGTGTGCACACACTAACCGTATCGCTTGCCCGCCCTACATCTCCACTATTTATAGCGACCCGCGTGTAACTCTTCATACGAACACAGCAATAGAAATCGAAATTTGGAATCGATCGTTCAGCTCCATTATACACTTCGCTCCGCTGGTCAATGGCATGCAATGTGCGTTTTAAGATAATCTCGTTTATTAATAAGCGATTAGAAGAATACTAACGCAGTAGTAAACATTAGTATCGATTTGCTATCTACATAACTGAATGGCGATGAGCCGATGACCCCATATTTTTTTAGGTGAGGCTTACTATAGCGTGATCGTCACGTGATCATTGTGTTCACCGAAAACACATGTGTGAATTGGTTAAGCAATTATAACCGTTAGCGCTTAATAATAAGGTTTATATTGCTAGTGATAATGTAACAGCTGTTGTATCCGAACTAACTGTAACTTTACTATGATATAGAATGCATTTTAAATGTGTATAAGTGCATAAAATTGATCTTTATTAAATAACAAAATGACTAAGAATGTTCGAAACTCCGAAGTCAAAATTTAATAAAACAAAAAAAATGTTAAAATGTACTTGTGTTCTTGATCGCATGTGTCACACAGGCAGAATCCTTGATACCTTTGCCGTTTAAAAAAGGACGTTATGGCGTCAAGTTTTTAATAACTTTTTTATTCCTGTCTGGCTCATTCCAGTTTGTTCATCGCAATATTAATAAAAAAATGGTAACATGAAATGTTGGAATGCTTGCTACCGTTATTACAAAGTCCCAATAATAAAGAGAGTATTTATATCTTTTATTCTTACATTTCTAAGTCATCGATCAACGATGACCAAAAAAATACTGCAGGGTGATTTTTTGTGTTGCACTGTGGATAAGAAAGTAATATAAAATATAACTTGAAAATGTATCAAACAGAAGACAGCTTTAATACAAGTGTTTTAAGCCCACATTTACTGAAGTATTGTACTAATTCATACAAAAAATATTATTACCATAGATTATTACGGATTGAAAATAGATGCACTGAATTATTAGAAACATAAAACAATGTTTGCTAAATGTGGTCTACACCTATCCCCCTGTTATGTCGTAAGAATGTACCTACACGATTGTAAAATTAAAACAATCTATTATTGGCAACATTTTATCCATTACAGTTTGACCTCTTTATCCAAAAAAATATTAACCCAATTTTATATTCATTCTCTGATATGCAGCACTATTGCATTCGATACACGATAGTGATGTCACTTAGCTGTGGTATGGGTAAAACGTGACAAGTAAATGAAAAAAATATCATTACATTTCTTTTATTATCTTTGAAATTCATTTGATAAATATTACTCATTGCGGTTTTATTTTATACGATGATTATTATCTTCTACATAGATTAATTCCAAGTAGTTTTATTTGATTCAATAGTTTTTAAAGATTTTTCATTTGTAACTAATTTATTCATAGCATAGATAGGTGGAACTTAGGTAAAGAAATCAAACTGTAATCGTATTGTAACTGTAAATACCAATTTTCTTAAAACAAGTATTGCCTAGATAATAAACTCATCCGGGAAAAAATGGTACAAAGACCACACCTTAACTAATATAACACTAAAGTTTGGAAAATAACTCTGTATTCTGAATTGACTTTGATTCTGATGAAGATGTATAAAATAGTTTTTATCCTACATTGAGTAGGATCGGCACAACAAGTTTTCATCCTCAAAAATATGCTGTATAGATATTTGCCTATTGTTTTTCTACCTATCTGTCGTCAACTCTCCTTGCGATGGGAAGAAATGGTATACATACCCACCTCAACTGCAACTCTCTCACCAATAATCTTCGCAAAGCGCAAAAAACCACGCAAAATACCATATTGGGTGTGTAGAAGTAAACAATACACAAAAGAATGATTCTTTAACGCGGGACAGGATGCGCCATTGTTTGTCCTTAGCCCCAGAGAATGGCGGAGTTTTGAATGACTTATGACGCATTGATTTAGATCTGGTTAAAATGACGACAGTATTATGAAATTGTTGTTTTTTTAGCTAGTTTATTTACGCGGCTTCGTATATGCGTTTAAAGTGTCTTCGTATCTCCATGATATCAAAATCGGAACAGCTGTTTAGCAGTGAAAGCGCAACAGGCAGATAGACATTGTCATTTATATTAGGTCGGGGAAAAAGTCTTTTCGTATAATAGTATGTATGAACTTGTAATAAAATCTCTTTGGCTTCAAGAATCACAAATGAGTACACCGTTCATTCGTTTCTTTTAGCGACCTAATAAAGTCGGATCTATTTTGGTGTTAATTATTTTGCAGGGGTTTTCTTAATATCTTTTCTTATTATCTCTATCACGTGGAAGACTCCCCTTATGCCCGGTTTCTGAGGTACATTAAGCGGTAGTTTATCTATTCAATAGCGCTTTTTTTAAGCTTAAACGGCGTTGAATAGATAAACTTTTGAATAGTTAAAGTTAAAATACTTCGCAGTCTGATTGTCAGAGGATTTGATATTAATAGAAAGTGCAGAAAAACTCGTATAAATTAAATCTATATTGAGTAACCAATAGTATCGGTATGCGGTTGAATCGTCAGTTAATACCAAATAAGGCTTCGAGAATTGCTAGTTAGCATTCAATCTCACGACCATCATCGCAATTTAAAAAAGACGCAAGTACTAACAGCTTTAAAATAACTTATGACGTTCTTCTACTAAGAGTCTACAGTCTAGACGGTGGTTACCTATCATCTTATTCAAAAAGTCATAAGACGAAACTGTTCTAAAACAACTTACGCCGTTCTTCTCCTGAGTGCACTGTCTAGCCAGTTTTCTGACACCTACTTTTACAAAATATTATCAAACTGCACTCAAACAACTTACGTCGTTTTTCTACTAGATACAGTCTAGGTACGTCTGGACAGTGTTTACTAATAACACACTTACAAAAAGGCATAAAATTAAACTTCTCCAAAGAGACTTAAGACTTTCTTCTACTAGCTGCAATGTCTGGTCACTGTTCACCCATTGCGCGTTTTCAAAAGGGCACAGGTTCAAACTGCTCTTAAAGAAACTTAAGACGTTCTTGTTCTGAAGGACAACGTCTAGGTTCTGACACAGATCGGCTGAGTCACCGAATATTGATAACGTTTATCATCAGGTCAGTATACGCGAGGTGACAAGATAACAGATGGGTCTGTTGCCGTCAGTTTAAGACTTTGAATCTTGTTGCATGTGTAACCCCCGGATTCTAAGTACATTTAACGGTAGTTTATCTATTCAATAACGTTTTTTTTGTATGAGTTTTAACGCTATGAATAGATAAACTACCGCTAAATGTACCTGAGAAACCGGGGGTAAGTAGGCACAATTCTGTTTTGAGGTTAAAGTCCATAGTGTTACTATGTCAAGGCTTGACGTATGTAGATTCACTTAAAAAAATCGCAACTTGTTTGCTTTGCTATGTTAGAAACATTAATTTAATTAATTCAATTCTACAGTAAATTTTACTGATGGTTCTTTACGACAAGATGTATGAATGTAAATAAAGTATGGGATGTTTGCAAGGATAGTATCAAGTTTTTCGGTCTCTGCCTATGCCCACGAGAGGAAGGCATGTTTTTATGTATGTACCAATTTCTATGTAGATCTTTATGTACAGCTTACAAAGGTTTAACTCACTCGGCATTATATAAAGTACTGTAAATGCAAATAATTGTTCTTATGTAAATGAAATTAACATAATTAAATTAAAACAAGATATTCCAAATCTAGTTATTTAGCTAATTATAACAGTTTGTCTTTTCAATACCAAAGAAAGTGTCTGAAATTTGTAAGAAATTTATAAATAGCGCGCTATGTTTCATCATCACAAGAGCAATGTCAACGGCCTTTACAAAAATGGAGATTGTGTGTGAGGGCCGCGCTTTCAGATATTAATTATATATGAAAATATATCAGAAAGTTAAAATACCTTGGAGTTATTAATAATTATGAAAGTAAATACAGGTCATTTACTCGAGGTAAGGGAAAGAAGTTGTAATTTTTGTCGATATTTTGTACTTGATACGTTTTATGTTCTAGAGAAATCCATTACCTCCATTCACTACAGGAGACCAATAGTAGCCTATACTGATGCAGTTCAAGTTTGGGGAATGATATTCCCTTTAAACTGTCATAAGGAATCTCAAGCAATTCCCTAACGATATCTTCTGATTTAAATTAGAGCATGACAGTTGTTTTACGTCACAACTTTAACTCCGAAATGCATAATGTAAGCCATTAACTTCCGCGACAGGTAAAATGCTATATGTGTCACTGACTAAAATGAATACGAAGAAGAAACATTGGAAGTAATATTTCTGTTACCGTTGCATCGAGCAGGTAACGTCCTTACAAACCAATAATTGGCATTCCATCTAAGGGCTAACCGCGCTATAAGTTGCTTACCTTCCATATAAGCTGCTTACCTCTATCAATACTACTTCAAACAGCTCAGTTCGATTCCCGCGACCGTTATTGTGATAAAAATAAACCAGCGATACCAGATGTGTGCGATGAGTGTAGAATAAATTTATTATAAGTTGTTTTGTCTTGTTTTAGATCATAGGTTCTCAATCTTTTATAGACTAACTTCCCTTTTGCGAGGAATAAAAATTCATCAACCATTAACGTAATAATGATACCAATTTTGTACTCTTATAATTGTGACTTCTGCGAGTGCCTTTGTGACACGGCTCAACTTCCAGGTCGGACGAAATGCTATTGGTCTTTTTCCAAATTATGTTAGATTATAATTATTAATGGCAAAACGCCTTCACTCCGTGCTTAGACTCCGGGTGTAATAGGCGTGATAAAACCTATGAAGGTACATATAATATTATATGTTGTTTATATATAAACAACATATAATTTATTTATTTTAATTTCATTATGACATATATTATAATTTATATGTTGTTTATATATAATATTATAGGTCTTTAGACCGGCTTCCGCCTTCCTCGAGCAGCACCAGTGCCTAGGGGACAGTATCACCCTCTTTGGGAACCTATGTCTTAGAACGATACTCATGTCATAATTGTACGCTTAAAATAGAATGTACAGGGTCAGTAACAGTTTTAATTGGTTGTGTGTGAAATTAACTCGTAGATATGTGGGAAAGATAAAGAACGAGATGAATTAGTTATGACTGATTCAATGGAGACTATAAAAATCTATGGATATGTTCACGAGAGCTGGAAGGCGTATAAAAGTCATGGTGAAAAAGATGTTGGACACTCCAGCTTTTTAAGGTCAAATGTCAATAAAAACGATTTTAATTATTTTAAACGATTTTATTAATGACTGCCTCCGTGGCGCAGTGGTTTAGGTCACCACGCCGATACCACTGCATCGGGAGGTCGTGGGTTCGATTCCCACACGGAGCAATTATTTGTGCGATCGACAAATAATTGTTTCGGGTCTGGTTGTGCTTTGTGTCCGTTGTTTGTATGTTTGTAAAAGTCCCCGCGACACAAGAGAAATTCTTAGTGCGGGAGTTGTCTTTTTAATGAAAAAAAAAAATTAGCAGTTCACAAAAAAAAGATACTGAAATATTTTCTCTTCTGGCGCTACAATGAGTAACTATGATGTTTTAACATTAATGTGATAAGCCACCATGATCTCTTTGAAACCCGTTTGCTAGATGTTTTCGCACCTTAAACTTATTACGTCTGCGCGTTTGCGCCTAGTAAAATTATCATAGCAAGAGTTTCAGCTGCGTTATTTGCAATAAAAATACAATAAGGCACTTCAGTTATAATATAGGTGGTGTAAAAGGAAAAACAAAATAATGAGTAAAAATAGTTTTATTAAGTGCTTATAAAAGTTTTGCAGCAGGTACAATTAGCAATAACCACAATGGCACAACCATTGTTGTATAAAATAAATCTAAATGTTTTGGGCTAATGTTTTTCTAAGCTCTACATTCCAGCTAGCTGTTTATGTATATTTTTTGATAAGTAAAATAGTATCACATAGCTTGAAGCTAGTATTTATCCCATTTTTATTTATGATTGATCTACTATGGCACTTTATATTAAGTTTATTTCTTATTTTGATTTTTAGAACAGACTTTCCTATCATATGAAAACTTAAAAATTTTGACATTAATGACAGATGCTCTTGACTGTCTGTCAAAAGCGTTAAAATTATTCCGTGATTAAAGTTATTATACGGTCGGAAAATCAGCCCTTATATCAATAGAATATGTAATGCCAGTTTCTTAGAATTATACATAGGATCATATTTGAGGTTTCTGGATAAATCACGATATTAAATTCTAAATATTACATAAAAGTTTATATGCTATACGAATATACTCTATATTAATTTGTGCTTTTTCGGAATTGCTTATTATTTTATTGGAACTTAGTTCCGTACGTTATAAATTTACAAATTTAGTTAAAAATCACATTCACAACACGTAACAAACATACACAAGGAAAAAATTCATGAAGAACATTTAATTTTTTTATTAAAGACATTTTAAAGGAAGGTTTTAGTCTGATGTTTAAAGTGATAAATGCTTAACATTGAATGAGATGATGGCAATTTAATGGAACGCTAGCAAAACAAAGGACATACTAACAAAATAATTTAAGAAAGTCTTTTAAATATTTTTTTTTGTGTTCGTGTATTCGACTCTGTTTACTAAGATTGTAATAATGAAATTAAAACAAGATAACAAAATAAAAATATAATTTATTTTGAGCGAACGCGAATGTTACGTTTAATATTTATTTACAGTTAAAATATTGATTAAAAATCACATCCGTACAAAAATATTAAAGAAAAAATTACTAGAAAAATCATCTTGGTAATATCCATAAATACCTTGAAGTTGATTGTTCTATAGACAACATAGTACAGTTTGTACAAATAACAACAAAAGAAACATCAAAATATACAGTTCTCATTCACACGTTTCAAAAACGCTTAGGCGAAAGCGGGACAGCGATACTTTTTATCAAATCCATCTTTCAAACGCTACGCGGTTTGTTTTTGAACTTTTTCCCTGTTTAACCTTTCTGCTTCTTCTATGGAGTCCGGGAGGGGCTGGTTGAGAGTTTCTGGTAGAGTGAAGACTAGAAGACCAGCCATGACGGCCATGCTGCCGAAGAATATTGACGGCAGGTTGTCGTAGTATAATGCCTGAGAAAAATATAAATTTAGTTATAACTATGAACTATGCAATTATCTCAACTTTTCTACCAGTTAAGTTCCTGTAAAAAATACCAAGGGCATGTTATTTTTCTAGTGCTTTTCTCGTAAGATCTTTTACCACTCAAGCACACGTGCCAGATAATGTAATATAGTAAAGCTGTCATTTAACACTAATTATAGCATCAGTGTAGTAGAGATCACAGCTTTTAATACTTATGATAATAATACATCTTGCAATATACAGAGTTTCTAAGGTAACTTGACTTACAAAAGACCGATGAAAAGATACAAGTTAAATGTAGCCCTAAGATTAAAACGACCATTAAATATGAAATTTTATAAACAAACTAGCTGACCCGCGCAACTTCGTTTGCGTAACATAAGAGAGAATGGGTCAAAATTTTCCCCGTTTTTGTAACATTTTTTACGGGTTCTCTGCTCCTATAAGTCGTAGCGTGATGATATATAGCCTATAGCCTTTCTCGAGAAATGGGCTATCTAACACTGGATACTAAAACTTACCAACAAAGGCGTCAAAGGTGCCAAAGTAGATCCCACTCTGCCAGTAGACGAACAGATCGCTAACAACGACTGTCTCACGTTCGTGGGGAAGACTTCTGACACGTAGATATAGACAGAGCTGTAGGCGACTGTGATGGAGAACTTCCCTGATAGATAAATGACTAGGGACAGCCAGCCCGAACCTGATGAAGAAATGAAAGTTTTAGAATTTTATGAATCAGTATGTATTTGGATGAGACAAGCGTATTAAGTTGTAAGTAAGTGGGTGAAAAAATGCCAAATGTCTTAAAGTTTGTAATATAAAATGTGTATATTAGGTCGGAGAAACAATCTTTTCGCATAAAAGTATGTATGAACTTACGTAAAATATGAAAAAAAAACTTTATATTAAGATTTTTTTCATATTTGATTGTTATTTATTAGCTTTAGGAATGAACTCTTTGATACCAAGTGTATATTAATATCTCTTTTAAATTTTCTATCAAAAAGCAAACTTTTATATCTACCACGAAAGCAAATTTAAATTTTAATTATTTATTAATTACGATTGCAATTTTGTTCCAGAAACAATTTCAAAGTGGTTCTCTTTGACAAAAGTCTCACCAAAATTTAATTAAGCGGCAGCTTTGAAGATTTAAAGTCAATTTTCAATAATGTTTCAAACCGAGTCGCAAAATCAACACGAGATAATCAAAGTCGGAAACCACAAATCAAAGATAATCACGATAAGCACCCTTGGTTCTTCAAAATCGAAATTTCTGATTCATTTATTCATGGCAATGTTGACAAAACAAACGATTATCAAACGCCAAGTTTGTTAAAACCGCGAAAATTATTTATGTTTTACTATTGCCGCCTACGAAAGCTTCAGAATCGGTTTAACTTGAATATTCCATTAATTTAGGCTGTTATACAAACAGTGATTACTAAATAAACACTGCCGGAGCAAAATTCGCGCAAAACTCGAGTTAACGTTTGTTCCCATTACTTTGGGTGTTAGGACGGCAAAATGTCGTGTGAAAACGGAATTATGAATATTTTGTATCTTCTCTGTCTTGAAAACGTTTTAATTTAGTAGAAATTGTTGAGATTTGAACACATTAAGAGCTTTACTGACGGATATACTGTATGGTACTGACACAAAATATAAAATTTGGTTTCTTGAACTGGCATTTTGAAATTAACTTCGACTAACTATACTATACGCAACACTATATGCAACAAATCTTTTTTCATTGATTGTAGGGCCAAAGGACCACTAATTGATCTTAAACATGATCATCATTTAACCACAAAGGCTCTTAACCTTGTCCCTGTCTATCTAAAAATATAATTATAATTAGTGTTTTAGGTTTAAAACACCCTGTAGTAAAAAACAATGGGCACAAGTTCTTCAAAACATAAACAGTTTCAGGATTATCTAACTCGACTTTGGTTTTCGTCAAATTATGTTTGTTCGTCTGATTGTCTACCTTGTAATTGTCAATACCAACTACAACTCGTTTAGACAGTACATTTGTTTTTTATTACCTTTTGTAGATAAGTACTTATATTTTTAAAAAGACTACTGGTACAGTGAACTGGAAAAATCCATAAAAGTAATACTTAAAGGAATACTGAGTGAAATATTCTAAGATCAAAGTATTGTGCTTTTTATAATAAAGTCCAGGGGTATTTAATATAGATTCGTCACAGTTTTTACGATACCTATCATTGCAATTTATTATAGAAAAATACTTTAAGACATATTAATGTATATATTCTTAATTCACATTGATTGCACGAATCAACGATAAAATATACTTTTTCAACTACTTAGTTCAACACTTATGCACATATTTTATGTTAAAGTACGTAAGTTGTATTGTATAGCTTACCTTTTGGCAAGAACGACAAGCTGATACATAACAATGCGCTCAGCACATAAGTGATAATCATCACTCTCTTCCTTCCAAATCGATCCAGGACAAAGAGGCAGCAGAAATTCGCCGGAATCTCAATAAAGGCTACCAGCATAAAATTAACATACATATTCCCAGCCAAGGAAACTGAGTTTATGGACAGCCCGTAGTAAACAAATGTGCAGGTGATCCATAGAAATGAGCACGTGACCAGTCTTCTCCTAATAATACTAGATCTAATCACTTGGAAGAATATTGAAGGTTTCTCTTCTGCTTTGTTCTCTCCTTCTTCTTTATCTTCTTTGTCTTCTCTTGGCTTGTCTTTCTCCAACTCACATAACGGAGCTAAACCCGGTTCTGATAATTCTACTTTATTCATTTTGGCTGCTTTTCTGAGAATAACCAGCGCTTCTTCATGCCGCCCTTTGCTTATAAGCCATCTCACGCTTTCGTTCAATATCCATAAATATGAGAAAATTAAACAAGATGGAGCGTAGATCACTCTGAGGAGAGTTCGCCAATCTTTGAGCAACCAAGACAGGCCTGATAATGTCATCAGTCCAAACACGAATACTACGTTTATGAGTGTGTTTCCGAATACTCTGCCTTTTGGACCTACGAGCTCCATAGCTGGAAGAAAAAAGGTTTAATTATAGCATTAGTGATTTCTGAAACTAAAATTATATTCTAATATACTCGTAACCCTGGACTTTAAGGCCCAGTCTCTCACTCATCCTGGCAGTAAACTCATGTCCAGCAATAGATCCGTGATATCCGTCCGATAGTTGCTAATTTAACAGTCATGCGTGTGTGTAAGGACCACAGGAATTTTATTGGGTTTTGAAACCTATGGTACCGGACCATAATATAAGAATGCACTTGTCCAGTATATCTTTTTTTGATTTCTT
Source organism: Anticarsia gemmatalis (assembly GCF_050436995.1). Lineage (NCBI taxonomy): Eukaryota > Metazoa > Arthropoda > Insecta > Lepidoptera > Erebidae > Anticarsia > Anticarsia gemmatalis. The sequence continues at coordinate 2,828,320 of NC_134759.1, forward strand.
AAAAAAGACTTGAATACATGGACCATAATTACAATGTTTAATAAATAAAATAGTTTACCTCATATTCTTACCTAAAACAAAAGCAGTAGTATAAGCACCAGCCCCAAAGCCGGCCTCCATAAATTCGAGCACAACCATCATGTAATAATTAGTAGAGAACGATCTAATGAATCCAAATATGGAGTTCATGAGAGCTGCTATAGACAACGCTACTTTCCTCCCGAATCTGTCCGACACGTAACCAGTGAGAGGCAATGATAGAAAGAGACCAGAGTTGTGGATTGTACCGATGAGAGTCCTCTTCCAATTTTGGCAGCCGAGATCGAACTGAAACAAAGAATATTGTGAGATATTTGATTGCAGATTTGTCGAGCATACTATTGGCAATAATGTCGTTGGTTCTATGCATTCACTAAGTTCAAGAACTTATAGAATTAGTTTGGGGCCAAATTGTATATTATACTACCTGTTAATATATCTGTAGGACGATTTTCTACAATTAGAATCGTCAAGTATTGAGAGTTTGTCCTTTAAAATGTATTGGCAAAATAGTTTCTACGACGTTCGCTAGAGGCGCTGAACCGATGGTCATACAACATTTATCGATAGCTAGCCGGTTGTCGGTAGTCGATAGTGGTAGAACATCGTGGAACTGTTTCTACAGATTTTAGCTCTATTCTAGCACATTTATCGATAAGCGAAAATAACAAATAATTTAACTAGCATCCAATTTCTGTATTCTTTTATCAGTGATAACGGTGTTAACCATTGCAAACAATTCCTACGTAAATCTTCATGGAACAACAAAAACATATTGTTCTCTAATATGTTTAAAAAACATTGTACAGAAAACAATACAACAAAATCTTTTTCATCATTCGCTACATATTTCGATAAGTAAATCACAATACAATTAAAGTCAAATCAACTCAGTGCATCAAATCCATTATGGTCGCGATTGTCAATGCGTTGAAGCCATTAGTGCGCGCGTGTTCAATGTAAATAAAATTATGATAAATGAGTGACAGCTGACATTATCGGTCAATTGACATGATAACTGACTGTCAGGAGTCGGGTCCTGTGCAGGGTAAATGTTTACATGTTGTGTAACTGGGGTTTGTATGCAGTTGGCAACAATTTGTATCTGTACATTGTTCGTGAATGATTGTTATTTGTTTTTATTGATTGGCTTCACCATACGAGGTAGTCCATTTAGAGCACCCATTCTAATAGCACCTTGTCTACGAAGGGCACCCAACAATATATTACAAGTTGACAGATTTTCTTCGTGGACAAGGCTAGGTGCAATTCGAACGGGTGCTCTAGATGGACTTCCTACAGTATAAAGCAGAGTCGCTTCTCGCGTCTGTCCCTATGTTTTTATGCTGAGATCTTTAAAACTGCGCAAAAGATTTGGATGAGGTTTTTTTTAATAGATAGGGTGATTAAAGAGGGAATCCTGTGTGCAAAAGTTTAAAGGTTTTTTGTAAAATAATTGTGTACGCCGGGTGAATTCGGGATGGATCGCTAGTGTTATATAAAGAAATATGACAGTAGAGCGTGGTATTTATGGGTGTTGCTATATCACTACGCCTATATTACCTAATGGTGCTAGCAGAGGTGTGACTTTACCCTTGGTTGGTCCTGCTATGAAGATAATGTTGCAATAAAATTCGACACAGGAATAAAAACCGGGAGTCGAACTTGCGACTACAAATGCATCAATTTAGTAAAACCACTTTAAATACTTACATCTCTAACCGCAGAATTTCCATAATAAACATAAGAAGCGCATTTCTCATGCGCGCTAGTGAAAGTATCATTCAAATCATAAACCCCACACGTTTCGTTACTTATCGTAAAGTTTTCATTGAAACTATGTCGGAAACACTTGGACAGACCAGTCTTCTCCTTCGGTATCGCGTGATGCAGCCATATACTCTCGTTCAGACTTTCACATTCACTGATTTGGCATCTGAAACAAATATTTCGCTTAGTTTGGTTTTAAATCGCATTTTTATTTAGTTTTGCAGATATTGTGTGATTCATATTCGTCGTATAATATTATAACAGTGTCAAAACGCAATCCAGTCTATGTTTCTCCTTCCCAAATACAATTATCCCCCAGTTTCTGAGGTACATTAAGAGGTAGTTTATCTATTCAATAGCGTTTTAACTCATATAGAAAAATGCTATTTAATAGATAAACTATCGCTAAACGTACTAAAAAACCGGGCTTTAATTTGTTACTGCGCCATAGCTGGGGCAAGAGAATCCCATAAGAATAAGTTAGGGCTTAAGAAGGAACTCGTAGGAATTGCAATATTTCATTACGATCGTTGTCTTTTTGCCAATAGAATAAGTGTAGCCACTGCTGTAGGTCTTAGTTAATTTGCCGCTTACAAACCTTATAGGTTTCTTAATTAAAAAACTACTTTCACAAAACTACACATTAATCCTTTTATCAATATTGTAATCATATAGCAGATGCTCATTACTCTTATCGTTAAAAATAAATATATTTTTCTGTTAAAAATATTAGGTCATGTATTAATATCATACGAGTATATTAAAGATAATTTCGGCACAAGCCCAGATAATGATGTTCGCGTGCCGTGCTAGTGTTGTAACTTTATCAAGAGGTTATCTACTAATTAAGACAAGCCTACGAATACGGTTCCACCTCTTTTTACGTCAATGATGATGATCTTTGATCTTTGAAAGCGGATTTGACTAAATATAGTTTTTGCCTAGGTATTTACTTGTCCCGCCTACGAGTTTACAAGTTTTTTTTCTATTTGGTGATCTATAAATACTTATTTATTGAATTTAAAAATTATCTTATTATTATAGAGGGACTTGACTTTTAGGGCCTTTTTTGTTGGGCGATTGTCTGCCTATATTTGCGAACTCTAATCATAATATATTTAACCCATCACTGTCATCTGGCTGGGACGAGCTTTTTTGCGCATTGTGATACTGTTTATTGTCTAAAAGAGAGTACCAGTCTTACCCTGAAATTTAGAAAGATAACACATATTTGTACAAAATATTTCACCACGACTTAAGGGTAAATCTAAGGCTAAAAGATTTAGGGCTGGGTATGTAGGGTATCTAGCCCAACATGCCCTAATTGTTGAAATAATAGTACTTTTACAAGAAAAAATATTTCAATTTGCCAGTCGCAACCATAAAATTGTGATAGTCCAATGCAAACTCGTCCAGTAGTTCTTGCTTAATTCCTAAACAAACGAACTGATTAACATAGCAGAAGCAACCGGGTTTCTTTAGTTATATCTGTATGTGGGTTAGTGTAACGCAGGGCTAGTGCTGATGAGATACGATGTGAAGCAACGCTAATGTGTTCTACTCTTAATGAATTACTATTTAAATAAGACACGCCCTACTCAGTCACAGTAAATATAGAGTTGTATTGAAATTAAACAGCTGTTCTCAGTAACTAAACGTTAGTAAGGAATAAACTAAAGTTGTCTAGTAATTAGCCTAATCTGTGGTAGGACTCTTTCTTGACACTACACGGGTTATATTATTATAGAGAAAGGCCGTAAATTCTTTTGACAGAAAAGTCATTACTCGAACATAATTTTGTTTATAAGATTAAATCTCTTCAAGTAATAATGGCTTAACTAATTGAATTTGATGTGTAATCTCAAAACAAATAAAAAGAAAGCACCAAGAAATCACTGCACACAATTTTATCCATGGCTGTTCTTGTTTTATTATATTTCTCCTTGTCAATAGTATCTAATCATATCAATCCTTATATTTTTACAAATAACTATCGAACATCGTGAGTAAATATAAGACGTGTCGATGTGTTGATATTTGATAGACGTAATGATAATTAATATCAGTCAGTGTGAGTGATTGATCGCGCGGTACCGCCGCGTGCGTGTGATAGCATCTCGAGTGGTGCAAGTTGTGACCCTTGTACCGCGTTACAAGTTTACATGGACTAAATGTTTTTGATACTTTTTTGTATTTTTTTGCAAAGCTAAAAAGCGACTGTAAAAATCCATACTAATATCAGACACTAGCTGACCCGCGCAACCTCGCTTGCGTCACATAAGAGAGAATGGGTCAAAATTTTCTCAGTTTTTGTAACATTTTTCGCTGGTACTCTGTTCAAGTTGGTAGTAGCGTGATGATATATAGCCTATAACCTTCCTCGATAAATGGACTATCTAACACTGAAAGAATTTTTTAAATCGGACCAGTTCCTGAGATTAGCGCGTTCAAACAAACAAACTCTTCAGCTTTATAATATTAGTATAGATTAGAATAGATAATTGCGTAAGTAACTTTGTCTATCTGTCTTTTCTTCGCCCATTACTGAACCGATTTGTATAAAATGTTGTGCAACTTTAATACCACAAAGCGACATTATACAATTAAAAACGCAAACCAGAAAAACAATAAATAATCTATTAAAGAGCAGAAACAAAGAACGTTAATTACCTAAAATCTAAAATTAAACAAGGCAGTCTTAACTAATATCAATTCATTGAACAAAACAAAAATCGTACGACAGATACTGTAACTAAAAACACGTGCAGAATATTTCGTAAACAAAATATGATTTTATTATCAAAGACAACCTGTTTGCTCGCAGCTTTGTCTGTGTAAAGTTGTTGTTTTTCGTCGTGTTAAATAACGTTTATAAATTATAACTAACCTCAGAAGCTAACGTGAGTTAACCAAACTGATGTCACTATGTAACTAATGTGAGAATTTAACACAAACTTAAACCAAAATTGCCTAACCAATATTCCGTTAAAAAAATGAAATCATAAGATACGGAATCTGTATTAAAATCTACATAAAAAATTCAAACGTTCAAAATTGAAGTCGATCTATTGTCGATTACTCAATTTCAGTATTAATAACGTTTGTAAAAATAAACTGTAATTTCAAGGGACAAAACTCAAAAATCGTTCAGCCGTTTGGGGTCAAAAAACAGACTAACATAAATACATTTATTTGGCAATATTTGTATATCTATACTAATATTATAAATGCGAAAGTAACTCTGTCTGTCTGTCTGTCTGCTACTCAATCACGCCTAAACTACTGAACCAATTTGCATGAAATTTGGTATAGAGATATTTTGACACCCGAGAAAGGACATAGGCTACTTTTTACCCCGGGAAAATGACGCATTTCCCGGGAAAATTCGGGTGGCGAACGAAGTCGCGAATATTCAATATTATAATGACATTGAATTAACAAAATTCCGTTGTCATGGCAACTGTTTTAATGGCGGATATGCCTTAGCGCGATTTCGTTATATTAAGAGATATAAATAATTTTGAGAATATTTTCCGTGAAAAAAAAGCATATTTTATATCATTAAAAACGTGGAAAATTCTGACCCATTCTCTCTTATGTGACGCAAGCGAAGTTGCGCGGGTCAGCTAGTTAGTGTTATATAAAGATAACTGATAAGTGAAGGTCGTGATCGTGCGAGGTGTAGTGTGATGTTCACGCGACTGATAACCGTACGTTGACCTACATCTAGTTCCGTGACAAAACTCGTATCGTATTTATCGAACTAATTATTTGATGCAATAAACAGTTTTCATGTAGACTGCAAGGAATAATGTAAGTTTGTGTGTTTTTCAAGTAATTGTTGTAATATTTACGTACCTACATTAGTTTTTTAGTATAAGGTCTTTACTTATTCGGAGGTTTTGTAGTGTCTTTAGGTCAAAGAATGCTACTATTTATGCCATGGTCAGTAAACGGTTTTTTTCAAAACCACTTTTCTTTTTCCATTTTTTCAGTAATAATCAGTTGTCTGTAGAGATTTTAATTTCAGAAAAAAATAAAAAGAATTAAATAGCTTTCTATGGAAGCAGTTCAACAATACTGACCTATTAAATGTAGCTTGGGTGCTGCCGGCACCTGTTTTTCTAAAATTATATTTTTAAATTGGTAATTTATTTGTTTTTTAATTAGATAGCGTTTTGTTTTGACTGACTATTTTTGATTGCATTTTAATTATTTTAGTTCAAATACACAGTGATAATTTCTGTAATTAAGCGATAACTTAATATTTTTGGTTGTATTGTTTTACAATTTAACATTCAAATCATTCATTCAAACACGATATACAATGGTTATTCGCCATATAACAATAATCACAAAACTAAAATATCTAAAGTATCAAAAATATTTCGTTGAACAAAATTAAATTGAAAACTGTAACAGTTTTCCGTGTGCAAACACCAGCTATGTAAGTTGCGAACTAAACTGGGTAAGTCGAGAGGCTTCACAACTGGGACAAATCCGTATAAGCCCGGTCTGCTGGCTCTAATCTCAACTAATGTTCTGATGAACATTTACATACGAGAATATTTCATACTGGTTCATGTTATTTTAGGTTAGTTTAATTTTGTCATATTAAAACTCACGAAAACGTTGGTGCGATGACTTACCCCCGGTTTCTGAGGTAGATTAACGGTAGTTTATCTATTCAATCGCGTCTTTTTTGTATGAGTTTCGACACTATTGAATAGATAAACTACCGCTAAATGTACCTCAGAAATCAGGGGTTAGACCCGTATCTGGAGGATTGGCGGGAGATAGCCAATGACAGAAACCGGTGGTAGATTTTGGGGAGACCTTTGCCCAACAATGGGACAGTACAGGTTAATAAAAAAACCCAAATTTCGTAGGTGTGTGTAAAGTTTTATTCTATTTTAGTAATTTTATAATCAAAATATTAATGAATACTAACGAGAGTTCGTAATCGCTAGTCCTGTATGACAAGATGTAACGTCGGGTAAACAATTAAGGTATATCCTAACCTTTAATTCTCAATCGCAGTTGAAGACCCGTTGCATTATAATATTGAGATGTATGGATGAGGATGTAATAATTATATAATGTAGTTTATTAAAATGGTACACAGTGGCGTTCTCTTTTAAAATTTATTCAATAGCGTTTAAACTCATATAAAAAAACGCTATTGAATAGATAAACTACCGCTAAAAGTACCTCAGAATTCGAGGGTAAGTCATTTATCTACGGAGTATCCGCGTCAAACTTTGCTTGCTACTGATCGTTTAACCGATGCACACAACTGGTTATGAATGGTTCTCAAGTAGTATGCCACAAGGATCCCGTTAGGATAAATATATACAAGTTCAACAGGATTGCATCGCAAAAAAATAAAGTATGTATCAATCTTGGAAGATGATTATAACGGTCTTTAACATTTGCACCAACTATAAAAAAACTTGCTTTTTATGACATTATGCTCCAAAAAAGAAAGAAAACGAACATTCACACACACACACACACACCCACACATAAGGTTTTATGTATGGGTATAAGATTGTTGATACTTTTTTACGCAAAAACTACTGCATTGAATTTGGCATAAAGGTGGGTCAAAACCTAGATTAATTTGTTGGCTACTTTTTATCCCTTTACCTTTCTATGCAAACGAAATCTACTGCGGGAGATCTTTCGTTCCGGTCAAAAGCTAAATAACGAAGGAAAAAGTGAAAGAAGATAATACACAATCAATTTACAGTGATCATTCATTCATGTAATAATTACGTCGGTTTAGCGGTCATCAATCAAACTATACAATCATTATTGTAGCATTGTGTATTCTAGATTGATTTCATTGATAAGGTTTATTAATAGACAAAAAAAAAATACAGAAAATAATACGGTTTAGTTTAGTTTTTTTTCAGCAATTTAAGTCAAGTGTGTCATTTTTATGGCTAAATTATAAAATTGATTTATATGCACTTTGTTAGAGTAATTAGTTTCTATAGATTCCAGAACGTAGAATTCGGATTTGTTTGATGTTAGGTACTTGATGGTTAATGGTCTTCAACATTCAAGAATTCTACATAAAACCACAGAGGCCCGAAACTTCATAAGTACCTAGTCAATGTTTTTTGATAATTTTCAGACCATTTCCATTTTGAATTCCACTCAACGAGAGACTATTTTCTACATAAATATTTCAAGACCTTCAGATTATCGTCAGGTTATTATCATTGAAGGATACAATTGCATTTAATACCAATAGAAACAAGAACTGCATTTTACCTAATAACCTCGTCAAACCGATGACAAAATTATGCAGCAAAATGCAAAGTTATTTCAAATGAGTCAAAGCCAAATGAGCATTGCGAGAATAGGCAAGTGACACGGAACGGCAAAGCAGACAGGAATGATTTCAGACATGCAAATATATGTAAATGTGCATCGGATGCTGGAGCTGTACATGCTCAGGCTTTGGATCAACATGCCTTGACGATTCGCCTCCAAGACGAAGCGTTTGGTACGTATATTAGTAATATGATGGCAATTTGAAATGAAAATGGATGTAGCGATGAAGATAAGGAATGCATTTTGGTATAGAATTTTATGGTCAATTGATAATTTATTACAAGCAGTATTTTGTTAAGAAATGGTGTGCCAAATGCAGGCATTTTATTTAGGTATATAATTAAATTTCAGATAACTTGTTCTGTGCTATTGCGAAAATGTTTGATGTAACTTTAACTCTACAATTTTTGCCAAATTCTAAGAAGTAATAAGTCCATTGCCTTGCCTTCATATGTCTGAAAAAATAACTGCTTTCACTGCTAAACTACAAAAGCGATTTGGATGAAATTTTGCAGGAATATAGTTGAAATCCCGGGATCAAATATCTACTTCTTGTTTTTCAAAATCGACCGGATAGAGTCGAGCGAGTGGAGATAGAAAAGTCAACTAAAATCATCAATTATGATTGTCAAAGTGTGATACAATGTTCTGTTCATCTTGATATATTGGTTGTAATTGCCTAGTATTAGTAGTATTAGCAGAATATCCTAGTAATTAATTGGAGTAGGGTTTCAAGGGCTGTCACTGTGTTGTCAGTATGTTACACTTAGTCTAATGCTGCGTCCTTATCGTAAGTGGTGACTTAAGGATTATAGACGTCTGGTATTACGTCACGTAGCTCTTGGGTACTGATTTACAAACTAGAAAGGTATTATGTCTTATGTCTTTGTTATGTGATATGTGCCTTTTTAGAATTTGCCTATCGACCGTTTGGAGGCGAAATAGTGTGGTGTTTAAATAAGAGCCAATGTGAAGACAACCGGTAAAGTCATAGTAGCTCGGCGTGAAAGCTGTGAATTTAATAGGAGTATATCCTTTATCCAATTTTTTGTTAAGATTATGGTCTGATGGCCGGAGGACTCAGGGAAGATTCATATCTGACGAAACATACGTCGCGTATCGCCAGAATAGACAAATGTATAGAAATCACTTGACCGTTCACACTCAACCGATGATGCGTGCGTCGTTGCGAATCCCATACTATTTAGGCTACGCCCGACGCATCTTCTGTCAAATGTGAATCGTCCCTTTAAAGGTAGATGTCATTGTAAAGGAGAATGTTCCAAAAATATTGTCCTATAATTGAACACAAGTTTAAAATTACGAAAATATACAAATAACAAAAAGATTATCGACCTTAAAAGGTGAACTTGCGCGTTGTCAGTAAAATAATCTGTGAAATATATCTTGGTGCCAAATTTTATTTGGCAAGTGGCTATAACAATTTTAGTTTCTATGAATATACAGTTTTTAGTATTGATTAAAGACTGGTAACCAAACACTATAAAATAAATGGTGATCCATTTAAATATACACATTCTACTAATGTAATGAATGCAAAGGTCTGCCTGTCCTTCACGTTTGCAGAGATATGTTGAAAAAAAAAGGAAAATGATGGTTTGAAAAGATGTGTGATAAAAAAATCCCTAAACTAGCTGAAAATGGACCAACGTTAGACCACTTTGAACGTATGCAGACTTGCAAACTCTATCGGATCAGCTAGTTCCGACTGCCTCTGTGGCGCAGTGGTTTAGGTCGCCACGCCGATACCACTGCAACGGGAGGTCGTGGGTTCGATTCCCACACGGGACAATTATTTGTGCGATCCACAAATAATTGTTTCGGGTCTGGTTGTGCTTTGTGTCCGTTGTTTGTATGTTTGTAAAAGTCCCCGCGACACAAGAGCAATTCTTAGTGCGGGAGTTGTCTTTTTTAAAAAAACAAAAAAAAAACAAAGTTCTCAATTTGTAAGCGATACCCACACATTTTCGGGTTAGAAACCTATCCCCCATCAGGGACTTGAAACCAATCAACTTCATACAAAATGTATGGAACTTTCCAGACAGTTCCGTGGCACTAGCATCCGGACTAAGTCCTCCATACATGCTTTAATACACACGTTTCAGAGATACGTGATATGTATACTGGGCAGATTGATGGTATCAATGCCTAACACCTCTATACTTTCAGAAAGAGACGTTTGTCCAGAAATGGGACAGTCTTTTGCGTATAGTTATAATCATTTTCATTCTTTGCTGTATGATATTTCTTGTGTTCTTAATAAATGCTCCTAACCCCCGGTTTCTGAGTACATTTAGCGGTAGTTTATCTATTCAATAGCGTTTAAACTCATATAAAAAACGCTATTGAATAGATAAACTATCGCTAAATGTACTCAGAAACCGGGCGTAAGTGGTGCAGAATCGTTATCAAAATATTATTCTTGTTACATTATCTAAGTAATTATTTGTTATGTCATATGTATTAACATTGCAACAAAGTTACACATTAGTTATTTACATCGAAGGATCCTTTACTAACAACAACTATATTATTTAGAATGAATTATTAATAGATACATCATTATATTTTTTTTAATATGAAAGAGTATTTGTTTGTGTGTCTCTTATGTCAAAACTGCTAAACCAATTTGGGTAAAATATAGCGAGTTGATAAACTTTATCCCAGAGAAAGAAATATGCTATTTTCAACAAAAGACCACACTGATAGACTGGGGGAACTAGTCTCGTGTAAGGATGAATTTTACACACGATTCATATTTATAGAAAACTAGCTGACCCGGCAAACGTTGTTTTGCCATAAAAATTTAAAAAAAGTGTCGTTTAGGGGCATGAAAAATAAATGTTGGCCGATTCTCAGACCTACTCAATATGCTCACAAAGTTTCATGAGAATCGGTCAAGCCGTTTCGGAGGAGTACGGTAACGAAAACTGTGACGCGAGAATTTTATATATTAGATAAACTACTTTTAATTCAAAATTTGATAAGCAAAGTCGCGCTGGTTTCTATGGTTTCTAGCTAGAGTCTCTTTAAGTACATAAGTAATACATATAGGTAAGGTCTTTAAACACGTTTTACTGCATCTATTTTAACTGCGTCTTTTATTGAGATGTGGCCATCAGTCGGTTGAGGAAAACAAGACAGTTAGCTTACTTAGAAAATAGGTTTTATTCACATCAAGTTTGTAAATGTACTATATTGCAAAATTCAAAATTTATTTTGGTTTCAACTTTAGGACTAGATCTAATATTTGACTTGGAATAAGGGAATATTTAATTCATAAAATTACAAGTATTTTTTCAAAAGTAAGATCCATAATGATCGAAAGATGAAAAACCAACATTTTATTTTTGGGTGCCAAAATAGCTAGACTACAATTTAATTGGAATACTTAGTTCTTTTCTTAGCAGAAGAGTAAGTATAATTTTTATATAAATAATTTTACAATAAAATATATCATGAAACATACGATATACGAGTGTTTTCTTTTATCATTTCATCTGACTTTGACATTATTTATTTTAAACGTAACAGTGTAAATCACACCACACGCAGCCGACCAATGGCAACCCGAATAGAATCGAACGATGTTTACTATTAGCCAATTTTATTACTACACAAGCGCTCATAGGTTATTACGCTCATCGGTCGATAAACGATCAATGGGTTAAGCAACCTTTTGCCCAGACACATTACAGATGCCCGTTTAGTATTATTTTTGTACCCGTGGTAACGTTAAAGGTATGCGTTATATTAGGTCGGGGAAAAAGTCTTTTCGCATTATAGTATGTATGAACTTGTAGTAAAATCTTTTCTCTACACAAAAAAGCTCGATATTTGGGTACCTCATGAGCTCATTGAAAGAAACCTAATAAACCGTGTACTCATTTGTGATTCTTAAAGCCAAAGAGATTTTATTACAAGTTCATACATACTTTAATGCGAAAAGACTTTTTCCCCGACCGGATATATAAACACACATATTCATTTAGAAAAGGATCTTAACCACTTTCTATTTCGCTTAGACCTCACTTAGACGAGAATCTATCATAAACTTGTAATAAAAACGGTTCCTTGGCTTCAGCATTTCGACTAAGAAGCCTTTGACTGGATCTGTAACAATATAGGATTTTTTTTTTCATTTCAACGTAGCAGTTTCCTGCGAGGCGCCGACATCTTATTTAAGACCAGGGGAGATCAAGCTTCCTTTTTATCAACGGCTGGTTGACGGATAACCGTCAACAAGTAGTTGATTGTTAACATGCTGACAATTACTGTCTATTGCAGTAACAAATCTTATAATTATATAAACGACTGGACCGATTTTGATGAAATTGTTTGTGTGTGTTCAAGGGGATCTGAGATTGGTTTAGATTCACAATTTTGTCCGCTGGACAATGTTTTTTTATTTAATTTTTATGGCAAAACAGGCCAGGTCAGCTAGTTTATTCATATAATACAATAATAGTGTTTTACATGTATTCTCCTCGCCAAGCTACAAGCTTGTTGGCGAGATGAAGGATACTCTCTAAGTAATACAGTTAATCTTATCAATAAGAAAAAACAACCTACATTTATTATCTATAGTCGTGCAATCGTTACGTAACGGAATACGCCTTGTATGTCTGTTTGATGTTTGTTATTCTTCCTTATTACCATGTCCTTTTGCTGATATCAATGTTGATTTATTGCGTTCGACGATTGATATTGCACTTGGTATGTTATCAGGAAATACCGCAAATCTCAAGGTAACGCCTGACCTTTTGACGATAGTCATAAACTGGCTTAGTCTTGAAGGCAATTACTGTTGTTTATATATTTGTAATTATAGTTAACGACTACCGCGCTGATCGATCTTTACGTTAAACTACGCTTACCGAGGTTGTTCTGTGGATAGATGACCATATTATACATTCCGAGTTTCTCCGTGTTTCGGAAATTGTCGGGCACGGCTGTCATATTCAAATATGTTTGACAGGCGTAAACAGTAGTCAGAAGCTTGACCCAGGTAACTGGGTTGTGGAGGTCCGATAGGCAGTCACTCTATGTAAAATGCTGGTACCCGGTAAAACTGGAAGCCGACTCCAACACAGTTGAAAGAAAGCCCAGACGGAGCCTTATTAAATAAATGCGATAAAAATGTATTATGGACATACATTTGAAAAGGATCTATTGTAAATAAGTTAATAGAAATACATGTCAAACGAACAAAAGTAAATGTTAAATTGCCCTTGAAATTACGCAAATATGACATAAGTATTTGAGTGTACAAAACAATGAATGTTAAGTTAACAATGATTTCAGTTGTATTGTTATTTGTACAAACATACAAACAAAAGTGGTATTATAGTGCTAGAATACTTGTTTGACGTTCATTATGATATTTGTGTTTCGAGTATTCTTTAGATTAACTTGGTTTGTACAATTTTATGAGATAATGCGTGTTAAAGAAACAATTAATAGAATTGTATTTTTAGCTCACGACAGTCAAGTTATTTAATAATTTGTTTAGGCTAGCTAATGCTTTCCATTATCGTGTGTACATTAGTACATACATACATTACATAGTGTGAAAATATTAAAAATGAAGCTTAAAAGTCTGACAACCAGTGTTACCGATGGTATCGTGTTATAACCCAGGTAAATAGGTTGTGATATAATTCGGTTCGGCGGCATAGCAACGGTCGGACAAATACGATTGAATGTTTAAAATAGGGTACTGATTAAAAACTTAAAGTTGTTTTTATGTTAATACGTGACATTGAACTTTGCTTTTTTGATTTTACGAATACAAAATATGCATAATTAATTCATCATTAAAAATTCAATTTTGCAAAATGGGCTTTTTTGTGCTGTGTCACATTTTGGACATAATATATGTTCTTGGCTATATTTTTATAATTTTGTTATTAAATAACGATCTGTTTCAACACTCGTGAGTAAGTATTGGTAAGTTCACCAAATGGGGTGTTGACAGATTTCTTCATAAACTTGCTGTTACTAAATCTATTGGATAGGTTATCCATGAGTCGTGTAACCAGAACTTAGACTTTTAATTGTCTCCTTTCAAACTTGTTTCTACTTACAAACATACATAATATCACGACTTTTTCCTATAGGGGTAGGCAGAATTTTCCATAAGGGTAGTCGACTAAAGAACGCCACTTTGTACGATTGTTACATACTTCTCTAGCCTCATTCACATCCATACATATTGTCATACCCTGTATGATTGTTATAGTACTCAAAAGTCCTGACTTTTGAGTGCTATAACAAAAAATAAATTGAGTAGGGATATTCAGAGATGGCAACAATAAAATAAATGATTCAGTCAATAACTATAATATTGTAGCACGTGTTAGTAATTGACCCAAACTTTTTAGCATTCCATCATCAGCCCAACAACAGCGGTCAATGGCAAGACCAAATCAATTCAATTGATAGTTTTATTGACACTTTCAACAGGAATGCGATCTCAATTGACTTTAATATTCAAAGAAGCTGCTACAGTTTATTTAAGAATATGACTTGTTATTCTTGAGGATATGGCCAATCTGTACTGTACTTTACTAATATTTTAAATGTGAAAAATCTTAAGTCTGGACGGAAGTTTGTTACTTAATCATACCAAAACTACTGAATGGAAGTTGATGATTTTTTTTATAGATGATTTAGGATTAAAATAAATAATACTTTTTAACCAAGGAAATCTTTTTGTGCCTACAAAGTCATGGACAGAAACTAGTATAGAAAATATATTTGTGTAATTTGATTCTGTGGAAGAAATATACCCCCATGGAAAAATACGTGATTTATGTATGCATGTAGTTATGTAAAATGTCGGTATACGTAATACATATACTCAAATACAAAAAATAAAAGGATACCGTAAAATGGGGTGGATAGACACAATTTTCAACTTCTACATCGATTTTCTTAAATATTTTATATGCGAATCATTATTGAAGTATTGTAAAATCAGGAGTCACGTTGCAATTTACTAAATATTTATGATGAAAATTAATTAAAACGTGTCAATAACTAGTAAATTAAGAAAAAGTAAGCGTTTTCTATTTACCTGGAAACAGGGGTCAAAAGATACGGGAGGGGGGTGAATAGAGAAAAAACACTAGGGTTGTCAAAATCAACTTTTATTTTTAATCAGTGTTATTAAGACAATATTTGTACATATTGCACACAACTTTCCTAGAGTACACGGCAAACCCAGCTAAATATATATATCTATCGCGATGATATCGCGTGATTTTTACACAGGTGATTTCGCGATAGATACATTATATCTATCGCGAAATCACCTGTGTAAAATGAGGGTTTGATTATAAAAAAATAACAAATAAAATAATGTTTTAGTTATAACATAAAACTATTAAATTCTAAAAATACTATCTATTAGTTTTTGGTTTACATTTAGTAAAGAATGAGATCAAGAATCACAAATACTCATAAAATAATAGTACTTATAAACCTAAGCTGAATACCTACCTATTAATAAAACTCACATTAAGGTAAAATGATTGTATAAACTGCAATCAGTGGTAAGTATGCTATGACTGAAAAACTTAAGAAGACGAAAAAGTTAAAATATTATACCTACTGAAAGTACTCAAATGAAAGTTCGAAGTGATCATTATGGGATAATAATTATGAAAACTATTAAATCAAGTAAATTATCAATCGACTCTAATCTAAAGCCATCAAATCTTTTAGGATGTCATCATCAGACCTGTAGTAACTGGGCCGCCGCGAAGGGCATTTTTTTGAAACGGTTGACTTATCTTTATTTGACAGTATTTTCTTCAATTCCGCATCACTAACTTTCACATTGGAAATAATTTCAACCTTTTTCGATTTCTTTTCATTGGGATATTCATTTTCATCTTGTACAATGGTTTCAACATGACCTATACCATTTAGGTCATCTTCAAAAATTAAAGGCAATGTTCTTATATCATACCGGCTGATGTTAAATGAACAACTTGGAATAGCTTCGTCTAGTGATATTGTGTGTTCAATAGTCGGGATGGTTTTGATGTAGGAACTATTTGCTTCTCGCTGAACACGGTGATCTTCAAGTACAGGTGGGTAATTTTTAACTTTTGTTTTTTTTCCTTTTCCCTTGCCTTTAGTGACCATATCGTTTACTTCTTTATTTTGCTTTTCATTGTTTTCTCTCAAGACAGAACAAGGCAAGTATTCTGGGTCAGACTCAATATATTCTTCATCACTGGAACATAAAACACTTTTCCCTGCCTGAATTTGAAGTTTTTTCTTTCTTTTAGGTTCTACTATATTGATAGTCCCATATCGCATTTCCTTCAAAAAATTTAATACTGTCGTATCAACAGCTTCGGCTGGTTTAGATGGATCTTGCCAATCCGGTAATTTTTTTAATACTTCTGATGGGTCCAAAGGATTTATCCCTGTTTTCCTAAAGCCAGATATGACATTAGCTGGACCATTTTCTTTAAGATCGTCCATTAATTTGCCCAGTAATCTAGGAAAACAACCCTTTGGGATTGAAGATTGATTACGGCCATCAGTTTTCTTCCATTGGAAAATGATTTTTCGCCACGCTATCTTCATAGGCCGAAAAAAGGCCACATCGAGTGGTTGCGTAAGGTGAGTAGAATTCGCAGGTAAGAAAATGAAATGGATATCCTTTTCCTTACACTTTTTTATTAATTCTATTGAAAGGTGGGATGATAGATTGTCGCCTATTAGTAACTTTTTGCCTGGTTTATTTTCAAAAAATGGAAAAATCATAGTGGTTACCCAATCGTGGAATATGTTGGCATCAAACCAGCCGGATTGACTTCTATTATAGCGTACTCCTTTTGGACCCGACTTGGTCCACGTATCAAATAAGTTCTGAGCTTTATAAACTACATATGGGGGTATAATTTCTCCTACCGCTGTACACGCCATCATAATGGATACTGATGCCTTTGAGTGATTCATCACCCGTTCAGGATATTTTGTTCCCCTCTTAGCTATAATCTTTTTTCGGCCGGGATCATCCGTTAAATTAGTTTCGTCGTAATTGACGATGTTCTCGATCGGAACGTCTTTAATAGATATTTTTAAGTGCTCGAAATAGTCTTTTATTACATCGGCTGAAACAGCAGCCCGATTCCTTTTAATATTCTGCGATACCCTTTGTGTTATTTTGTCACTGTGTCTCTTTAGAAAACTTCGGGCAAATTCTAATCCAGGCATGTTATCTTTAAACCTTTTTTCTGTAACACCTAAATTGTCTAAATAGTTTTTTACTAATAACCTCAAGTCATATAGTTCAAGAGGATAGCCCCACTCAGCACATATGTTTATATATTTTATGAATTCCAATTCCGTCTCTTTAGATAGGACTGTCTGGCCACCTTGTGATTTCATATTTTTAATGCTATGTCTGTGAAGGACAGATTTGTCCATATCAAATTTTTTCGCGATGCAACTCAAGGAATCGTTACTTTCCTTGTACTCCCGGACAGCCTGCTCTATTAGTTCTTTGGGGTACCTTCTATACTTCCTGCCACGAGGATCTGGCTTGTAAATTCTCGGCATGGTGGGCGCACCGCAATGTAGCCCTCGCGTACCTATTCAAAATAATTATCAAATATTTAAAAACAATAAATATAAATAATTAACATAACATAATATCATGCCTGTACTCCCAAAACGAGGGTGGTAGATGGAGGTGTTAAAAACATCCACATTTCGCCAACTGTGTTTTTATGTCCCAACGTAATAGGGGGCGAGCATATTATCAGACTCCGCGGTGCTACCGGGAATTGCCTGATGGATGAACCCAATAACACTGCCCGACCCGAGACCGCGCGTCCGATCCTAACTCAAGCGCAAGCTTATGCCACGACACTAACGAATAAATACCAATATAAATCTAAATAATAATTAACTTCAGCTATTACGGCAAAATATAATCATCATCATCATCATCATCATCGGTAAAATATCCCATTCTATTTTAAAATATAAAAATATTTAATGGCTCTGTAGCCATGCACCTAATAATTTTAAGTTCAACACCTGTGTGTTGCACTTAAAATTATTAGGTAGTAGGTACCTATACAAATATGTACGTGCTTTGACAAACCATGCCTCGATTGACAACCCTAAAAATCATGTTTCTATTGACCTCCCACCCGTATCTATTAACCTCTCATCCGTATCTATTCACCTCCAATGGCGTATCTATTGACCCTAAAGGCGTATCTATTAACCTCCTTCCCGTATCTATTCACCTCAAATAAGATCAAAAAAGCTAACATTTTGAATTTGCTAGAAATGAGAATATTAAATAATCAAATACGAACTTACCTTTGTTTTTCTTAAAGATAAGTAATGTATGTATCCAATTACACACACTTACAGGGTATATTAACCGAGAATTTGCTATTTAGCCAAAAGTTCTACACAGCAAATATTGCTTGATTGCACACCTTAACTTTAACCGCTTTTTTTTCTATGACATTTCAACTTGACATAAATTTGTGTGTGCCAAGCCTAAAGAAAAAATGTTGCTGTGTAATAAATCATAGAGAAAAATATTCTATATAAAGCTAGTAACAAATTAGAGTAAGCAATATCAAAGTGCCGGACATTTCTCTATTCACCCCACGATATCTAATCACCCCATTTTACGGTAACTGCATTTGTATTCAGACATTAACTCGTTTTGGTATTTATTGCATGTTTAATTTCCTCAACAAGCAAGTTTCCTGTTCCAGCGCAATATTGAACTAAATATTATTCAATTTGTCAATTGTTTTCGGTACTTTTACAGACAGGCAAGATATTTCAGGTACCTAATTTCTGAGGTAGAAATGACAGGGACTTCCTGAAAAAATATTTAAATGTTCTCGATATATGTATTACACGCCAGTTCTCTTAAGCCTTAGTTAGCATTGTCTAAAATTGTCGTTTGTCTGTCAGTATTTATCTGTATCAATATAATATTACTCCACAATTATTGTATCTGAATGTCAGAGGCGAAAATTTGATTAAAATGAATTAACGAACATCACAAAACATGAATGTTTTATGATGTTCGTTAATTCATTTTAAATCAATCATTATCATTTTCAATATAGATCTTTGGACTTTTGAAACTCTCAAAACCTAAAAACAACTCACAACACGTACATCTGAGTTCGTTAAAACTAAGTATTTTTGCAGTTTTTACAATACAGTAACAAACAGAAAAAAATAAACATATAGTCGATTTGAGGACCTCCTCCTTTTTCTTGAAGTCGGTTAAAAGCAAAAATAAGTAAACACTGTCACGTATTTAATAGACCTTTTTGTATGAAAATACTAATATTCTTTTTTCTATTGGTCACTAATTTGTACACAGCGACTGTAAGAATATTTTTTAGTGAGAAACCAATCGTAATTTTAATCTATTGTTGGTAAAAATGCTGCATAATATGCGTCAATGTTAACATTCTGTTGCTTTTGACTGTACAATAATGTTTACGTTTTACAAGCCCAGAATAAAACTGCCATAGGTCGATACAAAGTTACTTATTATTAACTAAAAACGTTCTTTTAAACCTACACGTGATATCTGAAAACACGTGAAACATAATTTACACACAAAGTACTGTATTTATAACATTTTATTGTTTGTTTAAAACGATCATTATTTTTCTTTGTTTTATGGCTTATTTTTATATGATACTGAAGATAAAAATAACTGATTAATCTAAGATGTTGTGTAATTTGGCGCTATAATTAAACAAATGAAATTATTAGGAATTAAAGTATTTATTTTAGTACTTTTTCTGGGCTGTATTGTGTGTTATAGGGACGTAAACACAAAAAACAATATACAGCGTAGCAGGCAAAATCCATACTTAAATATTTATTTAAAGTCTCGTTATCTAGACAACTTTATGTTTTTTGGAGACCGCGAAAATAAAAAAAAAAAAAGCAATTACTGGCAGCTAAGCTAATAAACAGATACTAAAGTATGTATACGCGCGATTACAATTTTGTAAATTATGATATCAGTTTCATAGACCACACTTTAAAAAAATATTTCGGGCCCCAACTGACGGCCTTGCAGCATCCCTATTTTTTGGGCCATTGTACGCATGCGCGGGCTTCCATCGCGTGATCGTGGGGTGGCGTGATTGCCGGGTTCGTCATAATCGAAAATATAACCCCAAAAACTGGATTTACACAAATATAATGACGATTCATTATTTGATCCGAACATAACAAGTATCATTTATGGCATCAAACGCTTCTTTCGAAACTAAATTCGTAAATAATTTTATCGGTTCAAAAATAACCCTTTAATTATATTTTAAGACTCACCTGTAATCAATGTCCGCGGCTTCAAACACGAACACAGAACCATACATTCCCGCCAAAAAGCACGGGAATAACAGCAAAGCATAGTTTACAATATTATACGTGCCGAAAGGTCCAAGCTCCTTCAGAATCGCGTCCAACCCAATAGCCGTGTTGTCTTTAGACATTTTAACTACAATAAAACTATCAGCCTTATTCAGAACACTTTCAATAACACTAGAAAGCTAATAATTAATATTTTAATTTATAAAAATATGTATTTTGTGCACGCTTCCACTAACACTCACGTTTGACGTGTTTATTTGACAGTTACGCACGCATGCGCATAACTGGACGCTTTATGGTATACATCGCGAAAAGGTTTGTATTTAATTACTCCCGTACGAGTAGTCGCGGCAGATGTCTAAACTTGTATGCGTCTGAATCAAAAATAAACAAGAAATACCGGCTAAAGAGAGTTCCACGGAAAGATAGCAATGTGATTTGACAAAGCGAGACGGTGACTTACTTTATCACGTATGAATAAGCGAGATAGATGTATGTTATCGTGACTGTTTGAACAGTGTTTGAATTTTTACAACTGGTGTTGTAATATTGTAGTATAGTATTATTAATAGGGTTATTTGTTATTTTAATGAACGCGGGAATTTGGGAACTAATCTCTAGGTCAATGCATTTGAGCGTCCTAAATATAAAATTGCGTAACTCTTTGTTTTATTTCGAGCGCACTTGATTAAGCGCGTTATTTTCGTCACTGTTTATCAAGACTTGGCTGATAAAACACGTAATCAAAACTAAATTACCAGTAATAGGACAAATACTTCTGATATTAAATAAATAAATATTATTGGACAACTCACACACGGTCATTTGATTCAAAATTAAGCAGAGCTTGTACTATAACCCAATAAGTGATAAACATACTTATATACTTCTAAATACATACATTTACAACCAGGCTCAGAACAAATACTCGCGCTCATCACACAAAGATTTGTCCAGATAAATATTAATCCGATACAAAATATTATGTATGCAAATTAAATCAAATTCCTGCACGTTTAGTTCAATGCAACGAAAGCGGTAGCTCCTCTAATTATTTATTCAAAACATGTCGTAGCATCACAATAGGAAAAAAAATATCCATCTGTTTAGAGTCTGGATTTAAAGAATGACCTTGAATAAACATAAGAATAACATGGTTGAATAGTGTGACTGTTTAAATTTAAAATGAAATGAAAAATGAAACTAGATTTTCTTATAAAATAGCGTGAATTTATACGGTAAATTGTAAACTAAATTAATAAAATTTTTCAGTCAAGTAAAATGTTTTATGAGATGCATGTTTTCACTCCTATTTAATTATTACAATTGACAAATATTGAAATACTTCGAAGCTCTAATGATTACTGCTTGTTGTATACGATAATCTTGAATCAATACATTTTGTAATACATTATTATGAAAACGAAATTCAGATGTTTGGTTTGTTACTGAATTACGTATAAACTACTTTACAATTTTTGATGAAACTCAATAAAGTGGCCGATAAAAGTGATATACATAGGTAGCCTACAAAAATATATTCCATGCGGGCGAAGTCGATGAAGGTAGTGATATAAAGCAAATTTTAAAGAATGTGCTGTTTTCACATGAAAGCAGAGGAACGACTTTTTGTTCACTAGTCTAGGATACGCAGTAACACAGTGTATTAATTAACGTTTACAAGTGTAGTGAGGATGTTGCAATCATTCAATTTGCGTCCATAAGCCCAGTTTATATAGAAAACTATGCCGTTCCTATATTAGTACCTTTGACCTAGTGTTTACAGTACTTCATAGCTACAGTTAGGAGTCCAAAAAGTAAGACTGTCCTAAATAAGTAAAGAAACCAAACATTGCTTTAGCTAGCTATTGAGCACATGCTAAGTCTGACTCAGGAATCGAACCCAAGGCTTTGTGATCCAGCTGTCCTAGACACTAACTTTTATACGCTAAAGGGCAAGCAAGATTCAAAGGGTCTTATTATTTCGTTGTAGATTTTATAGGTGCGTTGTCGCAACGTATTGTGGCATGCCCCTAACTGCAGGTAGATATAACAAATACAAACACATATTTATTTTTTATCACCACGTTTATTCTTTATCACTCACAACAAAGTTACACATTACAGTAAGTGGGAGTCATCGACACGACGTCGCAAAGGGCGTGTAACACGTGGCAAGGTGACTGTGCTTCAAACAGTGAGATAAAAATGACATAATATTTAAACTAATTACCGGTATATTATTATCTAAAGATTATTTGTTAAATATACACATTAGAATATTTCTCTTGAATGTCGACAAGAACTCGAAAGTGACTTCCAATGTCAGTACTGCGATGTCCGCGTTGAACTTTTTATTGATACGTGTATTTGTGAGAGTATGACATTATGAACGTTTGTTTAGAGTTTCTGTACTAAGGGTATACTGGTTTTGAGAAGCGTTATATTCATGGTCAATGTTTTACAGTCTTTCAGGCGTGCTGTTGTACTGATTGCTGATCAGATACGGGATACTAATTAAGTCAATGCGAACAAAGTCAATACATCTTTCCAGGTCACTAAAACTTTCTTTACTAATTTTCTGTGTTGTGTAAGACCGTGAGATTTGTATATTGACAGGTTCTTAACGAAGACAAGCGCTCAAAGCAATGATGTGTATAGGTAAAAGCTGGTACAACACATTTAAAAAATAGTACCTTTGTATGTAAAACGAGGGTATATTCTATTACAAACTATAAAAATATGAAATGCCCTATGGTCTTTCGCTAGAAGCAGTGAGGGTGCCTGCCGATCACGATTCCCGGATCTAGTAAAATATTAATGATTTTATCAGATTTAATTTCTTACTCAAGCAGCCCGAAGAACGCAAAAAGTTTAAGGTGTCAATACAAAAGGCAAAACACCTACACATTTACATACAGTAAAACAATCACGATACTATACCAGTCACAATCTAGATGAACAAGTGAACACGATCAGTGAAGCAAACAAGGGTGGCTAATATGTAAACAGCGGTGACGCGACGTAACCGCAGCGACACGACGACTCACCGCAAACAACTATCGATTGAAAGACCTTCAAAGTTGTTACGTAAATTATAACGTGGATAAATTGCAAATGAGAATGTGTGAATTAACGATGATTATGGAATGAACGAAAACCGAAAACGAAAAACGAAAGTTTGTATGGTGATTGATATTTTTACTCATCATTGTATAAGTCAAAATATGTCCACTGCTAAACATAGTCCTTCCCATATTTTCATAAAAAATAAATTTAACCTATTAATGTCCCTCTGCTGGGCAAGGGATTCTGATGAGGGAGAGCCTTCAGGCCTTGAGTCCACCTCGTAAATATTTATTTCTTAAAAATCGAACTCAGGCGCTACTGACTTCGTCAAGTGGAAGGTTATTGAACTTGACCAGTTCTAAAATTAGAAAGGTTTCAAAGCAGGTACTTACCTTCCAGGTAGTCAGATAAATATGCACTGTATCAGTTTATATCTTAAGTATATTTTGCTGGCATCACCTCTACAATAAATATTTTTCGCTGCATTTTATACTTATACGCATGCTTTACGCACACTATACGCATGCACCACGCACTCACATCAAATCTAAAACCACCTTTATTCAAAACACAAAGCACAACAATTTACTACACGTCTGACGTCACTATAAGAAAGTGTAACCAAAGCCTGTTATCTATTCCACGTGGCAGGTCCCATTGTGCGATAATCTAGCCTCGGCCTTCTCATTGTAGCCCTGAAATCACATATTAGAAACATACTATGCGTACATGCTACGTGCACTCTGTCTATACGAGCATGCATCTATATAAACGCTACACGCATGCGTTACGCACATGGCACGCATGCGCCACGCGCACTAAACGCATGCATCGCGCACTCACATCAAATCTACAGCCGCCTTTATTCAAAACACAAAGCACGACAATTTACTACACGTCTGACGTCACTGTAAGAAAGTGTAACCAAAGCCTGTTATCTATTCCACGTGGCAGGTCCCATTGTGCGATAATCTAGCCTCGGCCTTCTCGTTGTAGCCCTGAGATTGCATGTTAGATACCCACTGTTTTAGTTTACTCAACCGTTATACCTGACTGAGGTATTTCGATTGATTTTGGAGGCTTTTGTTGTTAAGGTAAAGCATTATTTAGATTAGTTTTGGGTTTGAAATGTATGTATGTATTTTTTGCTTGATACTAAACAAGTATGATGTAGTTGCTGTATACAAGGAGAATAGGTATAGAGTTATATGGTTTATAAAAGAATGTTTATTATGACTTATTGACAACATTCGTGCCGAAATACCTACATATAAATAAATATAGTGTCCAATAAGCGGACTTCTGTTGATTATTTATTTACGATATTATTTGGAACTTAGTAAGAGCAGAATAGGAGTAAAGATAGGCATTTTGTATAAATCGAGCTTTGTTCAAATAGAAACTGAAAACTTTGTGATTTGCACTTTAACTCGAAGCACAACATCAGTAATTGGTCATAGAGCCAATGACCATAGAGCCAATGACCATACAGCCCATTAGCTTATTAATCAAGAGAATCTAATATAACCA
The DNA here is from genome assembly GCF_050436995.1 of Anticarsia gemmatalis. NCBI lineage: Eukaryota > Metazoa > Arthropoda > Insecta > Lepidoptera > Erebidae > Anticarsia > Anticarsia gemmatalis. The sequence continues at coordinate 2,853,496 of NC_134759.1, forward strand.
GTTGTATTACGTACGGTGCGAAAATAAAATATAATGAGCGGACTCCTTGCAAACGGGTATGGGAATACTGTTATGGTAAAACAAATAAATGGCAAGGTTTTATGATCGGTCTGCAACCTCTTATGTAGCTTGTTAAAGATATTTAGTGATGGGAATGGACGGCGGCCATTTTTTTTTCTTTTTGTGTTTATTTATAGTCAGTTGTTTGTGCTTGTTTGATTGTTTCTTATTTTAATCTCAAATGAATAATAGGCACTTTTTGACATAATTAACCGGTCAATGAAAAAGAAAGACAAGACTAGCATAGGTAATGGCATAACGTAGGTGTATTTTACACACCTCAGCCTACACCCTTGGGAATAACAGGCGTGATATTATGTATGTATGTGTATGTGTACATATTTATGTCAAAAATGCGAACAAAAATGTCTTAGACTACCTATGTACTGATAGGTGGTCTACTAAGCTGGTACAAGGAGGCAAGCGCGGCCATGTTATAAAGCTTTTAAAAAGTTTCTCATAACTTTTAAAGCTCTAGGCGCTTTTTAAGGGTATGCTTACATTTTTTTAGGGAGCCACACAAAGGTAACAATTTAACTACTAATACTCGACTGTAAGAAGAGTCTCGTAAGACGTCTTTATCGATATAATTTGTTCCAACACTAGCTTGTTACTCGGGGGCCGTGATAATGAGCGATCTATATTTTATAGTGGCACAAAGCTCACGTTTTACGATATCACACACAAAACCATACAAATCTCAACAACGCACTGTGTTCCGTTTGTGGCAGAATTTGTGATTTTTTGTTGGCTATCGTAAATATCTAATTTGATGTATTATGCAACAGAATTTGTAAGCCAATTTTCTTCCTTATAGTATTGGAGAAAATATAATTATTAATTTTCATTAAATCTATTTGATAATTCCATTCGATAAGATATTTGTTGCTTCTGTCGCGCGGTCAGTAGTATATCCGACTGCTAACCAAGAGGTCCTGGGTTCGATTCTAAGGTCTGAAGATGTGCTACTGGTAAATAGTAAACAGGAGTTGGATAACATGCCCGGTATTGGCAAGCCGTCTATTACATGAGACTAACATACTTTATTTAGTTATTCGAGACACGTGGCCATACGCACCTACCTGCACCTTTGGGTATAACAGGCGTTATACACACATCAACACCGTCTAGGGATATTTTGTATAAAGTTCTTAAACTCAAAAAATAGTGGCTAGTTTAAAAATCTTTTGATAAAAGACTATTTTTTAAACCTTTTTGGATGATTCTAAATTTGAATTTATGAAAAATAATTAAAAATAAAATAATTACGCGGCATAATGGTTGCGAAGTCCGCAAGTTTTGTTTAACTACTGTAGTATCGGGATATTTTTTTGTGCCAGATTTAAGTTTTATAACAAGTTATCGATTAATTTCGAGTTAAATCTATTGTGTGCATCATGCAGCGGCGCTATATAACGAGAGAAGCAATGCTAAGGGCAGTGGGCATGCTCTACGCTGTGGCTGCTCAACGGAGTATTGCTGACGAGATTGGAACAAGAAAAAACGTGATATCTAGGTTATAGTCATCCTACCGCGCTACTAGTGAAGTGGTTGAAAGATATCCAGGGGGAAAGCGAATAACCACTTATCGACAAGACCGATTTTTGCAAATTGCCGTGAGAAGAGAACCAAATGTTACGGCCATGCAGTTGGTTCGGAGGCTCCAGTCAGAGCCCCAGTTGCTTGTGAGTGACCAAACTGCGAGGAAAATGCTGCATGAAGATAACTTTCACGCTCGCAGACCGCTTCGTACTCCAGCACTCTGCTGAGGAAATCGCGGACGAAGACTAGAGTGGGTTCCCTGTACTTTTGCTCTGGGATGATAACCCGTAGTCTGTATTACTGTTTACCGATGAGTCCCGGTTCGGTTTTCATTTCGATTCACGTAGAGTACGTGTTTGGCGAGTCTCTGGTCGTGATAGCCGTCTGCAATATCCTCAGGAAGTCCATTCATAGCACGGCGGGACAATGATGGTTTGGGCGAAAATTATTCTCGGTGGACGAACAGACCGCGTTTGGATCAGAAACACCATTACGGCTAAAAAATACCGTAATGAGGTGCTAATGCCGATAATCTACCCCCATAAACTTCAAATGGGCCAAGAATTCACCCTCATTCACGATAACACCCGTCCGCACACAGCAAGAGCGGTGACGAGATGGTTACAGGAACACGACGAATCGGTCTTAAGCTGGCTCGCTCAATCACCTGACCTAAAACCCATAGAGCACGCGTGGAGTATGCCCCAAAGAAGAGCTTTGGGGAATTTCCCTGCGAACATTGCAACGGAAGAGCCACTTTTTTGCATCTTAGCCGGACCTGGGACAATATACCGCAGTAAGACTTGGATAACTCTATTCAAATTATGAAAAATCGCTGCAGGACTGCTAGAAATGTCATAGATGGCTTTATAGACTACTGATTTTTCACAAAACTGCTAAAAACAATAACTTTTTCTTATTTTTCACATTTTCTGAAGAAAAACATTCATTGTTAGTTTTACCATTATTTTAGTTTTTTATTTATTTAAGTATAAAATTGTTAACGCAATATAATTAGAGTTTTTTTTATTCTGAAGTATAGTCAGATAAATGGGCTTTATAGAAATATATATATGTTGCATGTTATCTTTAATAAATTTTGAGATAATTGAGTAAATACAAAATATCCCTAGACAGTGTTGATGTGTGTATTATGTATGTAAGAAATTTGTTGTAAGTAATAATGTATAATAATAAATGAAAAACGAAAATAGAGTCCTTTTCCAGCCAAATTACTTTATCAAATCATGTACTTACACAAATTACAATCAAAATAAAAAAGTAGTTGTGAAACTGATGAACTAATTTATACTGAATGTCGTTAGCTTTAAGGAGTACCTTCGTCAAAATTATGATGGGTTAATGCCTTCAGACCCCAGAATATCTATCAAGCCTCTAAACCCAATTAGAGGAAACATAGCCTGACTGGCACTCAAATAAATTACCACATAATTTGATCAAAGGAAAATCTATAAAAATGTTTCAAATAAAATATTATTTACTTTCAGTAAGTAGCTACTGTATTAATGATGACGTATCGTAAGCGCCGTTTGACTTTGTATTCCTGAATTTGGCAACAAATTGCCGTGCAGAAGACGAGAAATTAATACTATATAGACTTAGGCAACGAGTGTGGAAGAGCCATTTTATAACTTTTTAACTTACTTACTTGAAATAAATAGTTAAAATAGGCTAAGGGCATTGATCAGTTTTTTATAGTAGTGGAAATCGGCACACCTTAGCGATTTTTTCTACAGTCCACAGTTAAATCTACTTAAAAATTCGTTCCTATAGTGCCCACTAGGGGCGTTGATCAGCTTTTCATTCACAATTATATTCTTCATAGCTATCTGGTTGTCGTTTGTCAATAGTAATAACAGATTTCACACCACCGCGCCGCCGTCGCGTCGATCGTTGTTACGTCTTAATATACTTATTTTGTGGCTAAAAAAGTTGCAACTACGTTGATCATTACAATTTAAACTGTTAATAAATTTCAGATCATATCCTAGCATAGCTAAAGAGCATATCTAATAGATCTATAATAGGATTAACAATCAATCGCTCGTATTACCCTGTAATGATATAATATTAACCACATTGATGTCTCGAGTAACGATTATTAGCATAATCACTACGCTAGCCGGATCGGTGATTAATTAAATGTTAAGCATTAATGATCCGTAATCTATATCAATAATCGTATTAATATGAACTTTCTAAGTCTCGTCCATAGCTTTCAAAAAGCTTTAGGAGCCCTGCCACTATCGACTACCGAAAAAGATTGCATGAAAATATTTTCAGCGCCCCTAGCGTGCCTCGGAAGAACTAATTTTTAAAATAGATTTTGAGTGTATTGACGTACGCCAATATCAAATGTATTAAATAGAGCTATTGATCGACGTAAGAAAACTGCTTACGAACAAGCTGTGAAACCAATATTAAGTATTATTTTCAGTTGCTGGAAGCAAAATTCCTTGAGTGGACAGTTAAGAGCAAACTACTTAAAGACATTTATTGTTACGAAATATTTTCATCGGAACCAAATTTCTAAAACTCGAACGTTTCTGAAACTGAATTTAATTTTGACATGGTAACTTTATCGCTGATGCAGCATCTCTGAATTGATCAATCGTGTGAGTTAAAAAATACTTAGTCTAAGTTTTCATAAGTCGAAAACATCGTACCACGAGAAATCTTTCCAAGTGGACTTGCGAATGAACACTTCAAAATCCTTCATCATTACCCTACGCTACACTGCCTAGCTCCTATTAATCAAAGTCATGAGCATATACAAGTAGTACGCACGTTATCGACGCGTGTAGCCGGCAGATAACCGGCTTGTATAATTTACTGCGCCACCCCAATTATAAACTGACGGATAATACAAGTACATGTAGTCAAACTAATATTACCAAGGTATTACCTTAATTTAGGTGCTAAAATTTTCAGATAGGTAATATGTGTTTATATACAAGGTTTTGTGTAATTTAAGTAGAATATATTCAGGTAATAGTTAAAAGGTTTTTCGCATAACCAGGCTAAAGAGAAAAGTAGCCTACATCAAATGACTGGAATAATATTGAAAAAGGCTGTTCATTTCTGACTTATCAGTCTTGTAATTTAAAGGCAGTTTTGCTTGTGTTTAGCGTGTTTTTCTTCACTTCTATGTAGCGTGATGTTTAAAAGCTTAATTTTTCCTAATTATACAATAAATACTAATTTTCGTATTATTTCAACAGACTAATAAAGTTTCTTTAGCTTTATAATCCTGCATACTATTGTACTTATTCATTTACATATCATAAAAATCGAGATTTGGAATAATGTTTTTTTTTTTTTTTTTTTTTTTATAACCCATATCTGTCCCACTGCAGGGCAAGGGTCTCCTCCCAAACGAAGGGGAGGGGTTAGGCCTTGAGTCCACCACGCTGGCCAAGTGCGGGTTGGGGACTTTGCATGCCCTCAATAAATGTATTAAACAAATTTTTAGGCATGCAAGGTTTCCTCACGATGTTTTCCTTCACCGTTAGAGCAAGTGATAATTATTTCTAATACACACATAACTTCGAAAAGTCATTGGTGTGTTGCCTCGGATTCGAACCTGCGACCACTTGCGTGGGAGGCGCCAACTTAAACCACTCGGCTATCACTGCTTTTTATAATGTTTTAATGTCTGTTATTCTTTCACGTGAAAGCTATTGAACTGACTGTGATGACATTTGGTACGCAGATAGTTTTAAACCTTAACACATTGGATTATCACTTTGGATACCTACCCCGAGAAATCCTTTCACGTGGACAAAGTCACGAGCAGAAGCAAGTATTAGTACAAATAGTAGATTAAATGTTTATATAATATTATCTCTCGTGAAGCAAGGTTCGATACTGAATTTCAGAGCTAATTCCACATACGTGGTGTTCTGAGATATTAATTATGGCATCAACAGACGCTAATTAACTCTGTTGTACAAAGGTTAACCAGCTCAGTTAACCTTTACAAAGGATTACCGCTAATTAAATATGACGTTCAGTTTTGTGTTGTATGTGCACAGAAAAAAAACGTTAACTAATATATCACTGTGTATTAAGTAAATTAGTTTTAGCACGAAAAGAATGAAGCAATTATAAAAATCGAGCTTCTTATGATTTTTACTGCAAATTTCATCTCTAACGGTATAATTTTTCAAAACAAAAAGGAAAAATGTCAATAAAAAAATTAACACGAATAAAACACAGCCATAATAATGCTACCCGTAGTGCCATCTATTGAAGTTTGTTCGAACTTATTATTTACAAATTATTGAGACAAGTATTTTTTTATTATCGACAATGTATTCATAATATTTATGTGTATACATTCATATATGAATTTCTATTTTCCTTTCATTGTTGTAAATAAATACATATAAAATTATTTTCAATTCTTGACAACTTTTCCCAGCCCATTCGCAAAGGGGAAATCTGTTACCATTCACTATATGATTTTTCAATATTTTTACCATTAATCATAATCAAATAATGTTAGGTAAACTGCATTAGACGTATAATATAACTAAAAGAATTTCATACTCACGACAAAAAATAACGTACCTCTAAATCAAGCCATTGTCGAATCTTTTCCTAACACAGTAATACTTCACATTTGGGTTAACATAATTCACTGAGCGGATGAAATAATGACGAAATGTGAGGGACGGATCCGGATAATAGGATACCGATACCCGTTAGTTCTGAGTTTACGTCCATTGATGTGGTGTATTGTGTATTACTAACCACTTACTGTGAGAACTGCGGATGCTTAGTGACTTTTTCTAGAAATTTAAGAACTTTAACATATAGTTGAGAAGTAAAACCCTAGAAAACAGTATGGGTAAATCAGACATGCTACTTTTAAAATCGGGGATTTATATAAAAAAAAATTAAACTTTCATCGTCACTTTAGTGGAGAGCCTTTAATACAAGGTTCGCGTTTGCAGGAGATATACCATAACGTTGTCCATCAGTTGCCGTAGAGTGTCTAGCACCACCCGTAGGCCTATGCAGGTGAAGGTGGCCTGTTTGATACAGCTGCTTTTTTTTGGAAATATGAAGAATTATCAATTATAATCTAGATAATTTGTACATGCCATCGGCTTCTACTAAGTTTTAGACTATAGCTGCTTTCGAGTTTTTCGCTGCATTATGACGTACACTATTCACGGCGATAGAGGCAACCTTCGGAAGCACAACACAACGCTTAAACGCTGGACCATACACAAATTCGGATACCGATCGCATCAATCTTAGAAGGTTCTTGCTATTAGGGATGTAAATGAGATTATTCTAGCGAGGGAAATTTGGAGCCCAGAATCCAGGGCTTGAGACGAACTTGCAAGTTGAAGAAATAAAATCAACATCAACAAAATATTTTTTTCTGTACTGTCTTTCATACATAATTTTCCGGGTGTATGGTATTTTGTGCTAACTCCATAGTTGATGGGGTGAATTTTCCATTTTCCATTTTCGTCTGAAGCACAATATTGAAGACCACGACAGTTGAACCAGACCTATTGTCTGACATCCTCATTGACATATCTATATTTCTATATGCACTTATGTTAATAATAGAATGAAAGGGCGGTAGTGTAGTGTATTATTTTGCTTTATTTTATGAAATTATAATTTAGCTGAAGATTATACATCAACGCATAAGTCGAAACTATGTGGCACGTGAACATAAAAAAATTGATTCTTATTTTATTCTCTTCGTTAATGAAAGGAAAGTTAAAAACACGCATGAGAGCGAAAGCTGGCAAACTATGTTACTTTAAAGTTTTATCCAAATATTTTTCGCCGTCCTTTTAAAAAGAAAGGAACATTAATCTATCCACAAGAACTGTCGCAACTGAACATTAAAATTCGATTCTAAACAATTCTGAATAAATATTAGTCTACACAAAATCAAATTCATTCCATTTTTCTTTGAAATTCAATCAATATTTCTATTACCAACAATTATCTTATCCCGGCAATGTTTCGGCAAAAGACGGAGTATACGCGTCATCAATATACTAGGGGCAGAAGAATTTCTGAGGACGTAATAAAACAAATTGTGCGTAAAATTAAGCTTAGCATCTGGTGAAATATAGCCGCGCAAGGAAAACAGGGAGCCCTCACGATGTTATATTATTACGACTAATTTTATTTATTAAGGAGATTATTTTTATTGTGTATTGTGATATAGTGCATGGGGAGGTTTGGGAATGTGGTCGCTGTAACACAATTAGGGGTTTTAGGTCATCTCCTAAGAGTTTAATGGAAAAAGGATCTATGGGCCTTTTATGGAGGCGTAGTTGTTAGCGCAAAAAATCTTAAATGATGCGATGTACGCGTGCGTCTGACTAGGGTTTCTGGACTCCAATGTATGCGTAGGGGCCAGAACCTTTAATTTTGGCTTTCAATGGGACAGGCCCTACTCCAGCAGCGGTCGTGTTATGTAGCGCAAATATCTACAGTCAGAACTGTCCAGTATCGAGAGTTTGACATTAAAAATGTGCCGCCAAAATAGTTCCAACGGAGCCCGGTAGAGGCGTCAAACAGATTTGCTTGCAAATTTTCTCGATAGCTAGCCGGTTGTCGGTAGTCGAAAGCTGTAGAGAATCGAGTTACTGAAGATGCTACCGAAAATACTAACTACCTTTGAATAGCTCACACACATGATCTGATTCCCAATAATGACTAATATAATAACAATAATATTTATTTTCGCGTCAATAACATTATCACATGTAATAAATAATATTTATCTGGGAACCCAAGAATGCACACGAGTATCGACCTTTATTGGACCTCAGTCGAGATCTTGCTGTTTGACGCATAGCGCATGCTTATTTTACGTTACTTCCACTATAAAGTTATTATATGCGGTGTAATTTCTCTGTGCTACAATTACTGTGTTATACTGTAATCTGCGAATCTCCTACTTCCATCTTTGTTACTGCGCATGTGCTGTAATTCTTCCTTTGTATCTTCCCGTACGAAGTAACCGTAAGTATTAAGAATACCATTAACACTATAAATGCCGCCAAACTACTTAAAAAATCTCGTTAAGTGACAGTAAACAATTTTGTGGTTGGTTTGGGGAAAAGTGCGGGACGCGAGTGCTTGACCTATTGCATTTCGATCATCCGATTTGAAGATCAGTAAACCTAGAGTTTTCTGCACTGCGTCTGCGTTCTGTTTGTTTTCTACTGCGGCAATTTTTAGTCAAGTAGTTTGGCAGCATCTAGAGGTATACTCACCCAACGTGCCGTAAACACAAGTAAGCCTATACTCACACTTTATGTTGTGAACACACCTAATTAATGACAGTGATAGCTATAAATAGAAGTCTAGTCTTTATCAATACACGCAGTTACTCGTCGTTATCATGCAATCATTTGTTCTTGGTGAAATATGATAATGCCAAATAAAAAGCCAGCAAACGTGTTATGAAAATCAAATTATTAAAAACATTTCTTAAACCTCCGTCTAGTCCTAAGTCTAGTACCTACAATATATAATAAATCAATAAAAAACATGAAAAAACTCCAAAAAATTATCAAAATATTCATGCTCAAAAACTATAAAAACGACAAAATTTTCCGGGAATACAGCAGACAGTTACAAGTGTGCCGGTAGAGGGAGCCACGTCAGCAAAGTTGGATTTAATGCTCCACTACACTTGCGGCTAGCCCGGCCTTGCACTGTAATGGAAATCGATGGCAAAGATAGACGAAAGAAAGAAAAAATACGGCGAATATAAATTGTGTCTGCTATCGTTTCGTTTTTTCCAATTATTAGATTGATAGTCTGGACAGGTGGAATGATGGAAATGTTGTTTTTACTTAATTTATGAGAGGGGATGAAATTATGTTATTTTTCGTAGTAGGTATATGATGATGTTAGTGAGTTGGTCCTGAATAGTGGTGGTGATCCTGGTACTTTGTAATGGCACGTTTGTGCCATCTGTTGATTAGTAGGTATCAAATTTGATTCCTGAGTCAGACAAAATCTGGAAATGGTCCCAAAGGTCCATTTAGTTGTATATGTGTACCTGGTTTGATATAATATGCTCTTCCTTTTATTGGTCATCTACAAGTGTCTAGTACCGAATAAAAGTCATGGTTTTATAAAGAAAGAAACGTATAACGTCCCTATTTGCCAAACGACCAGAAGTAAGTTTATTCTCTTACTTAAAGAACAAACGCAAATAAATAAAGAAAATATCAACCGCATTAATTCTCAAGGCAGTTTCAATTTCAGAATTCAATTTCTTACCTGAAACAGTGTAGCGAATTCAAAGCGAAACAGTTTGTAATATTTGCAGAAATATAAATAAAATCAGTACATTTAGAAATTCTGAACATAATTGCATACACTTATGTGATTTATACATATACATAATATCATGCCTATTATATAAGAAGTAGTAGGCAGAGGTGTACGAAATACACACGCGTTTCGCCATTAACAATATAAGTCGCATGTTATAGGGTATATGCCTATTGCCATATACCGGGCACATTACCAAACTCCGAGCTACTATTGAGAATAAGTTTATGTAAATTAGAAAAAAGAGTAATAGCTTTTTGTCCAACCTGGTAATAGAACCCCAAACCAAGTCAGCAGAAGGTTACACTACCGACAACGCTGTAGCGGCGGTATAATACAAAAAAAATCTTTCCGTCTTTTTCTTACTTAATATGAATCCCATATGGTAGTAGAGTCAGATCAGATATCGAAGCACCTGGCAATCCTGATTAGTCCTGCCCTACATCAAGCAACGGAACGTGACCGATAGAGACAAATTATTGTCGGAGTCGGAAGGAGTTACGATCCTCAGCAGTGAGGAAAACGACTGAAAAGAGAAAGTAGGCCTTCATAATGTATCTCCTCCATCCTGCTATATCAAAAGTACAAACAAAAATATAAATAAAAAAACATCAACCGCATTTACTTCTCATAGCAGTTACAATCTCAAAATTCAATTTCTTACTTTAAACATTTCGTAATCTTTGCAGAAACATAAATAATCAGTACACTTGGAAATTGCTGAACATAATCGCATTCAGTTTGGTTGTTGTATAATTTCGTTTTATCTTAGCAAGCCGGCCCGTGGAGTTTCGATTAAAGCTTCAAAGGTTTCTGGTACATTTATTCGGGAAAGTTAGTTTGGGAACGAGTTCGGAAGTTTATCAGTGGGCTACTACTATTTGTTGGTTGGTTTTCGAGTTGTTTTGATGTACTTATTTTCATGTCAAGGTTAAATTAGTATTTTTTTGTTATTTGATTTGTCAAACATGCCATCAAATATTTTTTTGGTTGCGTGTGTGTTTTGCAAGTTTGTTGTAGAAAAAAGCGTAGGTAGGTATATTTTTTTTGTATTTTGAAGAATATTTGTGTCGTTATTAACTTTAATAGAACCTAAGCTACGTAATAGGTCACATCTACATAAATATTATGTCTATATCTTACTATTTTCTCTTAAGATTACACGATTAAACTGATAAAAGTTTTAAAACAAGCTCATATCACGAAAGAGCACATATCTAGTTAAGTGTTCATAACTTTTAAACTCTCGCGTTGCATGTTTAATGTATAATAGAATACGGGAATTAACGCGAACACGCATTTTACCTTAAAATGCCTAACGTTTCGGCGCAGGTTGCACTCGCCGTGGTCCCAGGCAGACTGGAGCAGCGATGACAGGACTTCGTGTATATGAGGCGGACGAATGTCCATCCACCCTCATATTTTGATTTTTCCAACCGCCAACACACACTACACTAACCGTGTCCCTATTCTGTGAGCTAACCGATTGCGAAACATAGCGAGGTTTTGTAACAGTAATCACTGGATTCCACGTCGCGGATAATTTGAAGCCGTCTTCCCGATTGAAATTTGGATGTTTCTTGATTTCGATCGCTTCACGAACAATCCTCGAGTAGAAATGTCGTTCAGTGGAGAGGACTTGAGGGCGATGGAATTCAATCCAGTGATTAGTTCCTGCTTCGAGTAGATGTTCCGCAATGGCTGACTTGCTGATTTGACGGTTCTTAACAGCGGCGATATGTTCCTTGACCCTTTCAGCTATCGACCGCTTAGTCTGGCCTATGTAGGAACTACCGCAGCTGCAGTTGATCTTGTAGACACCTGGTGTTTGAAACGGTAGTACATCCTTCGGTGTGCCCACCATGCTGCTGACTTTTGCCCCCGGCGTGAACACTGTGCTGATGCTGTATTGTTTCAATACATTCCCGATCTTATCAGTCACTCCTCTGACGTAGGGCAAGTAGGCGGGCTGTCTGTTGACCTCCGGATGTTTACTCCGTTTCGTGATCCTGTTCCTTCGTCGACTTACGTGGTATCCGTTCATTCGTAGTACCTCCTGAACATGTTCCAGCTCCTTCCCAACATGTTCAGGGTCACAGAGGTCATGAGCTCTGTTCTTCAGTGACGTCATAACGGACTGCAAGTGACGGGGATGGTGATGTGATGTAGCGTGCAGGTATCTATCTGTGTGTGTCGGTTTCCGGTAAACACAGTGTGATAAGGATCCATCGGGTTTCGCGGCAACCCTCACATCTAGGAATGACAACGACCTGTCCGTCTCCATTTCGTAGGTGAACCTCATCTTAGGGTGAATGGAGTTTAGGTGTTCTAGATATTGATCTACTTCCTGTTGACCTCCTTGGATAATGCAGAAGATGTCGTCCACATATCTTTTCCAAAGCCGTATGGTTTTTGGTCCGAGTGCCAATGCTTTCTCCTCAAAGTGCTCCATCCAGAGATTAGCCAGTGCAGGGGCAACGGGGCTGCCCATTGCGACGCCATCAATCTGAAGGTAATGTTGGCCTTGGAAAAGGAAGTAGTTGCCGTCCAAACAGTTTTTAAGAAGATCAATATAGTTAAACGGCATCTCGTTGTCCTCTAGCTTGGTCTTTACCACGTCCAAACACTCCTTAATTGGAACATTGGTGAAGAGCGACTCGACGTCAAAACTCACCATGACATCGCCCGGTTCCAATCTAAGGTCCTTAATAATTTGGACGAAGTGCCGCGAATCTTTCACAAAAGACGGTGTATTTCCCACAAGTGGCTGCAATACTGACGCAACGTACTTTGCAAGGTCGTAAGTAGGAGAGGCGATTTGACTCACGATAGGCCGCAGTGGTACGTTGGACTTGTGTATTTTGGGCAGGCCATATAATTTCGGTGGTTGGTGCGACTTCGGTTTATACAGTCTTTCGTACTCGTCTTCCGTGAAAAGGTCCTTGTTGTCCTGTATCAGCGTCCGTATTCGTCGTGTTACTCTAGCCGTAGGGTTATATGATACCGGTTTATATACCTTGTTATCACATAACAAATCCCGAACTTTCTGTTGGTAATCAGTTGTATTCATCACTACAGTGGCGTTTCCCTTGTCGGCCTTAAGCACTAATATATCCCGGTTATCCCGAATAAGTTTCAGTGCTTGACGCTCTTCTGCAGTGGTATTACTCGCTGGAACCTTCGATTTTCGTAAAATAACCGCAACGTCCTGTCGCAGGGTATCGGCGTCGCCGGGCGGTATTTTATTACGAGCAATCGTTTCCTCGACGCTACTGATTACACTTTCGAACGGAATTCGCTTAGGCGTTAGTGCGAAGTTCATGCCTTTGGCCAAGATGTTAATCGTAGGTTGGTCTAAACTCACATTTGAAAGGTTCACGACGGTTTTAGTCAGTGGATCGGGTACAGCCGGTGACGTATTTTTCTCGACATACCTTCGGTTGTACTCCTTCGAGAACTTACGCTCATGGGTTTCACTACACAACTCGAAGGTCCGAGAAGCCTGAAGATACGTTACCCGATCACACAAGTCGTAATCTTCGCGTGATAAACTAACACTACACTTCACATGTAACACGTATAACTCGCTATGAATACGGTTAAGCTCACTGTGTTTGTTCCGTATTAATTGTCTCAGAAGCCGTTCACTCGCGTTATTTAGAATATTACGGGAATGCGCAATGTCACTACGCGGTTTGATACGTACACACGTAGGTAATAAGTTCCAATCGCGACACTTAGTTAAAAATATCAACGATGTTTCCACTCGCGCACGTTTCCGACGTAAATATTCTAGGTCACGTATTTGTTTTGCAATGAACGAAACGTTAGGCATTTTAAGGTAAAATGCGTGTTCGCGTTAATTCCCGTATTCTATTATACATAGTTAAGTGTTGTCAAAAAACGTTTTATACTTGCATTTGGAGCCACATTCCTAAGCAATTGTAGTATATAAGTCGTATCCCAAAGATATATAAGGATAATCCAAAAGAAGCGAAAACAAGTGAGTTTGAAATGAGCAGTAAAACAAATAGTAGTGGCGCCCGTCAACCTCCAGTAGTCAGGAGACGAGTCGCGATCCTCGGACGTGACGCGTTTAAATGTTTAAGATCTCGATTACGTGTCACTTCGATCGACTTTGTTTCTACAGGAATATACTGTTCCTTCTGGGAACTCGAAATTATTCTCACGTAATTATACAATGAATATTCTGAACATTATAGTATTAGTGATTTGGAAAGTGCTAGTTATATTATGAAGCTACTTAAATTATGTGGTATTCATTTACAAGTAGCTTAATATTTCGAAAATAATTCGTTAATACCAATTTATCAACTAAAGTCACTCTCTCTACCTAACACGTTTTCACGGCTTATTTATTTTACCAATTCAGATAAAATCCGACAAGATGGCACATTACGTACTCATACATGCTATTTATCTACTAAAAAAGTGATTAAGTTTGACTTCTTAAGATTTCTCTCATTTGAAAAGCTATTATTATTTTGTAGCATTTTAAAGAATTCTAATTAGTCAATAATTGATCTGATACGTAAACAAAACGCGCGCGCGTCATTCACAATTTCCAATATGGCGTCCAAAATGGCGACAAGTCCATTGCTAACGAACCTTTTTGTTACACCTGTTGGCCCGTGAATATAGAAACGATGCGACATTCTTTACGTAAACGATAGTTTGACTTTTATGGATCATTTCATCAAGACATTGAGCTTCAGAAGAATGGATATGAATACGATCTAAAGTTTGGTTTTGTGACACCATGTGTGTTGCTTGAAGCTGTAAGTACTTGTATTTTAAATACATACCCTTATGTTGTTTTTACTCTGCTGTTTAATTTATGCCATATGCATATTTGTACAGCTATTGTGCTTGGCAAAAGCGTTTCATAAATCTCAAAGTATGTGACTCTATTATTATATTATTGGCACTTAAAAGTTTGAATCAAATGGACATATCGGAAAGGTTAATTTGTTTAACTATTAAAATCTTATGTCATGATAACATCCTTTAGTAAGTAATGGTTTCTACAAAAATATGTCGCCAACCACAAACAACATAATAAAAAAAAAAATCAATGAGTGGACCGCCAAATCTTTATAAAAACTAAAGTCAGCTCCATAATTTTCTATATCGATGGTATAAAAAAACGTGCTATCCGAGCCAGACCATTATTTTAGGCTTTGCTGACCATTCGGTCGCGTTACCTGGCGAGATTTATAAAAAAAAGGTTCAATGTGAAACCGCGAGCAAATTTTTCACAAATCTGCCTCAGTTTTTCTGTGACTAGCTGTAAAAGTATTGCGGTAATGTTATGGGTGGGGAAAAAGATCTTCACAGATTTTTAACGGTAGCCTTCTAGTTTAGGCTGAAAAGGCAACAAAAATAAAGAAAAGCACATTTCTGTAAAGTGAAATTGGCAACAAAATCAAAATAATTTTAATCTTGGACTGAAATTTAAATGTGATAAAACATAATTTTTATACCAGTACTAGCTGACCCGCGCAACTTCGCTTGCGGCACATAAGATCATAATTTTCTCCGTTTTTGTAACATTTTTCACCGGTACTCTGCTCCTACTGGTCGTAGCGAGATGATATATAGCCTTTCCAATCGGACCAGTAGTTCCCGAGATTAGCGCGTTCAAACAAACAAACAAACTCTTCAGCTTTATAATATTAGTATAGATTAGTATAGATTATGGTTTAAAGACGTCAAAGGTCCATCTGTAACGATTTTACCGCAAAAACCTGAATCAACTTTTATAAAATGTTGCGTTAACCTCTAGATAGTTAAGGACTTGCTGTCACGTAGCCAACATATTTTTGAAAGCCAGTCTGCAGGTAAGTTAACGAGGAATATCTGGCTTAGTAGAATTCTCAAAGATGTACATTAAGTGTTCTTTAAGCTATACCAATTATTGTATAATTCTTCCGTCTTAACACACGAGCAGAGGATTACTTCCCTAATTGGCATCTTAAACTCAATTCCCAAAGAATGTATGAAAAGCGTGAAATTCAAAATAAAATTCAAAGTCACACTCATTAGACATTCTGCGAACATGTCTCCTTTCAATAATATATGACGTATTATCATCAAAGAGAAATTTTAATAAGGCACCTCCAGTATGTACGGTAAAGTCGATTTTAACGATTCTGTCATCGTTTTGATTTCGCATCCAGCATCGTTATTTTACTTGTGACGGGTGGTGTAAGACAACGACTGAAGTATTGCAAGAAAATGTTGATACATTGGCTAATTCGATTATGAAAAATAAATACAACTTGGTGAAAATGTCTCTACGTAAACTAATACGATTAAAAGAAATGCTAACTGACACAAAACCAAACCTTCATACGTTTATGATATAAAAGACAATATAAATGAATGGGCACAAAAGTTAAAAAAAATCAGTTATGAGTAAAACAATGCACAAATTCGTAAAAATTGACGGATGCAAAGTTACCCTATGCAACTTCAAGTAATATTAGCAAAATCAATAAAACAATTTACGAGGAATCAAAATAATAATATAGACAATGGACTAAATTATTATACTATCTGCCCTAAGATGTCTCTACAACTATGTAATTTAAAAATTTTCGTCGCTATTCGCTTACACCTTGTTCAATGTTTTTCAATTGCAAATATTTTACATGACTTCGCTTTAATATTTAAGTATCTAAAGCAAAATATTTATTAAATGTCAGTCAATAGAAGGATTACTTTTTGAGGAGAATACTTTATTCATAATATCTTACAATTTAAACATCCAACGTAACATAGTAACTTTTGAATGAAAATGAAGTACATTGTTTAAACTTCGATACAAACATTATTTAATGTGTTTGTCTGAAATATTAATCTGTTTTTATGAGCTAGGGTAAGGTTTGTGATGACGATGTCCAAAATAGAGTGAATTGGAGGATAAGGATAAGAAAAAATGATCCCACGACCGTATGGCATTCTTAGCGCGAAAAAGAGAGAGAGAGTTTTTTTCATTATACCACTATCGACTATCGACAAACGGCTAGCTCTCAAGAAATTTTGTATGAGAATAGGATTAGCGCCGTAAAAACTTTTTTGCAGTACATTTTAAATATCAAACCTTCAATACTGGATAGATCTAACTGTACTGATTTAGGCTACTACGCTTAAGCTCGAACTAAGAGTCGTTTAGTTGGCATGTAACTTTAAATTAGTAGTATAATGTGTAGTGTAAGATCGGAAAGAAACATTATGCAGTAATTCGCAAGATCATTTAAGAAATAAATAATTCCTCGGTGTAAACAACAATGATTACCAAGAGAAGAGAATTGAACAAGGGAAAATAATAGTAATTAAGATCAAAAGGTTTTAATAAACTACTACCTATTCTAAGAATTCTTAAGTTTCCCTTTTAGAATCATTTGCTTTTCCAAGTTATATTTACTTTAAGATGGCTTTGCCATATTCCAAGGAAACCTTTAAGTCGTTTAAGTGATTTTTGGAATTGAAAATCTAACTTTGACAGCACTTTGAATTATTAATACTGTATTACTACTCTTTCCTTGTATAACTATTTAAGGGAATTAATTTTGAAAGCCTATTTCGCAATCTCTAGTTAATTATTAGGTAGATAATTTGAGTGGCCCTCGTCTTAGACCTGTAATTAAACATAAGAAAACTCCGTGTGTTACAAAAATATAGAAGTTACACTTTAACTCAAACCCCCCTACCCCCCTTACCCCTCCCTCGTCCGGAAGGAGACCCTTCCAAAGTAGTCAGACAGCCATGAGTTAAAAAAAGTATAAAAAATTCTAGTATTTATTTTAATGTCAACTGTAAATATTTAATCTAACTACAATTTTTCATTCTCTTGACTGTCAAATATAAATAATACTTTCTTATAGTTTTTCAACTAAATAAAATTATAAAGACATGTCGCCATTTATTATTCAGCCTGAATAATAATATTTCAGATTGTCTACAATTTTAAATGTTTTTATGTTCATATACACGTGTCAATAAAAGAAAAAATTAAGTTTTTGAAAATTAGATTTAAGCTACAAATTTAACGATTCAAACTAATTTTGATATTCACTGAAATACAAGTTTTTTCAAAAAAAATAAAGCTCACTTGTTATTCGTTAAAACAATGAGATAAACTGATTATGTAGTTCAAAGGAGTGATCAAAAGGCCGAATCCATTGATGTAAATTAATTACAAACAGTATTTGGCGTATGTTTTTTTTTTACAGAGAATTACTTGATACCTACATATTATTTGCGTTTTGATTCTTTAGAACTTTTTATTTTCTTATTTTTGTTTCTATGTGAACATTTATCCTTGATCGCTTCATTTTATTCTGTAGTAAAAAATATTGTTTGTAATATTTTATTCACATTTTCAATTACAACAAAAAAAAAACAGTGCAAGACTAGTTTCAAAAACCTCTGCAAAGAAACTAAATAAATTAAACATATGACAGCTCCATTGTCGAGCATGGGTCTCTTCTTGGAATGAGAAAGGGATTAGACGTTAATGCAAAAGGCTGACCAAGTGTAGTTTGAAAAGTTTTTGTATCCTGCAATCTCTCTCTCTCTCATCGTATGGTTCGCGGTCAACCTAGTGTCAAAGTTGTTCAAGCCGCCCGAAGGCCTTTGACGTGGCTTAACGACTGTTATCTTAATTGACAACCACCGGTACCGACTTTTTACGTGCCCTCCGAAGCGCAGAGACGCCCAGTTCAAATACCACTACGCGGTCACCCATCTATGAAATGACCGCGCCAACGTTAACTTAACCCACAGATCGTTTACCGAACGGTGAGCGCAACTGGCTATGGACTATCCTGCAATACTTAATCAGTCTGTACCACAACATAAAAAGACTACTTTACTACAATGTTGTAGATCAGACAAATTCAGTGACATAAAATAACATAGCTAAGAAAGGCATTGGTTCTTTGGGAGGCGACCTTATCCCCAAGTTTGGGCATTATATATCTACCCGTACCATCTGCTAACTTTTAAACTTTCTAAAGGGGAATTCCATATCAGTTTGTAGATTCGCCAAATCTTTCGGAAATAAGTAGCTTTGAGTTTAGTTCAGATATCGGGTGTCAATAGCCTTATAGCTATAGACTGTTGGTTTTCATATAATGTAATCCTTGCTTATAAATGGGGAGGAAATTTTGTCAGTGTATCAAGTTTTCGCAATTAAGATGCATTCATTCATGTAAAATTGTCAAAGCGATGATCTATGAAAATATTACCGTTTGGGTTTTTGACCCCAGTAATAAAAAAATATCGTACGTAAGAGTGGGTATAAGTTAATAATCTTCTAGTGGGACTTTTGTAAAAGGGCACAAAGAACTTATTAATCTCATCACGAATAATAAAAATAGATTGTATGAAGATTAATTATAGAAGCTAAAATACCCGATTGGTAAATAAAATTGTAGTGAGTACCGTAAACAAAGTCTAAATAATGAATCTGAATTTAGTAAAAACCAGATTGCTTGAAATAGAATATCTTTTTTAAAACTAAATTTTCATAAAGCGAGTACGTGATACAAATATAAAAATAGCTCTGAGATACGATTTAATAACGTACCAAATAAATCCGTATATAAATAGACTACACAAAACTCCAATCAAACCAAGTCACGCTTCGCAAACAATACAAAACAATACAGAAACACTACGTTTTATATCAGAAAATACACCGACCATACTTTATCACGTTCAAAAAGTAATATTTGAACAAAAGTTCCGCTCCCAAGAACCAATCTCAACTAAATCCTTCTTAAAACACACATCGCACTTCAGTAAACCCACTTTTCAACTGCACACGCGTAATTACACAACCTCACCGATAGATGGCGCTACATGTTGCCCGAAACAAAAACACCCCAATTTTAAACACACCACTTGAACGATTACGTCCAACCACAACTTACTACACAAAAACTTTAACATTTATCAACATATTACTATAGTATGTACTAAGGTCTATGTTATATCACGTCATACTCGTAGCTTCCAGTCCGCTACGAGCCGTCGTAGCGTTGCTACGGCTTGCAGGCACCTCTACGCCGCAGTTACATAAACTTGGAACAATGTGACAATGCCGGTAAATAGAAAATATGAGTGAATAGTAATATCTTGCGACTAAATTGAAGTATATTTGAGTTGGTAGGGTTTTATTTGCGGATATTATTGTGAAGAATCAGTGATAAACAGTGATAATGTAGAATTTTCGTTCCCACGACTGTTCATTTCGATTTTTCAAATACGGTAAGGAATTTATTTTATCTTTTTTCTAGAGCAGATCTGTGATTTTAAACCCGTTTTATTACGGCACTTTATTTTATGGATCTAACTGTGAACACTTATTTATTTTCTTTTTGTTTGTTTATTTTTGTTATATCTGTTTTTGACAGATTTTATCCGGATCTTGTTTGAATTTAATATAAGATCTTTAAACAAGATTAGCGGCTGATATCCTTTCCGATAAGTAGCGATGTAGTAGTATGGTTAGCGAAACAATAGATATTTTGACAGACCTATTCATACATTTGTTATGACTTATCTATAGAATTGTCTTTCGGTAATCGACAAATCAATTGACAGAAAGGAGACGATAGCTTAATTCAAATTACTAATTCATTCAGAAATATATCAAAATCATAAAAATAACCAATTAAAAATGTTTATTTTTACATTAATGTAATCGAAAAACCGGCTTTGCCATAAAAGAAAAATAAAATTCTATACAACATGCCTTATTTGGTGAATTTGTTGTTTATTGTTGCATTTCCTTCTTATAAATTCACATTTCTTGTATAACTGCAATTTTAACAATAAAGATATTTGAATTTCAAAACACAAATTTATTATTACCACTACAATTCACAGCCACATTTAAAAACAAACACGTGAACTGTAAATCATTTGAAACCATAAAAACTAAATAAAAACAGGCTGTATTAATTTACAATTGAACTATTTCAAACGGCAGGAAATGAATTATTGAGAACGGAATAATAAGGTCGTATTTCAAACGTTTAACTACGCAATAACGATTGCGAAATAGATTGTTTTATTTATTATACTAGCTTTAGTGTGGTTTAATTGTTATTTCTTAACATTTCGACCCATTTATGATATTTTAGTCTTACTATATTTCAAAAGCTAGTACCTATTACTGAAAATTAAACAAAAAATAAATACATTTAACCCATTAATACGCCACTTCTGCGCAAGGGTTCTCCTCCCGATGAGGGAGAGATTAGGCCATGAGTCCACCACGCTGGCCAAGTACAGGTTGGGGACTTTGCATACCTTCAAGAACTGTTCTAAAGAACTCTCGGGCTTGCAAGGTTGCATCACGATGTTTCCTTCACCGTTGGAATAAGTGATAATTATTAATAATACACACATGACTTCAAAAAGTCATTTGTGTGTTACCTCGGGTTCGAACCTGCAACCACTTGCATGGGACGAACCAACTTATACCACTCGGCTATCACCTTCTCTATAATTACTACGATATACTATAAATTGTTTCCTGATAATATTAGGGTTTTAACGCGAAAGATTGTTTGAATGGATGCATGAATGTTAGGTACTCTATAAAGTTCTTCGAATAGATGCAGATTGACATTGGTACATGACTTTAATTAATTCGGAAGTGGTCTTGGCAGAAACCGTAGTTTTGATATGGATTTTTGTTGATTGCTATTCCTCGACGACTCAAACGTTCAGTTATGATTAAAAAAAATAAGCTTTAAGAGATAAATATTTAAACTTACGTTTCCTATTTATTTTGGGTTAAGATATATTTGACAGTCTTTGTGGTCCAAGCAGTATGGTATGAGAATTTAGAATTATAGATCTCAGGATCGCTTTCCAAGTCGGGCAATGTGTATATTTAACAAACGTATGTGATAAGATTTTTGTAGGGTATTTATTATTATTATTGAAAAATACGTATAGAACTAATCATACTGAATCTAGAAAAGAATTTTTTAAATGTATACAATATCACGCTTTATACTTATTTGGGTATAACAGAACTAACCGACCCCACTTGCTACAATCCCCACATACTTCAGCTTTAATTAAATTACCAAACAGTATTCGCAATCCAATGAAATGAACATTGGGTTGACATTCTTTAAATCGGTAACATAATGATGTGCCTGTAAATGTCCGGATTCATTGATTATATCCCGCGTTCGGATATTTCCCCCATTGTCCCCACTCCGTCATGCGTGAATGTGCAACACAAAAGCGATTTATTGTGAAAAATTAATTAAATTCCATGTAGAAATTCAACGGATATTCGAACAAAAATGTTTGAAGGTGATGAAGATACGCACAAGTTTGTAGGTCATGTATGTAACTACTAAATGGCGTGAGAGACGTTTTTATTGGAAGAATATAAAATAAAGAAAATGCTTTCCAAATTTCGTCATATCACAAAAATAAGATGTGATCTTTTTAGAGATAGAGATAATATACGAAGAATAGTCTTAAATCTAAGAGGGTTCACGAGACAAGGATTTAGGTCGACCAAAGTAGTAACAGACTGGCAACCAGTAAAAGAATCAAGTTCAAAAAAATTAATGTGTGGATGTTTGTTACTCACGCCAAAAGTTCTTAACAAATTTTGAAGAAATATAAATTACAGATAGTTTTTTTTAAGCCTTTTAGCACACGCAGGATACTCTAAGACACTTTTTACCCAGGATTTATCGTCACACAAAGTCACTTAGAAACTTGTGTAGGTATTATATTATTTCTTACCTATACTAACTATAACGTGCGAAGCTGTGTTCATACTTCGCAAACTGAACGTTGATAAACTAAAAGTACCGGTTAAATACTTAAGTGGCAGTAGTTTGAAGTGGCAACTTTGTCAAGAATACGCTTATTATAGGCCTCAACGAGACTTTATTATTCAGACCACTTTCAATAGAGCGAACTTGAATACTTTAGATACCTGGAACTTTATCAATGCTTTTATTATATGAATAAAATAGTGCTTTGAAATAATCGAGGGTAACACAGGCTACACGTGGTTTAACGTAATCATGAGCATATGCAGAACGTAAAAACCTATAGATCTAGACTCTACGGGAAGAATCGATGTAATCATAAAGATACGAATATACTGTTTAGGTTTGAAATAATATAATTGAATAATTTCTGTCTATAAACTATTATTTATTAAAGAGATCAAAATCAAAATCAAAATAATAAAATAATAACATTTTTGTTGCTGCTCTTTCAGATAAAAGTTGTTTCCCTTTTTTACCCCCTTTGCGAGAAGAGGGGTGAAAGCCGTGGAATCATCTCTTAGTGCTCCTCTACATTTCTTAAAGAATCTTCACACCAAATTTTAACTCTTTACAGAACTCTCACTCAGTAACGGAAGAGTAGAATAATACGGGAGAGCAGAGTAAAATAACATAGATAGATTAACGCCACGCAATGATTTAAGGGAGCAGAGTAATCACCATAAACTGGAACGTTTATCTATAGACAACGCCTTGTATATGTTACTGTAAAAGCCCGAACTGTGGTAAATCCTAAGATTTTCCGGTATAACCTAAGATTTACCAACTCTCAATGGTAAAAGTCCGAACAAGCCAGAGTTTAAAAACTATGTTACGATATATAAAAAAATTCTCCTTCATAACTATGTTTCTAACTATTTCACGGTATAATTATATACTGTGACATAGTTATAAAGAAGGAGTTTTGGGCATAACGACATGGGTAGGTTAGGTTAGAAGGCTAAGGTGGGAGCGAGCGAAGCGAAGCTCCCACCTTAGCCTTCGTGGTTATTTTTTTTTAACCACCCAGAAGGAGGAGCCCCGCGAAGCGGGGCTCCGGCGACATCTCGATATCATCAAGTGAATATAGGTAAAAGTTCGAAATAAAAGAATTGTTCGGACTTTTACCATTGCGAGTTGGTAAATCTTAGGTTATACCGGAAAATCTTAGGATTTACCACCGTTCGGGCTTTTACAGTAACATATACAACAGATACAGATCGCACCAAAGGTTCCCAAGCCCCTTTGATTGTTTACAATTCAGTAACTGCAACTATAGGCCAGTGGAATTCCAACTAAATTCCTTCTCTGTACAGTTAGTTCAGTACTCTATTGAAACCACTCGGTTCTTCAACGTAACGAACATTGATAGAGCGGTAAAACGGAATATCTTGAAAGCCTAACTTCTGGTAACCGCTTTGGATAGATCTTAAGTGAATTATTCGAACAAAGTTAAGCTTTTCAGTTAGAAACGTATAACGCAGTTCGCCTCAATTCACTGGTGGCCACGGCGCGGAGTGTGGTGGAATTTTGACGGTAATTTAGATTGATGTTTTGCTATTTCGTCAAGATGAGTAAGGAATATGAAATATCTTGATGAAAACTTCAATATACAGACTTGAAAGCTGAATGCTGTATTATAAAATGTGCTTGTACCTACGTATTTTTGTTTCTTTTGACATTTATTTGGTTAATATAATTTTTGAAGATAATAAATGGTATAAAATAGCTACGTGTTTTATGTTTATTTTATCAAATAATATGAATAGAAAATTAAAAGCAGCTGATTCTATGTAGGACACAAATTGGTTGCAGAATAATTAAACTTATCTAACAAAAAGTGCTAACAAAGAGGTACATCTCAATTCTGCTAAAGAAACATTTTTATTGTTCGCCTAATATTTAGTCTCGTTCATTCAAGTATAACCAAATATTTAACGTTACGTCGAAAAAAATACAGCAATTTGATTAAAAATGTTTACTTAGGACCAACAAATGGAAGGAGATTTGCTAAGTACTTTTCATTGGTCGAAATTAGGGTTTTTCACGGGTTTACCCTCCAAATGTAATTACTCTATTGGGGTGCATGAAAAGGCTGCCTTTTAGACCCCCGATATGTGAAAGGCGATGGAAAATAACGTGTGTGGAATATGTTAAATTTCAATGAATATTGGGTATAAGGTGGGAGCATACGGTTAAGAATGAGGTTTTCTGACTTATTTTAGCTAAGTGTGAGTTTGTTTCTAACTTACGAAATCCTGATTAGGTTTTAGTCGAACAGGATTTTATTTAGAACCTGGTACTGTCCCACAGCTGGGAAAGGTTCTTTTTAGTAATAATGTTTTTGTTTTTATTAATGCTATGGAATCTGAAATGGATTGCACGAAGTGCTATAAATGTTTTTTTTTGTCAATTGAGACCAAGAGTTTACTAAAATATCAGTCACATTACGATAGGCTGCCCCACTGCTGGAAAATCGTATCTTCTTATTAACCCTTCATATTTCTATAGACTAGAAACGTATACTATCGAAAAGTCAGTAAAATATTATGCAATGTACATTTTTAATAGCTAATACTAGCCCTACTAACAAATAATTTCAAACTAGAGCAAACACAGAACACGGTAGAAAACTGGTACAATTACAAATAACATATACCTAATACGGAGCTGCGCTGACTGTATTCCCTTATTCCCAATCCTCATATGTACACACGGTTTAGTTAAATTTACTTAAATGTCTTCATTCTGGCTTTCAGTGCTGTGTGATACTATTGTATTAGGAAATACAACTTTATTAAGGCAAAAAGTGGAGTTAATTTGTATTTTATATGATTGAATTTGAGTTTTTATGTAGTTTTAAACGACGTCCTTATAGCACAACACACACAGATTAAGCAACTTTTGTTACGAAAATTTTATAAATTCATGACCGCTTCCTAAGTTTGGTATTTCAGCTAAAGTACTTCGTGGTTCAGGTAGTAGACAGTAGTTCAATTAAAATGACTGTTATGTTACCATAAGAAATAGGTTCAGGTTCAGGTTCAAAAATGATGGGTCAGTCAACGATTCGACGAATTAACTTGACATCAGATATCAGTCGCTAAGCTTTATACCATGTAGTACGAAAAAGAAAATAATAGATTCCTACCTAAATTAAAAGTCATTCAATATTATTCTCAATGCAAGGTAGCAGCCATAAAGGCACGTCAAAATTATTTGTGTCTGAGAAAATAACGTGACACTAGGTTGACCTCTAACCATACGAAAAAACTAACAATAAGGTAACCTTTCGCAAAATCAAGTATTAATATAACAAAATACAAAATCGTCGAAGCTATTAAGCCATAAATCAAGCCGGGGAATGTCACTAGATATCACACAAAGCGGATTTACTAAGTTAATAGGGATTAAGTCGTTGATTGAAGTTTAACTTTTAGTTACCAACAAGTTAGTGGGAGTTCCGCATGCGGATTAAAAATGTTGTCGGCGGTTTAAATTTTCTGTTTAAATTTTGTATTATGGTTAATTTTAATTGTGGTTTGATAGTGGTTTTGCTTGTGTGGTTGGTTAAAAGTATGCTTATGTATCCTAAATTGCACGGTTTCCTTTGCATCGAAGTTTTTTGTGGAAACATAGCCTATGACTTTCTTTAGAATACGATTTCCGATTTTAGACATTTAAAATACTATTTTACCTACTTTCCCACAGTTGGGCAATGGTCTACTCTTAAAATGAGATGTATAGTTCAAGAGCTACTAAACATTTTCCGGAAAACAAGCTTTTCTGATGGTTTTATCTTTACTTAGGTAAAACATAGATGAATTTTATTATTATAAAATGGGCGGAGTCATAAAGGCTACTCATACAATGCTCATTAGGAGTACTCAGTAATTAGTTGTGCCTAACCACTAAAAGATATTAATGACATCGTAAAGTTAAACCTTTAATACAAAGCAATAATTTGACCTTTTAAACTTGCGTGGGAAGATTACAAATTAATGATATTTTAAGTAGATACGTCTTTGATATTGAAAGGAAAGGTTAAAAGTTACAATATTTTTAGTGTTAAAAAGAAAAATAAATAATGAAAATTGAATATTTGGTGGGAAAATAATCACTCACTACGCTATGTACTTTGTTTTATTTGTTTTTACATTAAAAAAATAAGCCCGAACATGAATAAATACTTCTCTGTTTTGATAGATTTCCAAAATGTTTGATTACTTCAAGACACATATAAATATAATACGTCTTGATCTCTTATTCTCAAGGGCATAAATAAACATTAAAAAACTTCTTGCTGCGGTCACAGTACCTATAGCATTACACAAAAGAAACGAAAATTAAACCTCAAAATTTCGAAAGCAGTAGAAACACAAAATACGTTTACGTACGTTCGTACATACGTTCTTTCGTAAAATAACTCCTTTTACTCCACTAACTACTACTTTTAACTAGTCTTTACGGTAAAACTATTTAAACTAACAATCCACTTTGTAGAAAATATGTGAAGTAAATAATTTCAATTTATTACGCAACAATTTTTCATATGTCACCCATTGGGTGGCGTTCTCGCCGCATCACGTGTGAACAATACATCTCTTTCGAATATATTCCGCTATGGAAACTGTGAAATACATTCACCGAGTCTAAGAGCGGTTTCAGACTTGCGTTTTAATCTGGGAAAACACCGGGACGCAATGTCGCTTGGGATGTCGTGGGACGTTGCCGGTCTTTGTTAAACTTGTTGCCAACATAAGCCCGGCGATATCACCAAACATGTCAAGGAAAATCGCTTGGATTCGCTTAGCATGTCACCGATAATTATTATCGTGGCACATGTGTCCCGAAGCGAAACCTCGACTTTTTCTGTGCATATAAATTCGTTTTGACTGAAATAAAGGCTTACAGGCGCGCGGACCTTTCGCCACACGTGTAAAAACCACTAATTGACCACTTTTAGCGAACGCAATTTTAAAACGCGAAATTTAGCGTGCGTGTAAACGACAAAACGACCGTGTACGCGTAAAAAGCGCTTGTCTGAAATCCCCCTAACGTAAGGTTCCGTTATATTAAAAAAAGTTCTAACTCAATATCGGAGGTCTAAATGTGATAAATGGGGGACCATTTCATATGTGACTTTGGAACTGTTTTGCAAGTTCAAAGAAACTTATGCCTTAAACAAAAGTGAAATCTGGCTGAATGTCATATTCCTTTTTTTATTGAGATCGGTTGTTTTAGGAAGTTCAATATCACTTTTGTCAGACGTAACTATTCTTTACATATGAATGTATATTTCTTCCGTGTTACTTGCTAACTTTGTAGTCAGTGTATAATGGTATAAGAGGACTAAGATGAAAGGTAAAATTGTTTACATTCATATTTCAAAATTGAAGTTAAAAATTGCTTAGAGGTTCATAGGAGAGGTATTATTCTTTGTCGCTATTCTGAATTTGTTGTTTGATATCACAATAAATATGGCAGACGGAATCACTCTCACATTAATAACAGTTAGTACAGACTTACTTAACGTACACCCAGTCAAAAGTAAAGCACGTACTAAAAATCTCTCGAAAAGCTTTCTCAATTTCAATTCCAAGACATGAACCAAAAATTACGACACACATGATTTAAAAACCTTCCTATCAGGATACAGCCTTCAGCGTAACGACCGTTTGATGGCACGATTCCGATTCGAATAAAAAAAAACCGCCAAACTCGAATATAAAAAGTGTACAACCATAAAAATGTAGGTATTAAAACGTTCCGGTAATAAATAATTTATGGTTGGAACCGTTCCCTCAAACTCCGTTGATAAAAGTTTCATGAAAATACTCAACGTATGGGTTTTTCTAAACATAATACGTGTAAGCACGTATTGCTTATCAATACTTCAGATGTGTATGTTTTAGAAGATTTTTTATTGAATTGGATTATTTTGGGCCGAATGGACGATATAAAGTGGGATATGAAGAGGTTGTGTATGTTCGTGTAATATTTATTTTACAATTTGTTGCGATTGGGTCTGAGTGTTGGTCAATGTGGGGCTCAATCACTTTATTGTTACTGCCTATGAATATATGAAAGTAACGCTGTCTTTATCGGTATTACTGCTAAGCTACTACATATTTTTACATGACATTTGGCAGATTAATAACTTGTATGTCAGTAAAAACGTATAGTTTATACAGGCATTTTTTAAAACATGGTTAAAAGCATGCTAAAAATTAACCGCACTTAATTTACCCACCACTTTATGTTAAATGTTGGTACACTAGCAGCTTATATCACGGAGAAAGACTTTGGCATTTTCTAAAGAGGTTTCAATACAAGCAAAACTCAACCAAAACCTAGTATTCCTATATAAATCACGGCTAATTCCCCACACATGTCCACCAAACTTTTTAAACCACAACATTATCATACAATCAACATCAAACATATCGGTACTCATAAACACAGCGCACAAATCTGAACGGTGTTCCATTCAATCGTAATCTATACTAATATTATAAAGCTGAAGAGTTTGTTTGTTTGTTTGTTTGAAAGCGCTAATCTCAGGAACTACCGGTTCGAATTGAAAAACTACTTTTGTGTTGAATAGACCATTTATCGAGAAAAGCTATAAAGGTTATATAACATCACGCTACGACCAATAGGAGCAGAGTACCAGCACAAAATGTTACTAAAACGGGGAAAATTATGACCCATTCCCTCTTATGTGACGCAAGCAAAGTTGCACGGGTCAGCTAATTCTATATAAATCACTGCTAATTTCCCACACATGTCCACCAAACTTTTTAAAGCCACAACATTATCATACAATCAACATCAAACATATCGGTACTCATAAACACAGCGCACAAATCTGAACGGTGTTCCATTCAATCGTGATCTATACTAATATTATAAAGCTAAAGAGTTTGTTTGTTTCTTTGTTTGTTTGAACGCGCTAACCTCAGGAATCGCGGGTTCGAATTGAAAAAATTACTTTTGTGTTGAATAGACCATTTATCGAGGAAGGATATATCATCACGCTACGATTAATAGGAGCAGAGTACCAGTATAAAATGTTACTAAAACGGGTAAAATTATGACCCTCTCTTATGTGACGCAAGCAAAGTTGCGCGGGTCAGTTAGTTCCATATAAATCACGCCTAATTTCCCACACATGTCCACCAAACTTTTTAAACCACAACATTATCATACAATCAACATCAAACATATCGGTGCTCATAAACACAGCGCACAAATCTGAACGGTGTTCCATTCAATCGTGATCTATACTAATATTATAAAGCTGAAGAGTTTGTTTGTTTCTTTTTTTGTTTAAACGCGCTAACCTCAGGAACTGCCGGTTCGAATTGAAAACTTCTTTTTGTGTTGAATAGACCATTTATCGAGGAAAGATATATCATCACGCTACGACCAATAGGAGCAGAGTACCAGTACAAAATGTTACTAAAACGGTTCAGTTAGTTCCATATAAATCACGCCTAATTTCCCACAAATGTCCACCAAACTTTTAAAGCCACATTATCATACAATCAACATCAAACATATCGGTACTCATAAACACAGCGCACAAATCTGAACGGTGTTCCATTCAATCGTGATCGTAAATATATGCGCATACTTCCAGCCTCGTTAGAGTTCCACTTTGGGACACGGCTATCGTACTACTAGATGAGATATTGTTAGTGCGTTGCTATGGAGATCGTGTGTTTTGATATTTTGGTAACATGAAGTGATATGTTTTGTTGGAGGTAAAAACTGCATGCATATTTTTAGGCGCAATTTGTGCTATTTGAATTTTGATACGTTTAATATTTAAATTACAGACTAACATGTGTTCTTTTTAAATACACTAGAGACGTTGATTATTAATTGTTTAGTTCAGAAATATTTGTATCGAATTCATTGGCGAACCGGTTATCAAGCATAACTTTTAAACTCTCGCGTTACATGTTTAATGTATAATAGAATACGGAAATTAACGCGAACACGCATTTTATCTTAAAATGCCTAACGTTTCGGCGCAGGTTGCACTCGCGGTGGCCGCAGTTCGAAAAAAAAAAAATGCGTGTTCGGTTATCAAGCATTGTATTTTTTTTTGACTAGCACTTAATCGTATACTATATAGCATAGTGATATAAAAATAAACCTAAAGAGGTTTACCTGTGATGCAGGCTCCCGATTGTTACGCATGTGCAATAATGTTAATAATATGTTAATAATTTAGAAAACTGGAACACTTATTACTTAATATATTCTACTCCAATAACAAGATAAGATAGCAGAAAATAGGTATACTTTTCCGAGCCAAGAATCAACAAGCCCCAATTAACGAATAGTACAAAATAAGGTTTCTAAGAAAACCAATAAAATATCTTGAGCGAAAAAAATCCGTGAAACTATGAGTATCTTCAAGGCACATCCAGCGACCAATATCCTTTCAGCTCGGATTATTCTGAAGAATATCGGGAATTTATATTCTAACGATGGCCAGTAATTGGAATTTTATATTGGATCGTGTTCGTCCACATCAAGCCCCATTCTGTATAATTAGAAAAACAAAATTTTATGACTAGATTATCATTGGATTGGTAGAATACGTACTTCAGTCCGAATGATTTGAGAACGAAGATTTATTCATGTTCTGATTGTGATGTTAAAGAGCTGTAATAGACTAGTCGTATTGGTTTTCTATCGACAGAGGTTTTTGTGCAAGACTACGTTTTTTCTCTTTCCGACGTCCCTGGGTGACGAAATGTATGGATGGACGAGGGGTCGTAGCGAATGGCGTTCCCTGGTCTGTGCCTACGTCTGTAGGAAAACTGATAGATTTTTTTGTATGCAGTTATAATTTTCTTTACAATAAGTGTGTTTTCAAGTTTATTAACAATTACGTCATTGCACAATTTGAATCAAAATCGTCATTTTATAGTAAACCCTGGCCCGGCAGCGCGACTAAATAATGGGGTTTCATTAACTTCTTGTTATTTTCTTCTTCCTATTTAGTTTTTTACTATTTTAATACAAAGGAGATCATCCACGCTCCATACATTTTTGGGTTCGCTAAGGGAGGATGCGCTGACCTTGCGCTAGTCGCCAGTGACCAGTCCAGTGGCGACGCATTGAGGCGCCGGGGGAATCAAACTCGCACCTAAGGGGCCGCACCCTCGGTTGTGTGCAACTAACAAACCATCGTCTAGGTAAGAGGTCATCTAGAGTGTTGCCGTCGGGTTGTTATGTCCGACTCATTGGCATGTGGAACAATATTTTGTGCTTCGGGCACCATTTGTGATGAGGGCCCTTGTTATGAGGACACATGTTGCGGTTTAGAAGGTATGCCCACAATTCTATCGGAATTTGCACATAGCCCCGCACTCCACCCTGGGTGCTGGTGTATGCATAATGTGCATACGAACCACTCCCATGGTCGTGAGCCGGGGCGATCACATAACGATTCCGATAAGTGTGTTACAGTAGGGAATTACATACAAATAATACTGATGATCTCGAGCTGATACGGTGACGACTCGTTTCCGAGTTGATACGTGTGCTTACGACCTTAAATCATCTTCAGAGTGGTCATTTGCTTTAGATAGTTAATTCTAGCAAAATCAATCATTATTTTATGTTTCACAGCACTTTCAGAAATGAATTAATGTTTGAATATTATGAATCTTCAAACCTGTATAACTCGGTTCAAAGCGATCCTACCGGTTTCGTGCCATACTAATTATTGCTTCAAATGGCTAGCTCTATTGATACATGCCACTTTTTTTTGTTGGCCGGCACTTTGAAAAAAGGCCCAAAATGGATGATCTCCTTTATCTTTACTTATCCCGGAAAAATTAAGTAAACAATAGATATTTTTTACACGAACGATCTTGTAGGCAATATAAGTGATATGTAACAGAGGATATTCGTAAGCCACCAAATAGGTTGAAGAACTTTTTACTTTCAAAAAATTTTTAGTATAGATCTTTTTGATGTCGGTTTCAAGAACAGCTTTAAAAGTTCAATAATAATTATTTTGAAAACTATGGGATAGGTTTTTTTAAACGAACTTACTGGACTGTAAATATTACAATGTTATTTCATGCTATAAAACCTTAAAATAATGAAGTAGTAATCTAAGTTTCTCGCTCGGATTTTAACATTTGTGTTTTTTATAAGAAAAACGCTCTCATACTTGGGTTTGTGGGAGTAGAATGAAATAGGTGGACCATTTAGTGTCACATAATTCGATACGATTATTAAACTCATTTTATGTTCTACGCGCAGGCCCTGTTAGGATTTATTCATTGTTCTAGTAATTCCCGCTGGTGTTAATTCGATTAATTACTATTCGCCAGTCCGCTGGCCGACCTAAATCATTATTTTGACGTATTTTCATCTAGTGTATAAGGCACGCATCATATTCTGGACACGCGCAGTACGTGAGCATTTAAAATCTATTATAATTTATTAATGGTTATATTATAGTTTCATGTGTGACAAGGTGTATGGATGTGAATAAAGCCAGGAAAGTTTGCAAGTATCGTGCCAAGTGGCGTTTGGTCTCTGCCTACTTTTACGGAAAAAAGACGTGATTTTATGTTTGTATTATATTTTCAGTACCACGATTTTGATACTAAAACTGCCACCGGCCAGCCGGTTATCGTTAGTCAATATTGTTAAAACATCGCAATGCTGTAGAGCGATTCTCTACCACTATTGACTATCAACAACCGGCTAGCTATCGAGAGATTTTGTATGATAGTAGAATTTTATACAAAATAATGCGCTAGAAGCGCTTCTAGCGGGCTCCGTATTTTTGAATGTCAATCTCTTGATATACGATAGTACCGACTGTTTAGAATCGCGTTATAGTAGTCAAAAGTGGTAGAAAATCGCGGTGCTAGAGATCTATACTTAGTAAATACTACCTAATAACTAACTATTAATGAGTTGTACATTTAACACGAGCCAACCACAAAACTCGTGATTTAAACCGATGCATAATAAAATATAAATACCGCACCACCGCGAACAGTTCGATAGTATTAGAATCAATTTGTTTCGTCCCGTTTCATTCGCATAAATCATATATGGCGGCCATACATTACAATTGTGTCGCGTATATTCGTGACAGCTGAAATCGTTGCGGGCCTGACGCGCCGTAATTTGTTGGGTTTTATGCATTGCGTGAACTATGCTATGCCGTGATACTGTGTCGGTACATGTCCCTGTTTATCAATGTTACAATGTATGCTGTGAATTTATATGATTTTAATGGTAATTTTGTGGTTTATTGATACTAGTTTTTGCCCATGATTCGACTAAAAGTTTCTACAATCATAATTATTGCCTGTATTCTCCTCTGAAAACAATCTAAAGCACTGTGAATATTCATCCAAATTGATTCGACAATTTAGCCATGAATTACCTTCAGACGATTCCTAGGGTTACTTTACAGCAGGAATATCTTTTTATGAGTTATACTTACAGTGCTGTTGTTCATTCAATTGTCGAAAAATATATAAACCTAACTTTTTTGGACAAATCCACCCCTTGTTATTTGTGTTCTTATTCGCAAAAGTTGATCATCAATAGACATACACGTATACTTATAAATATATATTATTATATTCATTCATCCACTCATAAATATCTCATGATTAGGTGGGGGAAGTGCCATCTACTTCAAAATACATTTAAAATATTAAACAATTTAAATTGGATAGTCGACTCAACATCTCTTGAAACTTGGATTAATCATTGAATCCATAGAACCATTTCAATCCAGAAGTATCTAAAATTACGAAACAGACATCCGAACTGAAACTTTATTGGAAGAAGATAACAGAAGGCCTATTTACGACTAAAACTTGGTACTAAAGAAGATTCATTATTTAAAACTTACGGGTCGAGTACAGATTTAGTTGGCGGAATTATAGAGGCAATTGAACGTGAACGAACGGACCTAAGGACCTTTCGCACAGCGCTTTTCGAACGCGATAACGACGCACATCGTCCGCTGTTAGAACGCCAAGTAAACGCAGAGCCGTGGACACCTTGTATAGTTGCTGCTGGCAGATTGTATCGTTACAAACTCACAGGTAGTTCAAATAAAAGCAAGCTTCACGCACGATTTTATATAGAAAATTGTATGATCCCGTTAGACTAGCGTTTTGTGCCGAAAAAAACAAAAATAATCGACTACTAATACGCGCTATATTGTCACACTAGCTGACCCGCGCAACTTCGCTTGCGTTACATAAGAGAGAAAGGGTCATAATTTTCCCCGTTTTTGTAACATTTTTTACTGGTACTCTGCTCCTATTGGTCGTAGCTTGATGATATATAGCCTATAGCCTTCCTCGATATATGGGCTATCTAACGCTGCAAGAATGTTTCAAATCGGACGCGTAGTTCTTGAGATTACCGCGTTCAAACAAACAAACAAACTCTTCAGCTTCATAATATTAGTATAGATAGACGCTGCGCTCATAAAAAACGCGCGTTGTCGGTGCGTGATAAAAATGTCGTGTGTAGTCGTCTTATACTAGTAAATTGATGGATTATGAAAATTCCTTTAATATTCTTAGTGAGAATATCTAAAGTTCGACTCGGCTATCAGCTCGGAGGAAATGAATTTCACTTTGGTCTAATGAAAATACTTCGGTGTGCGAACGAGCGTCAAAATTTTCGCCTTTTGAATATTTTAAAAGTATAATCCTGTTTATAATGTTGATACGTTAATGTTCTTAGTTAACGATTATTGTCTGTAGACTAAAGTTTTGAATCGATTTTAAATTTCACGTTTATCCGCTATCCAATAGCTTATTACCTCTAATCAATGAGTTTGAATAAACTATTCTATGAAACATAGTTTTGCAACATACAGTCAGCCAGAATAGTTGTTTAACAACTTCATACTATCAAAACTTTTGAATAACAATTTTCACATTTACAAGTACATGAACAAAATCAAATACAATTAGTTGTAATTAAACATTTTAATCAATGTTAAATGTATTTTCGATGAAATAATATGCAAGAAGAATAAAGGGTTTCGAATGATTGAATCTGTTCAGTAACTTTTAGAACTGACTTTACCTAAAAAAAATATGACATGTAGATCTTTTTGTAAGTGAAACACTTAGCATAATAAATATGATATTCAGGTGTATTAAACAGTTTTCCAAGCATAGCTTTTCCACCTCTTTTATTAGTCTTCGGCAAGCGTACAATAATACATAAATAGGCTACTACAATAAACCGTAGAGCTTTACAAAATAGATTTATTTCAGACAACAATACCCTAAAGTCCTTACAACGTTAGCCCTTCTAATTCTAAGAGCGGCCGACATTAAGTTTACAGCATAATAATAAATTCATAATAATATCTTAGGAGGCTATCTTAGTGGTGACCCTAGCTTAATTCACCGAGGGTCGGAGAGGTCACTCGCATTTGAATATTGAAACGTCCAACATTGTAAATGCTGATTGTTTGAATAACGTACTTTAAAAAAAGACAGCCGTACTTGTTTCATAATTTTAACAATAAAATAAATGGACAGAATGTTGAACCAGCGGGCTTGTCATGTATTTCAATTGACAACTAGTGTACGTCAAATTGATAGCCACTATGCAATACATTGCGACTTTGGCGTGACGTGTTAATCACTATAATCCAAGAAAGAAAACAATGTACTGCTGATACTGTGAAACGTGATAGCCCTCCAGATTCAAACAACTTATTCGTGCATCGCACAAATATTTGTCCGGTGTGGTAAGAACCCACAACCTCTCCACGCCCTGGTAGTGTTGTGGCGACCATTTGAACCATTGCGCTAAAGAGGCCGTTTTAAAATTTCTCTTGTAAATTCTTAGTACAGTTATTCTTGGTTTTCAAGTAATATTTTTTCGTCCTACACAAACAATCCTTTCGGTTTGAGTGGGTTTTCTTTATAATTATTATTATAACCTCGTATTTCAGAGGTAAAAGTTAAAATTAGGATTGTTTGCACGATTTTATGTTTTGATTAGGTACGTTTAATTTATTGTAAGTATAATTTTATTATTACTTTATTTTTTTCGTTTCTTATTGCACTCTCTTACATTTTGTAACTAGAAGTTACAGATTTCACTCTCAAAAGGTACAATAGTTTAAATAGTATATAATAAATTTCATCAATTAATGTCCTATAGCTTCTTATCGCATGGTTAGTGGGCAACCTAGTGACACAATTGTTCAAGCCACCCAAAGGCCTTTGACGTGGCTTAACGACTCTTATCTTGATTGACCACAACCGGGAACGACTTTTTACGTACCCTCCGAAGCACGGAGACACCCAGTTCAAATACCACTATGCGGTCACCCATCTATATAATGACCGCGCCAAAGGTTGCTTAACCCACAGATCGTTTACCGACCATAGAGCGCAATTTGCTATTGGTGCCTACGCTCATTGTTGGGCAGAGATCTCCTCCCCTATTAAGAAAGGGGTTTGGGGCTTTTAAGTCCACTGGCCAAGCTGACTGCGCCAAGTGCGAGTTGTTGACATTCATTTACAAATCTTTGTTAATAATACACGTCTTGTAAATATATATAACATATTAAAACGTTCTATAATCCAAGAATTAGCGAAGTACACTTTAATAATAAATTGTTGGGTGTTACGCTGCATATGCAATACAATGTTTTAAACATAAAGTGTGTGTTAAAAGTAATGTGTTGTGGAGTAGTGACGAGACAAGAGCTTAAGTGGGCGTCTCGCGAACGTTCACAAAAGACTGATAAAATATTCATAATTGTCGAGCGCCACCCCTAAAAGCTAGGGATGTCACTTTAGCGTGTAAGTTTAAATTGAAATGTTGGTTTTGTTCTAATAAGTAATCAAGTACTATGTGTGTGTGGTGGTTACTTTTGATTAGTAGATTTTAGTTTGTTTTTAAAGATAACTTAAGTGGCTGTTTCTCGAAATTAAGAATGTAACGAGTAATAGATTTTGTATTAGACGTAAATCAATATTGTGAATATGCTTTGAATTTTATTTAATTTTAGTCCCTCGTTCGGGACCGTTCCCCAGCAGGGAATAAAAACATATAACCAAATATTTATCAGATAATGTAATAATATTAAAGTCATATGCTTGTTGCTTTTGTGGCATCCATAAATATATATTTGTTACTATCTCAATATTTTCATACTTTTATTTTAAATCTGAAATGCCAATTTACACAACTCCGTGAAAGTCACCTATCCATAAAAAGCTTTTAAATAAATATTTCAAAGCTAACAGAGAATATCACACTTATGTTTCCTCCATCATTCATTCCCTCGTTCAGTCATTCCCCTACCAGGTGAATGATTTATCAGTTCAACGAACGAACCAAACGACGCATGCCACAGGAAAAAAATAAAGATATTTTTTTCTATAAAGCTTTAGGGAAAGATATTTTTCTGCTGAATTTATTCATAAAGAAAGTTTCTGTAAATATGAATGGGCTTACCGATGTTCATATATTATGTTTGATATTTTAAAGTTTTAGAAGGTATACAATAAAAAGCATATTTATGTAGAAAAGTAAAATTATGCTTTCCACTATTTATCCATCAAGTTGATCCCATATGACAGGCTTACATGTGGCTCTGTAGAACCGGTATGTTAACAAACCCCACCATCATTGCACATGCCCGCATTGGCATGTAAGTAACATTCCAACAGAAAAGCCAAAAATCGAATTACTACCTTTTTCAACTCAAGAATCGAACATCAAACTTCGTAATTTGCAGCTACGTACATATCTGCTTGAACTACAGAAGTAGCCATAATCAAAATCTGCAACCAAACAACTTGAGCATAATGAAATAGTCCATCGAATTCAATCACCCTCAACAAACTTGTTAGTCAAACCGAATAAACAATCAAATTCAAAACAATAACTAAAACAATCACACAAACAAAACAAAGCGGAACTAGAAGCGAAAACAATGTAAAAGTCTAGTTTTGATGTAAACTAAAACAATGTAACAATACTCGGGATGGTTTGACAGTCCAATTATCTCCGTCTCCATCCCCTGTTCGCGATGTCTGACTTTTTGCCAGGGAACTGAGAGATGAGCCAGGGGAAATAATTGGCCGGTCTGAATGGATATCGATATAGTTTTTTTTCCTGGTTTGTTTTAGAGGTAACGTTTTTATATTTGTGATTTGTTCCTCGGGAGATTTGTTGTTGATCGTAAGCCGATTTTGCATTTCTGATATTCGCTTGACTGAAATTGGATTTGTAAGTATTGAATGTTTTGTTAAAGTTGCCGCCTTTTGATCTTTACAGTGCCATCAAAATTTGACGCATCTATTGTTTGCATTCTCGAAATTTTGGGATCAATTTACAAGTTGTGTTTTATAGATTTTGAAATTTCTGATGGCATATTCTTAATAGTAGTGTTTGTTATTTTAATGGTAGTTTAGTGATTGTTTCTACTCAATTACTATTAATCTGGCAATCTGTTATACATTGGTGAAACAAAAGGTTAAAAAGGTTTAAACCTTTTTGTTTTATATTCCTCCTGACCAGTTGCGAGTCTTACATGCAACTGGTTGTCACACTACTGAGGACGGACACTATCAAAAAGCTATGGCTCCCCGTGCTGGTTTATTTCTTGCCTTTGATGAGTCAAAGCGTGTTGCTTACGCTTTACCCTTCAACCATTTATGGGATAGGTGAATGCTTTTACTACTAAGCTCTCTAACATCCGGTTTCTGAGGTACATTTAGCGGTAGTTTATCTATACAATAGCGTTTAAACTCATATAAAAAACGCTATTGAATAAACTACCGCTAAATGGACTCAGAAAGCGGGCATAAGTAACGCTTAATAGTATACTATCATTAGAGCTAGGCTAACTTATTGTTGTTTTTTTATCGTATGGTTAGTGGTCAACGTACTGCCAAAGTTGTTAAAGCCGCGCGAGAGGCCTTTGACATGGCTTAACGACTGTTATCTTGGTAGAAAACATCTGGCACCAACTTTTTACGTGCCCTTCGAAGCACGGAGACGCCCAGCTCAAATACCACTATGTGGTCACCTATCTATGGAATGACCGCGCCAAGGGTTGCTTAACCCACAGATCGTGTACCGATCGTTGAGCGCAACTGGCTTACTTATTTTAAGCACTTTAGAACGGTAAATTTGTAAATCGTTTGCTTTGTTAGTTCAACGACCCTTTGCCTTTACAGGGTACAGTTGTGTTTGTATTCGCTCAACTTATGATTGTTCTATGAATTTTCAATATACTACGATTTTGTAGCGCATTCATTATCAATTGGTTTGAAATAAACTACTTATTAGTTTTCTTGTTTTAAGGATTGATCTCGAAATACTACATTTAAAGTTGCTTAAAATATAATATGTATATTTTTTAATCATTTATGAGGGATTCCAATGATAACGTTAAGAAACTATCGACGTCATTGCTATTGGGCACAATAGTCTGGTGTCGTATTGCATTCCAACAACTAAACTCCATCTTTTATAATATTTTTATGATTCTATTGCACTTAGCTTTTGTTGATAGTATCACTGTAAAGTCTATGGTAACAGTCAGTAACAGAAGTATTCTTTTCGGTATATAAAAAAATATCTGTTACCTTTTCGAGAGATTCTATCTAAACCAGTGGTTCCCAACCAGTGGTCCGCGGAAGTCAAAATATGTTGAATTAGAAATGAATGAATTAATTATTTAGAAATGTACAATTTTCATGATGATTATTACACTTTATTTTCTATATACTTACATAGTGGTCCCTGCTAACAAGAATAATATAAAAGTGGTCCTGGGCTAAGAAAAGGTTGGGAGCCCCTGATCTAAACAATCACACTACCAATTAACGTAAGAATAAATCCTAATACATAATTCACACATTCGAAATGAAACCAGGATTAGCTAGTATTCGTAATAATGTAAATGAATAAATAACATCGGAGGTTTATTCATTAGAATTGAATAATTAAGTTCAGGCTGTTTGAGCCACTTTATTTAATGAATTAGCTGGATTAGCGGCAAGCGCCGTTATGTTATTATTGTATAATCCTTTGATACCAAACTGACGTACATTGCTTTGCTTGTTAATTTGATTTTATTGAAGAACATAGAATGTAGTTCGTTTAAGGTTAGTAGTTTTAACCGATAAGTACGAAAATATGCTTGGCCACAGGCTAGCTTAAGCTGTCGAAACTAGAAAAAAGTATGAGACACTAATATTTCTTGCATGAAGGAAAACATTGTGAAGAGCCCAACTAGCACACAAGCTGCTTATACAGTCGTTATACAGCCTGATAGTTGCATAAGAGTCGTTCAAATGCTGTACAATTCTCTATAAGTTGTATACTAGCTATTTAAAAAACCCTTTAACAGCTAGGCGGGACAGTAGCCGTTTAGTAGGAAACTAATGACTTATAGTGATATATGAGCATGTAATTGCATCGCTAGACAGCCTAGGGAAGTATAACTGAGTTAATGGAATCTTCTATAACACCGTTAACTGTATAAGGGGACTTTAGGAGATAAAGGAGTTTAAACGGAGTTATGCGTTGCGCTTATAGCGCTCAAGAGCGTAAATAAGCTTTTTGTAATGCCTTAGGTTCTATAACAGATTTTTTTAGGGCTAGTGTATTACTCATCTATAAAAGAGTTGCATAGGTCTTTAATAGCGCCTTGAGCGTTATATCAGATATTTATATGGCTTCTGTACGGCAAATAGATGTATAAGGTATCATTCGAAACATTTTTACAGCCATGGGGATTAGAGAATTATGTTAAGCACCTAAAGCGCTATAACCGAGTAATATACCTTTATACTAAAGCTTAAAATTATTATCATAATATATTTACATAGGTGCAGTGGTGGTTCAGTCTGTCAACTGTTTTTAAAGAATAAATAAAATAAATAAAATAAATAAAATAAATAAAATAAATAAAATAAATAAAATAAATAAAATAAATAAAATAAATAAAATAAATAAAATAAATAAAATAAATAAAATAAATAAAATAAATAAAATAAATAAAATAAATAAAATAAATAAAATAAATAAAATAAATAAAATAAATAAAATAAATAAAATAAATAAAATAAATAAAATAAATAAAATAAATAAAATAAATAAAATAAATAAAATAAATAAAATAAATAAAATAAATAAAATAAATAAAATAAATAAAATAAATAAAATAAATAAAATAAATAAAATAAATAAAATAAATAAAATAAATAAAATAAATAAAATAAATAAAATAAATAAAATAAATAAAATAAATAAAATAAATAAAATAAATAAAATAAATAAAATAAATAAAATAAATAAAATAAATAAAACAAATAAAATAAATAAAATAAATAAAATAAATAAAATAAATAAAAAAAAAAGATTTTCAAACTATTTTAATATTCAACGACTGACCCCTAAAAGTACGAGTAAAATGCTGGTGTGCGACCAAAACAATTATATTGAAGCACTCTTATGCCACAACTGCAGAACCTTGAGGTCTACAACAGCAAACACTAGAGCCTTTGTACAGCTTAAGGCGCTAGAGCAGATGTAACCAACTCTGAGAGGTGCTTGATCGAGACGCCATTACAGCATTTGGTAAACATATTTTTTGAGGTTATTACGATCTTTTGAAGATCATATAAATCTATAGCCTGGTAACGTTAACATAATTAAAATCATTTTTTATTACCTATAACC
Organism: Anticarsia gemmatalis; assembly: GCF_050436995.1. Lineage (NCBI taxonomy): Eukaryota > Metazoa > Arthropoda > Insecta > Lepidoptera > Erebidae > Anticarsia > Anticarsia gemmatalis. The sequence goes on from NC_134759.1 coordinate 2,896,053, forward strand.
CTAATTAAACTATCTGTAACCCTCAAAGTCTTATTTATGTTCAAAATACAATTTCCAAATCCACATATCTATATAATTTTTGCATTTAAAACTGAATATTTTGAGGGCGCATGAAAATATTGACGATAATATACATATATATTGACAGCAAACTGGCACTCGCACTTTCATATCACGTACACAAAGAAATAAAAGCGATAGACTGCTTGTTATTTTCATAATCCAATCCGTAAAAATAAAATGTCTCCTCATTTGTCACTGATGATTCATTTTAATACAATATATTTAGTTTACACCATAATAAACCGATCATATTACTAATTTAGAGCGTTAGCATTTATAACCGTTACACAGTAGCGCTAAAATAAGGTAAAGGTGGTATAATCGCGCTGCAAGAGCTTTTTCGAACGCTCGTGGCGCTAACCACCTCTGTACAACAGCTGGTAAGCGCCACGAAGCTGCGAAAAAGCTCTTGTAGCGCGATTATACCACCTTCATCTTATTTTAGCGCTCCTGTATTACTACTATACCACGTACTATTATAATTACTATTTACGACCACTGTAGATCCAATGTCGAGCTATAAGCTGGAAAGTATGGGCCTATTTGACGCTACAAGAGGTCTGTAGCCGCTTATAGAACCACTATACTTCTTACTAAGGAGCCTAAGGCGTTATAAAAATCCTTTAACCGGCCATTGTGCAGCTTGTTATAGCGCTTGTGTGCTAGTTGGGAGGTTCTTAACGTACAGTCGCTATGACGGACATAACAGTTGCAAAATGTTGTGTCTGTGAACCACTGTATTCAGCTTTGAGACAAGCATGCATTTTTAGCTTAATATTTTTATTAACTGAAAGCACTATCTCTCTCTCTCTCTCTCTCCCTCTCTTCCTGGCTATTTGTCCCATATGGTGGTGGGGTCATCCTTCCTTATACTCTTCCTCCACTTCGCCCTATCCCCAACGTCGTCTTCCTTGACCTCACATGCCTTCATATCACGCCGCAACACTTCTGCTTCATTTTATCAACTGAGAGCACTATTAAAGAAAATTCATAAAAAAAAATTATACTAGTGTTCTACATTATATAGCTTATATAACTAAGGCTCTACTTAAGATTAGCTGTGAAAGGGTAACGTTTAGAAATCACGTGCGATAATAACGTCGTCGTTATACGTAATAGGCATAGGAGTTAAGCTCTTTTAGCTTTATACTTGTGAGACTTTTAATTTCTTTGTTCAGAAGATTAGATGAGGTTTTTTTAAAGAGAGGCATACAAGGAAATGATAATTTACTTAATACATTATTTTATTTTAATAGTTTGGTTTTACTCGCTGTTTGACTTGCATATATTTAATTAAAAAAAAATATTGTCTTCCTCATCTGGAATTTTTAATGTTGTTCCGTGTGGGAATCGAACCCGGCGCGGTCGGACCTTAACCACTGCGTCACGGAGAACTGTAAAATTTTGTCCAAATTAGTTGAGGAATTAAATCTTTTACCTCCAGCTTGTTATTCGTCTATTACTGCAAACTTTTAAAATACTGTTGTCTCATCTATCGTTACAAGATCTATTCTATTAGGAGAGCTAAAACAAAGCCTTAGAGCCCATATCAATATAATTCTATTTCACCCAGTTATCGAACCCCCGTCCCATAGGACCACCATAGCTCCATTTAGCTCGTCAAATAAAGTGAGTTATTGCTAAGGACATCGTAACTTTAGTTTAATCGTCTGTAGGGAGTAACACTTTATTGATTTAGTACGTGTCAGCAGTTCCTGAGTTATTTGTGAAATGTTAACAGAATGATGGAATAATTTCATTATGAACATACAAGACCTAATTGATACATACCTACATACACACAAACATACATACATACATACACACATACGTACACGCATACATACATTCAGAAATGCGTACAAACATGCATAAAATCAGGCTTTCAGTCTTCCTATAATATCAACCCACGGTTCCCAATTTGCAACCATGCAAACCACGTAGTAAGGAACAATCATAATTCCGCATACTGATGTCGAAAGATATTTTTTTTTCGAGCCATCAATCGAGCCGAAGACCTCGTGATGAATAGCGGGATTCTCTACAACTTGAACCATCATCATACAATTTGACATTTAAAATGTACTGCTAAAATAGTTCCTACGACGTCCGCTAGAGGCGCTGATCAGATTTATATACATTTTTTTCGATAGCTAGCCAGTTGTCGAGACTCGATAGTTGTCGAAAATCGGGCTACAGCTGTCTTCTTCACAAGAGCAGTACTTATATAATTTAAAAAATCCAATTTACGAGCAACCATCATTATACTGACTCTCGACTAAAGTAACTTACTACAGTACTAAACTAGTTCAATTCCAATAATTCCGCTATTACTTGTACGAGGAAATGGAGGAACTAACACAAATAAACTTTAGCGTTTCTAGGTACCAGCTCTTGCTTGTATACGGTCCTTTTATCTGTGAAGTACTGTGATGTAGAACAATTCAAGTAAAAGTTGTTATCATGTATCATCTGTGTAGTATAATACTGTAAGTTTGTAAATACTGAATGAAGTTTTATAAAATCCGGCACACAGATAATAATTGATTGACTAAATCGCGGGAAATAACGAAGTAACTTTTAGATTTTTTCGTTTTGTGGTCATTCAAAAGCTTTTAATAACATTTGTCTGTTAACAAATCACCTTTAATGTAAATGGGAGCCTTTTACGAAAGGCACACTTATTTGTGTTGCACACCAATTTATAATTCGCGCCAAAAATGCCACTGATCGTTAGTGCATCCGACTTAGTATGAACTTGTTCTTCAATCACACTTTTAATACAACTGCAGAATATACTTATTAAGTAAAAATATAATAACATTGCAGAACGCTAAAAACATCGATTAAGCTGTTAGTCCTGTTTAAGTCCGCATAACGCCGATGACATTACTGAATTTACTCGCGACCAGAAGCATAGCATAACCACAGTGTAAATGCACAAGTGCAGTAATGAAATTGCATTGATTTACTTATAACAGTATTAAAAGGTTTTGTGGCGGGCAAATTTAATTACGATTTGACCACATTTAAATTGGTAATTAAAAGTATCCCAACCTACCACAAAAGAAAAAGTATTGTCAAATCAATAATAGTTGTCTTGTTATTAAACAACCAGTTATATTTAGTGACTAACCCCCGGTTTCGAGGTATGTATATTTAGCGGTAGTTTATCTATTCAATAGCGTTTTTTTTGTATGAGTTTTGACGCTATTGAATATAAAAGCTACCATTAAATGTACTTTAGAAACCGGGGGTTAGACCCTAGATGTTGGCAGGACTAGATAAGTTGATAAAACTAAGACACCTTTAATGAAGCTTAAAAACACTACTTTACAAAATACGAGATCATACTCTAGATTCCAACTGTTGATATTTCAATGATTTACTATTTACAAACTATGATTAAAAATAAACTAACGCCATCGCTACCACTTTTAAACCCAGACTAGGGTTTCAAACTCACAAAAAAAATACAAAAGGCTGTATGCCAGACGGTTTTTGGATTAAAATCTGTACCATTATCTCGGATTATAACAGCAGGTTATCGCATATTTTTATTACAAGCCCTAAAATACTAATTGTCCATCTGTATCGCCCACACTGTGGACATGAGCCAATTACAGGCACGCGACTCACCATTTGCGTTAATCCATGTGATTAACCTTTTTGCTGTAGGCTAATGGTGGATTTTTTGCGGCCGTACGTCGCTCTAAATTCCTGTTTTTCAGAGTTCCGTATCAAAAGGGTAAAATTGGAACCCTATTACTAGGTTTCCGCTGTTTGTCTGTCTATCTGTCTGTCTGTCACCAAGAGTCTCCGTTATATCAAGAAGCTGAAATGTTCACACTTTATGTATTTCTGTTGCCGCTATACCAAAGAATACTAAAAAAGGCGGGTAAGGCGGGTTCCCACACAATGAACGTGTTTGTTTCGAATTTTTTGCTCAAAATTAATGTTCTATTACAGATGAAGGTACGGAACCCTTCGTGCGCGAAGCCGATTCACACTTGGCCGGTTTTTATATTATTGGTTTATTTATTTGTGACGCCTGTTGCTTGCTAATTGCTGGAGCAATTGAATGCCGTGATCTTTCATGTCCGCCAATTAGAGAGATTTATATTGCGTTGTGATGAAATTATTGTAATTTATTAAGCTTTGAAAAGAAAGGCAAGGATTGTTTATTGTAAAAGGTACATGTTTTTAATATAATTTTCTTTTTTTTGAAAAATGGAACGCGAGTTAAGACCACTTTAATTAAATCCAAGAGACAGAAATATCCGTCATCTTTTTAAAAGTGTATTTTTAGAAATTATCTGTGAAATTGTTTGGTTTTAGAGCATTCCATGAAAACAAGCTTATCCCCTAAACCAAAATATAGCCAAGAATAATATCCACCATTAGTTTCCTCACAAACGAAACAAAGACAAACACCAATAATTTCTAAAAAAGAAATATTTTGTCGTAATTAAAAGTGACCCTAACGAAATAGTGTCATTAATTCCCTTTTTTTGTAAAGGCATTTTCTTATTCAGGCTTTTTTCGGTGTTAAATTAACAAGATTATTTTCCTTCGTTTATTTTCGAGATAGGCTTTCTAATCAATGAAGGCACTTGAATAGAAACACCCTATTTTAAACGGTAATGTATTTTAAAGGTCCTTTTGGCAGTCCAAACAACTTAGTTAAGTAATTATCTTGAAGTGGCTAATGATTATCACAAAAGGTTTTGTAACCTTAATGCTATTAGCTAGGAATATCGCCAACTTGGCTAGACGGACAGACGCGAAAAAAACCTGTCTGTCAATCGTTGTCAAAATAAGATTTAGGCATTCCGATTTTTTTGGCAATTCTAAGTGAGATTATAGACAAAAGTAATTGTTCGAGACTTAACCGAGATTTACTGTAGTCGATATTAGTGGCATATTATTATGTTGATGCTTCGACTGCCTTCGTGGCGCAGTGGGTAAGGTTGCTACGCCGATTCTATTGCGTCGAGCAGTGGGTACAATTCTCACTGTCTGGTTGCACTTCGTGACCTTTGTTTGTATGTTTGTAAAAGTCCCCGCGACACATTGAGCAATTCTTAGTGCGAGTGTTGTCTTATTTGATCAGAAAAAATAAGAAGAACGATGCCTTTTTCACAAACTCCAAGGCGACTTAAGTTCCTATTAAAATATATTTTCTACTTGACTTATTTGACACGTATAATAATATAAAACAAAGAGTTTCCGTAAAAACCGAATTAGTATTTAATACCAAAACAAATCCAATTACACGATCATGAAACAAGTTTCTCGTATTTCCATCAAGCTTAACTAAGTGTATCTGAACGGTATAAATTATATTGTCAGTACCTACCCGTGCCTACATATACTTAATCGTTAGTAAACATCCTGATTCGAAACAAAACCTACCTTGATACGAATCGTAACCGTGTTTGCTACAATATCATTGAAAATTGAATCGTATTTACTAAACACTAAAGTATAAAATCGTTTGTTAACTCATTAATAAGATTGTTAACCTCACGCGAGTGTTTTCCGGGGCGTGATTTGTACCGTCAAGCGATTCTGGTCGAAGAATAAATTTGTCTGTTCTGTGAACATTTCGAAGAAGTTCCGAAACACTGAATAATTGTTGAAAAGTCGGTTTTTGTTGAATGCAGTCGTTTTTGTATTCGATGTTTTGTAATTGCTTTCCGTTTTGGGTTTCGAAATGCAAGCATTTGGGGCTTTGTCTTTGTTTATTTATGGTTTTGTAGGAATTGTGAATACAAAAGGAATGACTGGATATTAATTTGATGTTTCAAGAAAGCTTTTTGACTTACTGCCAGTTCTTGATATAGAAGAGCGAAGTTTGAATAAACGAGGCAATGTTATTATACATTATATAATTATTCACAACTATCTAATGTTAACTAAACCCTCCCCTTTTATAATAAAGTTCATGAATGTTTCCGAAATTTATAAAAAAATCACTAACATTCATTAATACTGACGAAGTTTTGCCCTCATTAATTAAACAACAGAATAAAAACAGTGCAGCGCGGTTCTCTACAGTCGATGCTAACGAGTTTGACATTCAAAACGTACTGCAAAAATAGTTCCTACAGGGCCCGCTAGAGGCGCTGATCAAAATTTCTTAATAGTTTTGATGCTTGATAGGTAGATGGTAGTAAAAATCGCGCTTATGATCAACTAGTCAACAAATCTGACCATAAAAAACTTCAACCAACATATTTTCATACTCAATAGCCTCAAACAGGTCCACAATTACGTGTAACAAATTCACAGAACATAACGTAAAGGGTGGCCGCAACGGTTCGGTATAAAGAGATTTATCATAGGCCGTGAACGTGGTTAACCCGTGTACTGCGAGTCGCGGGAACAACGGCTACAACGCGGGAATAACGGGAACAGCGCGCAAAGAATTTTTATTCCCTTTTAATATTGTTACGTATTTTTGAGGTTGGTTTAGTTTTTGTGCGTAGTGATTTTGTGAATGATTTTTAGGGTTTAGTTAACTATTTTAGGTGTTTTTTACAAGTCAACGTGATATAAGCTGTTAATAAATGATATACCTTAATTACGTAGCATAAAAAACCGAAGCGTATTATTATTTTGTAGCAATAACTAGGAAATTTCCCCTTTATACACTCAGGTAGTAGTGGAAGCGTTTTGTGAAAAATATATGAACATTTTTTAAAGACACACATTTTTTTTTAGGTAACAATACTTAATTATAGAGCGGAACAAGAACAAAAATCATTAAACACAAAACAAAATATTCAATTACATCAATCACGTTCAATTTACTTTATATTCCGGGTTACTATTTCTACAAACAGTTGGTTGAAAGCGGCAACGGCCCATTGCTTTACAAATTTTCCAACTCACGCCTCTATGAAAAAGTTGTTGGAATTTTTATTCCATAACTCATAGGCCGTGAACGTTAGCCTTGGAATTCGTTGAGCGCGTAGCGTGACCGCTGCGTGGCGAATGCGTGGAACGTGCGGGGAAACACGCAGTTTAATGCTCGTGAAACCGTTAAGAATTTTATATGTGGTTTTTGCTACAAATAGAAATAGGTGTAAGCTGTTGTTTTAGGTAAATGGTTTGGTGTGAAGGGACGGAGAATAAGATTAAGGGTTGGTTTAAAGGCTTACAGATTTGTATCGGATAGGATATCTATAGAGAGATTTTTCAAGATCATTTTGTTCTGCCGTTATATTTAAGGGTACCTGTAATTACTGTAAAATATTGCAAAATACATTCTGAGATGACGAGTCGCAGGTTCAATTCAATCTGTTCAAATACCTAAGTATATGTAGTGAATCTAATCTTGGTCTTGACTACGGATAGTTTTTCCAAGAATTTCTTTCTATACCTGTAGAACCAAATAAGTGATTAAAATGGTAATAACTTATACTAATACTAGCTGACCCGGCAAACGTTGTTTTGCCATAAAAATTAAATAAAAAGACATTGTCATCGAAACCATTCTCAGATTCCCTTGAACACACACAAAAAATTTCATCAAAATCGGTCCAGTCGTTTAAGAGATGTTCAGTGACATACACAATTACAGAAGAATTATATATATAAAGATTATATTTCTATTGTTTCAGATACGACTGCAGTGTTGTGTCTATATGAGTGTTAAATTATGTGATGTGAATCAGTTATAGTACAAATATGAAGATGAATAGAAAGTTGTTTTGGACGTTAATACACGGCTTTGTAATGTTACCAACAATTGCGGTGAGAGGTAAGTAACATCCAAATTACCTTTATACTAGACTTTTCAATATCTATAATCTATGTTATTAGTACTTAGAGTACTCACAATTCATATCTGTTTAATGTACTAAGAATGGTGATGTAGGGACGTAAATTAATCCATGTTTTATTGTATTTTATCGAACATTGGAGTTTTGATAACGTAATGACTAAGATCACAAACACAGGAGGTGGAGCTACTTATCAGTATTGGAGAAAAAAAATGTTTAAAAAAAACTCATTATTTCATGGGATTCATTAAAAAGGTAACGAATATGGAAAATAGGTATCTTTTTAACAAGTTAATTTTGCTTTTAAATTCTAGCAAACCCTATCAATAAAAGTCTATAAACGTCGAATTTCAACAAAAGATTTCTTTACCAATTTGCCCAACTGATGTACGAAACTAATTCTCCGAAATTAATCAACCGTAACATGTAATAGTAATTTAAATCCCTGGTTTGATATCTCGAATCAATCTGAGGCGAACTTGGAACGAAATTAACAAGCTTTTTCAGACATGCAAATGTATTTAGTCAGTCGGCCGTAGTACAGTCGGCAACACTTTAACTTATAACTTTAACATTTAACCAGCTCCAATTACACTATGCAACAAATTTGAAAAAAAAAAAAAATTCACCTGACTTACAGTATGTAATTATGACTTATCACCTTAAAACTATTCGGTGTGTATAAATAAAATTATTACATCACGTCAGATTTAGTAGTGATAGGCTTACTGATTTTGAAAAAAAATGTATAAAGGAGAGACTTAAATTTTTATTATACATTAAAAAAACATGTTTTTTTTAACGATTGGCTTTCCTCTTGTAACCCGTAGACACAGTATCCCTCTGGAGGCTCCAACAGTAGTCTGCAAGCATGGCTGGTTCCCATCTACCCTGATAACGCTTCTCATACTCTGCAATTTCTGGATGAAATCTTTCTCCATGTTCATCACTCACTGAACCCATTAATGAGTAATCTGAACGTTTGATGACTTGTATACCCAGAAAAGATATATTTTTATGACTATCCACAAAAAAGTGAAGCAGACAGTAAACAAATCAAGATTCTCCTTATCTCTCTTTTGTGACGTGATATATAAATATAAATGTGTTTTCTGTATTACACTAAGTATGCTTAATACGAATTACCATTCGGTATCCCAGTGAATTTTTTGGTGTTGCATATAGTGTTATCTGAACGTAATCAATATTAATACTCCTCAAAGGACTAAAATTTTCTGCAAACAGTTTGCTACATATCTTCTTTTGCTGCAAATAATCTGCTGAAACTACAATGACATACATAGATACATAATATTACGTCCGTCATAAATAAAACAGTAGGCAGAAGTGTATTAAAATAAACCCACGTTTTATAATTAAAAATGCAAGGCAACACACCAATGACTTAACGAAGTTACGTGTACATTACCCTTGCTCAGCAGTGGGACATTAATGGGTTAAAGAAAAAAAATATTTAATTTATATCGAAACTATTGAGAAATATTCAAATAAATAAGAAATTACAATCTGTGGCGAACTTGGAACGAATTAACAAGCTTGTTCAGACATGCAAATGTATTTAGTCAGTCGGCCGTAGTACAGTCGGCAACACTTTAACTTATAACGATCTTGGCCTATCGAACCGCAGAACTTCATTCATATTTAACCAGCTCCAATCATCTGAACGTAATCAATATTAATACTCCTCAAAGGACTTAAATTTTCCTATTAAGGAATTTGAATTTGTAATGTGGCGGCGTACGATTTGTGGCGAAGTATTTGTAACGTATATGTGGGATAATACTGTATGTTTTCAAGATATTTTTAAGGTCACAATTGGAACTAATTAAGAATGTATAAAAAATGTTCAATGGTTACTGAGAGCCGTTGTTGAAGGCAATAATGTTAATTTTAAATCTTAACAAAAATTTTGAACTTATATTTTGATAAAATAACCCAACGTTAAATTGTTCAATTCATACAGAGTGCAGTTATCGAACTGCATTAGTCGATCTACCCGAAATAAAAGCACATTTTGTTTCATGAACTCTGCAATTTTGTGCCACAAACTAATTGTTACAAACCGTACGCAGATAACATTTCCAGTCTAATGTACCAGAATGTTCGAATTAAATAATTTGAATAGTAAATCTCTATTAAGTGGATCGTTGAAAAGCTAGTGTTGGCTTCAGTCCAGAATAGAGCAAGTGCGTTATGGCTACTTAATGTCAATCCATATCACTTAGTTGTTAGTTTACATAGTTAGCATGTAGTTTTATAATATCATATTTAGGTCAATAATTTGCTGCAGACTACAAACAGTTTGCTACATATTTTCTGCTGCTGCAAATAATTAGCTGAAACTACAATGACATACATTATAGCCAAAGGAGTAGGCAGAGGTGTATGAACCATACCCAGGTTTTGTCATTAACAATGTTAGTCTCATATAATATTGGGTAAGGCTATTGGCACATTTCGAGCACCTTACCAATCTCCAGCCTACTGTTAAGAAATATTCAAATAAATTAGAAAATATCAATAATACCCGACCTAGGAATCGAACCCAAGACATCGTGGATAGCAGTTGTGCACACTTCCGCGTTGTTTTTTACAGACTTTTATTAGTCTGACTTATATTCTGCCACAAATTATCTGCTGAAACTAGATTCTAAAATAATATCTATTACGTGAAAGCCTAGTGTTGGCGCGCTTCCAGGACGGGCTAGTGCGTTAGTGACCACTTAATGTCAATCATTATCACTTAGTAGCTTAAAGTTAATGGCCTATGAATGTTGGGTGAATGCTCTACACGTTTTTAGGGGTGATTTAGGGGCGGCTTTTGTTACTATTGAGATTTACTGATTATAAAGGGATTGTTTTTTTTGGGGAATTTTTAGTTAGTTGCTTAGAATTCGTAAATGAGTTCCGAGGTTTTAGTCGTATCTATTAGTACACATAGATCAATTATTGATCAAGTTGACACAAAATATTGCTCTTGATTATGAGTTAACTTAAATAGCGTGCAAAAAAATAAATTTTACAATTAATGATATTTTAAACACTGATTTATACGTTCTGCAGATTAATAGTGTTTTGCGAAGCTATTTTTAACCCCGGCTCTATGTATTCAATTCTATACTATCACAAAATAAATTTTCACCTCTAGTTCATAACAGTTTGAGAAATTTCTGTGTACGTATTTCAAATGATCTTTTCATCGTAACAAGGGTTGTACAAAGCATTTGTGAAAGCGGCAAAAAATGCCTAAAATCCATTACTCGGATATTGATTTAGCTGGCATTTTCTACCCCTTCTGTAACCAGATCAGGCGGACTGTCAGCCAAAGACACCGAACACACACACACACGCCGTAACAGGATTACATAATAGAACTTTTTACCAGCACACTTAAAGCCGTTGTGAGCGTTTAAACGTCAATCCTTGTACATTACCGTACAGTGTCGAGGAAAATTGCTACTGACACTTCGGAAAATTGTAGCCGACTACCAATACACATTTACATTTCACTAACACAAATTTGGTTCAAATTTCAACCTTATTACGACGGATTAAGGTTGCTGTATTTCTTAATACAAGTGATTCAGCCGATTGGATAGTTTGCAAGTAGTTTGTCAGGCTAAAAGTATTTTGTTAGGTTAATTTGTTTCGTATGGATAATGTCCATGTATAATTAAAGTGCTATTATAGCGTTGAAATATGGTTTTTAGTTGTAAATTAGTAAAAGTTTATAAAGTTTGATGCTTTTAAGATCCATTTTTAGATTTGGATAGTTAGTATGGAATATTCCGATAGAGCAAGGCTAGTATGATTAATTTATAAAAAATGACTTTGGTTATATAGAGGTTAAGTAAGGTACGATTCAGACCAACCGGCTAGCGTCGCGCCGCCTCGGAACGGAGCCGTACGCGTGCCGCGGCAGCCGAACGTGTGCCGCGGCAGCCGAACGCGTCCGTCGGAGCTGTACCGCTACTGCGGTATGCGTACGGCTGCCGCGGTAGCAGCACGCGTGCCGCGGCAATCTGGACTAAAGAAATTAGTTTTTCTTCCGTATGCATTTTTGATTTTAATATGTTAACTGTCGCTTGAAGAACACAACTTCAATAATTCGCTAGTTGCTGCACCGTAATCTCCGTTCGTATTTTCGACGCACAGCTGACCGGCTCCGAACGGACCCGACGGCAGCCGATTGGATGCCGACGGCGCCGTTCGGAGCCGGTCGGAGCCGGTCGGCCGTCGCGACAGCCGAATGCATTCTGCGAGAGGTCGCGACGCGTCGCGGGATGCCGACGGAGATAGCTATGCGTAAGTTGCTTGCAAATATGAACTGTAATTACTGTTGATACATTTCAATGTTCTTTACCGCATTGTAAAATGCCGCCCGGCCCGGCCCGACGCGAGCCGGTTGGTCTGAATCGTACCTAAGGGTATGGTGGTTTCCGTGTTTTATTCTCCTTGAGGACAAAGTAGTTGTGATGCAATAAAGAATGTTGCCTTTTCAAGATGTTGGGTTTCTGACCGTTGTGTTACGGATACAGGATTCAAGAATTCCTTATTCCTTACACTAAAAAACCATGCTTTGGTGTCAAAGTCGACTGAAACTATTGTTTGTTTTTTGGAAATTTATCATAAAAAAAATTACTCCATTTTGTTTAATATAGATAAAAGAATTCAACAAATATATATTTTTTCTATTCTTATAATTCTGTGGGAGGGTTACGAAGGAAGGCTGATTGTAAAAACGTGATCTAAAGCCCTGACAGCATGTTTTTGACAAAGAAAATATCCAGTGCTGACATCACTTACGGGGGCATTAGGACTGGACAAAGGTTTCTGTAAATTTTTACGCCGCCAGTTGATTTACATGGATTTTCGTCTTTATCTACCCAAAAATCAGTGCACCGAAATCTCCACAATGTAGGACGAAACAGAGGAAGTTAATCAGTGAATCGATCAAAACCGCCCGTGAATTGGAGCCGGGCCCGACGACCGGTACAATCAACGATTCAGATCCGATATGCCTACAATCACTCTTGCTTTGCGGGTATATCTATCACAATGACTACTAACTTGACGATTTAAACAAGCGACGTTTTGGAAAGTTTTAAATCAAAAATTTATAGAACAATTTCATTATTTATTAATGAAAAGCGCCGTACGCCGTACGTTTTCCAGAATCTGTCACCCGGCGAAATCGGTTCAGCCGTTTCATGTGTAAGGGGGATTGCCTAAATATTGTAATGTGGACATGTTATGCGTGTGTATTATAGGTAAACGAGACCCGTTTCAAAGAAATATAAGCTACAAAACTTAAAGAGTAGCAGGTCTTAATTACCTTTATCATATTTATAATTGACTACTGCTGAATCTACAATTATCTTTCCTATAAATTTCCTTTAATATTTATTTATATTTATGAACAACTCCCATCTTCTTTACCATTACGCGAACCATCCCACAACCTTTAAAAGCAATAAAAGTAATACAATAATCAATGTAGCAATCGTCTTTGCTTCTGTCGGAAGCAAACGAAATAAAAAACAAGTCGACTCATCTGGAAAAAAGGGAGACTCATTAAAATTGCGAAATAAGAATATTAGAAATAATCGGAACGGCAATTTAACTTTGACGATGTTGAGGAGCAATTGCGGGATTTTTTAGAAAGATTTGAGAGTTTTGCTAAAGGGTTTTTAAGTAGCTAGTTGGTGGCTATTTAAAAAGCTTATCTTACTAACTACTTGTGTTTCTTAAAATTGTGCCTAATAGTCTCAGTACCTCGATTCTCTACCTCTATCGACTACCGACAACCGGCTAGCTATCGACATTTAAAATGTACTGCCAAAAAGTTTTTACAACGTCCGTCAGAGGCGCTGATCACATTTTCTTACAAAATTTCTGGATGACTGGTCGGTTGTCGGTAGTCGATAGTAGTAGAGAATTGAGCTAATGTACAGTATTGCTTGATTATTATCCAATATACACATATTAGCATGCATAGTATGTATATAAAATAAAGTAACTCGTGGCTAAGTAACAAGTTGGTCAGTGGTTAGGTGATATGGTATGATATGGTCACCCAACCTCGGCAAGCGTAGCTTAACCTCAGAGATCTTTGGGGCTGTTGTTACTAAGCTACGAGCTCCTCAAGCCCCTTATACAATACAATATTTTTCGTTTTGAAACAAATACTAGTAGTAACAATAGTCATACTATTTTAAAATCCTCTGAATAGAAATTGCATTCGTGACAAAGACTAGCATATTATTTAGTTTCACGTGTCTGTCGCCTCAACAGATCGATGTATAGTTCGTGACTAAACGTTTATAAATAGCGCATAAAGGCAAGTCTGTCGTTCTAATGAGACTAATCGATAAAGGCTTTTAGCTCTTTGGTTTCCTACTAAAAAGATTTTGTAGTCAATTTGTTTTAATGCTTTTGTGTTTTTCTTTTTTAAGTATTGATTTTTTAATGTTCTTTGTTCTTTAGATTGTGTTTGTAAATATATAAGGTGATTTAAAGTTATAGAAGTGAAATCAGTATTAAAATATCGAGGCGATCTTTCGTAGTGTGTCTTATTAAATTAGGAATACGGTTGTAAAATATACAGGTTATTGCGTTGAATAACCGATCCGGTAGACAAAGAGACAGAAAATTCAAAAAATCGTCTCTTTGTTCATCTTCCCACTTTCTAGGGAACTTCATACCAAATAGGTGCGTTGTCCATCAATCAGTCAGTCACTTAGTAACAGAATAGTTTTATAAATGTATATTGATAGTTCTTAAATAGACATAAGAAAAGTAGCAATAATCATCTACAACGCAAAACACCACTTCATTACATTTATTTTCTCAATTTAACTAAAGTAAATGAGTAAGAAGTAAATGCAGGAGATTGTTCAGTTCATAAAGGTTTTGTTTTTATAAAAGTAAAGTGAACGGAATAAGGAAATAAACTGAATCAACTGTTTAAAGGTGAGACTTTCGAATGAGATTTTTTAAAGAATTTGCCGCAAAATTTTCGAATAACATTCTTTGCGTTACGATTTCGGTTGTATTTTTTATTTTGTTTTAATATGACTATGACCAATTTATTTTTTATGTTGCAAGAAAATAAAGAAAATCATTGAGAAGCAAAGTTTTTTGTTTTAAAGGTACCTAATGCTATTTTCAACAGCCGTAAAATAAGATTTCTTAAAGTCTTTTTTGAGTAATAGTATATTCCTAATTTTATTTGAAAATTAACTAAAACATGAATTTTACGTCGAATGTACGTTGCGGTGCAATATACAAGGTCTACCAACGGTATTTGTACTTATTTATAAATGCTGAACGTCAGTATTACCTAAACAATTGTTATTTGAGATACATTTACGCAGAGTGCAAAATAAGAAGCAGAAAATATAGAAGGTTTTCTTAAACAAGAGTACATTTTCTTAACCGTGTTATTTCTCAAGCTACCTTGATTACGGGTATTTTTAAAGGAACATTTTTATTTAGTTTTATTATAAGAGTTTCCTCTTGTTATTCTAGCTAAGCAGATATTGGAAGCTGATTTTCTTACGTAAACATTTTTCAGCCGTTACGGCAAATAGGATTTTTTGTATTCATAGATTTTTATATAATATTTGTATTAAAAACGTGAGTGCATTCCAAATTATTCATAGTTGTTATATAGAATGTTTTTAAATAATATTAAGAACTTCACTTAGCGATGATATGGTTTATATAATATAATAGTTGGCTATATAAACTTCGAAGATACTCTATATTATAGAACATCGTGCTACTACATCATAGTCCTTTTTCCTAGAGATGGTTTTAAAGAAAGTCTTTAACGTCTCCGAAACCCACTGTAGGAAGTACAACAATTTAAAATCATTTGAATAACAGTCGAGTAAACAAAACATTATTAAAAATGTACAGACGAAATATTCTAATGCAACAACTCTCAAACGTGCGCCCGAACAAATCTAAAATGAATAATGTACGACAAAATCAACAGATCCTATCCAATTAGAATTGTGTCGCGTCAGAAAATCACTCGCAGTTAACGAACAAAGGAAAAAAAATAAAAAACACTCATTAGACACTTGATTGTGTTTAAAAAAGGACCTTTCTTAATTAATTAAAGACGTAAGTCTTTATTTCTAAGGAAATTAAAAACAAACTTTTTTCTCCGTCTAATTTATTTCGTGCAGATTTCCCGGGATTAGAAAAATAAATAGGATAGAGTTTTACGGTTTCGCAAATTAAGTGGGATCTCGGGATTGGGGTGAATGAGCCACTGACCTGATTTGACGGATGGTATGGCCATTGCTGTGCTGCGAATTATGCGCAAGTTTATAAATTACTCAATTTATGTGCACAAACTTCAGAGAATTATCGGATGCGTCTATTTACCGTCGCACGTCACGATACGTTTTTTATGTCGTAAGAAAATGACGTGGTTGACGGAACGGTATGCCGTGTAGATTACGATCTTTCAATTAAAAATATCATGACGTGATCTTGAGGTGTAAAAATAAATTAAATAAGCACGAACATTACAAATACTTCCTGTAGCGCGATTCTTTGCCACTATCTTCTATCGACAATCGATCAGCTATCAAGATTATTTTTGTAAAACTTTATCAGTGTGGTATATTATAAATGTAAAACAATAGATACTTGATAGTAACGACTGTAGAGAATCGCTATAATGATACTAACTAATAATAAATCAATATTAACTATATAATGAGATATTAACTATAATTTTAAACAAGATTTCTGAAATGGAGATTACAAAACAATCTTTGGAAACCTAATAAAATACAAGATGAGTAAAAAAATCGGATCGGAAAATTTTCAACTGATAAGTACGTTTTCAAATAATCTCGTTATGTAAGACAATCTTGTCGTGATTGGAAAGTGGTGTCATTCTGATTGGGGTCAAGGTTTTGAAAAGTATCAAAATTGACGTTCGAATGACATTAATTACGATTTGTAGAGTAAAGAGACATTGACGAACGAATTTTATTAATTAACGCAATCAATCAACATTTACTTTTATCATTTAATTTGAGTTGATGAAACGGGTACGGCTTACAAATGATTAATGTGGAGTACGAATGGTAACGATATTCTGTTGTGTTTGAACTGATGGCCGACATTTTAAATATAAACTTTAAAAATATTCCCGGTTTCCACTTAAAATGAAATTCGATGAAGAGGGAAACAACTTTAATTGACCATTATATAAGTACCATGCTACAGTTTTTTCTACCATGTCCATAGATGTGATCATACGATATAGACTAAACCATTGTAATGTTTTGTGTTCACACTAAATTGAATTTTAAGTTTTTGATTAGTAGCTACATAAGTCGGCCTGTGACAATGATCGGTGTAATTTGATCGAAACGTCGGGCAAAAAATAAGGCATCGTAACCATAAACTTCTTTTTGCAATTATTGATAAGTACAGACCGCCATAGTTTTAAATGTAATTTAGTTTTTTGAAAATCAAAATATCGATTGACAAACAACTTAATACTTTTAAAGTAAACGTGTTACTTTATCCCCTTTCACCTTAAAATAAGCCTTTCTAAAGCCCTTTTCAAAAGAAAATCTCTATCACACTTATCTTCGCACCTCACAACGAAATAACGGCACAGAATTTTGAAACTACGTATTAAATCTTGAAACACTTGCAACACCACCTCAGAACAGATACATTATTAATAATAGATATAATAAATATAGAGTAGTACCAGCTGCAGGAGCCTTTGGCCCATTGCCACTGGCTTGTAACGCGGTAGAACTCATGTTTTCGATATTACGGCACTCCTCAGATATTGCCGTCGATAAATATTGAGATCTGATTCCTTTAAATATTGTTATTGGAATATTTTCGGTATGTATTTTTGCTTGTTTATTTTGTTGTTGATGTAGGATATCACAAAATTCACGGGTTAAAATTAATTGAACTCAAAACTCTGGATATTAAATATCATTAAAGATATTGTTGATTTTTTTTGAGCTCGAATTTCGCAATTTTCTGCAATATTTTAAGTATCCACATTTTTTGATACAAATTTGTGAAATGACAAAAATACAGTCAGTATAACGTGAGATTTTAAACAATATATTTTTTACGTAGAAACTTCAGCAAAAAAATCTTGAATCGTGAGCTTCCAAATGTACAACCATAGTTTTAATAAGGTTCATTCAATTCTTAACTCAATAAACGTAAACATTAAACAAATTGATATTCACAAAAACCATTACGGTTAATTAGCAAACGAAAATAAAGTAAACAAGAGCTCTTATTTCGAGAGCAAAAAGTACTTCAACATTTTCAAAATGAAAAATCTTGTTTCATTCAGTGTAAAAACCACAATGAAAATATCAGGTTTTTGATACCGACTGTGAACTTTAATCGGCCCATCATTTGAGTGCATCCATCGTTTTTTCGTTGTACGATAATAAAATCCATTATGCGGAATGAGTCGACACGAAATATGTCAATTAACTTATGCAAATTTGAATGGATACGCTGAATGGAAGAAAAATTAAATGACGGCGAAACAATACATTGTCATATATTAAGAATATATCGAACAGGATGTACAACAAAGATGGACTTTTAAGAGTATTACCCTATAAATACAGTAATTTTAATGGTTACAATAAAATTGCAAAGGTTTAGCATCTCTGTAGTATAATCTCTACACTTGGTATAATAAAACATCAAAGTCGAGAGAAAGACATTAACAAAAACCTGGAAAACATATTTTTGCGATATGAACTAGAGAAGCAGAACCGTTTTTTACGAAATTGATCATTAATTACTCGTTTATCGTTAGCATATTTGCCTGCCCATTTTGACTTTACTACGTTATCAACAAACTGAGCCTTTATTAGCGCTATGTATATCCATAGATGGCACTTTGATCTATTTACAGTTTTTAAGAATTTCTTTATTTCTTCCTATTAACATGGTATATATTATCTACAAATAATTTAATACTTCGACCCTGTCATAGCCTTTAATTTTTTATTGTATCACGTACCTATTCTTAAATGTATGCTACGACATAGTCAACGACATATCGTTATAAGGGCGAGGGACTAATCACATTTATATTATCCGTATAATTATATTACGAGCGACCTTGTCATTATCTTGGTGGACAAGCCTTTTCCCAGGTGCGTTGAGTTGCTGACGTTTATGTAATTTGATAAGGTTGTATAGGATATAAGTATGGGGGAGTAGAGATAAGAGTCTCGTATAACAGTTTTTCCCGAACTATAACGATTTGTCATATTTAGTAGTTAAAGTTTGAAAAAAGTTTTTTGGATAAAGTGTTAGAATTGTAATATTTGTGGACTTTTAACTGAAATTGTCAATTTCAATAAAATAACTGGCATATTTTTACTTCACTTTTGCTACACAATGATACAACTAAATGTCCATCCGGTCTAACAAGAAATCCTAAGAAATCATAATTCAATATCAAAGTATTAAACTGTAATAGTATGTATGTTACTGTACTTGCGGATTTCCTACAGTTCAACAGGGTTCGGGTCACCTAATTTACATAGCCATATCGGTTACAAAAGTAGCCATTTATTCTAAAAAGTAGGTTAAAACACATACCTAATTACACTGAGCGAAAATACACTTTGTTTTTACCAAAACTTTGAAACGAAATAGGAGTATAGCAGAAACATTCTGTGGCATCTTCGGAATATCTTAGCGGGAAGTGAAAGCCTTATTGGTCTTGTAATAAGGTCGAAAATCGTATGAATGTTTTGTTAATGTGGTCGCAGCTCATTTAGCTAAATGAGCCGAATGTCCGCCGCTTTGAAACAATTCTTGGAACTTTGACCCGCCACCTTTGTAAACCGATTTCGTTCTAAAGTTTCAGTTGAAAATTTCCTGTGTTTTTAAGGCGCTAACAAAAATATAAAATTTTGCGACGAGTAACAACAGCCGCGCGGATCGATCTCTGAGGTTAATCCACGCTTGCCAAGGTTGTTCTGTGGATGGGTGACCATCTTATACATATCGAGTTCCTCCATGTTTCGGAAGGCACGTTAAACTGTGGGTCCCGGCTGCCAATTTCAAAAATCTTTGACAGTTGTTAACAGTTGTCAGAAGCTTGAAAGTCTTTCAACCGAGTCTTACGGAAGGGTATCGTGTTATACCCAGGTAACTGGGTTGTGGAGGTCAGATAGGCAGTCGCTTCATGTAAAACACTGGTATTCAGCTGCATCCGGTGAGACTGGAAGCTGACTCCAAGATAGTTTGGAAAAGAGGCTAAGCTGATTTATATACGATGAGTATTGACTTTTGGCTAAAAATAGAGGTTATAGGGTTTCGTGGAATAAGAGTTACCTCGGTGAAAAGAAGCACTTAGTGCCCACGTTTACCTTGTGAGTTAAATATAGAATAGGTTTGTCGAATGCCTTTGTTCAATATTTCGGAATAAAGTATATTTTTGGCGGTACGAGCAATATATCGCTGACTTTGGGTTAAATTGATAGCAGCATGTTATTATTATTTAAGAATCATATCAAAAAGAGGGTAACATTTTGTAGTTTTTTTTGTAAAGCTTTTAAGTTGAAAGTAAGTAGTTGAAGACGTAAAAAATAAGATTGATTGATTAGCAATAAACTTTCTAATGCTTTAAAATTCATAAAAAAATATATATAATAAAAAAATACTCTTAAGTAAATTAGTTCTATTAGAAAATGTTCCACGAAATACTTTTTCGAAAGTTATTGACAAAGTTTTTTTGCAAGTACACAGTAAAAAACTAAATTATGTATTTGGCCGAGCTTAAGCCAAGTAGTAAGTTTTACAACGTAAATTGCACATTAAACTAACAACGTTTGTCAAACTTAAACCAGAATGAAATACAAATTAAATTTTTATTCAAACTTCAATCTTACTCTTCACAAAATCTATAGGATTTTAACAAATTTAAAAACTTTTTAAGTTAAATAAAAAGTTTGAAATACATATGTTACTGTAAAAGCTCGAACTGTGGTAAATCCTAAGATTTTCCGGTAAAACCTAAGATTTACCGACTCTCAATGGTAAATGTTCGAACAAGCCAGAGTTTAAAAACTATGTTACGATATATAAAAAAATCCTCCTTCATAACTATATTTATAACTATTTTACGGTATAATTATATACTGTGACATAGTTATAAAGAAGGAGTTTTGGGCAAAGCGACATGGGTAGGTTAGGTTAGAAGGCTAAGGAGCGAGCGAAGCGAAGCTCCCACCTTAGCCTTCGTGGTTATTTTTTTTTAACCACCCAGAAGGAGGAGCCCCTCGAAGCGGGGCTCCGGCGACATCTCGACATCGTCAAGTGAATATAGCTAAAAGTTCGAAATAAGAGAATTGTTCAGACTTTTACCATTGCGAGTTGGTAAATCTTAGGTTATACCGGAAAATCTTAGGATTTACCACCGTTCGGGCTTTTACAGTAACACATACATTTAAATTGTGAAACACGAAAGTTGTAATTACAGATTTTTGTAAAGGTTAATGGGATAAGCGAGAGAAAATGGAGAGTTTTCGTACTAGGATTATAGTGGGTTTTATCACTGGATACTGCTAACTAAACTGTAACTTTTTAAATGGTAAGAGATTTTCAACGAATCAAAGAGTATTTCCTAGTAAAACTATTGCTATCGCTACAAACAGGAGTGAAACTGTAGGGCATCACTAGTATTATAGAACTTTCAAAAATTAAATGAAATAGCAAGACGACTACTAGCAAAATCCATTAGGTAACTACTCTCTTTTTCGAAATAGTAGTAGTTTGGTACTAGCTAGTAGGAGATAGCGACTTTACAATTTCGTATTCTCGATGGGATCAAATTAGTGCGTAACACAATGTGTCAGTCTGTAATCATTTTAATTTTTACACTATTCACGAAAATAATAGAGTTATGGACGAACCATTTACGAGTCCGAGTTTATTATAATTTTTTTGTAAACTCAGTTGACGTTTTTATTGCGGCTGAGCGACATAGATACACATTTATTAATTTGTAATATTAAAAAGATGTATGTGAAAAGTATCAACCTCGAAACAGCCATTCTCGTCATTGTCACAACAAGATACATTCAACAAAGAATTTTCATATTCATGAACTGCCAACCAAAAATAGCTTACTTATGTTATTATAAATATTAATATTGAAATCAGAAAACAGAAGCACAACATAATAAACAGCTGTCGTGTAATGAAATAAGCGAAAATACGTCGCGAAACGGTGAAAAGCGTTCATCATAAAGGTGTATTTGTTCGTTTTTTTGGTTAAAAATAGACAACTCCTGCCCTAAGAATTGCTCTTGTGTCGCGGGTACTTTTACTAACATACAAACAAAGCACACAAAGTACAACCAGACCCGAAACAAATATTTGTGGATCGCACAAATAATAATTGCTCATTGTGGGAATCGAACCCACGTCCTCCCGACGCAATGGTAGCGACGTGGCGACCTTAACCACTACGCCACGGAGGCAGTATATAAATATTAATATTGAAATCAGAAAACAAAAGCACAACATAATAAACAGCTGTCGTGTAATGAAATAAGCGAAAATACGTCGCGAAACGGTGAAAAGCGTTCATCGTTTGGCTTTAATAGTGTTCTGAAATTAGCATACTTGAATTTTGATTAGCAGTAAAACAGTTGAACTTTGTAACATTGCAGTGAACTGTGCTATTAACGCTGGGATAATGGACCAAACCTTTGTCATTATGGCTGGTACTCCTATAAATTGTACTTACAGGCAGATTTAATGTTTGGTTATGTTAAATGAGATGAGTTTTTTGGGGTCGATGGCCTTTTGTGTTGGTTTGAGGCTGGGATTATGTTAAATTAATGCAGTCTTGACTATACTGTTGCATTTTTAATCGAAATATTATCTGAAGAAATAAGTTGAAGTGTTATTTTTCAGTCCTTTATAAATCGTTTTTTAAGAGATGGGTGAAAACCTTGCATGAATAAAATGTATCTGTGTGCGTCAAATATGTAAAAACAATACTTTTATGATTATGTTTCAAATTAATACTGTGATAGTGATAGTGATAATATTATGAACAAAAGTACAAGTTCGTTACGTCATATTGCAGGTGTTCTTGTATAAGATATCATTTTTTCTTTTAACCTTAGCTTTGCCTTTAGCACTAAAATAGAAAACCATTACCGGTGCTTAAAAGACTTCTAAGTTCAGCGTAGAATTCAACAATTCGTGTTAAAATTGTACTTCCAAATTTAAGCATTAAAACATTTCCCTTCTCATTGTGAAATTCTTTAAAAAACACATTATTATCTCCGTCGTAAGACAGTGAGATGTCTCAAATAATTTCTACGGGGCGTCTTAATTTGGCCCGACTTGTAATTAACGGCCAGGCGGGCCAAATTAATGACATTTATTCCAGATAATCACAGCGAAACGCTAGAAGGGTGATTTTTTTCTCTTTATTTATTCACCCTTTAAAAGTTTAAAGGATTGGATTTTGGATAAAAGGATTTAAAATGTTTTAGGTGTGCTGTTATGCTGCGTCGGTGCGGTGAAAAGCTTTTACATGATGAAGTTTAAATTTTTAAATTCTTTATTGTTATTCAGAAGCGAGATGATTTTTAAGATGTTTTTTTGGTTTTTCTATTGTGTCACACATATTTTCTTAGAAAATTAGCTTAAAAAGCTCTGTCAACTTATAAAGTAAAACAACGTAGTACAAGAAGTTATATCCCGCCTTGCTTTGCAGTTTACTTTACAAACCACTTTTTTTTTTCAAAATCTCTAATCAATCAATTTTCCCGAAAATATTACAATTTGTAACACCAAACAAATACATTTAATAAAAAGCGGAAAGACAGCAACAAACAAAACAAACCTACCTCAAAACAAAACAAATCTCATCACACGACTAATAAAATTCAAAAATTCATCATAACACACGCGGAACAAAAAAAAACACGTGTTGATTTTAACACTGTTTAGTCACGGAACGGACACGTAACGACATGCGGAAATACACCATTTTATCCTTTTCAATGTTGTTATGAAAACAGGAGTTTCCCGTGGTTCCGTTGCCATTCAACGGCTGAAGGAAACATAGGAAAGATTTATTAAATTCAACCTAAATCCCCTGAGGGTACCGGGTATTGTAAAGGGCCGTGCGTGGAAAATGGAAAGCTAAGGACGGTTATATACATGTTTGAGCGGTTTTTTGTTACGGTTTTAACGTCTTTCAGACTGCCTCTATAGGCAACATTTCGAACGCGACTTCTTGCTAGCGTAGCAAAAAACTTTAACTTTAAGTATGTCTTACCATTGGTTTCTGTTGTAAAAAAAAAGTATTCGTTTTGTAACTATGCTTATCTTGGGATTAGGTCCTGGATCATAGTACTTATAACCTTTCTTTATATACACTTCCTTATAACCTTTCGATCTCAAGTCAAAGGTTGTAATCATAGGGTAACAGCAGCATCAACGATTCGGTTGTTTTAAAATTTCTGAAGTCAATTAAATAAATCCGAATTAAATATACCGTGTATATCGATGCATATAATAGCATTAAAGCATCGCCATGTTTTAATGGTAATTATAACTTAATTTATTTATGTGTTAAGGCGAGTCTGGCCGCTTAATCAACCTGCTTGGTAATTAATTAAGTAGAGTTAATTAAAGTGAGCCATTTCTCCAAAAGCTTTATTTGTAGTGGCCATATAAATATATGCTCGGTTAAAACCGTTTATTTTCAGATAATTTACTTCACGTAAAGGTGGAAACGTAATGTTACAAAATAAAATGTGTCGATATATACTGAAAAAAGAACTGAAACTGACATTTATACTGGGTTTTTAAGATTTTCTGGATCTGTATATGGGAAACAAAATCTTTACCTAAGACGTAATTTAAATTGAAGGGAGAATTAAGAATAACATTAAATAATACGGAAATATTTTATGCTTGAAATTATACAATCGATTTTGGCTGTCCTACAATTGGGAATTGTCCTTGGCGTTAATTGATGTTTCTCACCACATAACGAAATTACATAGAAATAAACATATAAGCGATTATTATTATTTATTGAAGTTGGTATAATTTTTACAATTACATTTTAAATTAACAACATTGAACTCACTATATATACAAATACATATAAGTAGACATGGAATAAAGAACACAACTTTATAAGATACGCAATCAAACATTTTAACATTTTTCACAGATTTCAATTTCCATTGACTACAGAATGTTTTTTTTCTCCCACCGATCACGTCTGTGACCGTCCTTATTTCGGTCAGTTACGGTTCGCGTATTATTAATGTTATTGCTCGGTAATTATTTAAGAAGGGTACCGCTGTTATGTTGATTTTATGAAAAATATTATTGTTTATCTTCTACCAAATATTAACGAACGTCCCTTGGAATAATGTCGTTTATTTTACC
This sequence comes from Anticarsia gemmatalis, assembly GCF_050436995.1. Taxonomy (NCBI): domain Eukaryota; kingdom Metazoa; phylum Arthropoda; class Insecta; order Lepidoptera; family Erebidae; genus Anticarsia; species Anticarsia gemmatalis. The sequence goes on from NC_134759.1 coordinate 2,921,405, forward strand.
TTGGTCTGAAAGATAATAATGGTTTTATTGGTAACATACGCTTTAATAACTAATATTTAGTTTTAGCTATAGATTAACAACTTAATAAAGAACCTTGTACACAAGATTCGTAGGTACCGTAGGAATAGAAAAATTCTGAATATAGGACATCAGTGACCCTCAAGCTTATGCAGCTGACGATGGTCTGTATTGTATTTTTTCAGATATATCTAGATCGTGAATGCCAAAACTTTCTACTAAGCTGTTGGACTGTAGTCCTTATTACTTTAATTAGGCTATGAGGTAATAACTTTCATTGTATTTAAGACTATCTACTAACTAAATAACTAGCCAAGTTAGTATCTTACTGAAAAATGTATATTATTCAAGTAAAAGTGTAGAATGTGCATTGCAAACCAGAATGTTGTTAGAATGTTTTACAAGTGTGTCGACGCCCTTACTAAAGTTTCTTAGAATATCTGAGACCCTTACTATACAAAATATAAAAACATTTGTCCTCGGTGAGATCTGAGTGCATCACACCCGACGCAGCGATTTTTTCGGCTAGATGACCGTGTTAACTGCTGCGTCAAACATCTACTTTTATAGACAAATACAAAATAGTTGTCAAAAATATATTATTTTAAATATTCACCTTATAATAATAATGGAATTAGAACTTATTTCAGCCTTTAAAATTAATTTATTTACGTACGTCTATTTTAACATTTTGATATTATAATATCTATCAAGTTAATTTCCCAAAGCTATAGCAAATCAATGCGAAACTCCCTCAAATCTCATCTGAATCTCGGTACATTTTCCTCAATATGTAAACTCGTTTAATACACGAACGTAATGTAAATATTCTCAAGCGTCAAGATGAATGGACTGTGTACATTGTGCGTTGTTTTCACGAGAAGTGATGTACGGATTACGTTAAGTTTGAGATGTTATGAACTTGTTTCTTCCAATGTTATTGGGTTAATTTTTTAATGGAATATGCGTAGTATTTTGGTTGGTTCGTACAGCGCCTTCTGCCCTGCCTGTCTCTTTACGGTGATAACTATGGTTTACTATAAACTAAACACATAAGAAAATCATGAGGTTTTTATGAATAGTTCTTTAAATTCCGTGTAAATTATAGCGTAGCAATTGGGGTTCGATTCAATATCAAGCCAAAGTTAGCCATTTCTTACGGTCCATACAGACAGTCTACGACAGTAAATATGTTTTCTCACTAAATAGGAAGTAAAATTTCCAGTAAGCGTATTTTACAAACAATAGGTTCGTCTAGACATTTCATTCCGTTTGCATATATTTCTATCACCCTTCCTTGTCACCATATCTTGAAACAGAATCCTCTTAGAACCCGAAACATAAACACACTTAAAATTAATCACTGGCACTAAGGTTATGGGTACACTTATGTACAAATTTATGACGTCATATGCCAGGTGCGGCCGCGATACTTAGAGGTTGGAACGTTTGCGGCGACCCGCCATCGATTGCACATGTGACTTTGTAACTTAATACATTAGTGTAATGCTTGAGGATTTTAGTTTTAGTTGTTTTGATGTATATGTGTTGTTGGATCATCTTTTGTTAGACGTTGTGGTTAATTTTCTGCAATAGAAGATAAAGGAATGGCTCTTATTTGCTGTCAAGATTTTGGACTAAAGATGTAATTTTTGGGTGAAAAACTGCACAGAATATAGTTAATACACTTGTTTGGAAATGAGGAGCCTTTTTTATATTTTCACTTTTTTGATAAATTCTAGTTTAATATTTTATTGAATTTTTGAGTTCAAATTGCCAGACGACTCAGACGTATACCTAATAAAAATATATATCGGTTAGTCTTAACTATTCTTATAAAACGTAAACAATAACATCCAAAACAAAACACAGTACACACTTAGAGCACACTCTCAAAACTGAAATCACACTAAAAGCTAACATCTTACTAACGCTATAATCCAACATAGGCCTACTTCAACAATAATCCACTCTCATTGTGCCACTAACCTACTCCGACGTTAAGTACAATGTGTGGATTTAAAATTCCATTTCCGTAGACGTGATCTCGCGAGTTCCGATCCGGAACAGCTATAGTACTGTTTGCAGTTGCAGCTTCGGTATAAGAGTTCCGTTTTTGTTCCGATTCGCGGTCGAGTTGTTTTGTTCTGTTGATTTTGTCTGTTCTTGGTTTCGGAATTTGTTTTGTTGGTGTGCGGTTTTGATGTAGATTGAGACATGGTAAATGCAGACAAATAAAATATTTAGCAGAAGAAATGTTTCGAAACAAGAAAGACACCTTAACCGCCAACAACAAGAAAGACATCTTGACCGCCTCGGTTGGCTTTACTCGACAAATCAGAACGTGCTTACGACGCTATATTTTTGTCGACATAGGAGAAAGGGTTAACAATTTTTAGATAGGACATCAAGTACCTAGGTTCAAAGGTGTGAGATATTTCACAATTACTTTCTGCAAAGCATTTAAACAAATACGCCCCATGTTGAAAAATCTTCATTTTATTTCGTTGCGCATGTAATTGTGCTAAATGTGGTTATTTGACGAATTAAATGCATACGAAGACGAATTAAATAGACGCGAAGATGTAGTAAGAAAATGCGACATTTTACAGCAATTTACTGATATTATTCGAATTAGAGTGTCCCAGGTAATAATTCTCATTTTCCTATGAATAAAATTCTTCCAAACGATTTTTCACACCTCCAAAATTTAAATTCAACGTCTTAAAATGTCGTCCGTAAGGTAGCCGTGGTACTATTTGTCACCGAGCATTATTCGCACCCGGGGCACGGCCATCACTTATTTGAATTAATTGCTCCCCCGGATCAAAACATAGGTACCTGGTATTCGGACATTTTTGCCTTACAATCATTTGTCATTGTCAGATTTGGAACGTCGGATTTAGGTAGTTTTGAGATCCGTTTTTGCTATAGATTAAAAAGTAAAGGTTAAAATTTTACGATTACTCTAAATTTTTAATTAATAAGTGTTATTCAGGTAGAACAAAGGATTTTAAAAACTAACATTTTAGTTCTTTAGTTAGTTTAGTTTAAAATGTCTTAAGTCAAAACTATTGTGTGGAATGGATTAATGTATAAAAAGTAGACGCAAATGTAATTTATAATCTTGATTAACTATTGATACCGTAAAACGGGGTGAATAGAATTCGCGGGGTGAATAGAAAAAAAATCAGGAAAGTTTTCAAGCCCAATATTTGAGTACTCCTCGTTTAAGAATTTTGTTCAAATTTGAAATGATTACACGTCGATATTACTTCTCTGCGGTGTCATAATTGTTTAAATGTTTAAATTGATATTTATACCCAAAAAATTGCTTCAAAGTCAACCGTCCTCGAATGCCTTAATGGCCCATACAATTTTTTCAAAACTTTGGATTTAAAGTGGAATTTCTTTTCTAATGAGTTGTTTGGAGTGTTTATCTCTTTAAGTGTATATTTATCTATAAAGATACAATATTGTTAACTGAAAAAACGTTTTAAAACACAATTTTTCCATTCACCCCTTTGGTCGTTTCGATTCACCCCTATCGCTGGGTGAATAGAAATTGACCATTTTTTTAATGAAATATCGTAAAATTATGCATATTTTTGGACAAATATGGTTTTAACTCTTTCTTTATGGCGCCGGACATGATATAAAATAACCCGACAATAAAAATAACAAGTTATTCGCTACAAATTTTTAGGACAAAGTTGAAAATTGTTTCTATTCACCCCGTTTTACGGTACTTATGCAATTACAAAGTTAATGTATTTTACTATCTGCCAACCCCAAAAGTTTGATTTTATATATCTATGTATTTACAAAGTTATTATTATTTTTAAATGTTTAGAAACACCTACTAGATAAACTATGACATTTTTATAGAAAATTTCTCGATAGCTAGTCAGTTGTCGATACTCGATACTGGCAGAGAATCAGGCTTCTGTACATTTATATAATCCTGAACATAATTATACCAGTTTGCCAAACTATTAATGTGATTAACTTTTAACAATGAAACACACACATTTGTATACCTATTCAAGTACGTATGTACATAAGTATATAGCTATGTATGTGTTCACTGTTTAACTAAAAGCCCTGCCTATTGTTTGCCACTCTATTGCCTAATTAATCATTCAAGTGGCCATAGCGAATAAAATAAATAATGGTCGAGTATGTTTTTGATTGTTTGGATAAGTTTAAATATGGGCAAAGCGCCGAAAAATTGGTTGTTTGGTTTAATACATTCATTTATTAGATTTTTTATTCTTTGAGTTACAAGTACCTTCTTGCGAAACTTACCTGACTATGTCTGAAGTTCTGTCCTAATGTTTCTGGTAATTGACAATGGGATTGCTTCGTTGTATATAAGACAGTAGAAGTTGGCAGAGGTGTATAACAGGCGAGACGTTATACAAAAATACATGTACTTTCTTAAGCTATTCTTAAAAAAAGGCCTCATCTATGCTCTTTCATCAACCTCTCTCCGGCCTCCCAAAAATCAATGAAAATACAGAGCTCTGTTTTAATTTACACTTTATATGTTTTTTTAGAATATATTTACTAAGAATATTCAACCTCTATTAATTACCTTTAAGCCAACAATTTCCCAACATTTAATAACGCAGGTTGTTCCAATATAAATTTTCTTAGTGGCCTCTAAGACATGGATAGATGCAGTAGCGCCTGAGAAAATCTCATATAGCAGTCTCTCACGACGCCCTAGGGAAGAGAAACTCGAATTTATGTGCAGCTTAAAGCATACACCATTAAAAGACTCGCTTTAATTTCATTTACATCTTTATAGTAGGGTTTTCTCATTAATAAAGAACGTATGTCCTGGTGCCTTGGCGATATTGCAAAACTGCATCTGTAATAAATTTAGTATCAGCTAAAGTACATTATTTTGGCCCAACTTTCAAAAGACTGATGGAATTTTGAAAATAATTATGTACGCAGGTGTGTCGTTAGTATTGGTATCGTTCAATTTTATCATGCAAGCTTATTGCGCAATTTTAATGCCCATTTATGGTTTTTGAGTGCCTATTAAAGCATTCAGAATTATATGGCGATAATAGATATTGCAACATAAATGAATAAAGAAAGGGAGTGAATGAAAAAAAAATATTCTGTAAAGGGTAAACCTTTTTACAGAATAAAATTCAGTTTAAGGTATATTAGGAGGCGTTTTACCACACATAATTTACAAGACTATGTAAGCTGTAAATCATAATATAATAAATACTATTTCTTAAAAGGCATTTAGAGATAAACCTACATTTATTCTGTCAGATAAACATCTTCAGAGACGTTTCAACTCTTCATCTATCTAAAAATGTAGTACAAGTACAAAGATACAGTCGATGTAGGTAGGTGAACTCAATTAGAGAAGTGCCTTCGGAACGTAACCAACAACCACTTGATTAAGAGAATGTAAATAATTTGTTGTTCCTCTGTCCTAAGACAAAGGCTGAAGCGGGGTTGTTAGTTTAGTTTTGTAAATAACATAGTAGCTATTTAAATTAAGTTTTTATGTAGACCATTCTGTCAAAAATGGCAGGAGATCAAATCTTTTACATACATACTTAAAAATCACGCCTTCTCCTCATAGGGGTAGGCAAAGATCAGATAACGTTACTAGGTACGTTCCTCACAAACCCCCTTTGTTTCATTCATGTATTGTAATGAAGATGCATGTTTTTTTTTCTAAAAATTTTACCTTTTGACAGGTATATGACCTAAACTAACATTTTTAATTACTATAAGTAATCAAACTGTAAGCAAAAGAAAAAATATCAAAGTTTTCTATTACCAATAGAATCACAGATTCATTCCCCGTTTCACGCTTACGTTCTTGCTAAAGTAAACAACTTAGACCGAATAACAGAGAATTCTCAGAACCTACGAATATTGCGCCAGAATTGGATTAAGCGGTGTTTAGTTAAAACCGATGAAAGGGTAAGCTCCAGTGATTATTCCACCGTATTGTCTAATTTACTTCGTTGAGGTGCTACTTGTAATTTGCACGAAACACTCGCAATTTAGTTGCCTGCCAACTTGGCTCGTCAAACTTAATTCGTAATGGTTTAAAGTGATCGTTTCGAGTTGTCGACTTGTAATTGGCTATCTACTGTCCCAATGTTCATGTCGATTACAATAGAATTATGCATTTGATGGCTTGAGTTTTGGGTGATTATTTCCCATTACTGATAATGTGGCCATTTTTTAAATGTTTTTGAGATATAACTGATTAAAGTAAATAACAAGATTTCACCCCTTCAAGGGCAGAATTTCCAAAAATCCTTCTCTACACTACCATACCAAATATCAACATTCTACGCCCAGTAGTTTCGACTGTACGTTGTCCATCAGTCAGTCAGTCTCTTATGCTCGGTTTCTGAGTACATTTAGCGGTAGTTTATCTATTCAATAGCGTTTTTTATGTATGAGTTTAAACGCTATTGAATAGATAAACTACAGCTTAATGTACCTTAGAAACTGGTGGTCAGTCCATTCAGTAACGGAAGATTTTTATATAGTTTGATTATAATTACGACAAATATTAAGTTCGCGGCCTTATTCGTTGAAAAATTGCCCGAATTTATTGTGTAAACTATACAAATGTAGTAAAAACGGTGTCAGCAATAAAACTAAACATGCATCGCGTGCGAATAAATATATTTTTCCTTCACTATTCTATATATTATATGTTCCTACTTGCATACATAGTAATATTTTTATGTCAAACGTTTACAAGCATTTGACTTAATGGCTCACAGTAGCGCGATAATCTACAGTCGGTATTATCAAGTATCGAGGACAACAAATAGATTCTACAGTGCTCGGTAGAGGCACTGTACAAGATTTTCACACATTTGCAGTAGGAAAACACCACTCTGTAACGCAATTCTGTACAATCGGTACTATGTACCGCGTGAATCGAGATTTTAACATTTAAAACGACTACTGTAGTCGTTTTAAATGTTAAAATCTCGATTCATAAGAAATGGTTTAGTTAAGCGCTGTAACAGCGCTTAACTAAACCATTTCTTATGAGTTATTTTTACCAACATTTCAATACGATGCCTTTCCTTTTCTTGCATCAACCAGTAGGTCCGCAAGCGTTATGATTACCTAGTTTTGCGCCAAACATATACTATATTATTTTCTCCCTTTCTAAAAATTCTTCTTCAGCAATATTCTATACCCTATCAAATAACTTCGAAGCCTTAAGATCTGAAACTGCAATTACAGAAGTATGCGGAAGTGGCTTGTAAGTTAAATTAACCAAATAACTCGGAACCAACATGTAAGATTCAATGGCGTTGCAATCCCATTACTAAGATTGGAATGGGCCACGGTAATGGTGGTTCGGTAAACCATGAAATCGTAGTCTTGACTTGAATTACAATAGTATTTTTATGTGTATGGTTTGTTTTTTGTTTTATTGGAGTTTTAGCAGTCTTTGATGTTATTGAATTTGGAAAGAGATTTCCTTTGATTTTTAATTTCTCCTTTTGGAAAAGTTTATGTTACTTTTTCATTATTGAAAGCGTAGTTCGGAAAAAGAACACATGCCATAAACACAAGTTTAATGTTCTAATTTCCAGTGGTCCAGGTAAACGGAATGGTTTGACCATTGGCCACAAAATAATAATACAAGTAGTTGATGCGATACAAAAATTGCATTCGATTATAAAAAGCAAGTAAACATTTTCATTCATAATTTTGTATTTTGTTTTCTTCGTTATAAGCACAAAGAATTTGGCCGAATATATTTACCAAAACGTACTCCAAAAATATTATTCCATTATTTCTGAGTTATGCCCAAACATATGTTCAAACAAATCGTTACAATAATAAACGAAGACAATAAAATTGAACGTTTACAATAAATTGCGCTAACTACACAGTTATTAGTTTTACGATGTCGAAAGTATCAAAATAATAATTCTGCGTAAGAATAGACATAATAAATCTTGCGGCAGACCGTTTTAAGTAATACTAGGGGCCATATAAATGATCCACATTACTTATATCTTCATGTTACAATTTGCTAAGCGATTACGCAATTATTTTTTGAAATATAATGTTATTTCTTTTGAGCAGTTGGAAAATAATTGTTCTATATTTTTTTCGAGGTGGATAAATAATACATATGTCGACTTAGTTTCTTGATACTTCGTCAGAGAAGGTTTTTAAAATATATGTCTTAAATAATGTCTTTGTGACATTCAAACAATAGGTGCCTTTACACTCACGCTTTTTCGCGCGTGAGTGTGTGTGTATAGGTACCTATTGTCGATGTAAAGCTTTCCAGAAATTATATATTTAGTTAGTGGTAATTTAGCAATTGATCCAAATCGGATCAGTCGTTTTCAGGTGACGGACACAGAAATATACAAACATATTTTTATTCAAAAGCTACAGTAACATACGAGTATGAATAAGCTTCAGTTTAGTGTCAATTTTGAAAACACTCACATAAAATTATGAAATAATGAGCTAAAAATAAAAAAAAATTGTATAAAAAATAACCCATCAATCAAAATTAAATTTGTAAAGTAACACGTATCATAACAAAAACCGTTCAGAAATCGTTTAACTACAGAATACGTCGAGTACACGTTTGTTCTCGTCTCGATACCGCTTAGTAAATTGATACTCCCGACGTCTGCGGGCGACAAATTACCTATTCTATCTGTCATCTTGCGAGATGACGGAACTCTCTCGAATACGGTTGTACGGTGCGCCGTACAACCGTATTCGAGAGAGTTCCGTAATACTAAGAGGAAAACGGTACGTTTATCTTTACGGATGTGAAAAAGGAATTGAAATTACGAATTAATGATACCCGTAGTATGAGGTTGTATGTACCAGTCGATACAGAAACGAAAGAGTTGCTAGGTATTGGTGAATGCAGTTGCTAGTTACTCATGAATAAGAGACCGCGTGGTGATGATATATGAGTTTACTCTCCAGTAGCTCAATTTTCTATTACAATCGACTACCGACAACCGACCTGTCATCGAGAAATTTTGTATGAAAATCTGACTAGCGCCTTTGACGGGCGTCGTAGAAACTTTTTTGACAGTACATTCTAAATGTCAAAATTCGAATGCTAGCCAGTTGTCGGTAGTCGATAGTGATAGATAATCGAGGTACAGGTGTAGTTGTAGTTAAAACCAAGGTAGCAAATAAAGACACTACGTATAGACTATCACTAATACTAAAAGGAAAACGGCAGGTTTATCATTACGGATCTGTAAGAGGAATTGAAATTACGAATTAATGATACCCGTAGTATGAGGTTGTATGTATCCGTCGATACAGAAACGTATCAGATGATATTTTTTTGTGCAGGCAGTGCATAAGTAAGAGACTGTAAAGTGATATTTGAATATACTCTTTAAGATTTTGATAGAAATAGTAGTAATTATATTGAAGTGTGGGTATCAAGGTAGCCAGGTAAAACACTGCGTATCGACTATCGGTAAAACAGAAAAAGGGAGTATCAGTACTTATCAAATATCGAATATTAATATCAAAATAACGATATTAAAAGGTTTTAACTTCTTCGTGTAAAATTTGTTCGAATAGCAGATACATTATCCAATGCTAGATACGCGGATTTGCACTATCCTGACGATATGATCATTCACAAAAGAAATACTTCACAAACTTACGTCTTTGTCTCACAACAGACACGCAATGTAATTATCCTCGATCTAGTACAAAGACTCAATATATTGTGCTTTGTATTAGATAACCTAAACTTAAACCTTCGCCCTCTGGCATGAAGCAATCAAATACCAAGCGATCATTGACTGCACAACGTAACTTAGTAATTCCGTTTTCGCGAAACAGTATATAAACTAGCAACCACTTCAAAACAACATACAGAACCACAAACCCCTACCACCGTTTTCTTCTACCTTATGTTTTCGTGAAATATTTTCGAGATTCCGTGATTGATGTGCACTTGACGCTTCGTGGACTAATGCCTAGAAGATTGATCTGTCCCGCCGGTATAAGGGACATGTTTCGTATCCTCTATATTATTTAAATGCGGGACGTTGGTAGGGGATTATTTACTGATGAATGTGAGTTTTATTGCATTCGAATTTGTTTTTTCTTTTATATTGGTAGTGTATTTGTAAGCTTTTTATTGGTTACGGATTACTGAAGACTTCAGTGGGAATTGAGATAAACACGAACATATCTATCCAACAACCTATATAACTTGGCAAGGAAAATAAATGTTAAAATTTTTGTATATTATTATAAACGAAAAATGATTTAAAAAAAACGTCTTATATTTCGTCGGTAAAAACGAATCGTACCGTTTGTTAGGTTGCTTTTATCACAGTAAAGTTTTATGTGATGGTAATCTTATATCTTATATATCTATACTAATCTATACTAATATTATAAATCTGAAGAGTTTGTTTGTTTGTTTGATTGTTTGTTTGTTTGTTTGTTTGTTTGAACGCGCTAATCTCAGGAACTACGGGTCCGATTTGAAAAATTCTTTCAGTGTTAGATAGACCATTTATCGAGGAAGGCTTTAGGTTATATAACATCACGCTACGGCCATGAAAAATGTTACAAAAACGGGGAAAATTATGACCCATTCTCTCTCATGTGACGCAAGCGAAGTTGCGCGGGTCAGCTAGTGATTTATAAAAGAGCAGGTTAATTGTTGAGTACTCTCGCGTTTGTTTGTCTGTCTGTCTGTTTGTAATAAACTCTATCTACTTAACAGTTTTCCCTAATAAAACAATGCCCAAGGAAGGTTTAAGATTAAGAGAAATAAGCATTTAAACCGAGCGAAACCGGGGCGGACCGCTAGTTATAAATAATTTTTAATTACGCCCAAGATTTACTTTTCAGTCTTCATTGAATGCCCATTGCAAAAGGAGACAGAATCATTACGGTTTGAAATGAAAACGAGGTTAACAGAACAAAGTGCGCTTTATACAAATAATTTGAATTTCATTAAAAAACCTTGGCGTTGACACTTTCATTTATTTGTCAGAAACGTCGTAAATGTTGTAAAATATGTACACTCGCACGTTTCAGATAGAATTTTTATGGAAACCTTTTAAAATATTATAGTAAGTACTTTAATTTTATTATGTAAGTGGATTTTTGGATAGAGATATTTAAGTTAAATAGACCGTATTTAGTTGTTTTAAGACTTGATTTTTTTAAGTTATCTATATTTTCAGCAGTGATAGCCGAGTGGTATAAGTTGACACCTCCTACGCAAGTGGTCGCAGGTTCGAACCCGAGGCAACACACCAATGACTTTTCGAAGTTATGTGTGTATTAGAAATAATTGTCATGTGCTCCAAGGGTGAAGGAAAACATCGTGAGGAAACCTTGCATGCCTAAAAATTTGTTTAATACATTTATTGAGGGCATGCAAAGTCCCCAACCCGCACTTGGCCAGCGTGGTGGACTCAAGGCCTAACCCCTCCCTCATTACGGGAGGAGACCCTTGCCCAGCAGTGGGACAGTAATGGGTTAAATTTATTTATTTATTTATTATCTATATTTTTGGTTATGCATGTCAAAACCATAGTCGAAATTGTGGTAGGAGTGTACTAAAGACCCCGTTGTTTTGCCGTTTCATAAGGCAACCAGATTGTTGTTGCTATTATTATTACCTACTTATCGGTTGCTCCTGATAATATATTAGAACAAAAATAATTATGTATCTAAACGACCGAAAAAGTGAAACTAAGACATCATGATCAAAGAACCGTGTAGATAGAACCTAGTTGGGTATATTACTAATCTACTACAGGCCAACTACTGAATAAAAGAGTCTAAGGCCTCATTCCACCACGCCGGCCAAGTGCAGGTTTTTATTAAAAATAAATCTACAACTGGCAACCATAAGGACCGTCGTAAAGTAAATCTTGAACATACTCACTAAGATTACATGTCGCTATATAATATTTCAGGGTTGGCAGTAAACGCAAGCTCGTCCTAAAACGTTCATGGGCTATGTTCATCTCAGGCTTTTATCTAGATTGCTTTACTGGACTCGCCAATTACTCCTAATTTTATAGTGAATAATTGAAGGCAGGAAAGAGTGTCTGCTTTTCTTATGTAGTAGGTAAAACGTGATAAGAGTTTTTGTTGAACTTGACGATGATAATATGAAGGTATGAGAAGTGGAGCTCCTTTCGTTTGCAGACACGTGGCATGTACGGGATAAGCAGAAAAATAATCACTATAATTTCACATTCCTATATATCTCAATTGTGATTTCTGTTTTCTACTATATTATTATTGAAATTTATGAACTATACAATTTTATCCATGCGAGTTTAACCGTTTCTGCAAAGAGTCTATAATTATATTTAGGATGGGGATGTTACTTAAAACAGACTTTCAACTGAGTTTTTGCGCGCCTCTTACGCGAGGAAAGGTTTAAAAGTAAGTTACTTTTGATTGCAAATTATGTCATGGAATTAAAGATATTATTCGGAAATTCTATCATTTAGAAGATAACAGGCTCCGGATATCTAGGGTAATCTAGTACAATCAAAGAATTTATGACAATAACAAAAATAAGAATATATTTTACAGATGTATAGGCTCGAATACAGTATTAAAACTCATTGAAACAGCATCACTGTGAATCAAAGCTTAGTCGTTAGTTATTACAGATTAACTGTGCAATAATTCGCAAATCTAGTTTCATTAAATATCGATAGGCTTAGTTTCAGTATTAGTTTGGTTTGTATTTCAAAATAATCCTTTAATACTGAAATAATTATAGTGTTATTAATGGTAAATAGAATAGAAATTAGCTTTAGATAATGTGCTAGCTTTTGCTCGCGACCTCATTTATGTGGAAAATTCAGCGATATACAGTATTTTATGTTACAAATACATTCTGTCTGTAATTTCGTCCACGTGAAAAGATTTCCCGGGGTAAAAAGTATCCGATGTGTTAATATAGCTTACTAGCTGACCCGCGCAACTTCGCCTGCGTCACATAAGAGAGAATGGGTCAGAATTTTCCATGTTTTTGTAACACTTTTTACTGTTACCTACTCTGCTCTTATTGGTCGTAGCGTGATGATATAAAATATGCTTTTTTTTCACGAAAAATATTCTCAAAATTATTTATATCTCTTAGTATAATGAAGTCGCGCTAAGGCATATCCGCCATTAAAACAGTTGCCATGGCAACGGAATTTTGTTTATTCAATGTCATTATTATATTGATTTTTCGCGACTTCGTTGAATTTTCTGAATTTTCCCGGGAACTGCGTCATTTCCCGGGGTAAAAAGTAGCCTATGTCCTTTCTGTCGGTATCAAAATATCTCCATACCAAATTTCATGCAAATTGGTTCAGTAGTTTAGACGTGATTGAGTAGCAGACAGACAGACAGACAGACAGACAGACAGACAGAGTTACTTTCGCATTTATAATATTAGTATGGATAAGCTATCAGTGTACCAAATTGACAAACTGAAAAAAATGCTTAGAGGGTTGGACAATGGACATGTTAAGCAAAAAGTTTCTTATAATAAGTATACATATACATATTTATTTGACCCGTTGCCAACCTATTTCTGGGCAAGTCCCGAAGTATATTTATGTACGCAAATTGTTGGCTTAAAATTACTTTAAAGATTATTAGGTAGTTATCTCACTAATCATTTATAATTTTAAATATCACACACACAACATAAAAACGCCACAAAAGTATCAAAATCAGCAATCACACTACACAGTCGGTAAAAATCACAACAAACAATTTGATCATTCGCATTGTGAAAACTAAACGGGCATTTGTTTTAAAACGGTGTCAGTGCGATGTCGGCCGATTGTGTCTGTTTATTGTACCGACCATTTTGATCGCGCATCACTTGTAAAATGGCCGTGCCCACCATTTCCAACTGAATAAAACTTGTTATTGCAATTTTGTACATTTTTGTTTGGTAAATGGTCTAGATAAAGTATTGGATTGATGTTTTACCGAATCGTTTGTTGTTACGTTTTTTGTTTGCTCTAATGGGTATGCAATAGTGCGCGTTTATTTTGCAGTATTGTTAAAATTTTTGGCGTGTTCACCTGTTTCATAGCCATTTGCAGTGATCGGTCGGTTGGACATTTAATTTTTATAGACTGGCGGCTTATCCATACAAGGTTGGATATTATCATGGAATATGACAACTCTGACAGTGTGTATAATAATATATTATTAATGTTATATGATGCGTACTCACCTTTGACCGGCGGTCCTGTATGACAAGATGTATGGATGTGAATGAGGCAACTGGCGTTCTCTACCTACTCCTTAGAAAAGGCATGTTTTATGTATATATGTATACGTATCGTAAAACCGAATAGAAAGATGAAACAAGACGTAGTCAGTGATAGAAACCAATTTGTGTAATTCAATGTAAAAATCCTATCCTTATTGTGTTATTCCAAATGGACCCGTTGTACTTAATAAATGTTCTGATAAACCCAGTGAAGTGGCGAAATCCGACGATTCCCATTATAAACAATAAACATTTTTTATTATTCTTATCTGACCTCTTCAGTCTCGTAATTTAAAACAGATTTAAGGAAAACAAGCTTTAAATTTTCGTTTAATTACATTGTTTTGAAGCGGCGCACGATTTCCTTTTGATTTACATTACTAATTGGGGTGGATTTCTATGGGAGGTAGATGTTAGCTTCATGTTATCTGCGCCTTTTGTATACACTTTTATTTAGGATGATTTCATACCGTGTAATAATACGACTAGTTTTTGCCCTCATCTTCGTCCAAGTGAAAATATTTTTCGGGGTTACAAAGAATTCTATGTGATATTCCAAGTTAAATGTGATATTCTATTAACTGGATTAAGGCATAATTTGACACTACTGTATCGAATTATATCAAAATCCATTCAGTAATTTTTGCAAGAAAGAATAACATGCATTGATAAATTACTTTTGGTCCACTTTCACAAATTTATACATTTATAATAGCATAGAAAATGTTTCCCTAAATAACCTTTTACTTTATGAACTACTAATTTTATCACCGTGTGTGATTTTTGTCTACAAATGAACAACTAAGACAATTTATTTGCGCCAAAAAATTACTCTTTATAAATGCACCCTCACCAACTTTCGCCATTGTTCCATAGCCGCAGTAGAATGTAACTTTAGGGGATTGTTTTGGCAGAATGAACCGGGAAACTGGGTAATAATAGACTACTTATTAGCGTTTGTACTAGTTTTGTGTTCGAAATTAACTGAACGGTATCTGATATCAGAATACAATGGATTGGTTTTTGGCAATTGAAACTGGAAATTAGGGATATTTGGTTCAATGCGATGAATTTTATTTACTGATCTGCAGGCTTCTAAGTTCGATTATAAAAACGGGAAAGTATTGTATTAATTGATCTGAGTGATAATCAGATCAATTAATGAAGCTTACACAAGTCACTTGTGTTTATAAAGCGACATTTGTAAGTGTATTGTATACTTGTATATGTTTACAATGTTATTGATATGTCGTCCACATAGTATAAGGTCATTACTACTGAAATACGGAGATAATAATTGACATAGCTATAAGTTAAAATAAATAGTAGGTATTTTAAAAGGGCCTTAAATTACTTCATTACATTTGTAACTTAACTCTTTTTTCATATCGTTAAACATTTTAATAGCTGTAATCAAAATTTTATTTGAATATACCTTTATTTAAATATGATTATATATTTAAAAAAGCTTAAGTGACCATACCGATTTGCTTCCTAAGCCTTTATTCTTCTACTCTACAAATACTGTTTCAATGTTAAAACGTACTTCTCATTTTTCCATTCACTTAACGATTGGCCTATCGACGTCGGTTTGGCGTCGTTTCAACTTCGGCACAGACTTAGTATTGGACATCGTAACGGCATAACCGGTCGGATTTGGCAGGCGCGGTTGATCGTCAATGAGTGGATTGAATATTGATATCATGATACAATTTGATATTATGGTTAGTTTTGTTTAATAGAACATTAAAAAGAAAATATTGCATTTATCAAATATGGATGCTTTTGAAAGTTTCCATCGAGCAATAAAATAAAAACAAAAATATCACTTTGAGACTGCAATCATGCAATCATCATCAGCCTGGAGTTGGAGTCGGCTAACAGTCTCATTAGATGCTGCAGAAAAACCACATTTTACTTTGAGACTGCAATTGTAGTATGTCTTGATTTAATAGTCGGTAAAACATTTTTTTTAAATGTAAAGGTTCAAATACTGACTAGGGAAATATGTTATTAATAACTAAAAGCACAATCTATAAGTCATTCGAGTATTCCTATTTTAGTTTGTTCGTAGAACTTATTTATTTAGGTATCCAAACGCCCACTGTAAAATATAGCTAATATTGGAAAACTAAAGTAAATCAGATTGTATTCATCAGCTTTGACAGTGTTTTTATGGGACAGTAATACAATAGACTGTAATGATACAAAGACGGAACTGGTTCAAAATTACAATGAGACTATCTTCTTGAAAAAAGCTTGATACTTTAGATGCTGAGAAAAATAAACCATAGCAAATATAATTTTTCTAATATATTGAATGCAAAAGTTTGACCGTTTAGCATTTGTCTGTTACGATTTGATGTCAAACGATTCAACTATTATAGCAATATTATAGGGTTCGAATCCCACCCGAAACAAATATTTTTGTGATGAGCACGATTATTTGTTCTGAGCCTGGTTGTTAATTTATTTATATAAGTATGTATTTAGAAGTATATCAGTTATTTGGTAACCATAGAACAAGCTTTGCTTAGTTTGGAATCAAATAACCGTGTGTGAGTTGTCCAATGATATTTATTTAAAGATTGCCCTGATTAAAATTTTAACTTACGTGTATTTCGGCAAAAAAGTTGTCTGTGACGTAGTAGCTAAGGCTAGCACTACCATTGCTCGTAAATGTCGTGGTTTAAGTCTTGGTTGTATTTTGAACGTTTTTGATACCCGAGATAATCTCTAAAAATACTCATGAACTATTTTTCAAAACAAAGAATTTAGGCAAGCGGATTCGTAGACTCAAGCTAGTTATTATTATATAATGCTGCTTCTATCTTACATTCAAGCAAACGATGACTCAGCATTTCTTTATCTTAATAAACCCGTCTAAGATACCTGTACAAATGTATTCAGGCTCTAGACAATCCTAAATTGAGTATTCAGAATATCCAGGCTCTAAGTGGCTGTCATTCGAAGGACGGCCTACGATCCAGACGGATCTGGATGTTGAGTAATGATCCGAGTATAGTGGGTACTCACCTTAATGGCTCATGTAATTCTGAAGGGAGCTCTAGTACGGTACATTTTGCTTGGGGAATTATTTTGAAGATGACTAGAAGGTATTTTTTAGGTAAGGGTATTTTTTTTGTGTAAGTATTGGTTATGGTTATTGAGGTTACCTATTTTTTTTATAAACTGCAGGAAAAATAAAATTAATAATAGGCTTAATTTTAAGACATTTATTATTATATGTTTTAGTTGTAAATTAAGATATTTTATTGAATATGGTGGATTTTAGAAAACTTTCTTAGATTTCTTTTTTACCATTAAGAAGGTAATATCAAATTTCTTGAAACCGTTATGTTACAATTTTTTTATGAAAATAATCACAATTATCACAATATTTGCTAACTCCTTACCTAGTTTCAGGAAAATCGTTTCAGTAGTATAGTATTAATAAAACAGTACTTATTTCACATTTAGAGTAATAGAACCTATAGGATACAAAACTATTGACTACTACGTTTTATCATCAAGTTCAATAATTTGATACATTTTATAAGAAAGTACGTTCAAAACCATATTAAAGCGCTCTAAACAGCATAATAAATAAATAGTAGTGTCTTATATTGTACAACGTATAGTTCCTTTAGCACGCGGTTTGGCGAGCGGTCAACTCGTTACCGTTGGAATAAGGGGCTGTTCACGTTTTCTAGACAACGCTTTTGGCCTTAGGCGCTGGAAATTTAGTTAGTATTTAACTTGTTTGGTAAATACGGGCTGGAATTAAATGGGTGTTGGGAACATGTTTATATTACTAACTTTCCTACGACTTGGTAAACGTAAAACCTTTATAAAAATATAATCTAAGGTCTATTAATTGTCCATCTGTGTATTTTTGTGTTATTTACAAATGCTTACTTTCATTTTTGAACCCATTGCTGTCCCTATTCTTTTTTAGCCCACTGCTGGACAAGGATCTCGTATGGGACCAAAGAGGGGTATAGTAAGTAATACAATTTTAAAAATATTTTCATAAGAGATCAGATTAAATGACATAAATAAAATGACATAAAATTAAACCACCAGAGAAGCACTCAAGTCATTGTGCTCGTACTACAAAGTTACCTTATTATAAGCAAAACACCAAATACTAACAAGACGATTTTTCCCATTCCAATACATTTACAAATCTTGAACATTATCCATGACATCAATTTAGTAGTCCACAAAATAGATACTCGATACCTAGTTCTATACCAAACCCTTAAGGTCATTCACCCGTCTGTCAACCACATTCCTTTAACCGAACATCATAACAAGAGCGTAAAAGTATGAAAAGACTTTATATACCTACGTTACCTACTATAGCAACGGTAAACCCTACTTGACCCGGCGAAGTGTGTTGGATGCAAACCTTATTACCGTGTTTAATCCTCTTATGAAGACTCCTCCCTCCTCGTTTACCCACCCCCCTCTTTACCGTCTCCCCCGAGATGTGAAGGATCTTGTATTTTTAATGCGCAAAGTGTTTTTGTTTAAAATTTACATCAATTAGGGACTGTCACAATTTGCCTCGAGGTGTGAAACTCGATAGGTTGGCGTTCGATCTCCGTGATCAGCTTTTAAAATGTTTTTTGGTGAGTTTCATATATTTTGACGTGTTTATGTGATATAAGTTTTATAACATCACAGTTTACTATTTACTTTTGAATACATACTATATTTGAATTAGAGATTTGGTAATATTATGTATAAGTATTTATTTCATAAAATAATATGTGCAGGAACTCTACTTTTAATACAATTAATTATGAGCAGAAATATTTCATAATCAATACATTTATGTGGTTTTTACGGCGTATCGTTGAGGCTTTGGTCAACTCATCCCGCTTGATCTCATCCCGCGGGATGAGTTGTCCTAGTACAATTTTGGAATCGGACAACTCATCCCGCTGATATATTTAACGATTTGTACAGACTTGAAAATAAGTGGTTCACGCGCATTAGAGCTAACTCTCAGTGTGGCAACTGACTCGCTAGTGTACTATTCCTCGTTATGGACACTGCCCCTTTCGACTACTTCCTAAAATTCGGAATTGATTACGGAAGTAAGTACTACTACTAAGTCTAGTCAACAAGTTTAAAAAAAAATGACTTTTTATTTCTTAATAAGTGTGCCAACATATATAATAGGTATATATCTCTAAATATAGGTAAAATAAAATAAATATGTAAATTTTTTTATTATAATTATAATATCTACGTCCTAATTATAATTAACTTTACATAAAAATATAATGACAATGATTACTGTCGTGTATCTAGAACTTAACGATTATTATTAATGAAAGATGTAATGAAAACTATTTTCTTACTTTTCTTAATTTTAATTGTCTGTGATAGTAGAGTGACATGATACTTATGACAGCTAAAACAGAAGATCGAACTACTTGATAAATATTATTTATATTTTATTGATATATTTTATAAATTATTGTTTCGGGTCTGGTTGTACTTTGTGTCCGTTGTGTGTATGTTTGTAAAAGTCCCCGCGACACAAGAGCAATTCTTAGAGCGGGAGTTGCCCTTTTAAAAAGAAAGAAAATAAAATATATCGATAAATAAGCGAGACTTAATAATATTCATCAGACATTTTTGAATATACAGCATATAACACAAAAAGAATCTGGGGGCACGGAAGTGCCCCCGCAAGTCGAGCAAAAAAAAAGCGGCACGGCCGTAACATCCTTTTCTCGAAGCAATTCGGGCTATTTTTGACACCCCTATAATTTCGTTGTGGATAAAACAAGAAGCCTGAATTTTCAGCAACTAATCAGTCTTTGTATAAACACGGTATATTTAAAATTTCAGTCAATTTGAACCAGTAGTTTAAGAATGACAACTTGTTAAAATTTTGAATTTTGTCACTCACTGATTCACTGACTCACTGACTCACCGATCATCAAAAGTCTAAGGTACTTCTAGCAGACTTAGAAGCTTAAAATTTAGAATACAAATAGGGTTTAGTGTCTTAATCATGGGAAAAATTTAATATTTTCTAATTTCGGTCCAGTTTTCTAAATACACCAACTGCAACAATAACTTTGTAATCCTATATAAATGTATAAGATTACAAGGTTACATTTGCAGTTAATGAATTATTATTACTGTAGAAAATAAAATAAATAGGTGTAAATAGGTACCTACTATATGAGGCATAACGGGAGGTGGTAAAGGGTGGGTGAGGTTGTTTAGCCCATGAAACTGAACAACATTCCCATAAGAAAATATGTTGAATTATGAAAAAAAAACGTCTTTCCATACAAGTTGGACTTATGTTCGCTCTACAAAAAGAAGTGAGATGCCATCAAAAACATTCTGTAAAAACCTCAAGTCTCGCCGTAAAAAGTTGTGAGATCTATATAATACCAAGTCGATTAATCTATTTAGTCTCTACTTAAAGGACCTTCTGTCTTAAGTTATTACATATGTTATTACCATGCCAATTTTAAAAAAATACCTTTAAAACAAATAGATCGACTTGGTCATCGCAAGAAAACACAAATTCGCCATTATTAACATTTCAGGAGCATTAACTTCTTGTCGTGCTGTGTAGTGTGATACATACTAATAATCAAATCATGCGATGGCCAGGTCGGTCTATTTGTTTTAAAGGTATTTTTTTAAAATTGGCATGGTAATAACATATGTAATAACTTAAGACAGAAGGTCCTTTAAGTAGAGACTAAATAGATTAATCGACTTGGTATTATATAGATCTCACAACTTTTTACGGCGAGACTTGAGGTTTTTACAGAATGTTTTTGATGGCATATTTATTTAACCTCATCTCCTACTGTAATAAACTTAAGACCACATTTATAGCAACACTTTTGTTCACGAATGTACAAATATTTCAAATAATACAGTACATTTTTACCTTTTCTTTAAAGCGGGATGAGTTTAGACTTAGCTTTAAACTTATCCCGCGGGATAAGTTTAAAGCGGGATGAAATGACCAAAGCCTCGTATCGTTATCAGAACTGGGTAAACAAGGAAAAGTAGCGCGATTCTGTAAAGTTGGTACTGTCCAGAATCGAAAGTTTGACATTTAAAATGTATGCCAAAATAGTTCTTACGGAGTCCGTTGGAGGCGCTAAACAGATTTTCGGCGCAAATTTCCAGATAGCTAGTCGGTAGTCGATAGTAGTAGAGAATCGAGCTACAGTTCAGTAGCGCCATTCCAAACATACGATAACGTCATGTCAATATCGTATCGAATATAAAAAAAAATTTGCCGAAATAGGCAACTCATTGCTGAGCTTGACGATGGTTACAAATGAGCAAACTTTCCGCGTGTAGTTATGATAAAGTATTTTTCTAACCCTAATTCTGTAATGGTGATTATAAACGTTCAAGTCGTCGAACATTAAGAGGCCTTTCGCATTTTTGTAGTCATATAATGTCAAGTTTCCCAATGAAGTCACGTCCCCAGTTGCGTGATTCTCTACCACTGTTGACTATCGGCATCGGCTAGCTATTGAAAAGTTTTGTATGAAACTTTGATCAGCTTCTCTCGTGGTTGCCGTTGGAAATTTTAAATGTCAAGATCTCGTTAAACGATAATAACGGCTGTCGAGAATCATGCTACACTACTCACGTGAAGTAGACTATCTGAAAATCCTCAATCGATATCCTCATTCAGTGTACACGAAACTTAACAATCGAAATTGATAACCTTATATAAGAGCTCGCTCGTTTTAATTATTACAGAATTTATGCCTTATGGCTTATGGTACATTTGGGTATATTTTTGTTAATTAGCTTGTATCAAATATTCAGTGTGTTTACGTTCTCTTTGAATTTGAATAACGGCGACCTCTTGGGACATTATGTTTGTGTGCGATACTAATAAGCTTGGGATTTTAAGTACCTATCCTGTTTTTGAAAGGATGTTACTTTGTTGTGTAATTATAATGAGAGTTATTGTGTTTTTTGTTCGTTGTTTGTTTAGGCTGTTGCGAGATTTAATGGGTTAGATATTTTTTTCGTTTGGGTTGTATTATGTCTATTATACTTAAAGACGTAGACAGAGATGTGTGAAATGTTTGTCGTTTATACTATCTATAATAATAAATTTACTTAATAGTTTACTTTACACTACACGTTTATCAACTATACATTATTATTTTTAAGTAAAAAAGTCTGTTTTGCAATATGCACATATGTTGCCAAACTACTATTAAGAATAATATCACAAAGCAATTGTTCCCAAAATTTCAGCTTTTGAGAAACGACTTCTAGGTAACTAGAAGGTAAAAGGTCTTTTCTTGAGCTACTCGATTGATAATGATTATAACATTTACATATAGCTACAACCAGACCCGAAACAATTATGTGTGGGATTCGAATCCACTACCTCCCGGCGCTATGGTAGCGGCGACCTAAACCACTGCGCCACAGTAGCAGTCAATGAAAATGAAATCAAAATTTTATGAAACGTAACTAATATTGGTCACAAACCAATTTAAATTCTATTTTCGTGGACATAATTATAACTCCCACACCCACTCCAATAATTATTTTAAGAACCCATTATCAATGCACGTGATACTAATTAATAATTTGATAATATTTGTTTTCTTAGGCGAATATTATTAAGTAAGCTAACAAAATGAATTAAGGGTTAATCAAACGCCTGAGGATTTCAAATGAAATTTACTTTCTCATCGTGTAGGGTCTTTAACGGGCGCTTTTGAAAGGTTGGTGACCTTTGAACTTAATCTGTTATGTATCAACTCCTTTTCATAATTATTCTAGTTATTATTCTAAAGGTATAACTGGTGACGTGTTTTTTTTATTAAAGAAGTACAGTCCGCCTTACTTTATTAATTATCTGCAGAAAAAATAACTTAATCTCTTTCAAGCGAAAGGATATATATTAAGGATATTATTCTTGAACGCCAAAACGGCTGAACTGGTATGAACAAAACTTGGTGGAGTTATAAATTGAATTTTGGTGAAAGACATATTTTTTTAGAGATTATTGTTGTTCCTGGTCTCTCTACCTACCCCTCTTTATATATATACATAAGTATAGACGTAAGTGATTTTTGTATTAATCAGTTTCTCTAATCGATATACGGTGCGAAGCCCATGCAAAACAAACGGTTTCCAATTTTACTCAAAATATTTATTAAAGCCTTAAAACAACTAAACTTAACAAGGTCGTATAAAAAATAGTTTGTAAAGAAACATCCCGTAAAATTACTTTTGTACGTGTTCATAGATTTTCCACTTTATCTTCTGAGAATGCAAATCAGTCTTATAAAAGTTTCGAGACACGTTTTGGCACGTAATTTCTTTTGTGGCCTTCGGTACCGGCCGGCTGTAATCGACCTTTAAAAAACTATAATTAAGTGAATATATTTTATAGAAGAGTTTACACCCGGTTTTAAAAAGGTATCTCTAATTATTTTTCAATTTATACGAATCTGTACATTATCAGTGTCGCGATTTTCTACCACTATCAACTATCAGCAACCGGCTAGCAATCGAAAAAAGATATATGAAAATCAAATCGGCGCCTCAGGCGAGTGCCGTAGGAACCATTTTTGTAGTACATTTTAAATGCCAAATTCTCGCTTGCGCTGCTGATTTTACGTGAAGTTTCTTAAACGTTATTTAGCTAAAATAATCTTTTTGAT
Source organism: Anticarsia gemmatalis (assembly GCF_050436995.1). Taxonomy (NCBI): domain Eukaryota; kingdom Metazoa; phylum Arthropoda; class Insecta; order Lepidoptera; family Erebidae; genus Anticarsia; species Anticarsia gemmatalis. Next base: position 2,945,432 of record NC_134759.1, read on the forward strand.
ATTTGTTTCTGCTGCCACTGCAAAGCAATTATATATTACTCGGAATTTATTGTAATAATTTTGATGGATTTGGATCCTTGTTATTTACTGTGAAAATATTTTTTTTAAGGTCATCATAATATCGTAAACAAAATTAAACCAAACAGTAATTAAACAGCTTTCAACAAATTTTTACACAGGCTTTCAGAATCCGAGGGTATGTGAAACAATCTCGGGCCAAATTAGTCCGTTGGCAGTTGGGGCCTTTTATTGTTTAAGTTGGATAATTATTTTCAGGGACATTGTCAGGTTTTAGGGTCCAGCTTTTATTAAACTTATTCGGGTATTACCTGATAAACATGCGAGGATTTAATGGGTTAAGTGGACCCTGTAATAAATTTTAACTGATAAATATTAGTTGGGGGAATTAATTCCATGTAAAATTATAATTTGTTGTATAATTTTAGTGGTATTATTAACGAGGCGTGTGTGTGAAATGTTGTGATAATTTCCTTCTGTTTATATAGAACGACAGACACATAAAATAAAATGAAATTATCATTGACATGATTGTCTAAGGACTCAGTTATAAACAAAATTAGTGTTATTGGAAATACAAGTAGTTTGAACTAAAGGTAAGCCTTTACGAAAAAGCTGAAGAAATCGATAACAAGTAAAAAAGAAACTACTTAAACTGCATTAAAATAACGTTATCATGTAGCGTCCGGGTCCCACGTTGGGCGCCAACATTTTTTTCGAATAAAACTAAATAGAATAACTTCGTATTTAAAAACATGTTTTTATTTAGATACTAAATTAGAATGTTACAACATTACAAAATACAACAATACAAAAAATATTTATTTTAATAGTTACTTTGTGAATATCAAAACATATCATGAAGAGCAAATGTAGAGCTTATATCATTTTGCATCACAATAATGTCTAGGAAGATTGAAATGCGCACTTTCAGGTGTCCCACGCATTTTGTGCTGTAGATGTACACGTGGGCAGATGAGGCGTCTTAGTAGTAATGTTTCATAACATTTGAACGTTGTTAGAGTGATGTAGTTTGACTAGACTTTGTTGTAGGGTGTTGAGATCTAAATTTAGATTGTTCTGTGTGATTAATATAGTGGTGATGGTATTGTGGTAGAAGTATAATCAGTCAGGAAGATTTATTTTATGAAAGTGATAGATAATGATTTATTGCAGATACATATATATTTTTTTTAAACAAGTAAAATATTTTTGTTTTTGCTTAGACTTGCTATTGATAAACCTGATGATAATATTGCACAGTATTGCGTTTTCCATAATGTAGTTGAACGCTTACAATTATTTAATATCTCGATCTTATATACCAGGTGACGCCCAACCTTATTATGCAATATTATTGCAGGGTTAGAGACGGCCAAAGGAATGTGTGTAAACGTAAAAAAGTCTCTAAATGCAGAAAATTTATCTAGTACCTAAAACATGGCTAGAAATTGACCCCCGTATTTTGTAATCCTCAGTAATTCAGTTCACGTCTACCGAGCTAGCCACTTTAACCAAACCAATTTCAAAATCTCCGTGAAACTAAAATTTCGTACATTAGCAGACAAACAGCAATTAACATAAGATTCAGTCTAGCCTGTACGTTACATCCAACGTTTAAAGTTTCAAATTTACAAGCGAATTTCGTCCGCTTCCGTACTCTTACGGACTCTAACTAATTACCGGTCACAGGGAAATTACTGAGGGTACACCCTTAGTTGTTTAACTTGGGTAAATTACCCCTTTTACCGGACAGCCGGATTGTTTGTTGTATATGGATTTGAGCCAACGTTCCCGAGTTGAAGCAAAAAAGTAATTTTACTGTATTTAAGTTTTTAAGTCTCCACATTTTGCGGTGAATATACGTTTGTGTTGTTTAATTTGCTTTTTAAAAGGTTTTTAATTGACAATGTTTTATTACTTGGTGGAATGTATTTAATTGATGCAATTTTCTGGCTTTCTATGGTTTGATATCAGATTATAAAAGCCGGAATGCTTTTAAGTAAATAATTCTTATTTTAATCATTTACAGTTACGTTTTTTTTATCTACCACTAACATTTCAATAAAATCAATGCTTTACCTTTACACTTAATTATATTAGACGTCTAAAGATGATCACTCACCGGGAACATCTATGTATACTTATACTATAATAATATGTCAACATTACGCTACAGTATTTCTTAAACTGCGCTATGTTACTGCACTCACTAAGGTACATCGATAATGTATTGAAATCGCTCGCGCAGGTCATTTGACCTGCGCGAGCGCAATACCATGGTACTAATTATTGACATTCAGTGATTCTGGACATTTTAAAAATTGTTTAAAACACCCTAAAAGGACTAATTAATTGGTGTTCCGTGTAGTTTATATTAGAGACCAGTTTTATTGTCAAAAGTGATAGCAAAAGAGCAATTTTCTAATTTCAGCTATTGCAAGACACACAAATACATTCAATGTGCAACCTCCTTTACACTAGAACCTTTAAAACTAGTCTTCCACTAGCTCCCATCTCAAACAGAACCGTGAGACATTATTATTTTTTCATTATACTTCATCCAAGAATATCAGTACTAACTTTAGCGAAATGAACTTTGTTACATTTAACTGAGTGGTTTTATTCATGGCTCGTATAAATAATTCATGGAATGAAAAACGTTATATAAATTTGTTTTAAAAAGTACAGTGGTCATTAATCAGTCAGTGTCAGAGTTTTCGGTGTCCGATTTGACCTGGCTATCGTAGTGAACGGTTTGTGTTTATCTTTTTTTATTTTGATGATTTTGTTAACCGTGAAATAATGTGGTTGGAGTACTGATTATAAAATTGTGTCTGTTTATTGTGAATACATTTCGCTGTACGTATGATGTTAGGTACTTTTAGACTATTGAGAAGTAATGTAATTCTAAGTTGTATTTTTAGCAGAGCCCTTTGATGTTTGATGTTGTGTGATGTTTGTCACACACATGTGATCGCAATTTACTTAAGTACTTAAATATCATATTTGTGGATAAAGTAGTCAGTTAGAAAGGTATTTTTTTACGGTTAACAAGCATTGTGAGTAACACAATAGCTTCTATTTAAGATGGCAAAGCTACGATCCTTCTTATCACTCCGACTTTGTTTTTATTTCAGTTTTTTATGTCAATTGGAACCGACAACCTAATAAGTCTCGAATCAAAAAGTTATACAGAAATAATGATTATTGTTTTAAACTTCTGCACCCAAATTAACAAAGACAATTATACAAAGTAGACGTGTAAATGTTATCTACCAATCTAATTTAAAACCTAAGACCCAAAACTCAAAATTCAAATTACAACTTTGAACCAATTAATAGGTTAACTAAAACTACGCATATTATAGGGTCCAGTGCTTTAGTAATCAAGTTGGACCTAAGTTAAATGGACGTCGCAGGTAGGGTCTAGGTTACATTATCCCTTTAAAGTGACAAAACCCTTTCCCTTCGTTATCTTAAAACCCAATTTGAAGTTGACGCTGATATTACCTGGTTGTTGAAAAGTTTTCTGTGTTGTAAAAGTAAGGTATTGTTTTAGAAGTTATTGTAGATCGTGTTACTGTTGGTTGCGCGAACTAAGGTGATATTGTTTCAGAAGTACGAATAGTACGAATGTTCGGCTTACGGTAGTATGGCTGTATTTCTTTTTAATGATACTTGTAACTAACGAGCGATGTATGTCAAATTAGATGTGTAAAATGTTTATATTAAAATTTGTGCTAGTAGCAAATAGCGTTCTTGGTTCCGATAATATAAATATTATGTGCACTATATAGTTAAGTCTCAAATATTTAGTGTGTAATTTTCTTCTTTTAAATTAAGGCGATATAATAAAGCTTTTTCTACTCTTTTGTCATCCCCAGATGCTATAGTTATATTAATAGAAACTAAATAATTATACTCATTTCAATTATATTTGTGCTCACAATCAAGTAGAGAAGTTATGGACAATAATCAAACCAATCTTTAATTCTTTTAAACATTAACTTAAACAAAAACCAAATATTCTATGAGCTATACCGTACATAATACTGATATCAAACTATTTGATGGTGAATTTGTCAGCTCTCTCAAGATTCGCTCCACGTGGCGCCAATAGTTCAAGCTCACGACACGGCTACTTATCATCACTCTACGTTCCACATGCAAGGAATTTATTATCGGATTGTGAACATATTTTTGAAAATAACCCTTCAGTTTTGAATTTTATATAAGTGTATTAAAGTAATATTTTGAGGTTCTACAGTAAAATGCCTTTTGTTTGATACTGGCATTAATATTTTGATGTGTACCAAAATGGAAATCTGGAGTTATCCAAATAAGTATGTCTTTCTTTGTTTATCTGCGGTGTATCACTAAACCGATTTTGATGAGAATTTAGATGGAGGCAGTTGCAGGCCTAAAACCAAACAAATCCTTTTGTTTTGAACAATTGTATCACTAAACCAACTTTTTGGAAACTTTGAATAGAAAAATAGTTAGAAACATCATATCAAACATAGCTATTCCAAAAATCTTTTGTCATATAACTTTTCTCCGAAATTACACACAATAGACAGCTAGTATTACAAAAAACAGCACTTTTAAAACAATCTTCAATATGTACGGATTACGTAAATAAACTTACAAACCTAATAAAAACACCAATAAATTGAAACATCTCCTACAGTTCAATTGTACATTTATATTACAAAATCGTATCTACAATAGGAGCAATCAGACGTGAAGTTGGCTACGAGACAAAGCCCAAAAAAGGAAATTTTGAATGGAAATCATTGAAGGCCTATAACCAAATAAAGCTTTATCAAAAATCTTTTTTCATGCAACTTCTATCCGAAAGTACACGCGACAGACAGTTACTTTTACAATTAAAACCACATATAAGAAAATCTTAATCATTTACGGACCGCGTAAATAAACTTACAAACCTATTAAAAACACCAATAAATTGAAACATCTTCTACAGTTCAATTGTACATTTATATTACAAAATCGTATCTACAATAGGAGCAATCAGACGTGAAGTTGGCTTCGAGACAAAGCCCAATAAAGCGTGTTGAACATCGCCCATAAATCCTACACACGGACACCAGACAATCATATTATTGAATGAACAGAGAACCTAACGAAACTATAGAGTGGCTAGATGTGACTCATGTAAATGTATTAAGAGTGTTGTTTTAACTGTAGTGTTAAAATTCGTGATTCGTTTTTGCTATTTTCATAATATATTTTTTACAATCAACTAGCGGCTGGTCCCGGCTTCAAAGTTAAATGTGATAGTTTACACAAAACCTTATTCAATTATACATTAAAACATTGTAGTGGCTCTCTTTATTAGTAAATATTAAACCTCTGGGATATATTATAATATTTTGTAATTAAGACTATTAATTTTAATTTAAATATTACTTTTATTTTTATAGAACCCCTACAAGAGTTAATGAATGTTTTAAAAAAATAGTCATGACATCATTATAAAGCTGATATAATTCAGTCGTTACTTCTTGTAATTATATCCATTTATACTCAATATGTTGTAATAAAATACTCAATCAATTAAATAATCTACTCAACACAAAAACAACTACTATATCCAACAAATCCATGACCAAAACACATTAATAAAATCTACATCTGTGTCAGTCTACTCATCTATAAAGAGCCCTTTATTTGTCGACTGAGGAAATGAAACACTAGACACTGCGCTCTGGGGGATAAAGTGGCCAACTATACAGATACCAGCCACTATCATTAGCTGATTTATTAACAGAAATATACACAGTAGAAGTGGGGAGATTATCTATGTATGTGTTCCTGAAAATAAAGGAGATCATCCAGGCTCCATACATTTTTGGGCATTTTTTCAAAGTGCCGGCCAACAAAAAAAAGTGGCATGTATCGATAGAGCGCACATACGCACCACTCCCATCGTCGTGAGTCGGGGCGATCACATAACGATTCCGATAAGTGTGGTATAGTAGAGAATTACATACAAATAATACTAATGAGCTCGAGTGATACGGTGACGACCCGTTTTCGAGTTGATACGTGTGCGACTGTTACGACTTTAAATCACCTACAGAGTGGTCGCTGCACAATGAAAATTACTTAAGATAGTTAATTCTAGCAAAATCAATCATTATTTTATCTTTCACAGCACTTTCAGAAATGAGTAAATCTTTAAATATTATGAATCTTCAAACTTGTATAACTCGGTTCAAAGCGATCCTACCGGATTCCTGCCACACTAACTATTGCTTCAAATGGCTAGCTCTATCGACACATGCCACTTTTTTTTGTTGGCCGGCACTTTGAAAATAGGCCCAAAATGGATGATCTCCTTTAACCCATTAATGTCCCACTGCTGTGCAAGGGTCTCCTCCCGTAATGAGGGAGGGGCTGGGCCTTGAGTCCACCACGCTGGCCAAGTGCGGGTTGGGGACTTAGCATGCTCTCAACAAATGTTCATTGACAAATAACTTCGAAAAGATATTTGTAATAAGAGTTACACTTAGCGCTTGACAGCCAGTTCCTTGGCTTGAACTTGGCTGACACGCTGCCACGTGTCTAGATTTGTTTATTATATTAATTGATTTACTTTATTTAATTGATACGTTATACAATTACATTCAATTACATTCACATTTTTGTTATTGGATAGTTAAAACGTATACAATAATGCTAATTTTAACGTATTCATTAAACGTAATTGTTTTTCAATGTAAAACATTAAAACTTAATTGAATTAATGTAATTAATCGAATAACGTAACTCGATAGTGTTTGGCAATTTAATGTGTCTGCGGTAGACTGTGTTTTAAAATTGTAGGCGAAACAATGTAAATATGTATATTTTGTGCTATCAATTAAACGTACTGAAATTCAAGTATTAATCGCAATAAATTATACTGTGATGGCCGAGTGGTATAAGTTGACACCTCCTCCACCTCCTCCCACGTAAGTGGTCGCAGGTTCGAACCCGACGTAACACACTAATGACTTTTCGAAGCTATGTGTGTATTAGAAATAATTATCACATGCTCTAACGGTGAAGGAAAACATCGTGAGAAAACCTTGCATGCCTAAAAATTTGTTAAATATATTTATTGAGGGCACGCAAAGTCCCCAATCCGCACTTGGCCAGCGTGGTGGACTAAAGGCCTTTTACGGGAGGAGACCCTTGCCCAGCAGTGGGACATTAATGGGTTACATTTTTTTACATTTTATGTAGTTGTTTGTAATAATGTATAGGGCGATCTTAGTCATCACACGGCAGTAGGCTCGCCCCCTCTTACATGGAACTAACATTGTAGATCCTGAAAAGCAAGTGTATTTCATACACTATGTCTACATCTAAGAGTATAACCGGCATGATGTTATGTACATTTTTATGTATCTCTATCTTGAACTGAAGATCGACATATTAATTTATGATTTTTGTGTTCTTTTGTGCCTCAATAAAAAACAATATTTTACACCCATTTCTTATGTCTTAAAGTCTTTCAAAGTCTATAACGTACTTCAATCAAGTATACCAGTTTATAATAAACGTAATCAATTTTCAACTAGGTACATTAAATATTCAAAATTTGAAAATCACGCTTTAAAACAAACATCAAAATATTGAAATTGTTTCGGATTATGTCCATTTTCATTATCAGTATCATTTTAATCATCCGTCAAAGTATTTCAATTTGAAACTTGGCTTTCACAAGTTGAGCTCGATTTTGTCTAAGAATGGTGGCTATGACAGCATCATGATTGATTTCTGTAGACAACTTTAAGAGCCCTTATTCACGGGATTGACGAATAAGTTGCGATTCTGTTATCTATTTGCTGTAAATATTTTATTTACTTAAATTAATCATAGTAATAAACATTCGTAAGTGTAGGACATTGAATAACGTGAAGTTTTAAAATACAAATTTGGCATGCGGCATCTAGCGGGTGCCGTAGGTACTAATTTTGAAAAACGTTTATTAATTTTAAGTAGTACCGGCCTGTAAATATGGGCTCTACTGTACTGCGAGTCTCTACAACTGTTGATTATCGACAACCGGCTAGCTATTGAGAAATTATGTATGACCAGTGCCTCTAGCGGATGCCGTAGGTACTAATTTTGTAGAATATTTTCCGTGTCAAACTCTCAATACTTGATAGAACTGACTGTAGGAAATCTCCCTACTGATCTAAAACATCGGTTTTACAAGCACGTGACGTCACAACACGTCTGGACAAACTCTATGCCATCAAAAACATTCTGTAAAAACCTCAAGTCTCGCCGTAAAAAGTTGTGAGATCGATGTAATACCAAGTCGATTAATCTATTTAGTCTCTACTTAAAGGACCTTCTGTCTTAAGTTATTACGTATGTTATTATCATGCCAATTTAAAAAAAAATACCTTTAAAACAATTAGACCGACCTGGCCATCGCATGATTTAATTATTAGTATGTATCACACTACACAGCACGACGAGAAGTTAATGCTCCTGAAATGTTAATGGCGAATTTGTGTTTTCTTGCGATGACCAAGTCGATCTAATTGTTTTAAAGGTATTTTTTTTTAAATTGGCATGATAATAACATACGTAATAACTTAAGACAGAAGGTCCTTTAAGTAGAGACTAAATAGATTAATCGACTTGGTATTACATCGATCTCACAACTTTTTACGGCGAGACTTGAGGTTTTTACAGAATGTTTTTGATGGCATCTCACTTCTTTTTGTAAAGCGAACATAAGTCCAATTTGTATGGAAAGACGTTTTTTTTTCATAATTCAACATATTTTCCTATGGGAATGTTGTTCAGTTTCATGGGCTAAACACCCTTATCCACCCTATACCCCCTCCCCCGTTATGTCTCATATAGTAGGTACCTATTATACCTATTTATTATATTTTCTACTGTAATAATAACTCATTAACTGTAAATGTAACCTTGTAATCTTATACATTTATATAGGATTACAAAGTTATTGTTGCAGTTGGTGTATTTTGAAAACTGGACCGAAATTAGAAAATATTAAATTTTTCCCATGATTAAGACACTAAACCCTATTTGTATTCTAAATTTTAAGCTTCTAAGTCTGCTAGAAGTACCTTAGACTTTTGATGATCGGTGAGTCAGTGAGTCAGTGAATCAGTGAGTGACAAAATTCAAAATTTTAACAAGTTGTCATTCCTAAACTACTGGTTCAAATTGACTGAAATTTTAAATATACCGTGTTTATACAATGATTAATTAGTTGCTGAAAATCCAGGCTTCTTGTTTTATCCACAACGAAATTATAGGGGTGTCAAAAATAGCCCGAATTGCTTCGAGAAAAGGATGTTACGGCCGTGCCGCTTTTTTTTTGCTCGACTTGCGGGGGCACTTCCGTGCCCCCAGATTAACTAAACCCACAATACCTTTTCCCAAAGGTAAAACTGTCAACGACACCACATCAACCGAAAGTTACACGTCAAAATCACTTCACACTAACCAACCGAATGCTTAAACAACCGATCACCGCAAACCACCCTTAATTGTTTAATCAACCCCTTCCATTTGCCATGAGTGAAGGAAATGAGCTTTGGATCTCTAGCATACGTGATCAGGAACTAAACGCGGCACTTACAAAATCAAACGTACGTAATCGAAAAATCGTTTTGGATGTTTGTGAAAAAAGTCGATTGCGATCCGATTTTTTCCGTTTCCATATCTGTAATGTCTGTTTGTTGATGTAGATTGCTTTGCTGTTAGTAATGAGTTCTTCTTGAATTCCTTTTGAGGTAATTTTGAATGTTTGTACGTTTCAGTGTTTATCTAAAAAACTGAACTGAAATTTGCTTCGTGTGGAAGGATTGCCTGTGAATTTTCGAATTATACATCAAAGAATATTAGTTTTAGTTTTAATATTACTTTTAATGTATGTGTTCTGGTAAATCTCGAAACCGCCTAATGAAAAACTAGCATAATTTAAATAGGTTAGATAAACTTTTGTTACCAACTCATATGCGGTTTCGATATTACCTATGAAGAAAAAAGAATAGCTGTTTTTTACAATAATCAACTTTACCAAAAACATAAAAGGAATTTATTCTAAAATGACTTTAATTAAAATTGTAAGACAATTAACCTAAAATACATTTAACGTTGGGACACGGGCATAGGCTTGTAGTACTAGTCGCGGTTAGAAAACATTTACGTTATTGTTACCAGTTTGCACTACATTGAGGCCGTTGACAGAACATTACTGAACAACTGAACAACACAATCAGGGATTCACTGACATTAAAATCGTTATTTAATTTTGTTGTGACCACTCATTAAATGAAGTTATTTGTTATTTCTTGGGATGTATATCAATACTACTATGTTCCTACCTAAACAGTCCCGTTCAAAACGTAACTAATAACATACTAATCTTATAAACGTCTTTCCGTAAAGTAGCAATTGGATCCTTGATTTAACTTATAATGTAGATTTGTACATATAGCCAAGTATTAAGCCAATTGTAATATTTGCTGTTATAATGCTTAGAAAAAGTAGACGAAGGGCGGGTGTGAGAATTATGGGCAAAGTAAGTCTGCCGTCTAACCGGCTTTTTGTATTTCTATAAGAGTATGAGCCTTTGTATTTACCAACCACATCGGACAATCAAAGCCAAATTTAAACGGAACAACAAAAGGAAAATTCTAGAACCTTCAACTCTAGAATTAACGAGACTCGAAAAACGAAATAAACAACTCAAGTGCTATTAATCAAAGAGCACAAAAGTACCGATAAATACCGGTGAGTGCCGAATTGTGCCGAAGCCGTGCCGATCCGTAGTAAATTTTAATTTGCTAAATAACGTAAAAGTTGAATGTTTTGCGTTTACAATTATTTGTGCAAGGGTTTAAATACAGGTGGCGTGGTGACAGGTAGTGGCAGTTACGGCTCAACCGTGCCTGTTTCCATAGCTTTACTACAAAAAGGCAAAAAAAACGTCAACCAACTAAAGGGGGAACAAAGCTGTAAAAAAGTTAGGCAGGTTGGAAATCCGTAAACGTGAAATATTTTGTTTTGAAAAAAGTGGATGTTCCAAACTCGCGATGTCAAAATTGTGTTCGGGATTACTCGTAGCTTACTACAGTTTTCAAAGCTTGTTTTTTAGGTAGAAATTCAAAACTGTCATATCATATTATGAACGGTGAAAACATCGATGGCACAGGTACGCAATTTACCTATCGGTGTTTATGTCTGACAAACAAAAAGTATTTTTTTTGGCATTAGTATTTATTGGTTTATCAAAATCTCAAATCTGGCGTCATAGATTATCTTGGGACTTACTCTTCAAAAATCCTCACTTACAAGTTAATATTTTACAGATCGTGCTGGCTTCATCGAACAAAATCCATTATGACTCATCAAGTAAAACTATATTATGTTACCCAGCTAAATACATATTGTTATAACAAGTGAGAGTAATAGAAACTAAAAATAGTATTACTAAAGAGAACACATTTCTAACTAACAAAAATCTAAGGGTAATTAAGCATGACGTCTCGTGTTTAACAATGGAAACAAACTTCGTACACAGTAGCGTGACTGTGTAAGAGCGATACAATACGAAGTAAGCTCGGACTCAATTATGTTCCTATTTTAATTCCTATTCCTTCCTTAATGATCCATTTAATGTTCAAAGTTAATTGACTCGTGTGTTTGACTTTGCAAATAAGGAAGTGAATATTTTCGATGTTTAATTTTCATTTCTGTTTTGATTTATTTGATGTAAAATGGAACACTATTTTTAGAATTTTGTAGAAGAATTACTTTTAATTTATTACTATCTCTGTCGTAATCGTATTGCTATGTTTGCCATAGTTCGCATACTATTTTGAATTATATTCTAAGAAAAGATTAGCTTATTATGACAATGTGTACGAATAACACATCCACTAAATTATTTAAATCCTAAGCGACATTTCAATACGAAATTAACTTATTACGATCGAAAGTACTTAAATCAAAATAAGTAAATAAGTTTGTTATATTATGTGACACAAAATCTCAACTGTACTATAGTTATTAAGCAGTAGCGCGATTTTTTACAATCGGTACTATCGAGGATCGAGAGTTTGACATTTAAAATGTGCTATAAAAATAGTTCCCATCGCACTCGCTAGAGGCGCTGCTCAGATTTTAAAACAAAATTTTACAATAGCTAGCCGGTTGTTGATAGTAAATAGTCGTAAAAAATCTCGCTGAAGTGAATAAGAATAACTACTTATAACTTTTAACGTTCCTACCCCGAATAATATAATGTACAGAAAATCACTTAACAGTGAAATGTTTTGGTAATAATTTAAACAAATAAAAGTATTAAATATTGATATTATCACAACATGCAACTCAATGCAGTAACTCATCACCCGATACTGAGTAAATGAACGGATGCACGAACGTGCATTTTCATAATAATTGTTATCGTGATAGCTATAATGTGAAATAGCAAATGAAGCAAAAATAACACTATTCAAAGCTTACTGCCAAACTTTCTACACGAGCAGTCTATGGGTCAGATATACTCAGAGGACATATAATGCTTTGAGAGTCCAATACAACAACGGATTCAGGATGCTGTTGGGTCTGCCCCGCTTCTGTAGTGCCTCCAGCATGTTTGCTGAAGCGAGAGTTGATGGCTTTCATGCCATTTTACGTAAACGGGTTGCCTCTTTATTGAGAAGAGTGCGGGACAGCACCAATAGCATCTTGAAGGTCATTGCTGAAAAATATGATTCAGATATAATGAAAGCATTCATGCGTGTGTTAATAAGATAGTTTTTGTAATGACCTAGGTTAAGTTTTTCTATTACTTCTCAATGTACTCTGTATGGACTTGGTCTGAAATAAATATATTATTATTATTATTATTATTATAATCTATGGCTATTCAGCTATTTTAATGAAAACAGACGTTAATTTTACACAAGTATATTGTTATTTAGGTTTTCAATACACGTTGATATTATAAATACGTTTATGGAAATACGGGAACGGAAATTATTAATTACCTTCAGTCAGAATTTTTTTTTTTTTTTAAGATTTTGCTGTACTCTCTGTTGTAATTTGTGTTTCCCTATGAGGCCGACATAGCCTTTTGTTGGCTAAAGGCCTTGACAATAAATTTGATTAAAAAAAAATATATATATTAATTAATTTTATGGTATATTTGTATCGGTAAATACTACCGTGACTTGTTAAAATAGGGTTAGGTAGATATGATACACATTCGAGGCTTCCGGCGACTGGGACCGCAATTAACTCGGCCCACGGTCCCAGTTGACGGATGAATTTAATTTTTATATTTTTCTTCCGGCAACTGGGACCATCCATACATGTATACTGAAATATATCGTTCAATCCAAAAACAGTACAGTCAGACGAAAAATTGTTAAAAGTAATAATTTTATAGATAAACCTATTCGGTCAAAAAAGAAATACCTGCAAGCGCATAGAGTAAATTCAAAAATTTGAATTCATTTCATGCATAATGCTCAATCATATTTAAAAAGTATAGATAATTCGAGCAATAAAAATTTGTACTCGAATCGTTGTCAAATGCCACCGTGCGTAGCGGTCATAATAGTCATAATAGGAATGGTGACTAATTTTGTTTCCGTTTAGTCTATCTAGTAGACTAGATTGATTTTTTTAGACTATAATAGGCTAATTTTGTTATATTAGTAGGCTATTTACTTACGTGTTGTCAAAAGTTTTTAATTTATCATGATGTATGTGTATTTGTTTCTAATACGTACATTTTAAATACCAAGATCTGCAACCAAAGAAGTTTTTTTATATCAAATGATATAAATAAATGATATTTTTTAATTATACCGAATTTTTATTATGTAACTTCTTTGAAAAATTTTTCGTCTGACTGTACCGTTTTTGGCTTGAACGATATATTTCAGTATACATGTATGGATGGTCCCAGTCGCCGGAAGAAAAATATAAAAATTAAATTCATCCGTCAACTGGGACCGTGGGCCGAGTTAATTGCGGTCCCAGTCGCCGGAAGCCTCCACATACATACTGCTTTTTAAATTCATAAAGAAAATATTCAATTTTTTCCATTATCATTTAATCGTTAACGATTTAATATTATTTAAACTCTTATAAGACACAACATACTTCATCCTTTATTGTTGAGTTTGAAAATGGAACTAGGTATCCTGACAATCCTGATAATCGCAATACCATTATTTCCGTTACGTCGTATTTCATGTCGCCCAATACTTATCTATTATCTACGAGTTCTCGTAGAACAAATGAGGAACTGCCCATACATCGAGTTTGGGTCCAATCTGTGTTTAACTTTCACTAATTGTTTACCCTCGGGTCGACTTCAATCACCACTGTAACCTGACCTCTCGCTTTCAACAAACATCGCCACGTATCTCCTAATTTTCCTCTACAGTAAGCGGGTGGGTAGGTCAATGTAATTTGGTTCACCCAACAATGCAATCTCGTGAAAACCGATGTAGCATGGAAAACTTTTAATATGATTAATATTTAATTCGTTTATTGGTTGTTACAAGGTTTAACGTAAATGGTGTATTTGTGTAAGAAATCATATTTGTATAGTAAAAGTCGAAATGATAATAATAAATACATGTGACTGATAAATTGTCCGGTTTGTTAGGTAAATTTAGTGGTATTTTTATATATTCAAACTGTCATGTTTACATGAGCTTAAACGCTATTGAATAGATAAACTACCGCTAAATGTACCTCCAAAACTGGAGGTAACACATCTACTTTTATGTAACGGTACAAAAAAAATTGCTTGAAGGGTAAGTTTAGTTTTAAAAGACAAATTGTTTATGTCTTTGTAACGATTTCAAAAAATGCTTTTCATACGGTTGTAGTCATTTTATCCGCTAGTTGATAACAACCCTGTGCTGCAAAAAAATATACTGATGTTTTTTTAAACCTTGATTAGCCGTATTAAAAAATATTTTAATAAAAAAATTAGTCATTAAACATTACAATCTCAACTACCAAATTCAATAGAAATCACAACCAATTTGCGCTAGCCTCAGTCCAGTAAACAAAACGTAGGCAAACTGCAGACATCTTCTCAATTATAAGCAAATAGAAGTAAATCCATTGCCACGATTGCTTCAGAACTAAAGCCATTAATCAGAGATCAATACCGCAGAGCAATTAAACAAATTAGATTTTCGTATTTTGGTAATAAAAGCTCGTTTGGTTTGGATGTTTGAGTATTATGAAGACAATGATGTGTTTTGTATTATTTATTATTGTATGTATTATTTATTTTATCAAATAAATTTCTATATATGTAAGTACATGTCTAAATAGAAATATCGTCGAATGCCGATCAATGAAATGGTGTATTGCACAATAATATGTCGTTTATGTTGTGCAATAATAATGTAATTTTTGACACGAGGTAACGAATCGATTTCAGTGTCGCAGTGCTATAAATTGCGCAATACAATGATATTGCGCAATTTCACGTCTAAAGCCGACCTAAAAATATAGAAAGCCTTTTTTAAATAACTAATAAACTAGGTTTTTATGTCGATCAAAACGTCGACGAAACAATTATTTTGTCAGTTGCGTATAAGATCCGTGGCATTATATTTTTTCTTTGGATTGCATTTATTACTCCTAATTTTTTTTTCTTTGACTAGCTTATAATTAAAACAACAAACTATTTAAACCAACATAAAAAAAAACACGGTAAAACCTTACTCAACCTGGCCTACCTATAACCAAAGACGTTAATAAAATTAACCGTAAATAAATAATAAGCATACATAGATTTGTTTTCCTTAACAGCCGTTATTGTGATCCACCGAGGCCGCGATACGACCTCGATGGAAAACTGGATCGATTTTAAACGTAGCAAAGCGTTGCATTCTTGTATATTCAATTATTTACGTGTAGTATGGACAGTGACCCGGCCATTATATGAGGTTAGATATTTATAGTCCCCTGTAATTTGTAGGGAAGTCGGGTTTTTATATTTTAATTTCTGGATTTGTTGTTTTAAATTATGATTGGTTTATGTAATTGTTTTTTTTTTCTGTTATTGTAGAGTTGTGATTTTGTCAATGACTGGAGTTTGGATTTTTATTCCTTTGGGCAAGGCTATTGAACTCTATTCCGTGTTGAAAATTTTGTAGTGTAATATTTTATGGTCAAATAAATGTGCTCTGAAAATTTCAAGCCTTTCGTTGCGAGTTAATTACTAGTAAGTCACAAAAAATATTCTTGCTTGCCATTTCCAGTCTATTAGGCGTTTCAATTTTACCGAAAATTCAGAAGTGGAAATCCAAATCAAGTAAGTTTCTAACACAATGATTGTATTAACATTCAACGTGAACATACATAGAATAGTTTGAGAGTATTCGGTAGCAAAATGACACATTGCGGACAGAAGTGACAAAGTTCCGCGGGTGATTCGACCGTACGATTGTTAAAACTTCACCGAATGTACCGCTCTGTAGGGCCGCAGATAAAGCTAGGGTTAGGAGTGAGATGTGCTAAGTTAGTTTAGTGATTAATACTATGCAAACTCCGTTTTACAATACCTACTTTATACATTTTTATACGACCCGAGAGACTTGTAGCGCTAATGAGAAATTTTGTATGAAATCTGATTAGCGCTTCTAGCGGGCACCGTAGGAACTGTTTTTGCTGTACATTTTATGTATTAATCTTTCGGTATACGATAGTAGAATGTGAAAAGTCGCTCTTCAGTTGTATTTATAGCGAATCTAAGCAGTCTGTACTGTGGAGGATCGAACATTTTAATATTTATAATTACTTGAATAGTTCTCTCGGAATACGCTTGGGGCGCTGATCAGCTGGCCGATACTAAAAAAAACTTTGTAGAACAAAAATATAAGGAAATACTTCGACGTTTTCCGCCATTCTTTATACATTTGAATGTAAAAGAAAATATTTCTAAGAAAGCAACATCAGTAGTTCTCTCGTGACTAAATTCATCGTATTTTCTTAGCAACAAGTCTTGTAATCAGACTGTACATCTCCAGGGAGTGTGCTTGTCTTTATTTTTCATAATATCTAGCTTTTCGTACAGCTAAGTAATTTTTGCTTTGTGTCTTTAGTTAGTAATTATTTTTCATGCTTTTATTTATCCCCACAGGAGAATATAGTTTATGATTTGATATTATTTATGACTTTAAAAAATACAGAGATACAATCCACGTATCATAGAATACCGTTTATTATTTGTCTTATGAGTTCACCTATTTTAAATGCGAGAGTTATATATTTTAGGTAATTCTCCATATTATAGACCAACAATTTAGAGAGCCTTGTATGGAAAGCTCACGGATGGCCGAGATATACAAAGTTCTGAAATTTGAACATCTGAGACCCACCAGCTCATGCTTGACGGTTTCCTGTTAGGACCTGCTACTTTTTAAATGCAGTGTGCGATCTAAACAGTGCATGACCAAAACTCTTTACTAGTCTTTACTAAGATGTCGAGCAAAATCAGGCAACAAAATAAATAAATTCTAAATTAAAAGCACAAAAGCACTTAGATATACACTACTATTAAAGTTAAAATCTGACTGAACATACACCAATTGTTAGAATAAACTACAGTCAATTTAGAAACAACGAACAACACAGCTTGTTTACTTTTGTTCCAATTTTACCCACAACTATCTACGTTTAAAAGTTTTCCTGCAATTTACATTAGAAATATTTCAATATAAGCGCAAACCGGATTAAATGCATTCACATTGAAAGCGTGTGTCGAGATGCTGCTAACTTGAGAAACTAAGTTAACAAAGACTTGCATAACTGATGTAAGTTTTTATTCGTTAATATGTAGACTGTGGTAATAGCTTTGACTGTTTGACGTGTAATAGAGTAAATATAAGCTCTGTGTGTTGTTAAAATTCTTAACACGTATATTGTTTGTTTAAAAAAATCACTATAGAAAATGTGAGGCAATAAAGTCGATAAAACTGCCAAATTTTAAACAATACCTAAATAAATAAAACCGATTACTGTCCCACTGCTGGGCAAGAGTCAAGTCAAGGTTAGGTTGCGTGTATTTTATCATTTTTGCCAATTTTATAACATAATAGCTACCCTTCAACATTTTTTGGCATTTCTAATGTACTGCTAAAATAGTTGGTACGTCGTCCGCTAGAGGCGCCGATCAGATTTTTGAAACAAGCTAGCCATTTGTCGATAGTCTGCGAATTGCGCTAGAGATAAAAAGAAAGGAAAGTTATCACCAAACCTCGCTTATTTTCCACTAAAACCAAACCTTTATCCCGCGTCCCGTCCACCGTTATTTTTGGTTGTTAGCCCTGAATGAGATAGCGTTCTATTGTATCATATAAAACTTGCGTCTAGCTCCCCGGCTACGTAGGGGCTGCCAAATATTAGTTTTTATTGTGTTGTTACGGCGGCAAATTGGTGTTGCTTTGATTTGTCACTATTTTGTTCGTTCTGTATTGAGAGTTTGATTTTCAATCGGCTTTGTCGTGTTTTTTTGGGTCTTCATGGAAATAGTTTTTGAAATCAGATTTCTTTTATTTTTGCAACTTGGCTAAATAATAACTTCATCACTGTTATAGATTAAAGGTTAGTATTTATTTTGAGGTGAGCTTCGAAGACCAAATAATTAAATAAACAAATACGTCAAATTATCTCCGGTCTATTCCAAATGGAATCCATCGAAGAGAGCTCCCCAAAACTTTACTTTTCCAAAAAAATATACACAAATATTTTCTTCCGCAGATTCTCACGTGGTGAACCGCAAGTTGGTGGACGTACCGCAGTTTGAAAGACCCATCGGCAATCACACCTTCCACATCGGCAAGGAGGCTGTCCTCGGCTGTTCTGTCATCAACCTGGGGAAACATAAGGTAAGATAGATTGACTAGATTATATTATACTATATTTTATAAACACCACTAGCCCATTACTATTACAATGATACAAAAGTACTACCCGGAACAAAAAAAGCCTGGGCCTTAAGTGAGTGAGAGATATGTACTAAGCTGTCTATGTCTCGCTATAGCAATATTAATAAACGAAGTCTAAGCGTGTGCGCAATATATAGAATCACGGTCGGTTCCAACTGGTTCAAACTGTCATATTTCGAGGCGTTGGGTGTTCTCCGAAATACGGAAATCTATAACTCAAATTTCCATACACAGGACAAATACTGTGTATTTCTGTACATTGTTGGCAGAAAAAAAAACAGGAATAGACACACTAAAATTTGCAACCAGAATCTAGATTTAAATGAAAGCAATAAAACTACTTTCCAAGATTAGAATTTAAAGTCATTTCCATATAACACACCAAATCCTCTTAGAACTTGGACCTTGTTCTTCACGGCATTAACGATGGCGAATCCTTAAGTACCCCATTGTTGGACGACATTAATTCGCTCCAAGTAATTACACCTTGTTTATAGCCATGCTTGAGTTACAGCCCCCATTAGCTCTGCTACCCACCTGACTTGCAAAAGGGATATTATTTTCTTCAATGTAAGGTATTTTTGCCTTCAATACAAATAGATATAAAAGCTCTCCGAGAATGCCCCTCAGGAGCTCCGCTTTTTTTCTTGATGAAAAGTGCAGTAGTAATACAGCTGTTACTTTTTCAGAAATTCTACTTTTATTTTAGTTTTTAGAGTTTGTTATTGTGTAAAAAGTAATAAATATAAACATTCTTTAATTAAAAGTTTGCGGTGAATTTGTGTCAACGATATCTTTTTAAGATTTGAAATTAATACAGATTATTACAAAAACCGTAGAGGTCTTAATAAAAAAACTCACAATTGAGAACGTTTTCTATTTTTCAAAGACTTAAAACAGTTTAACTCATCATATTAGTGTCAATTCGACAATATGCCAAAATACACATTTTAAGGCTTTTCAGAAGACCTAATTAAAGGCTTTCTAATTGTACTCATAAGTTTTTTTGTATTTTCAACATGAACTTATTTCACTTCTTTAACCATCACTATACATATTACAAATTAATACATTATTATCAAACCTTAATATCAAAGCCCAATCACATTAAACAGTTAGTAAGACTCACCAAGTCTGTAATTTCAGCTAAAAATAAAACTACTCACCTATTCCCATTGGTAAGGTAACAAAGCGACTAAGAGATTACCTCGGTGATTGTTTCTTTTGTAACTAATCTTGCTAGGATAGCTTAAAATACTGCTGAATTATTTATCTGTTGATACGAACCTTTGGCTGGTTTATTAGTAGTATTTGTAGTACAAAGAACCACTTAGGAACGTTGATTTGTCAAATTATTTGCTGTCTTTTGTATTCTTTTGAGATAATATTAGTGTCTATCGTTTCGATCTACTTCTACGCATTTTCTAGTGACGCAACTTTCTATAGTCAATACTCTCGACTGCCGAAAGTACATATATATTGGCTTAGCCTTTGTTCCAAACTTTTGTTGGAGTCGGCTTCCAGTTTCACCGGATGCAGCTGGATACCATTGTTTTACATGGAGCGATTGCCTATCTGACCTTCACAACCCAGTTACCTGGGTTATAACACGATACCCTTTTGGTAAGACTGGTTGTCAGACCTTCAAGCTTGACTACTGTTAACGACTATCAAAGATCTTCGAAAATGACAGCCGGGACCCACAATTTAACAAGAATTAAACACGGAGAAACTTGATACGTATAAGATGTTCACCCATCCACAAAAAATCTCGGCAAGCATAACTTAACCTCAGAGATCGATCCGCGCGGCTGTTGTTAACTAAGCCACGAGCTCTTCTGGACTCGACCTCTCAACGACTGCCGAAAGTCTGACATTTTAAACATACTTAAAAATGAATTCCTACGGCACTCACTAAGGGCGCTGATCAGCTTTTCATACATTAAAATTTGTAGACAGCTAGCCAGTTGTCGATAATATAATTATTAAATTGCGTTACAGTATGGCCTCACAACTTCACTTTATACGATCCCCAATGCACCCAGAAATTTCCTTATATTATCTGGTTGGGGACCTACACTCAGTATGTAAATACTTATTCTAGAATAATGTTTATGATTGTTAGTAGACAATATGCCATAGCATAAAGTTATGTGTTTTTGTATACTCTGACGTCATTGACCATATTATATACCAAGCTTCTTAAAAAACTGTAGTATTAGGTCTCATTACTTTGGCCGTGGCCGCCAATCTATGGCTTCAAATCATCCATATTTTGTCAGTGTTAATGACTTATACTTACAGGATTACGGAGAAGCTTATCCCCAATTATCAATGTTGTAAATTTCTTGTCATTATAATCCAATAACACTTATGAATCGTCTTATGTCCAGACGGGTGTCGTTTTTAACATTATCGATTATTTACATCCGAGTACTAGACAAGGAATTGAATATATGAAAAACCCTTCAGCGCCCCTAGCGTATTTTGCAGGAACTCTTTTTTAAAAGTCATTTTAATTGTCAAACGCTTACTGCTTAAAAGTAGTAGAGTGCAGTAAAATTTGCTACAGTATCTTATTTTACTCTGTCAATTATCGATACATTTATTTAATTTATTTATTTAGTCTTTGAAATGCGAAACATTATCTCGTATCTTCCTTTCTCTACATCACGAACCCAGACATTCAGAATATTAAAAATACAAAATAATATTGCTTTAAAGTTCGTTCGTGAACTAAAACTTTAGTAGTGAGAATATTGCAAGAATTTCAGTTCACATCGTTGTACAGGACAATGTGACTTCTATATTAATGCTAAATCTCCGAGCGTCTTTGTTTCACAACTGAAAACTTCCTACGGAGACAGTTGTACCGCCTTAATTATAATAAAAGTAATTAACACCGAGTGCTATCCCCCTTAATTATGTACAGCGGTTTTATAATTTAATTCATTGTATTTTGTTTAGAAAAACAACGGATATGACAGTGTATTGTAGCCCCGATTCTCCACTATAGTAGTAGAAAGTATCGACAACCGCCTAGCTTTCGAAAAATTTTGTACAAAAATCTAATCAGCGCCACTAGCGGACGTCGTAAAAACTATTTTTGCAGTACATTTTATATATCAAACACACTAATAAGTTTTCGAAGCCACATGTGTATCAGAAATAATTATCACTTGAAAACAACATTTCTGCATGTAAAGTCCTCAATACGCAATTGGCCAGCGAGGCGGACTCAGGCCACAACCCCTTGTTCGTACGGGAAGAGACCCTTGCCCAGCAGTGGGACAATAACCATACACCGCCATATGCATTAGGGGTATGCGGCGAAGTGATAACATTAGCCATTGCGCCAAACGTACATATAGTTTGAACTTGCTCGAACACTGTATAAAAATAGGTACATAGTAAGTATAAATATAAGTTGTATATAATAGTTGCCCTCATCAATAATTCTGTCTTGTGCAACTGTTTCGGTTTTGTCGGCCATAACAAGCTTTGATGCGGTTTTCCTAGCGAGCCTTTTGCAAGCTTTTTATTCACATAAAGGTTGCGCCATACTTTAGTTAACAGTTTTAAGCAACATTCACGGCAAAGTCAATGTTATTTTAAGGATTTTCTAACTCTAAATTACCTTTGTATAATATAATACCTTGGTGATAGAGGTTTACATTAGCAGTAAATAAGACCACAGAGACTATAATTACAGAATAGTTGTAACTTTAGTGATAGACGTAAAAATCAATGGTTTTGGTTGGACAAAATATTTTTATTGTCGCTAAAATACTCCAGTTTGACTCATAAGTACTTGAAGTTTAGCCACTTTTAACGCTCTCCCAGATTCATATTGTTCAGCGAATTTTATTCATCAAATTGCTACATAAAAGCTCGCTGTTGCTCGCATATTGTTCGGTCAAAGTATGGCACCACCTTAAAAAGAAAGTAGCAGCGTAATTACTGCACAAAGTTAATTAATAATAAATGAAATCAAAAAGCGCAAACTGCGTTACTTTTGCTAATGTTAAAATTATATTGCAGTTATCGTTTTTCTGGGTGTTTCGTTTCAATAAGCAGTGTGGATATTACATTAAAACTGTGCTATTCAAAGAATTTAAAGATACGTCTTTAATGACCAATTTTGATATTAGAAAATGTTGATTTATTAAAAACTTTGCGTTTATGCGACAAATATAAGCGTGTTGTAATGTTTATCAATATCGAGCCTCTTATAACCGAAGGTGTAGAAAAAAAGTATGAAATATACTCTGCATCCTGTAGTTTAAAGAAAAGTCAACTCAATAACTCTGTGGCCAGATACCAAGAATAAATTAAGCATAATTTTATTTCGTGTCTACGGCAGCATTTTAGTATTATTTGACACAAAAGATAAGACAACCAACCCCTGTTAGCAAAACCACAACCCTAAAATACCTGCAAAATCTACCTCAGAATAGCTATCATGAAAATAGTCCAGGTACTTCAAACCCTAGATTAACACCGAGCATTTTTCAAATCCCTGTAGAGCTAATATAAGTGAGCTTTATATAACACTGACTTAAAGACATTAAGCCGAAATATTTACGGTAAAAAACGTCTAAAGTTAGAAATATCTCTGCCTATTTAGGGCTTTGACGCACTGAACAAAGTATTTGAAGTTTTACTTGCCTTCTTAGTAGAAATTTTCCTTTTATCAAGAACGAAATGGTTCAAGAAATCTAATATATAATTTTTTTTTCGTCGTTATTTTTTTGTCTGGATAGTCGGAAAGATAATTTTAAATTAAAAAGGAAGTAAAACGAATATAACAGAAAAAAATACAGCCAAAAGTCAAGCAAACTGTTCGTCGCTAACAATACGCTGTATAAGACGTCCGCTTACAACACATTTATCTATCCAAAAAAGACTCAAAGTTAGAAAAACCTTTGCCCATTTATATTTATTTGAAAGAGAACTTACACAATTAAAGGGTCCACGTTAATCTCAATTGTTTGACCAAATGCACACAGTTTATAATGCGTAAATGTAAGTGAGTAGTAAATAATAAATACGATTCCAGGCTCATTTCGGCGAGTAAATACGTACTGGAATCCAGATAATGGAATTTTGGATTCGCTGTAATTAAAAGAATGGAATACTAGAGACGATTGTTAGGAAGTAATTATTTATTTAGTAGTTGAACTAATTAGTTGGAATGTTTCTTTGTTTCGAGGATAATGAGGAGTGAGGAAATTGGGTGTTATTAAGTCAGAGAATGGGCTATTCTGGCTTGCTGTTTGGAGGGGGTAGTTGTGGTGGCGATATTACAATTTCCTTGTTGGTTTTACTAAGTAACGCTATTTTCTAGTCATAGATGTGATGACTTTGTATGTAACTAATTATGAGATTGATAAAGATGTTCTGTAAAAGGTTTTTAATTCTCTACAACATAATTATTTTTACGAAATCATGCCTGATATATTTCGAGGTAAAGATGTATTAAATACAACTTAATGCTTTTAGCCGTTTACGCAGGTTTCCAAAAGATGCTGATAATGAAAGTATTTAAATGAAAATTCCGAAAAAAAATTGTTTGGCCAAAGACCTTTTAGACTCCATTTTTAGTAGACAGTTAGTCTGGCATAAAAAGATATAAATCTATAAACAAACATCTCTTCAATTCAAGCTAGATCCAGCAAAAGAAACATTTTAATTTCAATCCAAAACACTAATTGAACGCTCAGACTTCAGACATTGCTTAATAAAAATTCTCTTGCCATTGAAATAGTGATGCAACAAATGAAAGGATATTACCCAGCTAATTTGCTGTGAGTACTGTAATAGCCGAGTTAAGTAGAACCGTACTGCTAGCAACGGAGGAATTGAAAATGGGTTTTTTGAATAACTTATAAGGTAAGGAAAGGTATTCGTTATAATGTTGAGGGCTTGAAATGTTGAATGTATTTTTTAAAGCGTAATTTTGATACTTTGTGTTGTCTTATAGGGCAAAAACCTTCTACATAGTAACTTAAGAGGCGATTTAAAAATTATCGAGAAATTTCGTGTGACCAGCGCCTCTAGCGTGTTCCGTAGGAACTATTTTTTAAGAAAATTTTAAACGTCCGATTTTCGAAATGCAATGAACGGAGACAGTGAAAAATTGTGCTACTATACTTTTTTTTTTTAAGCTTCAATTAAAATTAAAGGCGGTTGTGATAACGGTATTTAATTTTTCTTGATTAGGTATGTCGTTTTCTATGATTAGGTAATCAGTAGATACATATAAATGTACAATGTTAAAAATATATGCATGTTTTTGTTCTCCTAGTTGTCACCTTGTCACACTTAAGCCCGACTTCATCACTTTTACATAATTATCGGCTTATCAAACGGAATTTAGACAGTTAATTATTTAAGCAGATAGGTTATCTTACACTCAAATATAACCTGTAAAACTCTTATTCTGAGGAACAATATAGAAGTACTCTTTCTTCGAAATTAAAGCAAGCTTCTTATTCACGTCTGCAGACGGTACAAACAACTCCACACGCAGCGTTATGTCTCATTCAACTCGACTCATATTAAATACCTCGAAAAATGTTCGCGTTATATGTTTAATTAATTAAAAGCTTTATGGTATGTTTGAGTATGTTATGTCAAGGTGTTGCTTCTTTGTGTATCTATACTATAATATTATAATGCTGAAGAGTTTGTTTGTTTGTTTGTTTGAACGCGCTAATCTCAGGAACTACTGGTCCGATTTGAAAAATTCTTTCAGTTTTAGATAGTCCATTTATCGAGGAAGGCTATAGGCTATATAACATCACGCTACAGTCATTAGGAGCGGAGTAGCAACGAAAAATGTTACAAAAACGGGGAAAATTTTGACCCATTCTCTTAGGTGACGCAAGCGAAGTTGCGCGGGTCAGCTAGTTTGTTATGAAAGAATATGTCTTGAGAATGGATTTACTAGATGAATGTTTTGTTTGTTTGTTTTGTCTTCGCGCAATGGTTAATGTAGTCACTTCGTGTGATGAGTTCGAATTCCTCTTAGTCTTAGGACAGATATTTGTGTGTTGAACGCGAGTATTATTTTCTGAACCTGCATGTAATAATATCTATATAAGTAATGTATTTATAAGTATATGAGTATGTTTTAGTTGTCTGGTTACAATAGAGTTAGATGACCGTGTATGAGTTGCACAAAATATATTTATTTAGATCAGCATGTATAGTGTATCAAATCATGCGTAGTTTAGCCAAAAACAAGCCTAGTTTCTACCAGTTTAACAATAAAAATCCCCATACTGTTGTTACAGAATCTATAAAAATACCTCAAGTACAAAACAGTAAAAAGTTTACGGAAATCGTTCAACAAGTCTCCTCAAAATATTTATTTAAATAAAATTTCAATTTCATTCCAGTGCTCCAAGTGGAAAGAATACCAAGTAAAGCATAAAACAGGAAATCTAAAGCCTTTTTTATCAAAAGCTTTAATAACAAAGATTTAACATAACATAAAAATGAATATTCCCTTTACGAAACATTTATCTTTAAAGAAACAATACATACACTAATAAGCATTTACGAGCTCACAATATAAAAAATATACGCGTAACTATAAAATACATTTGTTGCCCCCACGAGGCTTATAAGCTCTGTATAAACATCATAAATTTTTAGCTCAAACATTTACAGATATTACCCACTGTCGACAGTTGCCTAGCAATTCAGCTCAATTTCATCTAGCTATAATATTATAGCACGATTATATAATCGTGCTCATATATTTTAGTAGGTACCTAGTTTCTAATGATTTCTTCTTTGTAAGAAATTATAAGATTAATTTATGCAATTGCTTTTGTTGAATTTACATCCTTTCTTTGATACGTATTTCAATAATTGTAGCTTATAGTGATGAGGCGCTGTACGATTTAACCCATAACTTATATTTATAGAACAAAACAGCATAATAATATCATCCTGGCGACTGCTTTGAGTAAACTATTATAAATATTATACTGGAAATTTTATCAATTTACTATACCTACGTCTTAAAAATAATTCTGAAATTGTACTACTACACGTTGACAAACGCTATAGATAGTAGATAGATATCATGAAGTTTGAGCGGCACTTTAAACTGAGCATCATTTCAGTAGCTTTTAGTTCCACTTGCCCAACGGCCATCGACAATGTATAAAACCTCTTATAACATAAATGTTAAATGAAGAATTTGAATCACGCACAACCTCCCAAATTGATTTGGTACTCGTCAACAACCACATTTAAATCCTCAGTCACGTTCTAGTTTATTGTGAGGCAAAAGTTACAATGGGCCGGCGCGAATAGTAATCTCTCCGGGTAACGTTATGTAATTCTTGAAAATTGCCGATCCCAAGCTCGCTGTACAGACTTTGCAACCTGGACCAACTGATTTTGCATTTGGCTTTTAGTATTATTTTGTTCGGCACCCTTTAGGAAGTAAAGATATTTATAAAATACTAGCTGACCCGGCAACTTCGCTTGCGTCACATAAGAGAGAATTGGTCAAAATTTTCCCCGTTTTTGTAACATTTTTTACTGCTGCTCTGCTCCTATTGGTCGTAGCCTGATGATATATAGCCTATAGCCTTCCTCGATAAATGGGCTATCTAACACTGAAAGAATTTTTAAATCGAACCAGTAGTTCCTGAGATTAGCGCGTTCAAACAAACAAACAAACAATCAAACAAACAAACTCTTCAGCTTTATAATATTAATAGTATTATAATATTATAGTATATAGTATAGATAAGTTATTTTTATGCCAGTTGAATTAGACAATGTGTTAAGTTATTATTGAATTATGAATTTAGCACCAATAAGATAATCCGAGTAAAACTTAAACGAACAGTGGAACAAATAAAAACTTTACAGAATTCGTTCAATCGATAGCGCGGTTTTCAATATTTTAAGTTATCAAATACGGCAAAAAGTAATAGCTTACAAAACCCAATAAATGCATTTAAGATTATATTTTATAAAATCTCGATCGATCATATCAGGTTCAATGAGATCTTTTTTTGCTATTGGCCGCGCGTTCATTCGCAATATGCCATACAAGTAATCAACGTACCTGCTACATAAACCTTCTAATATTTACTTAATATTTAAGCCCCAAAATCCTGGAAAAGCCATATTGTTAACCCGGATATCATTCGACACTCTAATTAATACCCTTTTATCCCAACATAAACACATCATAAAACCTTTTAATGAAACGTAAATATTATCTAATAAAGTATAGCGCCATTTTCGCGGCACCTAATATATCTTTATGGGTTCATATAATCTTTAATATGCAGGCGGAAATATGATTATCGTCTCATACAAACACACTGTTATTACTCGTGACTCGATATGGCTTAGTGTTGGGATGTGTTTAGTCGATTTTGGGTTAGTCGAGCTTCGCTTAGTAGGTCTTGTACTTTATTTTTGTTTACGCTTAGCAACGTTTGTGTCTTTTCTGAAACTTGAATTAGTTCAAAGTGAAAGCTTTAGTTTATATCAATTGATTATTGATAACTAATAATTCGTAATCAAAGTAAATTCAAATTTAATATACAGACATATAATTAAAGATACCCACAGAACCAAAGTACTCTCAGCAGAGAGCAGCTAAAATATCGCAGTACTAAACGAAGTATAATAACAAACGGAATCGACTAAAACACAACAAAAGCACAACACTACGTCTCGTTAATTTTATACGTTTCGGGACTTTCTTTATTAAATGCAGATATAATTAGTAACATTAATGTCAACAGTGAAATAAGAGACAAAATTAATTTTCCCTCGTGTAGTTGTACCTGTGTCGTTATAATTATGTTTTGTTAATGGAAAAGGGGAACGCGATGGTTTTGTGGTTGACGGCTTCTGACTGCTCGCTTGATTTTAAATTTGACTTTTGATGTAATGTTTCTGAATTATTTTTGATGCATGAGGCTTGAATAATGTGTTTTATGTATGAAAAATTGTTCGTACAATCTTTACACGATTGTTTACTATAGTATCATGTTTAAAGTAAATAATGGTGTCTCATTGCCTTTCAAATAACTATCAAATTTTTTTAATAGAAAACTAACAATTGATTTTAGGTAAAACCTCGCGTTTCTCTATAGTATTGACATTGAAAAATAAACTGTAAAAACTGTACCATCGGCGCCCGCTAGAGGCGCTGATCATGTTGCCATACGCTTTTTTTCGATTACTAGCCGGATGTCGGTAGTCGATAGTGCCTAAGAATCGCGATACTAATTCTGATTTTAAAAGATAGCATTATAATAATAGCTTTTCTCGATCATTTCGGAAAACCTGAGACAATTCGATCTCTTAGCGACGGAACAAGACACGTAAATTTTGTCCTAATATAGCAGAGGCCCAAAAACTTAAAACTTCATCGAACAAAATTTCCCTATAAACACTCTTAAACCTGTGGTTTAGCAACAAGAAATTCAATTCAAAACAATATTCAATGTTAAACACGACCAATATTTCAAAACGCTACTAAGTAGGCAGAAACGCCAAAGCGTTACGTATTGAAATTGTAGAAGTAACTTTGTTTGTTTCAAACAAAGTTTGTAAAATTTATTCTGCAGGGGACAATAGATCATCTTTAGGTGAACAGGGGAATTAATTATTTTGTTGAGATTTTCCTTTTACGTTTGAATAGCTTAGCTTTAGTTTATTAATTTTTAATTACAGCATGATGGAGAGAGACAAAAAGATTAGTAAATATGACGGTCTTTCGCGAAAAATCCAGCGTGTGGCGAGCGAATGTATATCATAAGTCGTTTGCGCAGTTCTGAACGTGCTCGAAAACGCACAATAGAGCAACTGTATTTATAAGCTGGGGTCGAAAGACAATATCACAACTAATCTTAAAAGACCACGAGCCCGGCTTTTTATATGGTATGTTGCGTACATTATTATTAGATCCTGGATAACATTGGCAACAACAAAAGCGGAACGTAGATAACAGCATAGTGTGAAAGCTATGCAAAATGTATGACGAGTAATAAAATATTATATCTCAAGATTCGTAACCAAGAGACCGCTTATAATAAAGTCCTTATACCTTTTTAAGCGTCATCATGTAAATTCCACAAAGTACAAATCGCTTTGTTTTTGCTTCACTGTAAAACAATTTAAAGTATCGAATATACAAAATGTATTTTCTCCACAATTACAAATAGTTGGCCGACCGTTACCGGGAATCGGGATCAAAGGCTTAACGAGCTCTCGTGCCTCGCAGAATCCTCGATGTATTCCGTAAACTCATAAAATACAACGATTAATGACCGAAGGAATTATTATAATCCGATTAATTTATCAGTTATTAGAATTTATAACACTTAATATCTGTAATAGTTCTAACAAATGGCGTAAAATGAAAAGAATTTTTCGATTTAACGCCAGAAAAACTTTGTTTCTTTTTATTTAGGTATTATTTTAGGTAGAAATATGTTAGGTTTCCCATATAAGCTTGTCATCCGGCGAGCGGCCGCTGTAGAAATATTAGTCGAATCCCTTTGCAGCACGTTTTTAACGTATGATAAGGACTAGATAGAGAATAAGATAGGTAGAAGATTGAACTAAGAAAGAAAATAACCTCAAGGAAAAGAGAATATCAGAAAGTAGCAGTTATCAGAAATCAGTTGCATATGTGTCTGTTTAACTAGTTTGTTAAGAACCAAAGCTAATACAACTATATTTTATATTGATTTTGGTTAGGCGTTCGATTGAGCTGACATATTTTTTTGCGTTATGCGGTTAATTTGAACTACAAATGACAAATATATTTTATGTTGAATTGTATTAATACGCTAATAATTACTCGGATTTCGGTTTTGTGGAATTGCGATAAAGGAAATATTTATAAATATCGCTCATATTCAATTATTTTACAATACGCTGTGCATTATATAATGATAGTTCACAAATATTTTCAGTAATTAAATGTCAAATGTTTTAATGAACGCAAATAAAAGCTGTTTATAATACTAGGAAAGTTGAATACTAAAATTATAATTAAACATTTATAATTTACGTTTCAAAGTTTTCTAGGAACCCTTTACCGAAGTTAATTTTCAACGTGACAGTTACACACGAACATATTACTTGTAATTTATACACCGAACCTTAGGACCTATTTAGACACACCACACCGTATCACAAAAATACACGTAGCAGGACACCATTTTTTGTACAATTGATCACATTTTGTCGTTTAGCGTAATCGTGTGAGTGATACAGACTACTCCACAATCACATTGCAATCATAATGCAATCGCAATGCAACCACAACGCAACCGCAATTCAATCATAAGCGACATCGCGAACTAGCGACAAAACACTTGTATATGTTACTGTAAAAGCCCGAACAGTGGTAAATCCTAAGATTTTCCGGTATAACCTAAGATTTACCAACTCTCAATGGTAAAAGTCCGAACAAGCCGGAGTTTAAAACCTATGTTACGATATATAAAAAAATCCTCCTTCATAACTATGTTTATAACTATTTCTCGGTATAATTATATACTGTGACATAGTTATAAAGAAGGAGTTTTGGGCAAAGCGACATGGGTAGGTTAGGTTAGAAGGCTAAGGTGGGAGCGAGCGAAGCGAAGCTCCCACCTTAGCCTTCGTGGTTATTTTTTTTTAACCACCCAGAAGGAGGAGCCCCGCGAAGCGGGGCTCCGGCGACATCTCGACATCATCAAGTTAATATAGGTAAAAGTTCGAAATAAAACAATTGTTCGGGCTTTTACCATTGCGAGTTGGTAAATCTTAGGTTATACCAGAAAATCTTAGGATTTACCACCGTTCGGGCTTTTACAGTAACATATAGACATTTCTAGATACTCAATGCAACCGCAATGCAACTATAAGCGACATCACGAATTAGCGATAGGTCTCATCACATTACACTACAATGCAATTGTAAGCAACACTATTCCATTTTTTCGTCGCTGTAATGCAGTGTAGTTTGCTACGTGTGAATAGAGCCTTTGTTTTCATCTTCTTAACCTGACAAGACCATCAGTGTAACGAAGCCTAAAGATTTTCCAGCAGTATTTAAAGTAATTGGACCATCACCATCTCGCATTAAATTAATGGTACCTGTCAGAATTCGTTGAAAATGCTCCTCGAGATATACAAAGGAACGCAGAAGGGGCCATCACTCTCTGAGTAACAATGGGCCAATAAAATGTACAAGAACGAAGGGAGTGTAGTCAGCAAATGTGCGATGTTTGATAACTGTTTTGATGTATACGGTTTTCGTAGATATTTTCTCGGTGGAGATTCTTGTGTTATTTTTAGGGGAGAGAAGGAAATCTTGGAGTGAATGTATACAAGATGTTGCAACGTAAAAATTTTGCAAGACAAGCATTCGGTGATCAGTAAATAATTCATACCCAAAAACATATGTATATGAAATATGACAGAGGTTTATTCTGGGATAGAAGATTTAAGTGAAGCAAAAGCACCTGAGCCATACTTTATTTATTCTATAATTTGACATCTAGACAGTATAAACTAATTTAATGGCGCTACGACTAATGTTATCTAAATTACTAATTATTTCAGAGACAATAAATATTATAACATCACATTTGCATGAAAAGACTTTTATATAAACTTATTTATAATAAGCCATCTGTTACTAAAGGAATAATAATTAGAATGCTTAGTCCATTATTTTGGAGTAACGAAAATATGTATATTTTTTGAGCTAACGAGAATCTAATTAAAGATGATGTCATTCTTTGTATGAAATCAGCTCCTATCTATCCTATTTATTCCAAAAGCTATGTAATGGTACATTAGGTATAAAAATGCAGAGTTGACACTGACCGTACACTGCTAGGTACGTGTTTTTAATATATGTACTAGAATAAGATTTCAAAATCCAATTTCAAAATCTATATGATTTTATAGTCACCAAGTTTTAGATCTTAGTCCGTTCAGAGTCATTATTTATCATCCTCCTTTAATTCTTTTTGAAAAATATCTTCCTTAATTTTAAGCTTCCATTCTCATTATCTAATCTCCCATTGTATATAGTACCTATTAATATGTAAATACATATTTAGAGGCCTCCCCTTAGTATTCCTCTTCATATTTCATTACTACTTTACCAGGGGTTGAACCCTCCTCTAATCAAAACTGCTTCCCCTAGGGATTTCACGTTCATTCTCTCAAGGTGTTAAAATACTTGAAGGAAAAATTTCCAACACCGCTATTTTTTCGAGTAGATATGGAATAATTTTGCGGAGACTTGAAGCGCGGGCGGAGATGTATAACTCCTAATTTATAAAAATATTAAGATATTTTTTTACAGGTAAATCTCGTTGAAAATACAAAAAAATGTACCCAAAAATAGTCGCCCTAGGTACAATTTTAGGAGCAAAATTAATAGTGACAAAGAATAACCTTCTTACAACCAAGTTTTGACTACTTTTTAAACGCTGCAGTTTATTTTTTCAAGTAGACAGACGTTTGCTTTTTCACATTTATGATATTACACATTCACTTTTAACTGCAATTCTCCAACCATAACAAGCACGTACTCGTTCACCACCTCGCGAACACCCTAAAGCATAAAAACAACATGAATCTTGTACAAAAATTTATGATCATATTATCGCATCAAATGTACGAGACTCATCGTTCCGTAGAAAATGAGTAATTTCATCGCTTTTACAATCCTTCGTCATATCCTTTTCAAGTGTCATTTGACAGCCGCCATTAATTCCCCCACTCCCATCACAGTGCTGCATCATATGATAAAGTGAGCTCGAATAAAGAGCTCTTGAATGTGTGCCGCCAGAGTAATGAAGACGGTTTTAGTGACGCTAAAATGTTTTTTCAGGTTCCAAATTTAGTGGCTGGTTGAGATTTAAGTGTTGGTTTAAGCCGCTTCGGTCCGTTTAGCGAAGAATAGACTTATTTTTAGTTGGTGTACTAAAAGTATAGAAGACGTGAACAAAATTGGAGCTAAGATTAGGAGACTATTGAGTTAAAAGAAGCTGGATGTAGAATACGTAATGGCGTTAGCTAAAATATATCGTACAATGTTAAAGAAGGGGAATAAATAATGCGATAGATATCCAAGGATACGGAGGTTCAATATTTATTTAACAAATCTACGGGTAGAATTATTATTATCCTCTTATTTTGTCAGGCTATGATACGAGGGTAGCGTATTCCCCCAAGGCTCACATCAAAACATCATTAGTCTTTGTTAAAATGACATCTCAATAACATTATCAAAACAAAAAAGTTGGCTACGCCAGACACAAAGGCTATCCGTCCAAAATAATGATGAAAAAACTCAATTAGAAAAAAATCTCCGGCGAAAAAAAACCTGTTTCATAAAATTACATTCATTATGCGAAAGATTAATTATAACTTAAATTATTATTTGTAACAGATAAAGGCACCCACTCAGGCGAAATTAATTTGGAGTATCCATTAATTTTGTTACAAAGTAACAATTTCACCCGAAAATTTGTTACTAGACATTGTTATATCAATTTTGGTAAATAAAAGGGACAGGGTTATTAATTTTATAGCCTTATTGAAGGCAAATAAATAGTGGCGAAGAGATTTATGGGCAGAACCATTCCCAAGGGGACCTTTGACAGGATTAAATGGCGGTTGGTTTTTCATGGTGTGTTTGATACAGAGCTGCGTAATTAAAATGCTTAGCTACGATATTGGTAAACCTAAAAGATATCGAATTCAATTATTTCATCGATGCTATCTTGAAATACGTCTATTTCTAATCTAAACTAGCGGATTGGCCTGTCTTCGTCCAGGTATATTATAACTGTTTCCTGTTGATTCGATTCCTGTTGGAATTTTGATCCCTTCGATCAAAAACCTTGTCCCGACGGTTACAAAATTATCCAAATTAGTTTAGTTGTAGAAAAGTTATGCGCGTACATACATTTCGGTGTTTCATTTATATAGATTCTTACTTACAAAGACACTTATCTTAATGAAAAACTATTAGAACAATACACACTTCCTTCATCAAACAATCCAAGCGATTGACTCCCTCCCGAGAATACCAGTAGGAACAAAGCAATCCAAAATCGGAGCACTCTAAACTCAAACAATTATTCAGAGAGAAGACGCGACACGTGTGTAAATAGACACAAACAACACACAATAACGAATAAGATGGAACATTACAAATGAATGTTATTCGGTAATGAAAGCATCATGCATTACTACGCGAACATTATAATGGTGTGTACACATTATATGACAAAACAATTGACTCTGAAGCGCGGTGGGTAGTGTATGTAACTGTCGAGTTCGAATCCCAGGTAGAACCAAACATTTTATCATGAGTTTTTTTGTTAAGAAAAAGCTTAAGTGAATTTCCCGGAGTTAGAAAGTTGAGGTTGTAGACAATCGCCTTTCGTAGAGCACGTATAACCATCGATACTATGCCTAAACTCTCACTGGTCATGTCGTTTATAAGTCCCACCGAGCTGTGAGAGTGATGGAGTAAGAACTGTACGGTCAGCTTGTTGTGCACACATTTTTTTAATGAAACCCACTGCATCTCCACTGCTGGGCAAGAGTATCTCTAATTCCTCTCGAATGCACTATAAATAAAGTTCTGCACTGTTGATTAATTTTAATGTAACTGATCGTCGTATCCGAATATCAGCTGAAATGTTTTAAATCAAGTTATACATCATGTTACCTAATCTGTACGCACCTTTAGATATAATGATGTTATACGAAGATTAATTTATAACTAACACAAAGGGAGCCTTAATGGTACAGATTATTATATATTTGCTTTACCATAAAATCTTTTCCTTGTTCGAAACGAAAGTTGGAAGATAATAATATGATTGTACATTTAATCTTTTTAAAATTCGAAGAATAATGTAATCTTATCTAGGTTTGTAAATATGTTTTGAGCGACTTCAAAAAAAACGAAAAAGAGGAAACCGATACTTTTGAATATTTGTTTACTTTTCGAAGGAGGTTCATTTTCATTTCAAAATATTGTTTAAATTGAAAAAGAATCAAGACTGGTTTGTGTAAGTTTTGGAACTCAGTAATTTAAAAAAATATCATTTATATTACCTACGAATCACGTAAGTCCACTCTTCATCTGAATTCTACATGTTTAACTAGTTCGTTTTAATATAAACTCAAAGTTTCAAGTAAAATGAATACTGTCATGGTTAAACTTCCAGTTATCAAACCGCTCTGTTTACTTTTACCGTAATTTCCGGCTTGACGGCTAAAACTAATTTATGAAGGAAAGAGCTTCAACGCGGACTCTAAAATAAGAACACTCTTGAAAGCTGCTTATCATTTTTTAAAATACTATTTTTAGTACTCGCAACGAAATAATATTTTTTAGACCGAGATTTTCTACAGTCGACATTACCGACTGCCGAACAATCGTTGGTAAAAAAAAGTTCTTGTTACATTAATTTATTCATTTTCAAATACACTTAGAACGCTGATTAGTTTTTTTTAGTGGATATTCGATAGTGTTCGAAAATCTCTTCACAGAATGGGAAATCTAGTTTCAAAGCGGCATAAATTCAAAACAAAATCAATGAATTTGAAATGACCAAGCTTTGTGTGACATAGCCGTCGCTGTTCTCATTTCGGCAATCACATTTGCAGCGCAGAACACGTCCGTATGTATTTCCACGTCAGCTCCCCAGAGGCCCGCAACTGCCACATATTCTCGTGCTCTACACATAAACATAGTCGAATGAACCAACAACAATAACGGAAAAACAATTTCGAAACATGCTTTTCAAAAACTGTGTTCGCTTTGTTACAATTCGTCAATGTACGTTCACGTTAATCCCTGTTTAAAATTCAAAGAGCTTGCGGCCCCGCTGCAGTCTCGAGTAAACTAAATTAAATAGAAAACCCGGTGACTTGGCGGGATGAGATGTAAATTTTGTACTGTTGCAACTATCGTGGAAGAGCAAAAACTAATTTGCGCATTTTAAAATACCGGATAGGGTTTGAATTGTTGGATTGGTGAGGAACGGAGCAGTTTATTTTAATTAAATATTTATTTACTGAGCCGCTTTTACATTTCACTCGGTTTCAACTTTAACTGGCCGATTTAAATTGACTGCAGTTTTGGTTTTTTTGAGCTGTGTGTGGATTTAAAAGTCGGTGATAGAGTTTCTAGATTTTTCTAAATTGAGTTTTCAGGTTTTAACTAAAAGCTGTTGTTAGTTTATCTTCAATGATTTTCCACCTTCTATTTTATTTCCCTAGAAGGACGTAATTATAGTCATGATCATACTCATAACCGGGGGTCCTATATGACCAGATGCATGGATGTGTATGAGGCCAGGATTGTATAAACTGGTGGTCTTTGGTCTCTACCAAAGAACGCCGTTTAGCGTAGGCAGAGGCTTTCCCCTATAGGAAAAAGGCGTGGTACTAGCATGTATTTATGTTTGTTTTAGGTGGGCTGGCTTCGAGCCGAAGATCAAACGGTGCTATCACTGAACGACCGAGTGGTGCTCAGTCCTCGGTACACCGTGAACCTGGATACTCCCAGCACCTGGCAGTTGAGGATCAGACCCCTGCGAGCTGAGGACCGCGGCTGTTACATGTGTCAGATCAACACGCAGCCCAATATGAAGTGGCAGATTGGATGTATTGATGTTTATGGTGAGTTGTTTAGGCAATACTTGCATACCTGTATATTAGTGTATAGAATATAGTAATGACTATGGTAAAAAACTGATGATTCTGTTCAACATCCAATTGGTAGTCAGTCTAACAAATCTGATACCCTAATTAGTTATAATGTTATATAGTTGTTAGTTATACTAGAACTATTGAATATAGTCTTTG
The DNA here is from genome assembly GCF_050436995.1 of Anticarsia gemmatalis. Lineage (NCBI taxonomy): Eukaryota > Metazoa > Arthropoda > Insecta > Lepidoptera > Erebidae > Anticarsia > Anticarsia gemmatalis. Next base: position 2,983,354 of record NC_134759.1, read on the forward strand.
TCTTTTTAGAAGCTAATAATATTTAAATTTTCCTTCATATTCGCACATACTCGAAGTAACAGATCGCTTCTAGGACTTTCCCCTTGGCTTTCAAATAAATAATCCGCTCAAGTTATCATCAACAAACAGAGAATTTTTAATTAAAACCGCTTTAGTATTTATTATGGTCCACGGCGTAAATTAAAAGGAAACGTAGCACCCCATTCGTAGAAGCAATATTGAAAAGGTGTAGCCGTAAAGAAGTTAAGTAAATTACACAGTAACAAACAGTATCGGTAACTTTACAAACAAGAATTCTTACGAGAATATATTTTTTTAATAAAAACCTCGAAACGAACGATTCCTCTAAACGTGTAATCGGTAAAATAAAAAGAGAGGAAGTCTTAAGCTTATTAAGGATAGGGGACGGATCCGAAGCTTCAAAACATTTCAAAGTACTTACGTCGAACTTAGAACAAAACTCAATATCAATGAAACGTCTCGAATGAACGTTGGAAAAGTATTTTCTTCAGAAAAATAAATCACCTTAAGAGAAGTTAACGTTATTTCTCCGCGCCATTGAAGGTGGGCGCCAAGTTTTATCGCTCGCAGCTCAAATTAGTTCTGGGGGGGTTTATTCTTTTTTTTCAATTCTCAAGTTTTGAAGTATGGATTTCAATATTGAATTTTTACTATGTCTCTGAGGTACCCGAGGCGTAACTTTCTGAGGAGATGAGGAATTTAATATATAATACCAGGGTGGTAGTCGCCGAGATTTTTTCTAAATTGTAAGAAGGTCAAATTGAAATATTAGGAAGTGGGGGCTCGAAATTTGATAGGTTTTATTCAAATTGGATGTAACTTTAGTAGTATGAGATCCATAGCAATCGAATTAAACTTAATGATTCGAAATCACAAATTTTATATAAGTTCAAATCTTTCAAAACAATGCTTCTAGATTAACAACTTTACTGTGATTTCAACGAAGCGTTTTGAGGAAAAGTCATGTCCAACGAAGCAGAACTGTTAATTGTACTGATTTAATACATTAAAGAGCTTTAAATAATTTTGTCCGAACGCCTCAAGTTACATCGTTTGAGCACTCAAGGAACTCAATGAGTATCGATTTTGGCTTACTTTTGTTATTAATTTTGTAAACAAACCTGTTGGAATAATGCGTGTTAAGAAGAAGAGGTCAATAGGTTTGTAAATAATAACAAAGATCTATTTCTCGTTATTAGAAATGTTCAAAATAGAATTTCGTTTTGGTGTCAATTTTGTTCCAATTGCAGACAGGGATGTATATTATTGTTATGTATTTTTTTATATTGATAAAGCGTTGTCGCCAAACGTCACAAAGCACATCTTTGCTCTATGTGCTTAGGTTAATTTAGAAAAAGCTTAAATCCACCCAGTATTGCGAAACACTTATATCTACCTTACAATTTCCTTTCTCAAATATAATTATTGAAGATATCTATGCATATTTTTCTTTTTACTATTTTCTATGTGGATGGTAGTCGTAAGTACCTACCTGTAGTTATAAATTCAACGAATGAAATTGAGATACATGAAGAAATATTGCAGTAGTAGACACAAAATATTCAAAAGTGAATACTAGGATTTTTGCAGGTTCATGCAAAACTAGAAATAACTGCAATTTATTTCTCAAAAAAGTATAACCGATAGCGTTCGCACAATATTCATAGCAAAAGCATAAAAAACATTGAGCACAACTAAAGCATTTTCAAATCCTATCCCATTTATCTTTGAACATCTCTATAAAAGGAGCATCACACGAAAAGTAAGTTAAATATCAATAAAAAACAGTCGCTACCTCGGTAAGACGCCGGCGGTACCTACGTTTATGTAAATAGGCGAGTGATTCGCGCAAACGACCCGGCGATACACAAGAGGACCCATAAAAATACCTCCTACAACTGACTCAAGCAAATCTCTAAATGCGAAATATATAGATGCTAGAGCCAAATTGCTTGCATTCGCCTTGCATTTCCCAGTGACATTTTTACGGCGAAAATTTCACGTTTATTGAACACTGATTTGTTTTTGTTCAGTTTTATGTTTCATTGGACCAGTGGGTATTGTGGGACCTAAATAAAGATAAATAAACATCGAATAATCCGTGAAACTGGTTTCAGTGTTTCTTTTTATTCGTTTTTCGTTATAGTTTTTAGTTGACCAGTGAGCAGGCATATTCTACAATGTATTTTTGAATATTTGTGATGTTCTTTTCATGGATGGTTAAATATAAATATTTTGCTTCTTTTTTCGGTGGGATATTTTTATGTTAAAGTTATAGTTCTAAAGTATTTGATCGAAAATCGTAATTGGCAATTGTTGTGGTTGAAGACACATCAAAAGGAAACTTTTCTTGATTCTTACTTTCTTTTCTTAGTTCCTCCTGACATCATCAATGAAGAAACATCAGCAGACGTATCAGCCCAGGAACTGGAAAATGTGACGCTCATCTGCAGAGCGTCTGGCCATCCTCCACCCAAGATCACGTGGAGACGAGAAGACCACGAACCTATGCTGCTCAAGAAAGTCGGCAACAGGGACTTTTATAAAGGTACGTAAAATAAATTTACGAAGCACTAAACTTAACGACGAAATTTCTGTAAAGTAGTAGCAAAACTTGATCAGTATTTTTTCATGTTTACTGCAAAGTTGTTTAGTACTTTAATATAAACTGTGAATACCAAGCAAAAATATCACAGTACCTACATAAAGAACACAATTTCAATCCCTCGCACAAAACTCTTTCAGATTAAAGCACTGTAAGTAGAATTTTGTGTTAAAAGCCAAGTGTACAGGTACTTACTTTTAATGCAAAAATTCTTTGGAAATCTCACATCATGCCTAATGTATTGAAATTCAATGGATTTATAAAAGGCTATTTAGAAAAAAATACGTTGTATGAATTGTAAGAGGGAAATCTTGAAAGGCAATGGTCCGGAACACTGCATACTTGAGGGGCCTTCAAGTCACCAGAAATGGAAAACAAAAGGAATCATTTGTCACAATACTATTGGGAAAGTTTCTTGGTCGGAGAATAGCTTTGATCACAGACGTTTTCATTGGAAACTTATTTTTGTGCTCCGTTGAAATAGAATAAAGCCAGGAATGCTTATGATAAGACTCATCAAAGTTTTCAGTTTGACGGTGACCTTTTCGTGGAACAAAACCTTTGAGAGTAGAGAAGTTGATAAAAGACTGACAGTATTAAAAAAAAATGTTGTTTTAGTTCCTAGCGCCCAAAAGCACAATATACAGATTCATCAGCGTATGGCATTCAGCATGAGGTAGGCTTTCGTGTGCTTCTTTTAATCTAAAATTTTATAACGAAGTCACGAACAGTTTTCTTATTTTTGTTACAGCACACCATCTTTAGTATACCTAAAGCAGAATAGAAATGGCGTGACTCCTAAATTATCATTTTACCAAATTCTCAAAATGTTCTACGTAACTAAAGCAGCTGTTTAAAGCGCTAAATCGAGTTGTAACCGACGGAGGATTAGTAGTAATTTCGCGTAACGACCACATTTTGGTTATTGTCTGCCAAAGCTTATGTTTTGCTTGGAAATCCTTTAATCACATGTTAAATTCTTGGAATCGGGTTTATGCTAACATTATCAGTACATAAATTATATCGAATATTGTTGGCTAATTAAAAATGCTTGTGGCTCAATAATGAAGGTTTGTTTACAACACCATTGTACTGGGAATTTTTTATTTCGATTCCCATTAGGCGAATAAATGAACTTTACGATCGGTAAATACCTACTTATCCCAGGTCAAACTACGTCCATGGATTTTATGCAAATATAAGATCCAAGGATTCAATTGTAGCGCGAAATGTGTTTTTTTTTTCTTAGGTAGTCTATATTAAATTATCAATGCTGGATTTTTTGGCTATATTTTTTCCTTTATTTCGGTCCACATTAAAAAATTACTGTAGGCGTTTTTGTTATTCTTATTCTTTGTCGTTTTTTTCTATATTTTGCCATGATTTTGACAAAAGTAGTGATATTTTCCTGCATTAACTTTAACAATTTGCCGAAATAATGTTTTCCTTGTATGAATTATGTTATCGTCGGATACATCAATCTGCAGCACAGCATTTCTTGGAACTCATCTCAAAGTCTTGCGGATGACAGACTTTGATGTTTGTGTTTCTATTTATAGAATACATGGAAACAAGGCTGACATTTTGTCGTTAACTTGAACTAGTCAAAGGCTAAAACCAATACCGAAGAGTTTTCGAAGCGATGCGTGTATTAGTAATTACTTATGATCGCTTGTTTTAACACTGAAGGAAAGTATCTAAAAGAAATCATGAAAATCAGATAGTTCTTCAACAGTTCTTGAAAAGTCGCAAATTCAACCTATGCTAGTGTTAAATATTTAAATACCCTATCATTCCAAGAGTAGTCCCAGCAATCAGTGAAACTATACAATATTTTAGTCTGAAAAAAAAATTGCAAAAATTTCGCCACACTTTTCAATATATTCTCTGCCTCCCTCTCATATTTAAAGCGGCGAATATCCATGTTATAAATATACATTTTCTTGTGTGTAGTGGAGAGTTACACGGGCAGTTCTCTGCCGCTGTGGCGCGTGGATCGGCGACAGATGGGCGCGTTCCTGTGCATCGCCGCCAACGACGTGCCGCCCGCCGTCAGCAAGAGAATCACACTTAATGTTAACTGTAAGTATAGATATTTACATTTTAACCCACTTATTCATAAAAATATATGAAAGGCTTTTAAAGTGTTTTGTTTCTTTCACTCCTTAGCGAAAAGAAAAAGAGAAAACATCTTATAGTAGCTTTTTAACTAAAATAGGTTTATAGTGTGTTATGAATAAGGGGGTATGACTTTATGCTTCAAATTGCCTATCTCATTATAAAGAAATATCAGTTCTACGAACTTCACTTGGACACTATTAATAGGAATCTACAGTGTTGCTCCCTGAAGCAGAAGCATTGCTTTTACTCCTGCCCTATAACTGAGGACTAATAGGTAATATGTCTGTATCAGGTTTATCTTTATATAGCTGTCAAGAGCAGTGCACTTGTGTTCACTCAGATAGTCATAATAACCAAGGTATGGTGTAAGTGAGTACTAGATTGTTGAGAATAAGCAAATAAGCAAAGAGAAGTATTTGGAAGAGAAGCTACCCAACGATAGTTTATCGCCTCAATTCTATCACAGAAAGCCAAAAGTCATAATCGCAAAGGTAATAAAATGTATTTCTAAATACTCCAATAAAATAAACTATCAATCTAATCTGGGATCAAATTTAACGAGCTCTGAACCGAAAAAACCAATTCCAATAAAACGTCGATATCCTTAATTGGGTACATAATACTGGGAAGAAACAAAAAACGTTTGTTTATTAAAATGTAATATTGAATAACAATGTCGAAATTATGAGGAATTTAACAAGGAGTGGCCGTTTGCCGGTAAATAAGGTAGAAATGAAACAAATCGAGCGCCCTCACCTTTGCTTCCAATACAATTAGACGATTATTCCTCTTGCCTACCTCCGTATAACTAACCTAGTGGTGCGTGTTGCAGAAGCTAGCGAGTTATGATGTAATATTTGATAATAAAACCATTGTACACTAAAATTGTGACATCTCTTATATAAATTCTTATATAAATTGACTGCCTCCGTGGCGCAGTGGTTTAGGTCGCCACGCCGATACCACTGCGTCGGGAGGTCGTGGGTTCGATTCCCACACGGAGCAATTATTTGTGCGATCCACAAATAATTGTTTCGGGTCTGGTTGTGCTTTGTGTCCGTTGTTTGTATGTTTGTAAAAGTCCCCGCGACACAAGAGCAATTCTTAGTGCGGGAGTTGTCTTTTTAGAAATATTAGGAAAAATACCAAACAATACCGTAGTTTGGTATGAAAGGTCTTAATTTAATCCCATTTTGGAAACAAAAAAGTAAAGTTACAATTTCTAATTATTTTTGTTTATAAAGTCTAGGTAAACCTATTTTTTTGTTCAGGGTGGCTTTTTATCCTGAATTTAAATAGTCAACATATAATTCAATTATATCTGATATTAGAAACCTGCGTATTTTCTTTAAATACTTACTAGAAATGGTATTTATTATGACATGAAAACTTAGAATGAACATGCAAATAAGATCAAAAATCGGGTCCAAATATTGTCAAGCATATTTTTTTAAAATAAAACCAAACGCACAAGTCTACAACTTACAACTGCCACTACATCTTCAGTCGTGATAAAGCCGAATTGATCTCTCTCTTGTAAGCCGCCCTTGCGTATAATTGACTCTTCCCTGTCATTGGCTGCCAGGCCCCTAAGCCGATGTACAGATCATATACTTGGAATATTTAGTGCTCCACTACGCAGATAATCTTAATATAATATGTTTGTTCTTATAACCTAAGACTTGAAATGAAAAATGTTTGCGATGTAAAAGAAACGAGATTAAGTAAATATTTTTGGTTAAGACGTTTTATTTACGATGTCTCTGTGGTGTGGGGGTGAATATGCGACTGATTATTGCAAGGTCTGGGGTTCAGTTCCTGAGTCGTACAAAGTGTTATTCTCAACAATAGCCCATTTGGTAACACGAGCGTAATACGGCAATAAGCCCCAACAAACAACAATTTCTGGATCGAAATATTTGTTGCGTGTGAGTATTAAATCCACGACCTTCCGACGCATTGGTATGTGGCGCCCACTTTAACCACTGCGCCATGATGCGCCATGAAAGCCGTCAAAGTTAATCAAAAGTATCCGTTTAATAAAAGAGGCAAACTTCCTCAAAAGTAGTGTGCAAAATCTAATACTGAATAACTCTACTTTACGACTACCGTTGCTTCTAAACAACGTATACTTTAGTAGTCTTTTTATAGTCCAAGCGCCTATTAAGTCGATGATAAATTTTTAACGGATCGTTTTCTTTGTGATGAGCCGTAATAAGGGTTTAAGGTGCAATTTTGTCTCCAGTAATCGACATTTTCGTGTATGGTTTGAATCGGTTGCGTTAATAAGGGTGCTTTTAATGAAGTAGGTGTTAAGGCTTATCGATTTCATCAGGGCTGTAATGTGTGTTTTGGTAGGGAACTGTTTTGCTTTGAAGAGAATCTGTGTCTTAGTGCAGGTTTATTAATTTGAATTGAAAATTACTAATACTCTAATTCATTTGAATAACTTTTCAGTCCATTTGAGTCTTTTAGTGAACTTAGTGGGATTTGTTTTAATTCCATTTTTTACATTTTACTATAAAATTGTTAGTAAAAATTAGTAAAAAGAAATATGAGATTATTCTCAATAGTAGCCTGAAGTTTAGTAACTGGCTTACATGGAACTAATATTGAAACTAGTGAAACAGAGGCGTATTTCATACATCTCTGCTTACATTTTGTATAACAGGCGTTTAATGAGACATGTATGGAACATGAAAACATTTTAAAAACCAATAATTTCAGTATGAATCAAACAATATTCAAAAACTAACCAAACATAATATTAACAATAGAACAATCGGAGTTAATCGGCAATTGCAATGGAGAGTGAATTTCACGGACCATCGGAGCCGAATCCCGACTCTTCGATTCTAAGTTGGGATCAGTACACGTTTTATCTGAACATTGGCTTGTGCGCCAACCGCTGAGAAAATCCCACCGACTCAACGCTTGGATAGCACTCGGATTTTTAATAAAATCGCTCGGATATTATTTTTGAAAGGAATTAGGTTTTTGTGTTAGATTTGATTTGACTTTGATGAATGATGTGCGTACTTTTTATAAGTAACGAAATCAGCTTTTAAAGCTTGTTGAATTTACTTGTTGACTCTTGTCATAGAAAGAATTTTCTTAATCTTCCTGTAATTTGAGCTTTTAATTTCTACATGTGTAAGTAGAGATGTATTAAATATACTCACGATTCGCCATTTACCAGTTTTGGGGGCGTCATGCAATAGGGGGCGAGCTAATTACTATAAACTGGGCACGTTTTCAAAGCCTACTATAGAGAAATAATCTAATACAAATTAGAAAAGATCGATTGCACGGAATTGAATTTGACCGGAAATCGAATCTGAAACCTCGTGATCGGCAGTCATAATATAAACATTTACCACAGACTTAGTAATTATTTTAAGAAAACGCATCAAATTTTAGTTTAAACAAATAAGTACTAAGAATATCCAATATTCTTAATTTCTCGTTTAATTCCTTTATAAGCTTTACCTATTAAGATTTGAACCATTTTCGTAAATCGAGTGCCGAGTCTTTGACGGTCATTTGCATGTGAATAGCAACTAATACGGCGTTAACACGAGTTAACTATAATATCGTCGTTTCACGCCAATCGTTCGAATATAATACTGTAATGACTTGTTTTAGTATAATACAGATATTAAAATAGTAACTAGTTTTAATAGTGGAATCTGTGGGGTTCTTACCGCTATAGACTATCGATTGCCGAGTAACTATTGAGAACATTCATGCATACAATTACGCCTTTTTCCTATAGGAGTAGACAAAAACCAAACAACGCCACTTAATGCGATCCTTACATATTTGCCTAACTCTTGGCTTCAATGATATCCATACATCGGTAACTACAAATGCAACTAAATTGAGAAATTATTGAAAATTGAATCAGCGCCTCTAGCGGGTTCCTTAAGAACCATTTTTTCAAGTAATTTCTTACACGGAAAATGCGACCGTATAAGCAGATTGTAATGTTGATTAAGCGATGTGTAATTCCTGAAAACTCTACAGACGTAGAGAAAGACAGATAGACAGACAGAGCTCTTGATAAAACATTGTCGCTATAACAGTAATTCAATATTATAGCTGTTTTAACATGCAAATGTTATCATTTATTGGATATATTCAAGACATCTATGTAGGCTTTCAACCAATTTCAAGTTAGAACCATCAAAGCGAAATACTAAAATGTAAGATTCCGATACTCTGACCTCAACCTGACATAAAGGTTGTAACACATCATTAATTATTCTCTAAAGCGATCTCCTGAGAGCTATCCGTACGTCTAGACTAGGCCTAAGTATTTTGAGGTAAATACACGTGTACCTTTGAAAATGTTATGAGAAATCGGATTCGATTCCCTTGATGCATACAAGATTGTGTTTAGGTTATATGTTAGATAATAAGCTGGAATTTGGGTTATAGCCGGCTGTGAAGTTACCTAATTAAATTATTTCTTGTATACTATAAATCAAAATAATTATGAAGTCTATAAAATGTTTAAAAAAAAAAGATAAAGTTTACTTGATTAATAATAAGGAACCAACATTTTTAACTAACAAGAATACTTACGATGACTAAGAATACTTAAGATAATAAAACTGAAAAAAAAATATCATACCCTAATTACAAGAGTGAAACAGTGGGCGCCTTAAAGTAATTTGTTACGCGTTATTATATAGCGATGTTATTATATAGCATTATCTTATTAAAACCAGTAAAATAATACCTACTGCCTATTTTTTCCTAGTTACCTAAAATAATTTCTTTATAAATACGGAGCCTGTGTAGGCTTAATTATAAAACATATTATAAGATAATGATACGGCGTCGCCCACAAAGCGGGGTGAACGACCTTTCCACTGCCCGTGGCCGTGGGCTCCTAATAAGTCTCATTTTAACTGTAGACTTCAGTGGAGAGGTTTCATGAAATTCTTTGAAACATTAATAGAATATGAAAAGGAGAATGGGATGTTATGAAACTGATCTTAAAGGCTTTAAAATAGACGATTAAGTGAATAATAACTCGACAGATGTAAATATTAAATTCAAGGTAATCTGTCTTTCGCTTTACAATTTAAAATATTTCTGCTAGTATGTACTATTTTCTCACTAAAAACTGTTAAGCCTTTTTGAGATTTTGAGCAACAGACTTATAAACTACATTCCTACATAAAATCAATCATTTCTCCCCGTTGAGGCAGAAAGTAATCAAGGGCAGCACATTATTACAAATTTTGCATTATAAATGTTATACGTAATACTTCTCTTAGCTATATTTTTATTAGAAACAAAAAATTCTGTCCAGTTCTAGATCTTAATTGAGTTGAAGTTAATGAAATAAAATGAAAAGTAGTCAAATATTATTAAGAAAAAAACTAATTTCCTTCCTATTCCTCAGTATCAATTATTGAAACAAATGCAGCGTATATTCCAATTTTAGGCTACCTCATAATTCGCAAACAGCTCGGTTTAATCCTTTGCTAACAGAGCGAGGTTGTAGCTAAACCAACAGCGCATAATAAGATCAGGCAAATGGCGAACAGATAAGGAATCAATACCCAATAATCCTGGAGAGGCTCTTGTTCCCGTATACTACTGTTTTGGTAGTATTAAGATAAATATCTTTGGAAACTTGTACCTTGTTTTGCTTTTAGAAGTAGGACAGTGTAATGATAAACATAATGCATTCTGTTCGTCGATGAAGATAGGTACTATAAAAAATAGTAGGTTAAAAAAATTAATTGACAATTAATTTTGAGCTAAGTTCAAGGGTTTTAGAATAAGTATACATCTGTAGCTCAATTCTCTATTACTATCGACTACCGACAACCGACCTGTCATCGAGAAATTTTGTATGAAAATCTAATCAGCGCCTCTGACGGGTGTCGTAGGAATCATTTTGGCAGTACATTCTAAACGTCAAAATTCGATAGCTAGCCGGTTGTCGGTAGTCGATAGTGGTACAGAATCGAGGTACTGATCAGCGCCTCTAACGGGCGTCGTAGAATCATTTTTGGCAGTACATTCTAAATGTCAAAATGTCGATAGCTAGCCGGTTGTCGGTAGTCGATAGTAATAGAGAATCGAAGTACAGGAGTATGTAATAATGTTTTGTTTTCTCCCTACAGTTCCTCCGACAGTAATAGTGCCAAACCAGTTGCTGGGCGCGCCGCTCGGCACTGACGTCATACTAGAGTGTACCGTGGAAGCCTACCCCAATACCATCAACTACTGGCTCAAGAACAGGGGCGAGATGCTTCTAGACGGGTAAGGAGTCAATTTTTTGTCCACCATAAGAACGTAGCTTAGGATCTGTTTCAAGCCTTGTCAACGCTTTACCGGGGTTGCTTTTGTATCATAATTTGTCAGTTTTGTGTCTCGACGACTGCTTATATTATATCTTATGGCTATAGTGGTTAATCATCCTTTTGCAAACAGCCACAATCACCACAAATTACTTAGAAGTTCAAAGCATGTTTTTATACGTTACATATCATGCTCAAAACTGTATAAGATGTTAATTCTGTGCTAATATGGCCCTGGTATTGTATGGCTTATGCTCCGATTGTTATAGACCACGTTTTTGATATCACAACATACCCTTTCATTATACTTGGTAATGAGGAGTTAACAGGAAATTACCTTCGTATCAGGAAATTACCAGAATTTGGATTATCAAAGCAAGTGATTTCTAATTAATTTCCAATATTTCCCTTTCCGTCCCTAATTCAAAGAAGAGGCAATTTCATTTTGGCCAGTTGAAGCAATATCGTAACCCTTTATCTGTGTTCTTGGTGGTATTCACTGAGGTTTCCATACATACTTATGCTAACGAGAAGGCCCACTTTACTGTTTAAGTACCAATAACTGCTAAGGTTGTGGCCATAAAAACAGCGTATGAAAGTTATAATGTTGTTGGTGGCAACACGTTATTATTTGAAAAGTTTCGCTGTATACATGTCATTTCGCTTGAAGTAATGTCTGTTTTAGATTTTATCGGATTTGGGTGGCACACGGCTTATCTTAGCTACATGTTAATGTGTCACACGAGTATTGTTGATCAAGTTTGTTTTGTTTTAAATTGTCTGAGAAACTGATGATTCTTTTGTATCAGTTCAGATAGAAGTGTTGCGACTGTTTTCAAGTAGGTGCTCTACTTTAGAATAGGAAAAGTGCTTGCGATATTATTGATTGCAAACTAATCCAGAATTAATTGTAACGATCTAAATGTAGGAAAATGTTAATAGAGAATTTGTGACGTATCGACTACGACATTACGTTACATTTTAGCTTAGTTTCCTAACAATTTTCAATTTTACTTCCCGTAGCTATAAAGTGCAATTAGTTCAGTTCTTTCCCTCGTTTTTCAGAGCCCCAATTCAAGAGTTAGATTTCCATGTCTATTGTATTGAACAGTCTGTAATAAAGAGTTCATAGGGGTGATTGATACCCTTCCTATTGTGATCACCGTCAATACTACCATTATGAAAATGCCTTGTGCTGTATCGGTCAAGGAGAACAAATTGATGGGTTTTTTGTGATTTTTATTCGATTGTGAAGAAGGTCATTGACCGGAATCTGATTAGCAATATTTTTTCAAGTAGATACTGATCGTGTACAACGATTTATCATTTATATTGGTATAGAAATTGTACTGGGTTTTTTTCCAATTTGTATCTAGGCTCTTCGATTAGGTTTCGATATAAGCTTTTTAGGCAAAGTTTCAAATGGGCATACAATGTTATTTAGTTCACTGACTATTAGTATTTGAGAAATATCATATTTCTGAGTCAATGTAGGCTCTAGTATTTTTACCCTCCTGACCTGAGTTGACCAAATGATAACCGCGATTTATTCTGTATTCTTTCTTAACTATTTGTTTATTTTGCTCAACTCACTCCTTCACTTCTATTATACACCTACTTCTTCTTATCTCTGCATCACCCGTAGGTTGACTGGTAGAGAATGCCATTGGCATTAAGTCCGCCATTATACAACTTTTGTATATGAAGTTATTAAATAAATAAATACATGCTTCTCTTTGTAGTGGTACAAGGATGCTATAGCAGCTTATTTCGTCATAAATGTATAATAATATAATTTTATAATTTAGCCTCAAATTCTTTCCCGCAGGCCCAAGTATACGATAAGTGAAGAGCGTTCATCATACCGTGTGATGATGAAGCTAACCATCAGGTACTTCTCAAGGAGCGACATCGGCACCTACAACTGTGTCAGTACCAACTCTCTCGGCAAGAGCGAGGGTACACTCAGACTTTATGGTGAGTTGAAAGCCTTGGTTATAATTGCTACGATGTAATAACAAACTTTCAAAAATATTTCTGCATTTAAACCTATTCAATTGGGCCACCGGCATGAAATTGTCCGATGTTGAAAGTATCTGTATGTTTATTTAACTCTAGTATCAACTGCTTTATCGTAGTGGTAATACTAGCGAAAGTAAAGTACTTAGATTTATGTCCTTTGTCTGCTCAAAATAAGATATCGAGAAATAACATATTTTTTTTACAACTTCCGCATTAAGAATTGCTCTTGTGTCGCGGGGACTTTTACAAACAACCAACATACAACAAAGTACAACCAGACCCAAAACAATTATTTGTGGATCGCACATAGAATCGTCCCGTGCGGGCATCAAACCCACGACCTTCCAACGTAATGGTAGCGGCGTGGTGACCTAAACCACTGCGTCACGGAGGCAGTCAAACTACCAACTTATTACGAACACAGATAGGACAAATCTGTAAATTTAATTTCAAAACCAAGCATCTGACACAATCTCATACAAAATCTAATCAAATTCGTGGATGGCATTAACAAAAAGTCCCTGAAGATTTCATATGATATATTTTTTACAGAAATAAAAATATATCCAAGTTCGCAGCCAGAAGTCAACATACTAGTAGGCGGTAAGTAAATATGATTTTACTCCTTTGGGTGTACACCAATATGAATAAATAGTGAATATAAGTAATATGTTAGAAGGAAAAATTGAAACACGTATGGAGGGATTGCGTCATGGGAATTGTTTAGAGGCTGGGATTATTTTTTTTAGTTTCATTTTGTGGGTCACGGATGTTTTATTAAGTGGTTTGGATTATTTTGTTTATTTACTGCTTGTTTTGCTAAAAAAGGACGTGTTTCTGATTAGTTAAACATTCATTCTGATTACTTATGCACTCATAATTTTACTATTTCAAACATGAAAATTACAAAACAATGTATTACTGATCAAAGCTTATACGATGTTTGTTAATAATATAGTGATGATATTTTGACTAGGTTGTTTTAAAACTTTGCAATAATTAGTGCTAGGGTTCATTTTCCCGGACAAGCTAAATGGTATTTCAGCCAAAAAAAAAAATTTGCTTAAAAAGATTTAGCCAAAAATATTAGGTCGGGGAAAAAGTCTTTTCGCATTATAGTATGTATGAACTTGTAATAAACTCTCTTTGGCTTCAAGAATCACAAATGAGTACACTGTTCATTAAGTTTCTTTCAGTGAGCTCGTGAGGTACTCAAATATCGAGCTTTTTTGTGTAGAGAAAAGTTTTTATTACAAGTTCAAACATACTATAACGCGAAAAGACTTTTTCCCCGACCAAATATCTCAACTGAATTAAAGTTACGAAAACACTGACTGAGACTTGATTGAAATTTTATTTAAATTTACTTCTAGGTATTTATTTCTTGTTTATTCCTTTCTAATACGTATTTCTTCCACAGGTCTCACGGAAGAAGCAGCAAAGACGTTCAATAGTGCTAGTTATCATACAAGAACGATTTGTTTGTATGTACTGTTGTCAATTGTTATAATGTTACACTAGGTGTTCACATAGTTATGTAACTCATTGTATATATGTACATAAAAACATGTAAATGAGTTTAGTAATGTTTTTGTTCAATGTTATTGTAGACAGCGGTTCTAAATGTTACCGTTTTTATAGTCAAAATTAAAGTAATTAGTACTGAAATGGTTCATTCTTACAGTAACAGCAATCAGGTAATTAGTGATCAGTACCACAATTCTCTACCACTATCGACTACTGACTACCGGCTAGCTATCGAAACATTTTGTGTGACAAACAGTGCAGCGCCTCTAGCGGGCGTCGAAAAAACTATTTTTGCAGTACATTTTAAGTGTCAAACTCTCGATACTCGAAAGTACCGACTGTTCAGAATCGTGCTACAGTTGATATTTGGTAAGAATTTTTGATATTGTGTAAAATAATGTTATGAAAAAGTTCGAGTAATAATATCGAGAACCGCTGTATATAATGACAAAATTATTTTGTAGACGAAATAAAACTTTTTGTTACTGTGCTGAATTGTATCCAAATATTAGAAATGATAGTTATCCCTGTAACCCTATCTAAAATCATTATCCAAAACTGATTATTGTAAACTGAAGACCGAATAAACATTTTAGAAAGAAATTATACTTTTATTTATACTACTCAAAAACAGAATAAAATTTTCTGTGGTAAGTTAATAAAGAAAATAATCAGAATAAGATACCATACCACTTCATAAAATATTGAAATAGGTAAGTCTCGTCATTATACTTCTATTTTCAGGTTTTTGTTTAACATATTGTAATTTATTTTTGCAGCACTTTATCTTCATTGTCATAATCATCATCAGCAATGTCAGTTATTCTCCGCTGCTGTGGACTACAAGCTTTTCTTTGTTAACACCACCAGCCATACTTATTTTTTGCCATTCGTGTCGATCCCCCTGATTGTTTTGCAGCAGTCTTCTAAAAACTCTGATGACGTAAGGTAGATTATAATAAAAAATAATAATCTGGTGCCTGTAATTACCTTACATCTCTCATCTTAGTTTAACATTACAAATAAATCAAGCAATGCCTCCATCACACAAATCTTCGTTTTACAATTTGCTCTCTCAGCTAATGAAACGGCTCAAGCTCAGAATTTTATGTTCCTCCGTAAGCCTATGGCTAAAGGTGTTATAAAATAAGGCTGCAAAGAACAGGCGGCGTTTCTTCCTGGCTATAACATTGTGATGACTAATTTGTTAAAAGATAGCCTGATATTTTCTGATTACGGTTCAGGACTGATGAAATATCTTTACGAGTTCGTTGTTTAATTACAGTACGATATTGTGTTGTTAAAAATCTTTGTCTTTGTTTCATGGTTTAATTAATGACAAGGACAAATATATGCTCTTAAAAATACTTTCGATAAATGACGTATTTAGCACACTTTTTACATATCTACTAAGACAAGAAAATTAAATATTTTCAAGAACATCTGCTTTCCTGAGAAACCAGTGTTTTGAAAATTTCGGTTGGTGAGTATAATTAGAGGTAATTAATAAATCTAAAGATATATCTACGATCTTTACTTTATAAAATGTAATTATTTTGTCTAACCGATAAGTGACATTTTGGTCAAAAGAAAAATATAATGTAAAAGACATGAACAGTAAAATATGTTTTTAAAATTATAACAACACAAAAACCCGAAAGAAGGCAACCATTTTATTAAAAAAATGCACCCAGTACAAAAAGGAATATTTCAATTCAACATTGAAGCGAACCCCTCCAATAACAACTCTACGAAACATCACTTTAATTTAAACACATCCAACAATGCTACAAGTTAAAGCCCAATATATTTTTCCTGTTCAGATCAATATTGACCTCTGCAACCCAATAAAGTGTTTGAGTTACCGCCGCGGCCCATCTGTAAATTGTTAGTGTTTAATGAAATCCAATAAGGGAGCTTTAACTTGCTTAACGTACTGCCAACCTTATAACGGAAATGAATTCCGTTACGTTTGAATTGAGGATAAGTGGGTAAATGTGAATGGTTAGGTTGTAAGTGGATGATATCGTTCTTTTGCTTCAAGTGGTCATTTTTTTTCTGATGTAATGAGAGTTTACTATGATTTAGAATAGATGATTTTCCTGTTGAAATTTGGCAAGATGTTAAGTGAATTGAAAATTAAATTTTCGAGGAGGAAATCTTCCATAAGATACCTGACTCTCTTGGGGTTGAAAGTCCGGTTGTGTCGTATTAATCTTGTAGGTCCTGTAACTCGCAACATAATTTAATCGTCAATTACAGCCCTAATCACAGTCCTGTACACAAAATACAGACCAGCTATTGACCAATTTTTGATCAGCTTTTCAAGCGGGCATTTTGTCAAATTCGAGTTACTCGATCCGTACCGTAGATAATTGGGCTACTGAAATTGGCAACAAAATGTACCAAAGTTCATTGTCCTCTAATAGCTAAAAACCATTTAGTTCATATTACAAGCTACATTAATATGTCCATTTATTTGACCGTCTTAATAAACTTCCATTAGACGATGCTAGACAGGACACATTTCTATACACAATAGCATTTAAGCTACAAAATCCAAACATATCTCAATAATATCGTATTAAGACAAATATTATAGCCTACTTATACTGATGTATTATTCTTAAACGGTACTAATACACACGGAACAATAATTTATTGGAACAAGGGTTACTTCAGGAAGGCTATTGTAAAAATAATGGTTTAGGGGAAGAACCCTCCGACCCAACGATTACCAAATCAAACAAGTCAATTTAGAATCGCCAAGGATCCCGAATTTCTTGACGTTGGTAGGAATATTGATATTTTTGGCGGTCTAAGGTTTCGAAAACTGTTATAAAATATAACTATTGAGGTCCATGCGGAAGTAGGGTTTCTAGGTTTAGTTCTGAATTTCGATAGTGCCAAGGTTTTGTGTATGGAATTTTAATAGCGTTTGAATGTCTGCTGAGTATCGTCTAGATGATAATTATTCGCTTATATGAAACTGGAAAACGTTATTGAAGAGTGTGAGTACATTAATATAAAATAGAATTGGACCTATACACAGCATAAGAAATGTGTGTGGCAGATGTGTGGCGTAAAGAAAATAATACGACTACGCTACGAATGTTATTACTTTATTTCAACTTAAAATATTTGCGTTCAATTGAGTAGTACGCGTATTAAAAAGATACGTGTAACAGAGTCTAATTCATTTATAAAATATGATCTAAATCCCTACATAACTGTCAACAAATCTAAATTTAATTTGTTTAAATTCTGGACCGAATTCATTTCAGTATTTTTTATTGTTCTTCTGTCTGGCGATTAATCCGGACTGTTATTAGGATCCACTTTAGAACCCAAATTGCTAACTTGGAAATTATTACGAACGGCTTATCAAAGTAATTTCGTTTACGAAGGAATGTCCTTAGTTTTACAAACGGAGTGTTAGACTGGAACACGTTCTTTAGTTTATGTTTTTAGGCCAACTGACTATAAATTTAGGAATTCTATAGCATCAAACGAAACAAAGATAGTGGAATCTTTATTAACGCGTCTTGACTTTAAAGGAACAAATTGTCCTTTTTGTACGAGAAATTCATAGAGACAGAAATACAGAAATAACTAACTTGATAAAAAAATATTTTATATGTAATATGAGATTCATTTTGAAGTTATTTAGTGTATGTACAGTATGAATTGATGATTAATATTTCCATGAAATGGTGTAAAGCGTTATATTATGTTAGGTAGAACTATTTATTCTATTTTTTCTCAGTAATTTTATATTAAAATTGGTGCGTTTTCTTCGTAATATTTTAACAATCTACAATTTAATGATCGATGTTTATATTCGACAGTACGTACACAGTTTTAGGATAGCAGTAAAGTGGACACAATGCCACTAAGTTCTTTATCTGTCGAGATAATTCTTAAGTGCCCATTCAGACAGTTTACGGCCTTGTAAAACCTAACCCGTTTTGGTTGTAAAAACTTTAATAACAAAATAGGTTACGTTTTCGGTACAAAAGAGATGCTATCTAAAATTTACAATTTACCTAGACAAGTATATTTTGAGACAGTTTTAGGAGTACTCTTTAGTAGTAATGTGTTGACCTAAATAAGATGATCTTATCGCAAGAGTGTAACGAGTTTGGCTTTAGATCGAAAATTCTAGGCTCGGTTCAAGTTTTAATCGTGTAATAATTTTGGGTGTGCCTCAGGGCACAATACTGGGTCCATAATGTTATTTCAAAATCATCTTAGGTTATGTGCTCACATTATACGTAAACAAAACTCTTTTGATATTATATTTTAATACTCCTGACTAGACAATTCCCAAGTCTTGATTTATGTTTGTTATTTGCAGTTTTGGTCTTAACAATACAATAAAATCTGCTAATATTACACAGAAACAAAATATATTGGAAACTAAATAAAGTTTTAATTTAAAATAAATACCGCGGTAACGATTTAATTCACAGTAAAGCTTGCCCCACAGGTCCCAGTTGAGGGCTGGCAGATTCCTCGCCGCTAGATGACAAAAAGCTTGAAAGACAGTCTCCATAAACAATGTCCCCCACCCCGCATGCGCCGACACAACGGCAACGTGTAAAGATGTACAGTCTCTGAAATTTCGCCTTTTTATTGCATTCCCGGTCGCAAGAGAGCCTTAATTTAATATGGCCTGCTCGATTTGTTTACAAAGGAAAAATTTATTCATGAAATTTGTTTTGGAGGGTCCAGCGTGGCCCGGATAAAAATAAACTTTCTAAGCGTGAGTTACTTTGACCCGAGATCCCTTTCCACCGAACAATATTCCTCATATTTTTTCTAGATACATCTTGTTTTCTGACGACAGTTTCCTCGTAAATGGTAGAAATTATATTACATTTTTGACAGTTGTTTTATTTACTAAGTACTGTATCGAGTTTCTTGGAAGCCTTAACAAGACGCTGAAATTACGTTTTAACCTCGGGTGTTAAATTACTCTTGACATTTTATTTGTTGTTACGTCAAAGTATACACTAAGACGTCACAATAATTTGTACTATAAATAACAATATAAAATGATTACTTAGCATCTGAGACGATTCTTAAATAACTGGTATAGAAGAAGAAAAATCATGCATCATAAATAACTCAAATAAAAATTCAACAAAGTATGACGAGAAAGAAGAGCGAGCAACAAACCCAACACCATCAAAGTCACTTACACAATAATACTTAACACCGTACGTAATCCAGCTTCCGAGATCCAACGATAACATCCAAACACTCAATAAAATGAAACCTGTGAATAACCAAATGACAAAACCCTCTTTTGTGAAAGTAAAGCGAACGAAAACATTGTACAGTTAAAAAGTCAACAAGCGGATTAACAACAGAGGTAGCAAAGTAAAACCGGGCATTACAAAAAGATCGTGAGCTTTTTCAACGTATTACGATTCAAAAAATATATAACAAAAGATTTCATAAATTACAACAGGCTTGAATGTTGACGTTTAACGCTTTTAAAATGTAGTAACTGAAAGGATGTATTCACTGTTTGTGAAAATTCTTATTGTGATGTTAAAATAGTTAAGGAATAAACTCTTTGGATAACTAACGATGATGGTTGGATAGCTGTTGCAAATTAGTGTACATTTAGTGGAATACTAAGTACATTTTAGTCTAAGAATCAAATAGACAATGCTGTTCTTTGTTTATGTTCGTGCAGTAAAATTAAATATCAGATTAGGATCTGATATCTTATTTTACTGCACGAACATACAATAAGACAAGATTTTTAATACAAAAATACTTCTAAACATCAAGCAAATATCCTTTCAGATTTCCGACGACTGATATCCATTTTCCAAGAAAGTAAGTAATCACAACATAGTTCACGATTCAGAAAAATTTACTACTCTGACGGCAAAATGATTTTAGGTAGTTGAATTATTTGAAAAAAGTCTACTTACGTAAGAACTACTACTAAACGTCCAACAGTCCAACAATCTTTTATTATTGAAAAAAATATCCGAGTATGTTAAATCTGAATTCTGGATAGCGAATTCTAAATAAAATAAAAAAATTACACATAATCTAGTAGCGCCATTCTCTTCAGCCAGTAGGTACTGTTGAGTTTCAAAAGTTTGACATTTAAAATGTGCTGTCAAAATAGTTCCTACGACGCCCATTAGAGGCGCTGATCAGATTTTCATACAAAAATTCTCGATGACTAGCCGTTTGTCGGTAGTCGATAGTAGTATAAAATCGAGCTATAGTTCATTTTAACAGTGACTAAGCCTTGTATGACTCAGTGCAACATTTTTCATCGAAATCATTTGGCAGTGAACACCAGACAAATAATTTCACCGCGTCTGGATCAGATAGAACAAAGACCAACCAATTTGGCGTAATAAAATAAAAACAAGGAATGTATCAAGATTTTAGTGTGCAGTGCTTGCCAAACAGGCATGTCGGTGCAGTATCCTAGATAAAACGCTGCAGAGTGAAAGCTTAGGAACGAGCCAATCTTTTTGTCTTATTTAGTAGTTGGTACAAAAGATAACTGGATTTAAACAAAGTAATTAACACTTTCAACTCATTTACTTTTAATGTTTAATACGCTTGGCGTCAGATTTTCGTTTACTTATATGCCCAGTACCTCGATTCTCTACCACTTTCAACTACCGACAACCGGCTAGCTATCGAAATTTTAACATTTAGAATGTAAAGCCAAAACATTTCCTACGCCCGTCAGAGGCGCTGATCAGATATTCATACAAAATTTCTCGATGACATGTCGGTTGTCGGTAGTCGATAGTAATAGAGAATTGAGCTACAGAACTATACACAAGAAAAGCCTGGCGTGAGAACTTAGGAACCAAAAAACCCAACGCATATGGAATTCGAAGTTAAGTCATACTATATTATTCCACTTTTTTAACCCATGTCCCACTGTTGGGCAAGGGTCTTCTCACGAACGGGACAGGGGTTAGGCCTTGAGCCCACCACCCAATACCATGTGCGGATTAGGTATTTTGCACAGCTTCAATAAATGTAGTTATTTGTTATTACATAATATTAAAGGAGAACCACGGCCAGTGAGACTTTCGCTGAAACATCAAGCGATTTACGGTGAAATATTCGAGTTAATTTCCGTATTATTAGTAAATACAAAATATAGAAGTTATTTAACGTGTACAAACAGTTTCAAAATAATATACCTTCATGTACATTATACGGTACACATAGTTGGAAATAGTTTTCAGTTTAGAAATTGAGTTAATTGTTTAGCGGTTCGCGGTGCATTCCGTCGGAAGATCTTAATTGTAGTTCAGTAATACATGTTTAATTTGTACTCTGTTTGTTTTGATTGATGAGGAAGTGTGCTTTGAAAGCGCTTTGTTCGATTGCAGTGGTCTTTAGAGTATTGTAGTATATTGTATGGATAACTATTTAATTTACGCGACTCAACTCATGTCTATTGAGTCTATTTTAGTGACATAGCTATAGAAGTAGATTTTTATAGAAATGTATTTGTTTGATTCTAAGTCATTGACTATTACTAATTTTTATCAAAATCGATTCAGAGTTTCACCGTGAGCCTTGTTGATAGATAGACATTTTCATGTTTGCCATAGTAAGTAGTAGTTTGCAACAACTTAGTAAAGAGACTTGTATGCAAGATTTACTGCTAACGGAGGATACATAATTCAGAAATTAGAACATTAATCACCCAAAGGCAACAATTTTTTTTTTCAATATTTATAATAACCTAGGTAGATCGTGCATGCCAGAGCTCTCTACTAAGTTGTAAGACTATATTAATAAGAATTTATGAAGGAATAGTGTTCAAGAAAGAAGAAAATATTCTAGTCTGCAATAATAAACTACGAAATACCTGGCAATATATTTTGTATACGAAAATTGTATAAAGAAATATTCTAGAAATTTACCTACAGGAATGAATTATGGTAGTCGGTTGAGACCTATGAAATAAAATAGGTAAATAAATATCAATTTTTCGTATTACTAACTTAGGTCTAATGTAGCGAAGTTATTTTTTCTTTGCAGACAGGACCTGATGGCTGATACCATTAATACCTAAAACTTGGGACGGCAAAGTATGGCGAGCCCATAAATATTCGAAGGAAACTCACGCACGGGTAGCTAGGAAAAGAGCCAGTGATAGAAAACGTCTGGTTTGGTTAGAAGAATGGGTTCTTGGTTTCATTGCTAAACTGGATGTGAAATTCTGCATATTTATATACTAACTTTAAGTTTACGATTTTCATTTGAATTTTGTTGCTGAACAGAAACACCTGTATTAGTTCCTTGGTTAGTTTAAGACCAATAGTTAATAGTTGAAATTAGTTTAGAAGTTTAGTCCTGCGGCGCGATTCTCTACAGTCTGTGCTACCGAATTTTGAGAATTTGGCATTAAAATGTACCTCAAAAATAGTTCCTCAGACGCCTGCTAGAGGCGCATATCAGATTTTCATACAAATTTCTTAATAACTATTAAGAAATTTGTATGAAAATCTGGTTCAGGTTATCGATAGTCGTTAGTGGTAACGAATCGCGCCACTGAAAGTGAAACAGGTTAACACCTTTTCCATGAGGTTGTTGAGTAAAAAAATTATTAACTTTTTTGGTCGAACAAAACTCAATTTGTTTTTTTTAACGTGTTTCTGTGACTTGGTAAAAGGTTTCAAATACATACTATGATCGAGAGTGTATTCAAACTTTTAAGAAGATAACTATTTCTGCAAGATTAAAATAAAAATTAACGGGTCACCGATAAATTGTACACTTGCACAATACAAACGCTTAAGTTATCGCTAAATAACAATTCTTCAAACCTCAAAAGTATTTTATTTGAACTAGAAGTAACTATCTCTCGAACTAAGCGAAGTTGGTGGAACTTAATAACATCCTAGACTCAAGTCGGACCACGCGAACGCTAAATGAAATATCTTACGATTATATTGTATACTGTGTAAGTGTATAGTGTTTATATAGAAGTTGTCAAGCTGTATTAGTTTATAATGGCGTTTCTAAATTGATATTGTGATGTTTAGATTGAGAATGAGTTTAATGAAGAGAATGGGTTTTGGTACTGGAATCTTGCGTCGGGAAGATTACAAAGATATAAAAATTGCCAACACTGAATTAACTACAAAGTGTACCTCACGAGCATATTTTGTTCCGTGCTAGTATTAAAACTACGATCAATGTGTAGAATGCCATCTCCATACATTCTTTAAAAAAAACGTTTTATCTAGGTATCTTTTTTATTATGAGTTAAGCTAATGCTGTAATATGTATAACTAGTATTAGCGGTTTAAGTTAAAAGTGAATGAACATGCCGAATAAAAATAATAACATACTAGTAACACAGTTATTGTGTCTTGTGTATATTCCATACAGGCATGCTCATTGCTGAAGAATACCTCATTAAAAATGTTTTCAACCAAGTCTTACCAAGTCATATTTAAATCTTTCCGTCCACACTGCATTTAAAAATAAAATGTCCGCTAGAACCATAAGTCGTCATACATAGCGAAGGTATTCTCGTATATTGCAGCTCTCGAGTAAATCGTGTCTGAAGAAATATTGGCTAAATTGCCGTCGTAACCCCTTGCTTGTAACTTTTATGCAGGCTTCTCATGAAGGGACTGAGTGTTCGAACCATTTATTATAGTAAGAAAGTTTTGTTCTAAATATAACGTCTTATGCTTGCGGTTTTACGTGGCTTGAATAATTTCAAACCTTTTGATAAACTTTGTGGTTTTTTGGTCTAACATTTTGAACCTAGACCAAAGATATTGGGATGTAGATTGAGTCCTGGTTCTCTAATTTTACAAAGTTAAGTAAGTAAATATTAAATTATGAAAAGAAAAAAAAGCATACCTGGTGATTATTTAAGCAATATTTGAAATAGGTGTTATTGACTTAGCGTAGTATACAGTCAATAGAAAAGACACGCTATATTGAATGACGCCATAGTCCTCTCATTAGGAGCCAAGCCTTGCGATTATTCTGTTTTTGATACTCAAGATTATAAACATTACAATATTGGAGGTAAAAATTTCAAATATTATGTTTTAAACAGGGTAAATTCATGCATTTTCCACACAATAAATAATTGTTCAAATGTACCTTAGTAAAACACTTTTAACCTGTAATATATCACCAAATGTAAAGGTAAAAGATTTAAGGGCTGAGAACAATGGCGCCCTTAGATTGTTATCGCTACCCCTCGGATAAAGGAAAGGCTCAGTAGAACATTAACAGCGTAACTGTGTTGCAATTTTTCAATGACTTCTACTACATTGTAGGGAAACGTATTTTGTTACTCGATTGCGACGTGAAGGGGGGTAGTGTGTTTACTTTATATATTTTTTTAAATATTATTATATCCTCCCGTTTTCCGACAATTATTAGATTCTTAACTTTGTAGACACGAATCACAATCAGATTTGTCTTTTGTAAATCAAACTTTATTATATTCTTTTGGTTTTCCTGAAGAAATAACTGTTTGTTAAAGATACTGTAGTCTTTATACGTAAGAGTAAACGTGAGGTAGCCAACTAACTTATTAGATAGAAATGTGAAATTAAATACACCGTAGATTAAAGTAACTCACTTCTTCCTAAAAATGGCGCAATAATTTTTGTTCAAATATTATTTGTGAAAAAAAAGAAAAATATTTAGAAGTAACTCACTTTTTCCTAAAAAGAGCAGTATATTTTTTGTTTAAACATTTGGGAAAAAAAAGAAAAATATTTAGAATGTTTAATCTGAAACGCGTCTTTCTACTTATTTATTCGCTGGAGTTTTATTAAGTCTCAAAGTTTTTAAAATAATAAAAATTACTACAAATACCTCGACGAAGTTTTTATAGAAAATCCGAAACCAATCTTAAGTCTGGAATATTTTAATTCGAAAACTTTTTTCCAATTTAAAACAATTAGTCTTGTATTGGAGCGACCTGAAATATATTTTCTTCGCAAAGCAGTTTTAATTTTGTTTATAAAGCTATATAAAAGTTTTTATTGATAGGCTCGATTTATTTAAAAATCAAAATCTTGTCGCGATACCCTACGAATTCTTGAGACGACATTTAGCGGCAAAAAGGTCGAATAATTTGGAGCACTTTTGCCTAAAGCGAGAAAATCTAGCAAAAAATATAGGTCTACTACACGTGTTCTGAGATTTCACCATTATTTCCTTCGAAAATCTTCCCAAAACGTTAAAAAACATTATTACATCACAATAACGGTCTAAAGACAAAATCACATTTTCTTTTACGCGAAAAGAGCGTGGCGAGGGAACCTAGCAACCAAAAAACCCGACGCCTAAAGGAATTTGAAGTTAAGTCATAAAAGTTATTACATGGGCTTCTATTTTCACGTATTTTTTGCCTACAAGGTAAGCAAAGTTCGCGGTTAAAAGATGATGTGGATTTATATTTTCCGGGATAGTATAATTCGGAGGAACATTATTCAAAAGAAATCTGTTTGGTGCGTGGTATGTTGTACGTTTTTTCTGCTTACTAGGAATTATGTTTGGCTGTATTTCTATACATTAACGGCTCTGTTAGCTGATAAATCCACCGTAATAATATAAAAGCGAAACAACTTTAAATTGAATTTTCTTGTGGATTGAACTTTTATTGTTGAACTACTTATCTGATTGAGATAAAATTTGGTAGTCTTACGAATTACATTACGGCTAGCATATTTTAAAAGAAATAACTGTCTAGATATGCAGGTCTGTGGCAGACATAAGCTTATGATTTTGAAATGATGACAAATATAAGTATTTATCAGTATTTAAATCACTAACTTTGCTTTTGCTTTACTATTGCTTAGGCAATACGGTGAACGGTGACGCCATCATCTTACTTTATTTCGCCATTGAAAAAAATAACATCAGCATTAACAACCTTTACTTATACTAAGACAAAAACAATAGAAAAAAGAATCAAACATTAAAAAACATCACAAAATAAATCTATATAAGGCTAAAATGGTTTTACGCGTCCATTTTCGTCGCGCGTTCGCAAATGCTTGGCCGTAACGACGCAAACCGAATTACGCGTCAGCTTAAAAGCGTTTATCGAGTGACGTCCGTTTAATATCGGTGAAAGCCTCAGGTGTTAATAATGTTAGGGAGACTGTCTGTATGTGTGTAAAGATTTACAATTTGTAAAGAATTGTATTTGTATTTTTGAGTATATTGATGCGTTTGATTGAAATTGTGGGCGTTGCCGTGACGTTATTGTAGGCGTAGATATTTTTTGGATTTTTGCTACAAAATAAGCAAAGCCTAATGCAGATTTATAATAAAGCAGATTTGTTTAAGTGTATTTAATAATTAAATTTACATTCAGCTAAAAATAACCGAATAATAGAAATTGCTTTCTGCAATGACCATTGTCCATTAGAGATAAAAGATTTTTATTGACATTATTGTGAAATCGGATATAATATTTGTAACTTTGGAAAAAGACTTTACTGACTTCCGTACATCCTAAAATGGTATTATTCAAATCTTCATTTAAAATCTAGGTATTTCCATGTTGGAAATACAATCATAATTTCACAAGAACAGAACAGTAGCCTCTAGAAATGAATTCGTTTCCCTCCGTAAGACTCGAATCTATTTGAATCGTCCATTATAAGTTCCAACGACCCCGTATCAACTGTCCTTCTCAAAGAAAATAACAGTAATATCCCAACATTTTTACACAATTTTATTTACTTTTCTCGTTTCAAAAACTGATTACATCTCTGTTTAGAATCGCGTCCGAATACCAGCCACAATCGCCCGGCAAACGCTTAAAAATGTTTTACTTCGCAAAAGTCGCTTCACTGTCGTTATCAAGCGAAACTTGTTTCTCAGTAATTGTTTTCAATTCGTTTCTTTTTTCGCTTTTTTTCTGCTTTTTTCCCTTTGTTTGGGAGGGGAGAAATCGTCGAATCATTACTACGAACGTTCCTGTAGGTGTTAAATTCATTAATGGAATCGTATTACGTTGCGCTATCGGAAGTTATCGAAAAGGCAATAACTGGTCGAGTGCTGATTGTGCGCAATAACGTTATGTTTCGTTGTTATTCTTGTTTTTGTTTACTAATGGATTCGACAGAATTCTTATAATAAATTTTGGGACTGAGTGTTGATGGTTTTTCTGCAAAAATCGGAGTAAAATCTGGACGGATATTCCAAAACCCGGTTGAAATCGAATGGGTGCAGCAAAAAAATATCGTAAAGTTTAAAATTCTTTGCAAGTCTAACGGACATTTCGTAAAAAAATGTAGAAGAATATGCCTTATATTATGATTTACTTCACTTTTTTATACCCATAAAAAACTTTTACTTAAAAAACTTAATTTAGACATCCAATTTAAACTCTAATATCTAATCATTCACGTTTAATTTTGCATTTGACATACAATAACAATAGCATGACTCAAAACTGTAAAACGGCAGACTCAAAAAATAAAAAAAACGAAAGTAAAATCCCCACAATAATAAAACAAGCAAACAAAAAACAAACACATTACAATAGACACGCAACAGAAAACTGAAAAGCGAATGGGAAATGAAAAGCAGTAAATAACAGAGTATGGCGTTTATGTGCGCCGAATAAATTTAATTATGGCCTTGTTTGGTGATTCACGACAATTGTAAACAGAAAGGAAGACTGTGTCATACAGTTTCGGTTCGGATTTAGTATGATATGGACATATTTATATGCTATTTTTTTAAAGTCATACGACAGAGAATTGTGTCGGACTCTTATAAACATGAAATCAAAGTAAAATCAGGCTCGAAATTACATGGGAGGCAGAGTATCCAATTGGAGGTACCGCGTACTGGCCACTTTATGGTGATTGTTGAAGGAACACCGTCAGGTTTTTAGTCAGCATGCCCAAATTTAAAGCCGGAACGCTTAGCCGGCGGGAGAGCCCGACAGACCCTCGTTTCCTCCCTGGAGCGGGACATGCAGTAATGCATTTTCGTGACGAAAAAAAAAGACTCTAAATTACATATTTACAGATCACACAATTATTTATTCGTTGGATCTACGGCATCCGGGTACGAGTGGTACGACCACTTACCACTTCGTTACAGACGTGATCATTGTCAGTAGATCATTTACGCAATAATATTAACTTTTCTTGTTATTGGCTACATTGATATTTGTCTGATTCGTTTCGTCTATATAATTGTAAACTTTGATACAACAGTATCGAGTTCTTCGCTTTTGAACGTTTAAAACAATAACTAACAGACTAGTTTTAATGTCTCAACCTTAGAAGGCCACTAATATAATTACAGTACAGCGACTTCATAGCAAGAACACATTAAATTGTCAAAGAGCAACACAGTAGCCGCAACTAATTAGATATTTTATACCTCAGAAACACTCTAAAACCTTTTCCATCAGAAACAAACAACAATTAACTGTAAAAGAATTACGTACACTAAAAAACCGCATACGTGGACCGTAAAAGGCGCTTTTTCACGTTACCTTTTATAAACGTTGTACTGAATGCAATCTTCGTATAGAACAACAGACATGCTCGCAATGCCATTGTAAAAACCTTTTCGCGACTGCTGCATCGCGTGAAAATAAAAAAAATGTAAGTGGAACGCTGGGATTAAAGGTTCCGTAGGTTTTTTATTTTAGACTACACGAATATTTAATAAAATATTGTTAGTCAAATACATGAATAATGTTATATTAAATATTACCTACGTATCTTCAGTGCAGCGATTTTCTACTGCTATTGATTACCGACAATCGGCTTGCTATCGAGAAATGATGAATGACAAGTGGTTCAACGCCTCTAGCGGGTGTCGTAGAAACTATTTTGACAGTACATTTTAAATGTCAAACTCTTGATACTCGATGGTTTCAATTGTAGAGAATTGGGCCACAGTATATTATATCGTTTTATTGTCTCAATTTTTAAACAAATTTTACAGTCAATCGAAATCAGTTCTCACGATTCATAGTCCCATTTGGAAGTCCGACAATGAATAAAATGAATATCAAATTATACGGAAAGGTAAACCATTAAGCTCTAGTTTATATTCTCTGGTGGGTACAAAACAAACAATCACGGACACTCGATATTCAACTAAATAATTGAATGGCGCCGGTGAATAGCACGCAAAATGGATGTTGTTTCAACCACAATATACACCATTCAGGTGCTACGATTTTGACATTTTATTACAATTTTGTGTTGGCTATTTTTTGTGAATGGTTTTTATTTTGCTTGGGTATTTTTTCTGAAAATTTACTAGCCGAATAAAAAAGCGAAAAACATGAATAAGCATTTCCTATATTAAACACAAAGTACCTAAAAATGTATTGTCTTATTTTTTTTTAACACGGAAAAAATACAATCAAGACTTTTTCGTCTTAATTTTATTTTTATAGTCTGGCCATATTAGTTTCTAAATCAGTGACAACTATTCACTAACAAATTAATATGAACCGCGAAACCAATGTAAACAAAAACATATATAAATAAAAATACCTTATAATTTTGTATTTAAGCGGAACCCTGAAAAAGACCCGATGGAAATTAGATTACGCGCGCGGTGCATACTCCATGTTATTATAACTTCTCTTTTTGTAAAAAATGGTCGCAAAAAAAATGTGTGCGTGACAGTAAATTGTAAATTATATTTGGCGTTATTTTTAGTAAAAGCCAGTTCGGATTTTGTTTGGTTATTTGAGTTACTGTGAAGGATTTTATATTGGACATCGATCAGTATATTTTTTTGGTGACGTACATATGTTACTGAACTAACTGGCTACCAGTCTTATTCTATGTTATAACAAGCGCTGTTTTCGAGGTAAAGTAACTATACTCTAAGTAAGTAATTATCAGCTACATGCTGAAATCTAGGTCTAAAATTAGGTTATAATAACTATAGAATGTTTTGCAAACTTGAGCTGCATATCTCTTTTGGCAAAACACTGTAACTTATATTCATATAACTAATCTATTACATGATCTAAATCTCGAGTCCAAGCTTGCATTTGAGTTCATAAAAAGTTAAATAATAAAGCCTTACTGGTTTATCGTCTTAAAACGTCATTCAATGAATACTTTTCATGTACAGACTATCCACACGGAGCTTACTTTCTATAAACGCCTCTAGCGGGCGCAGTCCGGACTATTTTTACAGTACATCTTACATGTTAAACTCTCGATACTCGATAGTACCGACGGTAAAGTCAGTCAGACGTAAGAACAATCGACTTTCAGTGGTAAAGAAATAAACCAGAATATACTCAGTGACAAAACAATACTGAATGCACACGGGTGAAAACTCGCATTCGCAGACCATCGTCCCATGCGTACCGGCCGTTGTTTAATTGTGTACACACTGTACGTGTTCCGAGAATTAACCTCGTCGGAACTGATTGATTTGCGATGTCAATTCCGTACGTATAAGTTTATCTTCAAAGGTTATGCTATAATAGATGTTAGTGGAAATGTGAACTTGTGAATTGTAAAACTTTAGTTTATTAGCTAAGGCAAATGGTTTTTGTTCAAATCAGATGATACTCAAGTTTATTAATATAGCAGTAACCAGACTACCCTAACACCTCTAACCCCAGGTTTCTGAGTACATTTAGCGGTAGGTTATCTATTCAACAGCGTTTTTTATATGACTTTCAACGCTATTGAATAGATAAACTACCGCTAAATGTACCTCAGAAACCGGGGTAAGTCGTTACTGGGATTCATGTCAGTGGTGTAAGAGCCCCGTTTTATTATACATCTATCTCTAGAAAGCTATTTAAACCACAAAAACTGTCGTTATAGTAAAAGGATGATTTATTTATTATAAAGACAATGTGTGGAACATTGTCTTTAGAATAAAGTGAAACGAAATAAATAATTTTCCAATAAAATAAAACTTACTTAAACTAAATGGTGTGAATTTTCATTTGTACATTGCTCATCTCTTTCTGTCACCATTGACAATGACAGGTAATTTATTATAATAAAAGTACACATTCAAGTACTAAGTCTGCGTTTGAAATTTTCCTAAACCAATTTATATTTCAATTTCGTCGAATGTGCTTGGCAACTTCGTAAACGTTTTGGGCTCAGGTAACACTGAAAGCGGAGTGGGAATTAAACGAGGCTGGCTGAAACAAAGGATTTTGTATTGATACTATAATGGTTTGTACCTACTATGATTACTTTAGTTTACATAAATATGGAATATGCTATTCCCAGAAAAGTAATTGTTCAGATGTGCTTTGTGAGTCGGACAAGATCCAATTGTTTTCTTTTCTTATGCTAAAATCCTGAATTAGTGGTCCTGAGTCTGGTCTGTGGTATGTATGTATATGGTAACCGGCTATTACTACATAACAACGGACTTAAGCTGTAAAACGGTGCAATGCGGGTGTGTTTTATACAAGTCCACTCAACGTAACAGCAGGTGTTATTTAGGTAATATTGAAAGAAGAGAAGTTATCAAAATGATTTTAACACTTAAAATAGCCCCAATTACATTTTTACAGTAAACACCTTCCAATATCTCTATACCAAAGCAAATCTAAAATTAGAATCCAAACCATCAACATTGAACATTTGAAAAACAAATTAAAAACGGAAAACTAGGTCACCGATTCTTTCACAATACATTGATTCTTCACAATATCACGTAATTAGATTTTCCAAGTTAACCAGCATTGTAGGCTTGCTACGACAACCGGTAATTTTCTATAGATGTGCCGTGGACATGGCAAATTGAATACATTGTGGTATCGAACAATTACCCGGCCCATTCCTGGTCATGCGTAATTGCATTGAGTATATACACCTTAGAACATCTTATTATGTACCAGCTTATGTTTATGTATCTTTTATGGTATAACATACGTTGCCTTATCAGACGAAATTCATTGTTTCCATAGCGATTATATAAAGATAGAAGATATACAAAGATAATAAAAAACGCCATTACTCACAGTGCCTGTAAGCTAATTTGATTTAATTCAGAACCAAACGTTATCATTCATGACTTCTGATTGGAGGCATTATGTATCAAACGACATAAGTTTAGTTCAGTCGAGGATGAAATTTTTAAAACCAATGAAAAATATTAAATAAAAAAAACTATATATTTGTAGCAGTCTAATAATATGACACCCAATGCAACTGCGTTACACCTTGCTATATTTACATAGAATTATTGAATTTGTTTAAAAAAAACTATTTTAATTTAATGAAATCTCCGCCTACAGTAGGACCTCGGCTCAAAATTTACAAAATAAATATTACTGTGAAACGATAATCTCGTTTTGTATTGATATTTGTTTTAGATATTATAACAAAGGCCTTTTTTAAAGGCAAAATTAAACATTCTATTCGTATTAGATATCTCTTTCTGAAGTTATTCTATCTGTATTATTTAATTTGCTCAATAGGACATTACGCTACTTCGCTTAAAATATTCTTCTTGAACATACAACTTTCTGTTACAAGGTAAAGTTGATTAATCTATTCGAAAAATACTTTGAAGGCTGATTAAACACAAATAGTTACACAGAAAAGCCCAGAAAGAGATGGCGAGATTGGTTGGACTCTCTCAATGAAGATTGGCCTCAGATAGCATTATATGTAGAGATAAGTGGAAGAAGGAAGGATTTTGCCTTGCAGTGGGAAAGTACAAGGTCATAATAATAAAACATTATTTAAATAATAAAATATGCCGTCTCAATACGCCTCTAAGTACGTGTTGGCTTCGGCCCCATGTAAGGCTTTCAAATGTCCAGGATGTCTGAGTGATTGTGTAGTCCCAAGATACGCAAAAGATGTAGGTATAAAAATAATTCAGGAAAAGGACATAATATGATTATTACATAAGAGCCTACATAATAATAATAACATGAAGGCTAGTTTTGAAACAAAAACGTCAACGTACGATGAGGTGGGCTAGTGATTTTTAATTATCCGTATTTCAAAACAAATTTCACGATCAATGGAATCCGAGGTACTAATTTGTGTACAATTTATTGTAAATTGATAATAAATGATTATTATTTATTCGGATAACCACTATTCATCCGATAATAACGAAAGCTAGTAATTAAAATAAATAGTTGCGTGTCGCATAAAATTTTACGGATACCCTCAGTAATTTGGATTTTCATTCCAATTTGCATCGCAAATACGATTAGTGAAAACATATAAGGCATTAATTATAATATGTGTCAAACGAATGCAGTGCTTCGGTTAAATAGGTTATTGGCTCAACTGAAAATGGTATTAATTATTTGTGATATTAGGTTTATTTTTGAAAGTATCGTTTGATTTTATTCGCTTATAGTCGTTTTGGATCAATTATTTCTGCTTTCGACTGAATAAAGTTTTTAAATATTAGGTACAGGTCCAAAATGACGACGTATTAAACATTAATAATACGTTTTACTGGTTTGCTTGACTTTTTGTCGTGGCTTTGTCAGCTGACCAAGCTCTGTCAACTTCGAGGTTTGCGACGAAGCCATCTCAAATCTGACTTGTCTACAAAACAAATTGACTTCTAAATAAACATTCTAAAAACACATATCGAACGAAATCGTTTCAATTTCCAAAAATAAGTGGAAAGTCGAAACTAATAAAACTAATCTTCGGATCACACAATAATACTGGAACGAAATTTTCATGATCGAAAATCGGACAATGGAATGTAAACTTTTGTATACAATATTTTCTTAAAGAATAAAGTAAAATATGTTTTTTTTGTGCAAATAGTTGTGTAAACTGTATTAAAGTTTCCTATGAGGGGTTGCGTGTAAAAGGGCGCCATTGCAACTTCAAGGATGAACGAAGAGAATTTGATATGTTTTCATAATTTCTCAATGATATTATTATAAATGTCACGGAACCTACTAGCATTTTAACAATTATTTTAACTACTATATTAAGGTCCAATAATTAGCAGTGACAAATAAAAATAGTTGATTTTTTTAAAACATAAGAATATTCCTCACAGGAAACTTTGTCATATTGCAAAGATCGTTAGTACATCGCGTGTATACCTACGTCTTTTTTACGATAAAAAGTAACATTGCCTTTAGTAATAATGTAGGTTATTGTTTGTGCTTTACAGTAATTTGCGCCAGTCCATGAATGATCAAGGTATCAACCCTAATCCGTTTATCTTTTAAGAAGGTTTCTGTTACACCGTTGCGGTGACCCTAGCAATTATATCTATTTACGTTACGATATGAAAGGTACATACATAAATATTTTCTTCTTGATTTATCTTAATCGATCTAAACTTAGCCCAGGTTAAATGGAAGAGTACAATACGTTTTCTCAATTTAATTTAATATCATAATTTTGAACGAATTAAATAAAACGGAGGTGACCGCGAATTTTCATTTTTCCGCAACATGAATTTGTGTTCAATGATTGCAAATGTTTTACACAACATGACGTCATAGGGAACGTTTTTTGTCCCATCTAAAAGCATGGACTCCTCTAGCAATATAACCGTCAATATGGCCTTGTCTTATGGCCAATTACAAAGACAGTTACACATTTAAACTATGCTAAAGACCTCCCCAAAAGTAAGAGATCAATAGAAATAGGCTATATGTTACACGTTATTGTAGATGTATCCAGCGACACATCTCGGCAAACCCATCCCAAAGCACTCAGTGAAACGCTTCCCAAACTTGTAAGAACTTGTAAGTAGTCTGAAATAAAACGTGGTCAGAGCACGACGACCTTTCAGGAAAAGACGGGAAATTATCATTGTATATCCACGTGGAAATAAACAATATATTTAAAGTCAGTTAGAGGGCAGTTTTGATGGGCCGAATATTTAGTCTTTAAATAGAAATATACCTCTCGAAACTACTAAAAAAATTACGAGAAAATATGTTGGTACAAATTAAATATCCCAAATAGGTAATTCCTAAAAACATTTTTCTCATTAGCGTTTTGAATCATTAAAATACTATAGAGGCATCTTGCTAAAAATGCTACCGAATTAATAGAAAACCTCTCAATCCGGAAGTCGTAGATAGAAACGTAAAACGCACCAACTGAAGCATCACAGCAAAAAAAGAATTCGCTGACTACAATCATAAAAACAAACTATTTCTTATAACATTCTGGAGGAAAATATGCAAGTAAGCAACAAAGAGTAATCAGCAAAGCGATCACAATGCACATTCCCTCTCGTACTTATCAAACGACCCTTGCACCCGTTACTTTTTATTGATATTTTTTGCTATCGGTACCAATGAAACACCCCTTATAATAGAACTAGCTGACCCGCGCAACTTCACTTGCGTCACATAAGAGAGAATGGGTCAAAATTTTCCCTGTTTTTGTCACATTTTTTACTGGTACTCTGCTCCTATTGGTCGTAGCGTGATGATATATAGCCTATAGCCTTCCTCGATAAATGGGCCATCTAACACTGGCATAATTTTTCAAATCGGACCAGTAGCTCTTGAGATAAGCTTGTTCAAACAAACAAACAAACAAACAATCGAACTCTTCAGCTTTATAATGTTAGTATAGAAAGTGTAGATATTAGAGCACGCTGTAGTTTCACTTTTGTACTCAATTTCGTACGTAATGAAGTTTTTTACCGACGATCAGGGAATTAAACAAGATGGTTGATTTTTTTCGATTCCTTGTGATAATATAGAAAAAAGTTTTTCTAGAAATATAATAAAAGGTTTTTGTATTTAGGCTAAGTATCGTGATTGTAATAATTATAGTACAGCCTTATTAACACGGAATATTTACAACTAGTTTCACAAACAGTTGTACATGTTAATACTACCCTTGCAGGTTTTTTTCGTATAATTTCCTAAAATAAAAAGGCATTTGAATATTTGTTCCTCCATACATACACGTTCTTTTAATACTCTAAAGTGTTGGCAGAGGCGTACGAAACCCACCCACAGTGTTAGTGCCATGTAATGGCGAATCAATTGCCATATACCGTGCACATGATGTGCCAATATGCATTCCCAGACTTCAGGCTAATATTACGAATAAACCTGCATAAACTAATGAAAACTAATAAATAGCACATTACTCGATCGAGGGATTTACTATCAACTACACCACAGTAGCAATAATTAAAAATTCTCTCAACCGTCGTTTACCGTCACTTATCCTCAATTCCCAACTTGATACAAACTTTAACTTAAGAGTGTTTAAGTAATAAAACGCCTCCGAGAATATCTCTAACGCGACAGTTTCCAAAACCGGCACGACACTACGGAAATACCTTGAGAAGTATGAGCTGTAAGAAATACGAAGAAAGTTTCCAAATAAAGAGGTTTGCGTTAAACCTTAGCGTAGAAGTATAGCGTTTTTAGGAATATCTATCTGTGATACAGTAATTCTGTAATTTTTGTATAAGCCTTAGCGTAGAAAAAAACCTTAACGTAGAAGTATAGCGTTTTTAGGAATTTCTGTGTTATGGTAATTGTATAATTTTTGTATTTTGTTGATGTTATTTCATGGAGAGTGTATAATTTTAAGTATGTACTTAGAAATATGTTTATCAGTTTTATGGTTACCACAGTACAAGCTCTGCTTAGTTTGTAGTGAGATGTGTATGTATTTTTTGGAGAAAAAACAGAGGTTTGGTACCAAGAAAACCGTGGGTTAAATTTTTGAGAAATACTTTTTGTGATTCTATCTATCTATCGTATGGTTAGTGGTCAACCTAGAGTCAAGTTGTTCAAGCCGTCCGAAAGGCCTTTGACATGGCTTAGAGACTGTTATCTTAATTGACAACAACCGTAGCTCGATTCTCTACTGCTATCGACTTCCGCCAACCGAGAAATTTTGTATGAAAATCTGATCAGCGCTTCTGATGGGTGTCGTAGGAAATATTTTGGCAGTACATTCTAAATGTCAACATTTCGATACTCGACAGTACAAAATCGCGCTACCGGGACCGACTTTTTACGTGTCCTCCGAAGCACAGAGACGCTCAGTTCAAATACCACTGCAGTCACCAGCACTCAGAAACACGTTCCTACCAAGCGCGTGTAACGCTTGCCATGACCTACCAAGAGAATAACAAAAAATAAGTACCATGTTCTAATTAATCAACACGTTACGAGGACAATTATGTCTTAATATCCTGTTATTATTTCAAACAATAACCTTGTGAGGAGCTCGTGGCTTAGTTAACAACAGCCGCGCGAATAATTATCTGAGGTTAAGTCGCGCTTGCCGAGGTAGCTCTGTGGATGGGTGACCATCTTATGCACATCGAGTTTGACAGTCGTTAACAGTAGTCAGAAGCTCGAAAGTCTGACAAGCAGTCTTACCGAAGTTTATCGTGTTATATATCCCTGGTAACTGGGTTGTGGAGATCAGATAGGCAGTCCCTCCATGTAAAACACTGGTATTCAGCTGCATCCGGTGAGACTGGAAGCCGACTCCAACATAGTTTGGAAGAAAGGCTAAGCTGACATTTCAAACAACAACCTAGTACATCATAAATCTATAATACATAGTCAAATAAAACAATGTATTCATACAATTTGAATGATAAAAGACAATGTAAGTTTAATTAAAGCTTCACTTTTTGTCAGATAGCTGAATACTTTCAAACTTTGTTATGCAAATAAAACGCTAAGTTTGCAGCTTTCATTTCGGTCTTGTGCAATAAAATGTACATTAATATAGAGTACAAGAATTGACGGTGAAATATCTGCAGTCTGTGGTAGA
Source organism: Anticarsia gemmatalis (assembly GCF_050436995.1). NCBI lineage: Eukaryota > Metazoa > Arthropoda > Insecta > Lepidoptera > Erebidae > Anticarsia > Anticarsia gemmatalis. The sequence continues at coordinate 3,021,726 of NC_134759.1, forward strand.
TTTTCTATCTGATAACTGTAGATATTCTCGATATAGAACTAGGGAATAGGTATCTTTTAAGCTTATTCAGTAGAAACTAAAACAGCTATCACACAATTCTCTACCTCTATCGACTATTGACAACCGTCTGGCTATCGAGAAATTTTGTATGAAAATCGGATCAGCGCCTCTAGCGTGCGCCGATGGTATGGTTTTTACTGTTTATTTCCAGTGTCAAAATTTCAATACTATAAATAAAGCCCCTAGCGACCGCTGCAGGAACTAATTTTGCAGTACATTTTAAATTTCAACTTCTTGATACTTGATAGTACCGATTGTAGAGAATCGTTAAACTTTTTTAAGAACTTATCTTGATTTTCGCAAATATACAAACAACAATTTTGCATACAAGTCGTTTTTATCTATAAACTGTTCCTGTCAGCCAAAAAAAAACCATGAAAAATATCTGAAAGCAAACGGGAGAGGTACAGTATTGGGGCACTAGTGTACTCTAAATAAAATAATATTTACATAAGTTCTTGTAAATAATAATCCACCATCATCTACCAATGTAAAATACTATTTAGTATTTTTTACAACCATTATTTCAATACAAGTAAATAACTTGGACTAGGAAAAGCCTATAAAAGATAAAGAAAATAATCTCCATTTCTATTTTGCTGCCGTCCAAATTCGTAAATAAGCAAGACAAAGGCACCTTTTATCGTCAAAGTTAAATTTAAATCACTTTAATCACTAGCTACTGAATCAAAGCTCACGGCAAAGTTATTTATTCCCCTGAGTTCACTAGATTTATAAGGCAAACTTGTGTGAGTTCACCTTCTTTGTGTCACACAGTATTCCTTAAATTCATTCGTATAAAACATAAGCGAAAAGCGGAAAGGTATTATTTTGATTTATACAGTAATAATACTTCTGTGGTAATGAAAGTCTTCCTTACGGTGCACGAAAAAGAAGACCATAATACAAAAGGACTTTACCATTTACATATTGAGAAGAAGCTGAACTGTGTTTTGTCGTACATACTGTACATTAGCTGAGCACTGTACAGTCCCAGCTGGGTGGGTAAACTTTTGCGAGTAAAATGGACGAAAAGCATAATAATTAACCTTTTGCCCAAGGACCGAAAAAATTTAAAAAGAATGATACGTCATGATGAGAAAAAATCTTTAAAATATAACTAATATTCACCATTCTTACTTTATGTATTACTTAATTTTAAAGACACAGTTATAAAAATACAAAATCTGTTTCTTCAAATCCGCTCTCCGCTTACAAATTCAAGATTTATACATCCAGGAACAGTTTAAATTGCTTTTTCAGGCACAGCGCTTCTATTCTGCACCCGACAATACTACCTAGTCTTAGATCAAGTTAGTTTCCTTCAGCAATTCTCAAAAGATACCTCTTAAACGAGCCCAGATTAACAACTTTGAATTTGCAAACCTTTTGACTTCTGTTACCGTTTATTTAAGATTTTCCAATTGAATGAATAAATCGAGACACTTCACTATTTTGGTATCAGGTTATTTTGTTTCTTGGAAAATTTAATCAATTAACTAAAGCATAGCACACACGGAGAGCGGGAGCGAGTCGGGGCGTTTTGAATGCGTGAGTCTTGCGATAGCGCAATTCTGTATAATCTGTACTGTCGAGTATCGATAGAATGTGCTACCAAAATTGTTCCGGTTGTTGTCGGTATTTGATAGGAATAGAGAATCGAGCTACCATTTGTTGTCTATATAATACGCGGATGCGAGTCTCATGCGATCGTTCTATCATTTGTAGTTGCTGATATAAACAAAAGAACTGCACGTTTTTTGTAGAGGCGAGTGACAAGTGCGGCTGCAGCGCGACACGCGTTTGACCTCCACCCCATCGTGCGGCTTGGTGTGTGTCGTGGTGCCTTTAACTTCTTCTAAACACTCGCCGTATTGCCGCTCCAACACGCACCCGTCCCGCAACTGTGTTTTGTGTGTCTTAAGCTTTAGAGTTAAGCCTCTGAATTTATAAAGGTACTTGAGAAAGTAAATGGGCTCGAAAACGGAAAAGATGATGGCTTATAATCTGAGATGAGAGATGCTGATTGAGTATTATCTAAAGTAATGAAGGTAGAAAATAAAATAAACTTTGTAATGTTCAGAAATTTCGTTCCGTATTTTATTATGATTGGTTACTGTGATTTTAGAGTTGTTCATTATAGCTGAAAGGTATTGAAATTTTAACATCAACTTTAATGGAAAATTAGGCGCGACTAATATTTTAGATCCTTATTCAAAATTATTATGACCAGCTTTAGTTTGGTACGATATTTCAGTGAAACAATGCCACATGATGTTGAATGGATTTGTTATATAAAACATATGTATTATGTCGTGAACAATACATTAATCAGAAAACAATAAATCAAAAGTTTACCTAATAGTAACTCATAAAAATAATCTTCAATACCTAATCTCAACTCACAATTTTACAAATACATTATTTTCTTCGTAAAACACGAACCTACATTGCTCTTAGTAACCCAAAGTACACCCTCGAACTCGGACAGTGGAACTTTAAAACATCTCCGTAAACCGAGGTCGTTGACCCCACGGCAGGTGTGCGGCGGACGCGATTCATGGACGGAATTTCTTTGCGACACACAAAGAAATCCCACCCTTACTATTTGTACCAGCTTTCCTATTTCGTGGGAAAAGTAGAAGTTTATGTGGAAAGTGGTTAAGTATTTATCGAGAAATTGTAGTACGGTTACGAATATTCTACTGTGAATAGTGTTCGATGTGTGAAATTCAATTTTAATCTTACAATTTTCTATATGATGTCGATATTCACTTAATAGCAATATTGTAAATGATAGTAGCTTATATAAAAGTAAAGTAGTCGTTTAGTAATAGTGATGAGAAATGGATCATCAACATGTGGTCCTAATGATTTGCTATTTTTGTTTATCTCAATATTGTACTTTAATTAAATACTCCTTTATTATTCTGAATCATTCCGTTTTACCATAGAAACAAGCACAAAATACCAAAAAGACCGTTTTATTTCTAAGGGTCTAAGTAAAAGAGAAAAATATATTCTTTTGTGTTCGTAAACGACCTAAGGGATAACAACTGTCGGGCAATCTAGCATGGCTTCATATAAATTCTCTCTTGAACCACGTAGTGGTTCCGTACAACTGTGCACTTGAAACCTAATGTTCGCAAGCACAGACATGTTTATTCTCTTGAAAAGACCTGGATGCGCGTTGTACACAAATAAAAATGCATTATATTCTACTTTTCTACTGGCATTTCACTTTGAAATAACTTCTAGGTATTGGAGTCTTGGGTTTACGTTGAAGGAATAGTAATGTTATTTGATTATTTAAACAATAAGCAATGATAGTCGAGTGGTCTAAAATTGCACCTCCCAAGCAAGTTGTCGATGGTTCGAACCCGAGGCAACACGCCAATGACTAATCTAATTTAAGTGTGTATAAGAAAAAAAAAACATTTATTCCAACGGTAAAGGAAAACATCGTGATGCAACCTTGTATGTCTGAGAGTTTTAAAACACAATTCTTAAAGCAATACGAAATCCCCAACTCGCACTTTGTCAGCTAGGGGGACTCAAGGCTTAACCTTTACTACGGGTGGAGACCCTTGCCCAGCAGTGGGACAGTAAGAGGTTATTTATTAAACAATACACCAGAAAATAAGTGAAGTTTGGTCATAACGTGAAAATGTTAGGAATGCATGCGACGTTTGTATGCAATATAAACTTGCTTGAGAATTTTTAACGGCATTTATTCGTGTAAATTATAAAGGGCATTTGCTTACGTTTTCTGTGTGAACTTTGTGCACTTTCGGTGATGATTAAATTGCTTCGTTAGCTTCAAAAGCTGCTATGTATATAAATGGGTCAGCGGATTCTTTTTGGTTTATTAATTATTTACAACTTTTTCATGTCATTACCAACTATATTCGTCAACCAGTTTTACAAACTGACTTCTATAGAATCGGACTGAATAAATTTGTATAAGGCCATAACTAGAGCTGGCTGGCCAAAACGTTGGCAAGCCAGTTATCATAGTTATCATACAATATAGTTACATACATAAAACATAAAATCACGCCCTTTTCCAGTTGGGCTAGGCAGAGACCAAGGAAAGACACTTATTACAATGTATCATAAAAAGGTTTTACAGTTTTTAGAGGTTAGGTTAGACCAAAGAACGAAGATAGGATTATGAACATGCAGACAGCTAGACTTCTAACAAATGACATGCCATAGACTTACGCTGCAATAGACGCAACGCATATTCTATCGACTCCAAACGGTACAATAACTCTTTAAGAATAGAATCGACCGAAAATCGTATTCACCATGAACTCGGCACACAAACTTGTCGAATTACAAATCGATTAACCACCAATTAAGCGGCCGACGGTAGCTCTTCACAGAACTGTGGTTGGATTGTGGTCTGAGTGAATGCGGTTCCTGCGGTTCAATTAAGAGTGCCTATATAACTGTGAATCGATTCATTTGAATCGTATTCTAGAGCTGTCACGCGATAATTTGTCTTTTCGTTGCTTCTTAGCTTTGATGGGATTTTCACGGATTTTGGGCGCGGTTGAGTATGTGTTGTAAGATGTGTTAATAGATTAGTATATATAGTTATATGACTGTCAAGACGTGAAATACAAATTGGAACTCAGCCGAAGCGTCACTGTGATACTTATTTTTTTTAATGATAAATCACTTGCTTCCTCTATTTATTATAATATTTTTCAAGGCAACCCATGATGAGGTGACAAAAATAAGTGTAAAAATATTTTGTTTTTGGGCTTGCAATAATAAAAAAGAAACTGAACGAAATGGAGATCGAAACCTATAGCTCGATTCTCCACAGAGGGTATCCAGATTTTGAAATTTATTTTATTTCAAATTTGTAATAATTTGTATTGCAAATATACCAACGGCGCCCGCCAGACGCGCTTATCAGATTATGATACAACATTTTTTTATATGTGGTTGTTGATTGTCGAAAGCGATAGAGAATCGTACTACTGTACACGTCAAATTAATTTTATTGCATTATTCTCTTCAAAAACATGATAATGTGCCGAACCCTCGTTGACAGAAGGCCAATACACTCCGAGGGTTTCTTAGAAACGTATTGAATGCAATACATTTGGAGATTCCCTCCTGTTGTGTGTGCATTCAATCACTTACGAGATGTGTTCTTTGAAACTCTGTGCTTTAACAGAAATACTAAGTATACGGAATGTGGGTTTACCTTTGATACAATTTGGAAAACTCTACTAACATATTGTAATGGAGTTTGTCCCACTTTAGCTGTAGATATTTTATATCTGTAAATCTTTTATTGCCACAGACCATGAAGTCAATGAGGTAATAATTATTATAATCCATAAATTGTAGGTACTAATGTACTTTGAGCATATATCAAAAAGTGTGCGGATAATTTATTTACTATTTTATTAAGAAAGGCAAATATTTTAGGTACTTTAACAATAGATCTTTTTCAATGTTTTTTGCTTACTTTAACAAATATTGCTAGGTTGCTAATGACCCCGTAGAACAAACAAACGCAAAAAGTACCGGGTCACACTCATATCCATTTTTTTTCGGGTGAATCAAACGCACGATTCCCGCACTGTAGCTAGCCGCATAGTGACTACCTCAACCACTACCCTACGGACGTTTAACACCATAAACACCAATAATTACAAAACTAAAATTATACACACAACGCACGAACACACAGTAAACTAAAATCAATTAAAATTTCATCTAGCAAATACGATTTCGATTACATCAAAATCAGCTTAAATTCCAACGCACTCGATAACAGAATTAATGTAAAACATAATTAAACACTGCTTCGATTCAGATACAAACGGCTTTGGGGAAATTTAAAATTTCAAACTGGATCATCCTGACAATCGGATTACGGTTTCTGATAGCGGTTCTCTCATATTGAGCGCATGTTTGAGTTTCTTACTACGTTGAGGCTTTCATGGAAGCTTGGCCATTCAATATTGCAACTTTGTCTGCAGACTTTTGTGGATTTTAGACGTTACAGCTTAACGTGAATTGTGTGTATTGATGAGAATATAAATATGGAGATATTGATAAGCTCAACAAGTACGGCGATTTGAAAGCTAGTCTTACAAAACAAAAACATCGATGTTTAATTTTTTTACACTATACCCAGTTTAAAACAAATCCTGATTTCTTGTAAATATACAACAGCATTATACAGCATTATAGCTCTATACGTTAATGCAATATGCAAGTGTTGGCCTTGTGTGTTGCATTTTTTTACGTGAATTTTTCAAATCCTCATGAAGTTTCACTTAATTCGTTATAAACGTTTTGGCGTAGAAACACACAACAACAACATACAAATTGGGGATGTAGTTAAAACACTCGCAAAAATCATCATAAAATTTATTCGACCGAGCGAATCATGTGTCCCATAAAAAATGACCGTCCGTATGATTCAGTACGTATTTCCATATCCCACACACGTTGCTTGTTTCACGATGCTTATCAGTTTTACTGGCGAGTGCTGCCCGCTCTGCCCAGCCCTCGGACATTATCTCTTATCGTGCTTTATGACCCTAAGGACTAATGGGATTTTCTATTTTTGCATGACGTTTACGACAGTCTAATTAAATAGATAAACAATTGAATATGACGTTTCGAAAAGGGCTTGTTTTACATTATAAACATGTGTGGCATATGCGTTTGATCATTGCAAGTGACGCAAACTTTTGTAGCATTCGGCTTAGTTGAAATCGTCCTTAGGTAACTGTTATTGTTTAGTATTAGTTACGTTAGCAATTTTAGCGCTGCTTGTCTTGAGACGAAATATGTTTAAGTCTCATCCAATAAATACTCAAAAGCAAGACACCAGTTAGTCCATTTAGTCTAACAGCTGTAGTATCTAGAACTTGATATTGTATATCAAGACCTAAAAATATTGCTTTGCGGATGATAGTCAAGAAAAAGGCGGTTATGAGTTTTCTATAAAAGGTAACGATACCACTGTTCAAAAAGCAACAATTAAAATCATTAAAAAGCAAAATAAAAGTCGAAATCAACACTTTTCCACAATACGTGGTAAAAACTACATACTTGTACAGAGAACGACCCGTGGTTTATTACACCTGTCACTGGCATATACATTTGAAAAAATAACGACACTCACCACAATAGGCGTGAATGTGTCTAAAAAATATACAATCCCTTGACATGAGAAGGGTCTAAAAGAACAAAGAACCATTTTTGTACCAGATAAGTCCGGTTTTATTTAATACTTTTGCGTAATAAAATATAAATATCTTTGTTGATGATGAAAGGGAATTTTGCAACAGGTTATGTGTGTATGGAATTTGGTGGAATGTATACTCTTGTCTGTTACGTCTAATTGGCACTTTTAAGCATTTGATTTCATTAATAGTTTCGCTATAGCTCAACGACCATTTTTTTAAAATTGAAAGTGAATCGATCATTTTTGTTTCACTCTTTTAATACTATGGTACTCAATCTATACTAATATTATAAAGCTGAAGAGTTTGTTTGTTTGTTTGTTTGAACGTGCTAATCTCAGGACCAACTGGTTCGATTTGAAAAATTGTTTCAATGTTAGATATTCCATTTATTGAGGAAGGCTATAAGCTATATATCATCACGCTACGATCAATAGGAGCAGAGTAGCAATAAAAATGTAACAAAAACGGGGAAAACTTGACCCATTCTCTGTTATGTGACGCAAGTGAAGTTGCGCGGGTCAGCTAGTTTTATATATTTTGTACATTATACTTAGGATATTTTGTTGAGTTCTGACACACAAAGAAGATAGTCGCGAGTTTACTTACTAGGCTCTGCGAATAGTCATCATACATACTGACTACCTGTTTAGCGCAGTGGCTACCATTGTTTCATCTTTATCATCACAGTGTTGTAAGAAACACTATCTAAATTGCACTTTGGCTAAGCCAGGAATAGTGTATATATGTACTTTATGCTATACCTACGTATACAATTTTTTGGCAAACGACTTTTTGATTTTGTCACACGAATTCATCGATGTAGGAATAGCGTTAACCCAGAACAGTTTGACCTCACAATCAAAAGGAGTGTATTGTTAAAACGTTCAATAGTTCAATACCTCGTTGAGGAAATGAAAGGAAATATGCGTCCATTGCCCTTTTCACACTGCAGCTGATATTTCGTTTTTTCATGGCAATATTGCTTTGGTCCGCGTACAATTTAATAGGCAATTAATATGCAATTGTTCACGCGAAGATGAATTTTTGGTCTCGGCGTTAGTGTTCCTTTTTTATGTTAATTATGCTTTATGAGGTAAATTATAAAATAAGTTTATAAGATTGAAAAGCCCCTAAAAACTTACTATACCAGTGAGCTAGCCCTCACACCAGTGGTCGATTTGTCTTAAAGCATCAAATATAATTGCATTAAAAACAGAGACGTGAAATTTTCACTCAATTGAATGCTGCATTGACTTTGACTGCTCTGTTTCTTGTTGCATCAGTAAACAAGTAGAATAAGGCTCACCAGTTGCAGACATATCTTGAACTGCAGGTGAAGTGACTGAAAATATCGCAACAAAATTACACTTATTTCAAAATCTTAAACTTATAATGTCAAATTTATCATAATTTTGCAATGCAAAATATCGCGAAAAATTATAATTCAAGTGAAATTATTGACTCAAAAAGAAACGCGAATTTCATCGTTGATAAAAAGCGTCTATCGTAAGGACATACAAAAGACTACTCCATGAAAACATCTTAAAAGCGTTACAAACAAAAAGTCTAAGATTCCGCCAACATTTGTAATCAGACAGACAATTTATCAACCCATATTGTTACATCCACTACCTATATTTTATCTCAGTATGTAATGTAATGATATCCATTTGGACAAGGCGCTTGATGGCGCATGTTCCCGACTAGAAAACCTTTATATAAATCGTTGTTATTATACTTCTTTCGTAGTTCTATAAAAGGAATTTCTCTTGGATAAATATTTTCCGAGGTGAAAATAAAATGGTTATATTTTTAGGAAGCTTCTCGAAGACTTTATTGCAATGCTTTTGCTCTCTGGTTTTTGTCTGACGGTTTATGTTATTTTAAGATGGAAATATTATTGTCATTGTTCTTGAAGTATTTTGAGATCAATTTGACAGTTATAATCTGCGACTAGTGACGTTCTTTGGTCAATGCCTGCTCCTAGTAAAAATCTTAAAGTTTAAACTTTATTTTATGTATGTGGCGTCCTCCGAGCCGAAACTTAGGCACGGCGACCAGTTTTATTGAAAGCGAGCAACGTTGCGGGACTTGCTTAGAGTAACCACATGCACAATATACAGGTACACTTTATTCCCTTACTCTCATAGCATAGGTGGGACGTTAAACCGACAGAATGGCCATGCCCAGAACAAAAAACTAAGGAATCATTTTAGGCCTGACAGGGGATACGAATCACACACACATGGCAATCGCACGCACTTTATCGCACTGAGTCTGAGTTGATTATTACTAATAAAAATGACTAGGACTACTTTAGAAATTGATTAGACTTTTACAATGATTAAACTATTACTACATTCTGACATATTTAAAGAACCATTTTTGCTCCATCAAAATGATTGCAAGAGAATTGCAATGCTGTTAATAATTATGATGAAACATTCTCGCCTCATTAATTGCAATTAACGTTCACCGAAAAACTGATTAAGGATTATTGTGACGGTTCACTTAACTTATTTGTATTCGCGTATTTGCTACATATTACAGCTCTCACTTAAATTATCACTATATTTGTCAGTCTGTTTGTCTGTCTGCTTGTCTGTTCACGATAAGCTCAAAAACTGCGTCATAGATCTTTATACGGTTTTCATCAACAGTCAGAGTGGAATCACGAGGAACGTTATAGCGCATAATTTATAAAGATCATGAGTTGGAGATTGACATTTAAAATTTAATGCCAAAATAGTTTCTACGACGTCCGCTAAAGGCGCGGATCAAATTTTCATACACCATTATTCGATTATTCGATAGCTAACCGGTTGTCAATACTCGATAGTAGTAGAGAATAGGGCTTTAGTACATGATGTCTGCTGCGTCCACTAGTATCATATGAATATAAATAAATAAATAAAAATAAATAAATAATATACAAGACAAAATGAAAAGTAAGCAAACACAAAAATCCAACTGAAATTTCATATCAAGAAACATCTTTTCGCAAAACTTCACTTTTAATTAACTTAAAGTCAAAAGCAATCATAACAATTATAATTTTAAATATTAAGAACAAACGAAAACGTTTTAAAACCTGATATTTATTGTTAATTTCATAAATTAAATTCATTTGCTACGAAATTACTTTTCATATTTCTCATTAACGTCCAATGGAAATGTTTCAGTTTTTTGAATATTGCATTCATTCGACTTAAAATATTGTTAATTTGTTTAATTCGTAAGAATATTGAATGATTTCGATTTTCGGTAATTAAGTAAGGTTTATTGCCTTAGGCTTTTATAAGATTACATTGTTTAATTCTGTTAAGAACCTTATGGTGCATCAGGTACCTTACTTGGGAATCCAAAGATCTCCTAAGAATTTATCGTCAATTGGTTTTAGTCCGTATTAGTTTGGGTTGTGAAAGTCAGATAGACTGCATTCGGTGGGACTGGAAGCCGACTCCAACATAGTTTGGAAGAAAGGCTTGGCTAATGAATGGTTTATGTTTATTACTCATATTGTTGAGTGTGATACTATGTTATTGAAACAACAGTCAATAATAAACTCAATTACATTCTTGTTTAGTAAAAATATTTCTCACAAAAAAAGCAATAGCTTTTTGGTCGTCTCTATATTTTACTGCATACTAAGTATGAGACAACAACAAAAACTACAGCGAAAAACCCAATCACTGAATGTTAGTTACGATTCAAGTTAGCAACACATACTAACATACCTATTACAAATACCAGTTCCACATAATCCTCACTAACAAGTACACGTTGAACAAAATATCTCATTACACAAATCGTTAGCGTGGAGTAAACAAACATCGTACCAGCTGTTATTTGTACCTGTTCCGTGTACGACGTACGTTGTTTTTCAAAGTGAATCGTTCAACGTATTATGTTACCGTAGACGGATAAGGTAGTATTATTAACTTGCTAACGTTTTAAAATAACATTTTTTTTTAATACCACTGTGCATTTAGAACCCAAAGGTTAATGCTCTGTTTAACTATCTTTCACCGTTTATGCTTTTAAGATGATGAATGATTTAAAAGTTTCACTGTATAAGAGAATCGGAGTATATCAATCAATTCTTTTTTTGCATAATGCAGACTAAAAGTTGTTATATGCAAATAGAAAGTACGCTGCACTATAACCTCATGAATTGAACAAATTAAATAGATGCAGATTACATATTTAGATTGAAAAATTAAGAACTTAATATTCATTTGTTTCCACCATTAAATAAAAAGGAAGCCAACTGGCTTCTAATTATTATTAAAGTAATATCATAAATTGCAATGTATTGAATAAATAAAATAAATAAAATTTGAATAAATAAAATTGACTGTTATTTATTCGTCTCGATACTAAATTCAAATGCTACTAACAATTTTAAGACCATATTTATTTAAATAAAAACCTTCGAAGCTTCTTCTAAACAAAGAATCAACATTTAGACCTCAATATGGACAATTAACTCTTTGCAAACAGCAACAAGAAACTACCAAACCGCATCCATTACTGCAACTATAGCTCTATATAAACCAAAATCAAACTACAATACGCAACTGCACGTATTATACCCGTATAACGATCAATGTATGCACGGCGCACATAATACTCCAAACACAAACTTAGAATGTTCCAGAACTATATAGAATATTCTAGATTCGTACCCACAAATCGTATCATAATACGTCGTAGGAACTGATACGTGAACTAGCTACTATTCATTTCAACTCTATCGATTGCGATGTCTTAAGAATAGAGCGTTCGAATTAGATTTAGGTCAGGTGTTCCTTGTATTGTAGATTTGAATTTGAAATGTTTATTCGAAAATTGTTTTTATTTTTTTTTGTTTCTAATGGTTTTTAGAACATCATAGTCGTATTCTTTTGTTTTTTTAATAGCTGTTTCGTATAGGGCTGAGAGTATAGTTTTATGCCATCAAAAACATCCTGTAAAAAACCTCAAGTCTCGCAGCGTAAAAAGTGGTGAGATCTATGTAATACCAAGTCGATTAATCTGTTTAGTCTCTACTGAAAGGACCTTCTGTCTTAAGTTATTACATAAGTTATTATCATGCCAATATTAAAAATATTTCTCGTTTAAAACAAATAAATCGACCTGGCCATCGCATAATTTGATTATTAGTATGTACCACACTGCACAGCACGACGGGCCAGCAACCGAAATCCTCACTAGGGTCCTTCCGAATATAATAATTGAGATGAGTATCTTAAAGAAATTAATGCTCCTGAAATTTTAATGGCGAATTTGTGTTTTCATGCGATGACCAAGTCGATTTATTTGTTTTAAACGTGAAATATTTTTAATATTGGCATGATAATAACTTATGTAATAACTTAAGACAGAAGGTCCTTTCAGTAGAGACTAAACAGATTAATCGACTTGGTATTACATAGATCTCACCACTTTTTACGCTGCGAGACTTGAGGTTTTTTACAGGATGTTTTTGATGGCATCTCACTTCTTTTTGTAAAGCGAACATAAGTCCAATTTGTATGGAAAGACGGTTATTTTTTTCATAATTCAACATATTTTCCTATTGAAATGTTGTTCAGTTTCATGGGCTAAACACCTTTAAGTTATGCCTCATACAGTAGGTACCTATGTACACCTATTATTTTCTATTATACTACAGTAATAATTAATTCATTAACTGCAAATGTAACCTTGTAATCCTATATAAATGTATAAGATTACAAAGTTATTCTTGCAGTTAATGTATTTAGAAAACTGGACTGAAATTAGAAAATATTGAAATTTTCCCATGATTAAGATACTAAATTCTATTTGTATTCTAAATTTGAAGCTTCTAAGTCTGCTAGAAATGCCTTAGACTTTTGATGATCGGTGAGTCAGTGAGTCAGTGAATCAGTGAGTGACAAAATTCAAAACTTTAACAAGTTGTCATTCTTAAAGTACTGGTTCAAATTGACTGAAATTTTCAATATACCGTGTTCATACAATGACTGATAAGTCGCTAAAAATTCAGGCTTCTTGTTTTATCCACAACGAAATTATAGGGGGTCGAAAATGGCCTGAATTGCTTCGAGAAAAGATGGTACGGCCGTGCCGCTTTTTTTTGCTCGACTTGCGGGGGCACTGCCGTGCCCCCAGATTAATATTTTTTTTTATAAAAAAATATATATTCGAACGAAATGTTCATTGTTCATAGGCATTCATCAGCTGCAATCAAACCCAAAATGAAATAGTATTAAATTGATATTTAAACAGCAAATACATACACGTTTAATTTCCAACATTTACTAAAACAACATAAAATTGTACTCGCAATCAAAATTCAATTTCTGCGGCTTTTCCTAGAATTTTGCATATTTATTATACGATTGGAACCAATGTTTATTTTCACATAAACGAGAAATACCACAAATCATATTTCATATACAAATCAATACATTTCAATGTAATTATTTCTATAATTTGGCAACTTGTGCCAGTCACAACGAATCGCGAGACGTCAACAAGATTAATGCTCTCGCCTAATTAGAAAAGTTTTCCAACTGCCATTTAATGACCCCGGGAGAAGTGGAAACGGGAATGGGAGTGTGACACGGTGCTACACTGTGTCGTTCTGTGTTTCTTTAGTTTGTTCTAAGTTTGTTACATTTGCACTGGTATATGTTTTAGTGATGCGATAGGTACTTATACAAACTTAGCATTTAAATGTAGGGACCTGTTTGAATTCAGTATTGAAATGCTCTTAATTAAATTCTGTTGATATTGCATACATAAAAAAGTCCTGTTTCCAGAAAAAGGCTACGAGAGAGATCCAGAACCACGTGGACAGAACAATTGTGGCTTTAAAGGCATGTGACGTTTAAAAATGCGATGTCGTAGACAGGGCAAAGTGGAGAGAGAGAGTATAAGGAAGGCTGTGCCCATCACCATGTGGTACGAACAGTCTAGAAGAGAGTGAAAAAGAGAAAGATTGCAGGAATACACAAATGGTTTCTTTAATCTGATTGGCTTCTTGCATTTTTTTTAGAGTTTACACTGCTGACTTATTTTATTATTTTTTATCAGAGTCTAACATTGATAATATCTAGTTTTGAATCAACTAAGCAGAGTGTCTGAAATAAAATTGCCAATAAGCAAAAAATTACTGTCACCATATAACATACAAAGTTTATTACGTTTAATAATATAAGTGAATCCTTTCAACAGTCTATCAAAAACGGCATCCTGTGTTCGAAACTCTTTTTCACAGCGCCTATGTAAGTAGCAGTTCCTTGTAAAAGACTTGCTTTGAAATACAAAACTCGGTGAAAACGACAAAGAAAGAGTGTTGAGACATAAAGTATTTAAACTTTTTTACGCTCAGTTGAAGTGAACTTGTTTTAGAAACAAACACCGTTTACCGAGCGGTACAACGTGAGTGAGCCGGCGTTATTTGCTTAGTCTTACAACTTACATCTAATAAACAAGGTTTTACAAAGATTTTGCGCTTCCAATGTATCGTACATAGACGTTTATATTTTGGTAAAAAAATATATATTTATTATGAATTATGAGGTCATAGCCAGTTGAACCGGTCGGTAAACGATGTTCAGGTTGAGCGTTGGCTCGGTCATTCTATAGGTGGGTGACCGCTTAGTAGTATTAGTAGTACTTTGACACTAGGTTGACCACTAACGTTACGATGTGCGACGTGTCAGTATAGTATATTAACTGAGTAAAACTTAACCGTATTACATATTTCAACAAATATATTTGAAAATTTAAGGCAAAAGACATACGTATATTTTTCTTATTTTATTTCATTTATTCACCAAAAACTACGCCACAACGTAACGCCAAAAACTTAAAACAGACCATTACAGATCTGTATATTAAGCCAGTAACTTCAAATTGTAAGCTAAAGTCTATTCTGTTGGGATCAGAATATACCTATATTTCTGTAACACGACATGCAAACATCAGAAAATGAATACTATTTCTCAGAATTCGTTTACATTTACGGATGCAAAATAAATCGTGAATGGAAACGAGAAGTGGATACTGTTCGAAGGATTAAAAGTAGAGTTTATTTACGTGTATACATTTGTATGAGGTAAGAGGAATGAGAGGCAAGTTCCTACCACTATCGACTATCGACAACCGGCTGGTGATATTATCGAGAAAATTTGTATGAAAATCTGATCAGCGCCTCTAGCGGGCAATGGAGTAACTAATTTTATCAGTACATTTGTCATGTCAGTCTTTCGATACTCGATAGTACAAAATGTGATCTGATAATCGTGTCACTGTTTATTAAGATCAAAAACAGTATAATACAAGCATACAACAATATTATTATTAAAATTTTTATCTTATTTTTTGTACGTTTAATAAAGTTTTTAAGGTGTTCTATGGAGTAAATATATTTTATGGTAGTCTAAGTAATTTACTATCGGTACTCATATATAAACATATTTTTACAATTTACATGAAAATCGCAAAAAGACTGACAGAAAAACGCGCAGACTAAAAAAGAAGGAAATAGCATGAGTATGGCGCAGTTATTTCATTAACTGATTCAAATGTCCCTTTTAACATTTTTCTTCCGATCCGCACAGCAATAAATATTAACTTGCACATTTAAAAACCTTAATAAACCTGCCATAGTTTTACATATCCCTTTAAAATCCCAAAACTATATTGTTTCCTTTCACATCGAACACGCATACAAACATATTGAATATCAGTGAAAACATTTCTCTATAGAAGTAAATACGAATGAAGTATGAAAAGCATGTTCCAGGTCACTGCGGCTCTATCTTTTGAAGTATTGCAAAGCATACTGTAATTAAAAATGAGTAAATACGACATAATAATATTTATCAGTAATAAACATTGGTGAGTTATATATTTTTAAGGTCGATTGTTTTCTTAACTACCCTTAATATTTATAAGTTAATAGCATAAATAAAATTTAAATTTGTTTAGAATTTTGTTTTTTAACTGTAGGTATATTGAACGACTATTAAAACTGATTTATCTTGATACTTCTTAATTTTTTTAACGTGAGGAGCTCTTGGCTTAGTTACCAACAGCCGCGCGGATCGATCTCTGAGGTTAAGCCATGCTTGCCGAGGTTGATTTGTGGATGGGTGACCATCTTATACATATCGAGTTCCTCCGTGTTTCGGAAGGCACGTTAAATTGTGGGTCCCGGCTGTCATTTTCGAAGATCTTTGACAGTCGTTAACAGTAGTCAGAAGCTTGAAAGTCTGACAACCAGTCTTACCGAAGGGTATCGTGTTATCCCGGGTAACCGGGTTGCGGAGGTCAGATAGGCAGTCGCTCCATGTAAAACACTGATATTCAGCTGCATCCGGTGAGACTGGAAGCCGACTCCAACATAGTTTGGAAGAAAGGCTAAGCTGATATATTTTTTAACGGTCTGCACCTATCAAATCAAATAATTAAAATCTTATTTTAAAAATAGGAGGCCCGTTAAACGTTTTATTACCAACAAAGGAAAGAATATAATTTTTTTGATGTACACAAAACAACAGCAATACACATGAGCTATACAATCAAGTTTTAATTTATCATATTTTTAATACATTAAATTTCTATGAAAGCTAAAATTAGAAGTCGTATAGATCCCAAAACTAACTCTCTCGAATTCCTTCCTGCTATTATTTTCCAATACACGTAACATTATTTATAACACACATTCATAAAGACCACAAACAGACGAATCGCCTTCATTCTCAAGATCACCACTCCAACTACACTTGAACACAGCCGCATAAATCAATATAACTATTGAGAGGTCATTGAACTGCCATATGTGCCAGTAAAAATACCGCCTTTGTGACATTTCGTGGGAGGATAATAATATCATCGAATGTGATATATTGGTGTCCAGTTCCGCTGTTACCTTAGGAAATAAATTTGACTGTTCCTGGGATATTTATATTGACTTAGAACTATTGAAGTAGATAATTATATTTCTATTGTACTGTCAATTTCTTTTAACTATTAAGTTCCCAACCCGCACTTGGCCAGCGTGGTGGACTCAAGGCCTAACCCCTCCCTCATTACGGGAGGAGACCCTTGCCCAGCAGTGGGACAGTAATGGGTTAAATTTATTTATTTATTATTAAGTTTTAAAGGCAGTTGGTTGAGTGTCATTCATATTTGATATCGTACTGCAAAGTATGGTTAATTGAAAGACACTACAGTTTAATGTACTGCATAGTGACTTAAATGCAACATGTTAGTCACCATAATCTAAGGGAGAAAATAGTACGCAGCATTCTAAAAAACACGATAGCCTTCTAGATTCATATTCGATAATTGTGATTGATCAAGACTCTTTGTAAGAAGAGAAAAATAATCTACGAACGAACGTAGAATAATTATTCATTTTCTGACAAAGCAAGGTTAAATAAATCCGCAATCGCTTAAAAAGCACATGCTTAAAACAGTATAGCATTTAATTCAATAAGCGAAATGTATTAAGTGTGAAATAATTTCCATAAATAAGCATTTTCTGGCAAACTTCCCATGACTTTCAACACAGAATTATTCAAATATAAGCAGATTTTAGCACTTTGGTGCAGGTTGGCCACTGTTCCTTGAAGTTTTTGTTGAATATTTTGTGAATAAGCACTTTTAGTTCGACAAACTTCACTGAATTATATCATCATCTTCTTAGTACAGTCACGGCCATAATATTATTATGAGACCGTCGACCGACGTATCGCCCATGTCTGAATTACAGGAGAAATTAAGATTTACAAACTAATGACTTATTATTATAGAGAATTAGAATTGTCCCAGAAATAATGAAGATTGTCTATGGAAATCCAGTATTTAAAAACAAGTAGCTTATCATTTGCACTCGGCTAGCGGTGGACCTAAAGTTAAACCAGACCTCAACAAAAATGCATCTATGCAGGGATAGAACAAAAAGTAGGTTTATATTATTTTTGCGGATAGTATACAAAACGATTTTTTTAGGTTTTAATTTTGCACTTCATTTATTATCGTGACTGGTAATACTTAAAGCTAATTAACATTTATTATTATTATGTTAATTAATCAAACTAAACAATAGTAATTGTAGAAATGTAAACAATTAGTATCGACTCTTCAAATATCAAAGGTAAAATTAACATGCCGATTAAATAATTAGGTAATTAACAAATTAAAGCTTTGATTAAATTTTAATTCAATTTAATAATAACAGTAGTTATTGCATATTATTTTGGCTCTTGTATACAGGCTGTTAAACAAACGTTTATAAAACAGGCATCAGAATTGCTATTCTCGGTACTATCGAGTATCGAGATTTTAACATTTTTAATGCAAAAATAGTTCCAACGGCGCCCGCTAGAGGCGCTGATCAGATTTTCATACAAAGTCGATAGGTAGCTAGCCGGTTGTTGATAGTCGATACAGTGATAAAGTATCGCGCTACTGGTCTGGTCTACTGCCCACGCGATTGCATTAATCAACGAACGCACTTAACAAGGATATAATACTATTCGTAAAATCGAGATTTTTTCTACTTGTATGTAGACAAAGTTAGTGATTCATATGTATTTACTCAGCATAGCATTTAAATGCATATGAAACATAGTTTAGAAAGGATAACTATAAGCTATAGACTATAATTTGGTAGGGCTTCTCGATTTCTATATTTTAATATCAACTAATTATCAACATCTCTTAAACTGTTAAAATCAGAATAATACTAATAATAAGTCCATTATAACCAATAGTTGAATCTTAACATGCATCGGAACTAACCACAAACAGTAAACTTGTGGGCTTGTGATCGACAAATTGAACCAGTTTCAATTTGTAAACGGCCATTGAAGTTAGTTTGTGTGGGCGTTACGTCAAACTTCTGTGACCCTCACATTTGATGTTTTGACTTGAACGTTTGTATTAGGGTCTGTGTACTGAACTATAGATATGGTAATTAGTAATGCATAGAATGAAAAAGTTAGCTTTATTTGTAGTCAATTGCGAAGCTAGTATATTGAGAATCTGGCAAACTGTTCCTGAGAAAGAAGTACTTTTCATATTAAAACAATTATTGAAAGAAATTCTTTCTTTTTTATTATAAAACAAAATATTTACCAGCCTTATTTTGAATATTTTTATGGAGTAATCATTTTGATGGATATCGAGTTTTTCTGTTTTGGAGAAATCGCAATTGAAGTCTTATTTGTTGAAAACTGTTTAAACAACTGTTTGTATTTTTTCGTAAAAATACATTTAAAATTGATAATGTCAGTACATGAATTTTCCAAAAAATCATTTCAAATTGACGAGTTTAAAAATAAAACAAAATCATTTTTTGTTGAGACTTTTATGATGTGAAACAGTATTATTATTAGAATATTAGGTATAATGCCTACAGTGACCAAACTTAGTGTAGTAATAATTTTTACTAACCTTTAAGAAACTTCGAAAAAACTAAAAATGCCATCAAAAACATTCTGTAAAAACCTCAAGTCTCGCCGTAAAAAGTTGTGAGATCTATATAATACCAAGTCGATTAATCTATTTAGTCTCTACTTAAAGGACCTTCTGTCTTAAGTTATTACGTATGTTATTATCATGCCAATTTAAAAAAAAAATACCTTTAAAACAAATTTTAATAGACCGAACTGGCCATCGCATGATTTGATTATTAGTATGTATCACACTACACAGCACGGCGAGAAGTTAATGCTCCTGAAATGTTAATGGCGAATTCGTGTTTTCTTGCGATGACCAAGTCGATCTATTTGTTTTAAAGGTATTTTTTTTTAATTGGCATGATAATAACATACGTAATAACTTAAGACAGAAGGTCCTTTAAGTAGAGACTAAATAGATTAATCGACTTGGTATTATATAGATCTCACAACTTTTTACGGCGAGACTTGAGGTTTTTACAGAATGTTTTTGATGGCATCTCACTTCTTTTTGTAGAGCGAATAGAGCAAACATATTAAGTCCAATTTGTAGGGAAAGCCGTATTTTTTTCATAATTCAACATATTTTCCTATGGGAATGTTGTTCAGTTTCATGGGCTAAACACCCTTACCCACCCTATACCCCCTCCCGTTATGTCTCATATAGTAGATACATATTTACACCTATTTATTTTATTTTCTACAGAAGTAATAATTTAATTCATTAACTGCAAATGTAACCTTGTAATCTTATACATTTATATGGGATTACAAAGTTATTGTTGCAGTTAGTGTATTTAGAAAACTTGACCGAAATTAGAAAATATTGAATTTTTCCCATGATTAAGACACTAAACCCTATTTGTATTCTAAATTTTAAACTTCTAAGTCTGCTAGAAGTACCTTAGACTTTTGATGATCGGTGAGTCAGTGAGTCAGTGAATCAGTGAGTGACAAAACTCAAAATTTTAACAAGTTGTCATTCTTAAACTACTGGTTCAAATTGACTGAAATTTTAAATATACCGTGTTTATACAATGACTGATTAGTTGCTGAAAATCCAGGCTTCTTGTTTTATCCACTACGAAATTATAGGGGTGTCAAAAATAGCCCGAATTGCTTCGAGAAAAGGATGTTACGGCCGTGCCGCTTTTTTTTTGCTCGACTTGCGGGGGCACTTCCGTGCCCCCAGATAAAAACTCATTTGTAAGTTTTTTCTCACATTTCTAGATTAACATGGAAACTTGTTTAGTTTATAAATTAAATAATAAGTTTGTAGACGGTCGTTATGACCACTTCGCCGTTTTCAGCAAGAAACTAAAAGCACACTTGCCGAATATAAACGCTCAGTAGTAAGAAGTTTAAGTGAGGAAACATACGGGAGCGTAGTTGGGGCTGGCACGTATACTTGTAAAGAATTGGATATTTATATCTTTTCTATGTATTTAGCACCAAAGTCAATTAGTGACTTCTTAAATGTCAGATGTATGGGTTTACCTCTGTAATGTGAGACAGACTGTAATTTTCTTTACGGAACAAATATATTTCCGAAAATATTATTCGAAGTACTAGTATTTTTATAAGTATCTGCTGTGTTTTTAAATTTATACTTATCTTATCAAAAGATATTCAGAACAAACTGCTACACTGTTGAGTTACAAACTTTTCAACTTCACATCTTGACGCCTTAATAGTCAAACAAATCTTTACCAAGTTACAAGGCCCACTATCAGTAACGTAAACTTGAAAATAAAAAATACAGTAAATAAAAAGTAAACAAATCATCTTATTTTCAGCATTCTCGTCTCAATTTCTCTCTCGTACATGTTATACGTAAGAGGTCTGCTGCGAACTGCGCTCCCACATTTGTATAATGCGCACATTCGTTTATACAGTACGTAGATCATTTACAAACGTCGCGTCGTGTGAACAGGTTGTGTTGGAGTTAGCTGCCTACTTTATGAGATAAACCTTGGGTTTTGAAAGTCTAGATATGCTAAGAAAAGAATATTTATTACTAGCTTTTATCCGCGACTTCATCCACCACCTGAATTATCCAGAATTTTGTAAAAAGTAGCCTATGTCCTTTCTCGGGTATCAAAATATCTCCATACCAAATTTCATGCAAATTGCTTCAGAAGAGAAAATTCAGAAAAAAAAGCTGTCTGAAACAGTTTGAAAATTATAATTCTAACTTAGAAGTTAAGACACGTTAACATCGTGTAAAAATCTAAAACGCGTTACCCATTTTCATGGCTTTCTCCTTAAAAGTATTCTTCTAAACCATCAACAACATGTAAAGTGCCTAAATAAATAAAATCATTGCTATCCCAAATATTATTTTAAATAATTTCCCCAAACTCCAATAACGACAAACTCAACTAAAACCTCAATTCATTAAAAGGCAACAGAAATTGGATATTGGATCGACAGCAACCGTAAAAAGTGGATATCGTAACAGAATTCACATTTGATTTGTAATCTAATAATATTAAGTTATTTACGGGCCGCGGGGCAATAAGTTCTTGTTTCCGATGAAATGTTGCCTCAGAACAGAGATTGTGTGTGGTGCAAGTGGTCAATGACTCTATTCGGCAAATTTTTGTGACATTTTTGCGCTCTAGATATTTTGCAATTCCTTATTTTATGTCTGTTGGTGAAGGTAGGTAAAAAGAACGGGTTAAATTCTGTGGATGTTGTGACTTAGTCAATTTTTTTTAGTTTCCATTGTAAATAACGTAGTTTCCAGTAGTAAAAATACTTTGTTAAATATTGCGTACTTACTGACTATCTTCCTTTGAATATTTTTGGCTGATTTTCAATAAATTACAGATAATAAACAGCTCACAAATTCTTAACCTTAAATGTGAACGTCAGGTTTATTCATAAGGGGTCTAATTGTCATCTATTTTTGACTTCTGTGACCAAGTTTAATTTGTCTAAAATTGGTAGATGGAATCAAAATGTATTACTTACAAATAGAGAGTTTATAGCAAAAACAACCTTAAAAACGCTTATTACCCATAACATGAGGCACAAAGTTGCACAGGGGGAAATTTATTCATAGAATTCAATTTACTCCAGGTGTGGCTTGACCCTTAACGGGGAATAAACGGGCCTTATTATGACTGACTTTTGCTTTTGTTTCTTTTTTTGTTTACCCCAATTTTTGGGAACAGGCCTTTTGGGGTGAAATGTTAGTTCTACGTTATTGAATGAATGATTTTCAATTTGTTAATTTGTTGACGGTTGTTTTTTTCGGGGGAAACATGGAGGCTGTTTGGGGAAGTTTTGTAAATGTATAGCTGTAAATGAAAAAAAGTCAGAGGATTGTCAAAGTTTATATAACTTTACGAATCCTCATGGTGCTAGTAGGTAGAAATGGAATGCATAAAAAAGATAAAAAAGTTAAGACCATAATATATGAGGAAATAAATAAGACACAAAAGCAAGAAGGTTTTCTTATTTTTAGTAATATCTTGACTTACGAAGTAGACTTTCACTACCCACATATTAACCTACACTACACTTCAAAATCCCGGGTTTTTTTTTCTGTTTCTCCCTTGCCTCCCACAGTAAATTTCTGTTATGCTAGAAAAGTTATTTTTAATAAAATATCCCAGGTAAAATGTAGGTACATAGGTAGATAGTCTTTCAATATATTTCCAAACAATTTGACAAGACATTCTGCCTTGACCAGTTGACTATTAATAGTTGAGTCTAGCCTCCGCCACTGACAGTCGGCCTCGATACTAAGAACAGGTTCTGAGACGATTATATTTTTAGTCAAGGTTTTTGCAACAATTTTATAGACAGATCTTAGCAATTTTATAGGCAGTTTTTACCTTGGCTAAAAATAGTAAGTCGTGATTTTATTTACAATTTTACAATACTTTGGTAATTTTAAAACACTAAGCACAAGCAGACTTGAAACAATAATTTGTAGATAAAACAATTTACTTTACCAACATTAAAGTTTCGTTTTCCTTACGTTATAAGACACCAAAGGGCCCAAAGTACACGAACAAGTCACCGCCCACGGCATCACATTTGCTTTATGCCTAAGTCATCATTAAGTACCACATCGTTAGATAGTAGTCACATAAAATTAACTTGCACCGCAAATCCCGTTTTTCGCCATCCCCAAATGAAGGCAAAACTTCCTCACTTTTGGACAAACGTTCACAGTTTCCACATACATTTGTCTTTTTTGCCCACACTCCGTCTACATTATGCTAATCTCCTGAATTACTAATTGCCCAAACTTCAAACTTTGCATGCAAAAACTAACTGCTTTTTGTTATTTACTGACATATTATGCAATATGATAATGTGAGTTTACTTGAATTATATCAATTGTTAGTTGACTTTGGAACTGTGCCCAATGAACGACTATGAACTGGTGTAACATTGGATGCGAATGCATGACAAAATGTAGGTTAACTCAATTCTGTTTAGCCCTAGGGGGAATTATAGATGTATAGTAATGCACATATAGACTCAAGTATATACTTTTTCCATAACGGGTGGAAATTTCCTAGTAGTGGGAGCAGTAGGTCACTTGCATAGTTACGTTTTTTACAGGACAACGAACCGTTAAAATCTCCTTTTTCTTTTACATAATTTCATTTCTGCTGACAAAATGTTGATAGACTAGGTAGTGTACAAGAAAAGAGAAGTTATAAGTTCCAATTCACATCTTATGACTTCCAAATTTTTTTACAATTCCAGCAATTTCTATCATTATAGACAGCTGTTATTATTATTTATACAAGTTGCATAAAAATAATTAAGGTTTACTCAATGATATGAAAACAAATGGCAAGAAGTGGGCCGATAAACACTGCCTTTACAATAAAACACGAGAATATCATCCTACTATGTTTAAAGGTTACAGCCTACTTACAAGTACATACAAAATGTCATAAAACATGATATCTTTTATTGTTATTGCTTTTAAAGGGCAGGTTGTATTTAAAACCAGAGGAGGTGAGTGTTGATATAATGAGATAACTTTTGTGGTACAGTAATCAGATTACCACGACGTGTGCGGGGATCGAAGGTTCGGTTCCCACATGGTACAATTATTTCGTGTAACTTGTGTCGTATGTGTGTAAGAATAACTAAAACAAAAATGTATATTATACGTTATAATTCAATAATGTAATGTTTTGAAAAATGTCTATACCTACTATTCTTGAAATCATGATCTTTACATGATGTTTATCTATTATAAATATATATCTATTTACCATTTATAATAAAAAACATGAAAAAAATCGGGTCGCTTCACCTAGTTGATAATTTTTCACCGTATTTTTTATCACGTTCTCTGTTCTCTACCTACCCCTATGTGAAGAAGACGTGATTTTATACAATATGAATATATTTTGAACAAATGAACTAAAACTTAAAAAGTCTTCAAAACATTCCTTAACTTGAATCAAGACACATTCGTCCCTAAGCAGTTAGTTTAAATGATATAAAGCCCGTTTCACTTAGCATTGTTCTAAAATGCATCCAACAAGACGTGGAAGCGCAGGTGTACTTGTACTATGAAATATCACTGTGGAATGTTCAAGTTTATGCAAGAAAATAAAACGAGATAAGTTGTAGTGTGGCCGACAATGTCGCGTTCGGTGCATCTGTTTTACATACCTACGTGCATGGATTCTTTAACAATTTTGTACTAGCTGTTGCAAGCCATTTTACTTGCGTTTAAACTGATTACTCTGTAGCGATAGGTAGTAGGTAGTGTAATGTCTGCTGAACATGAGTTTTCGATTTCAATTCCTGTATTGAGCAAAGAAGTATTGATCAATTTTTTATCAATAATAGCCACAGACATAGGAATAACTTTTGTTAATGGCAAAACGTGTGTGTATTTCATATAGCTCTGCCAACACCTTCGAGTATAACAAGCGAGTAGGTATTATGTATGTTTGTAAAATTATTGCTTCGTTCTTGCAGTATTTTGGCAGTACATTTTAAGTGTCAAATTCTCGATACACGAATGTACCGACTGTACAGAATCCCGCTACTGCTGTCTGGTTCTAGTAAAATAGCTGGAAGTAGCTCTACAACCATTAACGGGTTCTTGGAATTTGGTTTGATTCCTATGTAATAGACAAGGCAAACAAAACATAGAGTAACTGTAGAGCGCGTCTTAAGTTTCCAAATAATAGCACGATTGTGTTTGAAAATGTACATCGCTTTATATGCCATTGTTTATTTCGTTTAAACCAAACTAACCGTATGTTTTTCTATACAAATTATTTTTTTTTTAACTAAAGAGCTTTTATTAATAAACATTTAACTGATAGTTGTTATAATATCAATACTCGCTAATCAAATACGGATTTAGTGGTCGAGTTAAAATAAACCTAAAAATTTAATTCAGCAACTAAAAGCCCAACAATAAAGCAATAAAAAATACACAAAAATCATGAAACGAAATTAAATTTTCAAACTGAATAAAAAATCAGTGCGGATAAATATTTAATTCGCCGTTGTTATAAAAATTACGAACAGTTACAAACAATGAAAGACTATGAATAATACAGTTAGTTTCAAAACAGTACGCGAATCGAAACTGCTTTTTAAATACCTATGGTTATGTTCGTAGCCACGCTCTTGCGGTTTTTCAACTTTATTTTTGAAGAAGACTAGACTAGCCAAGAAAATTACGCTTTTTCTGCAAATGTGCCGCTTGCTGGCCTTTCGGGAGCTGTCGTATGCTGCAGTATGTTTCAGAAATAGGCTACTGCTGACATTTGATGTGGCTTCCAGGCACTTTTAGAAAATCGTTTCATCTGGATACGTCATTGTCTGCCAATATAAGGAGTACATTACTTAAGTTTGGATTATTCAAAGCAAAATCCATTTTCAGTGACTTTTTCTCGATGTTCTTGGTTTTATTTACGCTTTGTTAAGGCAATAAATGTAGACAAATAGTTTATAAAATTTGTCTACACCAAATCAATTCATCCAACGGTTAGTTACTTATTTCGGGTAAAAATTTGTACCGGTTCATTTTACATTATATTTTAAACACGAAATAAATCAAAACCACACGAGCGTGGTTGTAGCTTCATGAAATGTAAAGAGACTCGTGTTCCAGTGGACAAAGTTGTGCTTTTCATTTACCTACTCATTCATTTTTATCTCGCGGACGCTTTGCTTTGAATGTCGGATACAAGTATTTACTACTTGAGAATGTTTCTTACTTCTTACGGTGGAATGATTAATGGGAGTTTGATTGCACTTTCTTATGATATAGAGCTTAGTTTCGTAGAGAATGTTTAGGTTTTGAGTAATTTTCTTGTATAAAATGATGCAGAGTACATGTTACGTATACAATCAGAGCTTTAGATTACTTGTGATTTAGAAGAAGTTTTTTGTTCAAATTTTGGGCACAAAAAAGTCGATACAATTTTTTTAGTCGATTTTATTTGACACGTTGGAAACTACGCACAACTACTAACTACAACCACGCAGCGTATAAAGTTCGTAGCATCGCAGCTAACAAACGTGTCAAAAAAGACAGAAACAAAATTTTATCCTGGTTCTAAAAATATGCCTCCAGTATACTCCGGTTAAGTTAAGAATATCATATTGTTACCGCAAAGATCAGTATTGTCATAGTACAACACATTTCATCAGCATCCTTGTACAGAGGCATCTCCCTCCGACCGCCATAACGATCAGGGGAAGGCATTGTGCGTCGGTAAATTGTATTATCTCTGAACAACAAAACTGAATTTCATAATCCGGCGGTACAACAATTCGGGTCTTGCAATATTTTCTAGAAAGTTTGCCTCCATCGTAATCGTCGCTTGCTCGAAGCCGCGATCTACCAAATTGAAAAATAACTGAGCGTCCCTACGATAAATTTCACTCGGAAAACTTTACCGTTTTAATCGTTAAAACGGAATTTTGGTCATTTAAAGTACTGTTATTAAACTCTAAGACATAAATAAGTTTGGGTGACTTAACGAAGAGGATCGTAGTATATTTTAGAAAGGGATTAAAGTGAGTGAGAATTTCTTTTGTTTTTGCACGAGTTCTGGCTCTCGATTTGAATTTCTGGAGATATTGTTGTAGTTGAGTCTTAATTTAAAAAGTTTGAGCGCTGTTGATATCAAGGCGACAGAGGAACTCCTTCAAGTAATAATCTTTCTCTAGATAGAAACAGCTAATTGCCAATTAAATATTCAGTTGAGCTTGGGGACATATTACTTAACAAAAATTAGCAAAACCGAATACTAACCTCAAATAAATTTCTGCTTCCGCTTATTAGTATCTACGCATAAAAGTTTCATGAATCAAAGAACACAATTTTTTTTCAATATATTTAGTAAACGGCGAACACTGCAGCTTTAGTTTTTCTTAATCTTTGAAATCGAATCGTTAGTTTCAATTTTGACCTACTTTATGTTAAGTTTTGCCTTTAAAATATCACTAGTGTAGCATTTTGCGACCGGTTTGTACCGGCTTACCCGGTTCTGACGTAACACGAACCATCTCTCATCCTATAAAGTACAGGTTTTACACTAAAGTGTGGGCGTAAGACGGGTCTCAAATCCTTTCTAAAGGTGCAAAAACTCGTTGAGACATCCGTCAGCCATCTTGCGTTGATGGCCCTTGAAGAGTTTCGTACTAAGAACGGAAGAATATCTGGCAAAGGAAAAGAGTCTTGTCGAATGTGTTTGATTTTTTCATCAAGTATGGAGATATTAGAAGATCACGGCCAAATGTTGCATATTTTTTTTGTCGAGAGAACTATAAGAAAAGTTTATAAATTTAATTGATAAAGCGCTACCAAATTTTAGATTTTATAAAAACAGATGAAAAACGTAAATTGGATGTTCATAAAATATGAAAATAACTACGAAAATAAGTTTATTTTTCAGTAGAAAAAGTTGTCATCATAACGTAGAATGATCATGACAGATGATTGGCAAAACGAAGTGACTTTATTGACTTCAAATTATTTGTAATCATATTATTAAAAAAAATGGCCATTTGTATGACTAGGAAATTTACAATCATACAATACAAAATATGCTAGGAAATAATTTATGTCAGCTTCCAAAGAAACAATAATTCATAATATCATACAATCACCAAATTAATTACATATTCAAGGAAAATTAATCAGATTACAAAGAAAAAACTGTATCACAATCTCATTAAAAAACAAACAAATTTCTCGTTTCATTACAAACAGATTAATTTAAAAGCAAATTATTGGGTGTGTGCATTAATCGGGATTAATGCTGTCAAATTAATATGTGCAGATCACTACGAATGGGGCATTAACAGCGGCGAAATTACCATGGCAAATTAGTAGTACGATAAACAGATTCAATACTACGGTATCGGATGTTACTAAATTATCTAATTGCAAATATGTAGATTGTTTCGGCACTAATCGGGTTTATGGGATCAAAGGTAGGATTTGGGCGTCCTAAAATAGTGTGGGGTTTCGTGAATTTGTTTTCTTTTGGTCTTTGAAGTTTATGTAAGTAGTAAATGTTATTCATTGTTTGAATGCTTACGTGGCGATTTCGGTAGTATCAACAGATTAAGGTTCTGTAAAAATAAGTTTTGGTTTCCGGAATTTGTTTTCTATTGTTACTGTCAGTTAGTAATGTCAATAATAAATATTAATATTCATTTTTATTTGTATAAAATGATATTGATTTTGTTCATAAAACATTTTTTTGAGATAGGTTTCAACTTGCTTTTTCAATCTCTCAATTTCATTAAAATCTGCGTTTTTCAATACACAAAGATTTTATTTTTAATTCTACATAAAATTTTCTCAAAACCACACAATTGTTCGCATATTATTATAGTAAATTCATGCGACCTCATTTATAAAAGCGTCACGCGTGCAGCCATTGATTCCACAATAACGTTACAAAATGAAAAGAGATATTTCACCAATACTTTTACAAAATAATTTCATATTATTGATACATCTCATCGTATCGAAACGTAATCCTCCCATGACAATTGAGAATAACATTTTCATTACGTTGAGTGGTACAAAACCTTGTTTCAGAAAGAATATCAGAGTCCCCATTGGGAATTTCTCATGAAAAATTGACAGTGTGTTTTGACAAGGTTTTAATAACGGCTTTTCGATGTGATGACATTTTATTTGATTACAGGAATAATGCGTATTAAAAATGTGATTTTTGAGCAGCAATTTTTATCTTTAGCTGCCTTATGATGAAGATGGCATAATGTGAGTAAAAAGTGTGTTTAAATAGGTATGTTCGTTTCAAACCTTTTTAGAGAAAATAACAACCATTATCTTTTACATTTTTTTGTTTTTTTTTACACAGTTACCTTATAAATGTTAATCTTTAATAATAATTCGTTATGAATATTTATAAACTATTCCATAGTTATGATAATGTTAAAAAAATAGAAACAATCAGCTCTTTAACACTAAGCTACGTTCGTTTATACACTCCACATTTGTGTGTTATGCTTACTTATATTATAAAGGGTTCTGAATATACACCCATTAAAATGTATAATTAAAGTTTATAATTAGTATACATGTTGAACGCTATTATATAAAGGGTCTAGATTATATCAAATACAAATTTAGCCTCTACTATTAAATACACAATACACAAATTACTACGTGGGAGTCGAACTCGCTACCAATAATGATTATACCACCCACGTGAACCAAATAACACATTCTTGCTTTATCTATGGATATAATGTATAAAGAATATTTTTATATTTCTTCCTCAATTAAATAGCAATGATAGCCGAGTGATATAAGTATTCACGTCCCACGCAAGCGATTGAAAGTACAAAATTGAACAAACGAATGACTTGTCAAAGTTATTTATATCTACAATAATGATTTTTAAAGATAATTATCATCATTAGGTAATACAGGGAAAAAAACAATAAACAGTAGTTCGATTCTCTATTACTATTGACAACCGACAACCGACTCTAATCGAGAAATGTTGTATGAAAATCTGATCAGCGCCTCTGACGAACGTCGTAGAAAATAATTTGGCAGTACATTCTAAATGTCAAAATTTCGATAGCTAGCCGGCTGTCGGTAGTCGATAGTGGTAGAGAATCGAAGTACTGTGTATGATTTTTAAAAATTTCTGTAAGTTTAAATGTCAATTGTTTTTAGGAAAATCCCACACTAAGAATTACGGACACAAAGCACATTTCAGGCACATTCACTACGTACCCTTAATCCTGATGAAATGTATGTATGTATTATCCGCGCATAACTGGTCACACCAGCAGCGTGTGCGTGAAACGCGCGTTTCGCGCGCTCAAAGCGTCCAAACTATGAAATTTTCGATACATTACAGTCACCGTTAATTCTTGTATAGCGTGTTACATTGCATAACTGAGGCGACAACTAGCTCCAAATTTAGTATGAAAATATGATTTGCGCCTCTAGCGGATGTTATGGGAACTGTTTTTGCAGAAAATTGTAAATGTCAATCTCTCGATACCCGATAGTTTTGACTTTAGAAAAATGCGTTTCAGCAGGCCTAATTGCGCACATTGAATGTCTTAAGGCCTATTCTAAAATTTTTGAATAACAAGTTAGTATGTTTGGATTTATTTTACTTTGAAATAAGATAGATTGAGAATCATGGTGTAAAGGAGACACAAATTGCCAATATATCGTTGACATGATCGTGTAGGCGACATAGGTTAGAAATCTCAATTACAGGCAAGAACAAGCTTAGAATAATATATGTACATAACTCTTACAGTATGTAAACAATATGTTATTGTAACGAAGCCTAAAAAATTAAAAAGGCTGGCACGTAATACACAATTAATGTGCATATCTAAACGTGTAATATATTCCGCCATGTTGGTTTGTGTGAATATTTATGAGTTTGTATTTATACTGGTACATTACTGACATGTTTTGATTTTGTGTTTGTATCGTTTTGTATTTTTTATTCGGATTCAAGTCGTTATAAATGGTTTAAATGGTTGATCCAATTCTAATACATGTTTTTTGTATAATTGAAAAAATGCTGAAATTATTCGGTTTGATAAGATTATTATTAAATTAACGCATCGTAAAAGTATAAATTCCTAGAGAATATTAAAGATAAAACCGCCTATTAAAAAATACGATAACAATATTACCGTTTTTTTTCTCTGACAAAACGACATGACGGGCAGTGAAAACTGCACTGAAACGTCACGCACTCTAACTTAGAATACGTGTTCGCGTTAATTCCCATATTCTATTACTAGCTTTTACCCGCGACTTTGTCCGCCACCTGAATTTTCCCATGGAAATGCGTCATTTTCCCGGGGTAAAAAGTAGCCTATGTCCTTTCTCGGGTATCAAAATATCTCCATACCAAATTTCATGCAAATTGGTTCAGTAGTTTATATTAGGCGTGATTGAGTAACAGACAGAATTACTTTCGCATTTATAATATTTGTATGGATAGTATGGATTATAATAAACATGCTAACCGAAAGTTTAGCTTTTGCATATTACCTATGAATAAATAGTAAACTCTTCCAAACTATAACTATTTTTTGCTTCATTATACCACCGCCTACAAGACAAACATATTTTGAGCAAACGATTAGTCCCATTAGAGCTCGTCTGAACCAAGAACTACCTAAACTAGGTTTCACTCAAGTTCGTGCCTCATTCTTGGTATAGTTTTAGTTTTGTTGCCAAGTCTTGCTTAAGTATGAACTTGGAATACTAAATTGCTAGTCACCGTCATTTATCAACCGAAGTTTGGAACATATTTTGGAGGTCTAAACGGTTGATCTATTGAACGGGGAATATCTTTATACCTGTTTTCTGATCCATCCTAGAATTCTCGACTATTTGCGTGGGAATTTGTCTCCCACGCAAATAGTCTATGGTTGTAGGACGAGGCTACAAATGACTTTTCAGAGTTTTGGGCGTAATTTTATAATTTTCATTTGTTCCGTTCAAAAAATCCGTAAAGCAAACTTAAATGCCTTAAAATCCTCTTAACAGTTTTAAATGGAGGCAAAATGTCTAACCCACACTTAGCTTGTGCAAGGTAGACCCAAAGCCTATTCCATCCCTCATTCCGGTAATCTTTGCTCAGCAGCAGGAAAGTAATGCTGTAAAAATTACGTGTTATTAAAAATATGTATAATAATATATAGTAATTACGTTTCGTTATTTCAAATAAAAATTTCATTTAGTCAGTAATATGACAGAAACCTTAACAATTTACCAACACAATACACAACTTACATCACAAAATTTATACATTATACCTATCTAAAATTTATATCACACATGCATCATCAATTGCATATGATATTAATCACGGAAACTTTAAAAGTTAAACATACAATCGAACGTTCACTAATTGAAAGCGTGGCATAATCGACACATAAATCAGCTCTACAAAACGCACATAGTTTATGCAACATTATTAACTTTCAAACAAAACAGCCAATAGGGATGTTGCTATTTTTTAATTTTTAGTCCACCTGGAAAAATAAATATTTTAAATTAGTATTTTTTAGCTTAGTACGGAATTAAACTATTATGCTGATAAAATCAATAAGCCTAGATTTTCTTCCAGATATATTCGAGTCAGCGTCTGATTTATGAAAATATATTAAGCTGTATTGTCGTATGACATTACAAGTGGTACATTCTATAGGTTACTTTTACACAAAACCTTAACAAATTTTACACGTAAGCTTTTCTTTGGATTGAACTTGAAATGGTCTATCTAATGCAGTGGTTCCCAACCAGTAGTGGTCCGTGGAAGTCAAAATATGGTCCGCAATTGATTTAAAAATTAATTTGCTAGCAAAAAAAATAAAAATGTGGTCCCGGACCAAGAAAAGATTGGGAACCCCTGATCTATTGGTATATACCAATGGATATACTTCTATATACCTCTATATAAATAGGGGTAAAATAAATATGACAGTCAAATTTATTTCACAAATGTTTACTTTGTTTGTTACTTTGGCGAAGAAACCGTTAGTCATCTTTCATTTACAAGAAGAAAAATACGTATCTCATATTTTTCCATTAAATGATGAGCTAATTACTAAATACTGATGGACTAATTAGAATTTTCCGTTACCCAGGAAACATCCCTACTCACATTTTGTTTTGCAACATCCTATTTTACGTCGAGCCGTTTATTACAGGGAAAATTATAGTATGCAAATCCTTCCGGTCTATTGGACGATAGCCATATATCTGTAACGTGCAAACTCATAAATTACAAATTTTATAACCGTCCCCCTATAGGTGGGGGTTTTCAAAAGGTGTAAAAGTTTTATGCGCAGTAAAATTTAAACTATCTACTGTTTTAGCGCTTTGAATGCTAGATGAGATTTTTGTATTTATATTTATTGTTGATTAGATGGAAGACTTTTAATTATTATTTTATTCTGCCATGCGATGAATTTTTTTTTGTGTCATGAAAAATTTATAATTTAAAGAAAATGTCTGGTATATTTGTGTCTCTGGCGACACTTTCTTTATTCATTTTCTGTTTAAGCTTTGTTTTAGATGACTACAAATATTTTATAACATTTAAACTTCGCGTTGCATGTTTATTAAACGTTAGAACACGGGACACGCATACTGCCTCAGAATGTCTGACGTTTCGAACACAGGCTGCATTAGCCGTCGTTGCAAAATTTTACCATCAAAAAATCTTGTTTCTTACATTATAATCAAGAAAACTCGATGTATAAGATCAAGTATAATAATATCAAAGTTATCGTTCACAAAATGTCTTCAACTTCGGCATAAGACGTACTTAAAATATATTAATATATAATAATGAAATAACTTTTTAGTCAGCTTCGAATTTGTCATTTTTAACGGGAAAATATTTTATACCGTTTTGTGTACATCACTTAATTTAATGCTGATATCTAATCAAAAGATGAATCGATCAGAGATAGAGATCACTAATACGAAAATAGTTTTGAATCTACTTTTGTGTAAGTATTTAAGTAAGCTTCAAACCAAATATAATAAAATAACTCAAGCTCCCCCATAATCTGGCCTATTGGATCGTAATCCTTCTATCAGTTAAAAGTAATAACCATATTGTCACCTATCATAAAAATAGCCATTCCTTCCAATATCTGAAATCCACTGCGGCGAAATTCAAAATACGGGAATAGAAACAGCTACACCTTAATAATATAGAGTACTATACGTAGATGTATTGGGAGTCACGAATTCGGAAATGGGATGTCGCGATGAAATCCCGGAATGATTGAAGACACCAGTAGATTGGCGGCCATCTGTATTTTCATAACTTGACTGTATCTACGTTTGTACGCAAATGTGCATGGAAAAATGTTGAGACAAGTTTAGATTTTTCGATTATAGTAATATTTTGTTTTCTAATTTATTTTTTACACTGAATTGTTATACTAATATTCAACTAGACTGCTAAGTCCTTAACCAGCATCTAACCTAAGTGGTGAACTTAAGACGAAGCAAATTAAGTTTATTGTTATTTCCAATCTCTTCCTCTGATCGAAGAATATTTCCGAATTAGAATTTTAGTGTAATTTAGTTTTGAGTTTTTTATCATCAAATTTTTCATAACTCATGATATGGATAACACCCAGATTCAAAATATTCTTAGAGGGCAAATTAATAATTATTGCAATTTGGTCGTACTGTAGAGGTCGCCCCGTTAACAGTAGAACGAAAAGCTATCTCAACAAACAAAATACACTCAAGACACACAAAAAAACACTCACTAAATCAAAATAAAGGCAGCCAATTACAATAAATCCTGATATACTAAATACCTAATAAATAAACAAGAGCATAACTGAAAATATAAGTAGAACGAACTACACACCGTATTTTAAATCTATCCACACGGTATGGTGCAAAAAGTATTGTATTACGAAGGTAATTTTGATGATTCATGACCCATTATGTTGTGTTATTGAACTTTTTGCGAGGTGAGCCCTTTGCCACTGAGGGTAGGGCTATGAAAAGTCGCTGGGTTTTACTCTCTTTGAGGCTATGCTTGTATGTATGCTACTTGTTTTGTCGTCAATTTAATTTTGAGCAATGCAAATTTATTCAGCTCGGATTTGAACAGAGTGTGACACTCTTCGACATTCATCATCAGCCTAGCCTTTCTTTCAGTGTTGGTTGTTCATGTTGGAGTTGGCTTCCAGTCTGACCGGATGTAGCTGAACCATAGTATTTTACATGCAGCGACTGCCTGCAGGTGCCATTATGGGTTATATAACACGATACCTCTCGGTAAGATTAGTCGTAAGACTTTCAAGCTTGTGACTATTGGTTACACTCTCAACACTCGTCGTTGTTTCTGGAGGAAATAACTACCTCGTAGTGGAACAATCATAGGTTATTTAGGATATTGTAATGTTTTATGTGCTGCTATCGATTAGTATTTTATTTTGGCTCTATGCTTATGATATTATCTAACCATTTATATAATTTCAGGGCGGAATTACGAATTACTACGAATTACGAATATTTTCTGAATCATTCTAGGCATTATATGCTCAAAGCAAGATATTTCTCTAACAGAAAATGTGTTATATAATTCATGATACATATCAAGAACAATATAATAACAACTAAAATTAACCTCTGAAACTCGAATAATGGTTGAAAAGTTAAATTTAATTAAATTGCAAAGGTGAAATACAAAGGTATTAGAACCCTTTCTTTAAGGGCAGAGCCACATTGTTCTATTTGTAATAAAATATAGGATTTTCCTGGCCATTCTATTAAATACGAGGTCCCTCGTTCGATTTTAGTTAGCACCGGAATTGACTAAGAGACTTTGTGATTTGCCTTTTCAAAAAATAAAAATATCAGAAAAAATAATTATTTGTGGCCTGTATTTAGCATTATTGTTCGGTATGCAGTCAGATCTATACTAATATTATAAAGCTGAAGAGTTTGTTTGTTTGTTTGAACGCGCTAATCTCAGGAACTACCCGTCCGATTTGAAAAATTCTTTCAGTGTTAGATAGCCCATTTATCGAGGAAGGTTATAGGCTATATATCATCACGCTACGACCAATAGGAGCAGAGTACCAGTAAAAAATGTTACAAAAACGGGGAAAATTTTGACTCATTCTCTCTTATGTGACGCAAGCGAAGTTGCGCGGGTCAGCTAGTTTGGTTATAAAATCGACAGAAAAATTAGTACAATCATATTACGTTAAGTTTAAAATAATAATAATATAATTCGTTCCCATTTAACGAACCAATCCAAAGTATGTCCGACATGATGAATGCAAAAAATATCACCACATACATACTAAAACATACTTCGGTTTTTCCTGTGACTACCACACATTTCTGATAGCTGCTCGTCAAGCAATTTGCTTACATTTATTCGCAAAAATCTGGCAACACCTTTACAACCTTACCCTAATTTTGAAGGAGATTGGCATTCGTAATTATAGAGGCTTTTATTTAATGTTGCCAGTTGACAATTTATTACAATTTGTTATGTGTTACTTTTTAGGGATTTTTGTTAAAATCTGTTTCATTTGAGTTTTGTAATTGTGACTAATTTGAGTTTGGGTTCGTGTCAGGTGAGAGAGAAAGAGTTTAAAATTATTCGTAATGAAGGTCATGAAATGGGACTGGGCCGGCCACATTATCCGCATGCATCCGGAAAGATGGGCCCGTATATCTACCAACTGGGTGCCAGAGGATGGTCATCGCAGACGCGGGAGACCTAAAAGGAGATGGCGGGATGACCTGGACGCTTTTGAAAAGAACTGGTCGGATCTTGCCGCCGATAGGGTGATTTGGAAGGGAAGAGGGGAGGCCTTTGCCCAGCAGTGGGAAATTCATATAGGCTAAGGAAGGTCATGCGTTGTCAATGAGAATTATGTTTTAAAGTATCATAATTTCACACCTGTTATACCTGAAAGTGTAGGACAGAGGTGTATGAGATACATCCATTTTTCGCCATTAAAATAGTTTATGTTATAAATACAATGTAATGTATGTTATCCAGTAGAATATACTTCATTTTCATTTGCCTACTCATTTGTGAATGTTCAGCTTAAGAATTTTGGTTCGAAATTGACTTTATAGTATAATATTTCGACGAGTAAATCGGTACATTTAAATATCCAAAAATAATTAGGACGCCGTTAGTAAACTGCAACAGATCAGATAGGCAGTCGCTCCATGTAAAGCACTGGCATTCAGCTGCATCCGGTGAGGCTGGAAGCCGATTCCAACATAGTTTGAGATTATACTATAAAACGTGCACCCGTGGTCTAAACAATAATACTGCTATTAGAGGACCGTTTTTTTACTACTATCGACTATCGAAAACCGGTTAGCTATCGACAATTTTTGTATGAAAATCTAATCAGCGCCTCTAGCGGGCACCTTAGAATCTAATTTTGCAGCATATTTTAAATGTCAAAACTCGATACTCAATTGTACGGACTGTAGAGAAGCACGCTGCCGGCTACAAGTACTAGTTTTCGAGTAAGATTCGAGTGGTGAATAAATTCGTATCGAATTTGTAATAGGTATACTCTAGCCTCACGTAACAGGAACCGATTTATAACATTAAAATGTATAAAACACGCTACCTAACTCTTAGCTACTTCTAAATATTTTATAAAAATAGCACTTGCTCAAACTATACATAGATTTAACTTTAGTGTAGTAAATATAAACGTGTATTTGGTTTTGATTACTACTAAATTTTGTTTAAAGCATTGCTCGACTAATACACATATTACTTATTTAACAAACATTACACATTTTATTATGATTCTGCGATTAACCCAAAATGTCGGATCGAATGGAACTGTGTTAAATATATTTTAGTATTGAACCTAATATTCGTTTTTGCTGCAAAGCATTGTCTTGGTGACAAAAACAGAAGTTCCAAAACAGCTAGTATACGAAAGCTCATCTCAAAATTAATACACGAACTATTGCGTCTGTAGTCAGTCGAGTAAAGTTGGATCGGTGCCCGACTATCATGTTTACTTCAGTTTATGATAGCCAGCTGTTGCGCTCACGATATTTTTATTGGACAACAGCGGTGTTAAGTTCGTATTGGATGAAGTGGAAAATATGGGTAAGTTTTCTTGGTTCTGTGTCAATAAAAATGGAACCAAGATCAGCTATTTTTCTAATATATCTACAAAATTATAAAATGATTTCTTTTACGCGCTAAGTGCGAAGCTTTTGTTGACTATGATGATCATGGAAAATATAAGTGCCAAATACTGCCAAAACTTCACTAACAAGAAAATAATCTAAGACAGGATAAACAATAAAGCAGACAGGATATTAAATTGATAGTGACTGTGGTAGAGAGCATTACTGATAAAACAATTTAAGTAGTCCTGCAAAGTTAATATAATTGTTTCAACAGGATGGTTATCGAAATATTGAATTTTGTTCGCAACGTTAGAAGCAAATACTCAACAGTAATTTCTACAATTCAGCATTTAATTCAAGCAACAGGTGCTTCAAAATCTATCCTACAATTCTCAAAGTATCCAATAAATTGAATGAAATATATTTCAAAGGCTAATGAAATAAACCAGTTGGCAAATGAATCGTGACATTTATCAATTTCAACACGATTTTAATTAGCTTTGATGTCTTTAATTAGATTTTTCTGTTAGGTAATTGCGAACGTGTGTATGTTTCATGTATCGGTGTTAATTTAATAAATAGAAATGGATTAATTACGGGACCCCGATTTTTTACTACTATCGACTTCCGACAACAGACCTGTCATCGAAAAATTTTGTATGAAAATTTCATCAGCGCTTTTGACGGGCTTCGTAGGAACTATTTTGGCAATATATTCTAAATGTCAAACTTTGGATACTTGAAGGTACCGACTGCACAGAATCGCGATACGGGTGTAACACTTTGGTATAGACAATCGCTAGATCGCTCCGTATTAGAACCGTTATCATATTAGTATGACGCTCTACGCAAGCTTAAAAGTTTGGGCTCTTTTTTATTAGGTACTCAATGTCGAATACGATGCGATGCAGGCAGTTGGAGAAAGGACTATGGGCGGAATCGTCCCCACCCATCAACAAAAATGAAATGTAGCTCAATTGATATATCTTGGCAAGACGATATTTTTATACTATGGCGACATTGCCCAAATGCATGGGGTTCTCATAGTATCTTACGTTTAAACAAATATCTCGTTAACGTATTATTGACGACTAATTCCAAAATACATGCTCATTTATTTATTAATTAGTGCACAGCGGCGGACGCCGCATGCACATAAAGATAGCTGGGTACAAAATAACCCCCTCCCCCCGCTCTCCAACCCACGATTTTAGATCTGATCAGATTTTAATCTGCCAGCGCATCTGTTAGACAGCATTATAATTGACGAGTAAAAATAATTATTGAAATATGAAATCAATAACATGTATTAACCATATAATGGAAATGATATAAGTATATCATGAGTGTCTCTGTGGCGCGGTCGGTAGTATATGCGACTGCGGTGCGAGAGGTCTCGGGTTCGAATCCTGGGTCGGGCCAAACAGTCTTTTCTGAGATTTTCTGTTAAGAATTTCCTAGAGATTGCCCGGAGTTAGGAAGTTGAGGTCGAAGACCTCCGTGTCTCGGAGAGCACGTAAAGCCGTCGGTCCTGCGCCTGACCTCTCACTGGTCGTGTCGGTTATCCGTCCCACCAAACTATGAGAGTGATGGAATAGAGAGTGTACCTGTGTATTGTGCACACACTTGGACACTATAAACAAAGTCCGGCACAGATGGCCAGTTTCAATGAAACTGACCGCCGTAGCCGTATATCGGCTAGGAGGACATTATTATACATATGAGTTAGTACTGTAATATAACAATAATGTTAAAATAACTTACAAATGTAAAATAAAAATATACGTTAAATAATAATTACAAATTGTTTTTTTTTTTAAATATATATTCCCACTGATTTATCAAAAACAAAGGATTTTAATTAAATAGGGGGCACTTTATGAACACGTTGGTATCAGTTCCATGTTTGTTGGTAGATGGGGACGGAGCCCATACATTTTTGCCCATAGTCCTTTATGTTACTTTTCACAATTCTTTTGTTTTGTCTTTAAAATCATGATAATGATGTATCCGACCGATTTCAGCAATGGCGACTACTTGGACTCCTAATCAGATCGGCGCATATGCATCATGGTTTAAATAGCCAATTTGAGCAATATGATAACGTAATATGATGTGTATATTATATCTGTTGTGTTACCTGTAAATAAATAAACGTGCATATCATCCGCCTATATGCAATTCATTCTATGCCATGTTAGACAGCAAACTACAGCAGGATTCCGGGTCGACCAAAAAGCATCGAAGGATATACTGTTCTCAAAATTGACCCAGTTACGCCACATGCAGTGCTATATCTTCATTTCTATGACAGAAACAGGAATTGAGGAAGGATGGTAGTGTAACTAGCCAGAGAAATCAACAGTGTTGGTATTTCTAAGTATTCGTTCGTGAACATTCATATCAAAGAACAAATTTAATTTGGTTGGGGATTAGTTTTTTCTCGACTTGATTCAGTGTCGCTAAGCAAGAGTCACTACTAGAATTGGAAAAAAATGGGAAGAAGCTTGGGCCCGCATTGTTCTTAGGAGAAAATTATCATTCCGTCGAATTCAATTAAAGCCTTTTCGGCATTGGACAGCCCGAAACAATCAGGCAAAAATACACGATGAGTCTACACACGCCAAGTCATATATAAATTTCAGTAGTACACATACAAATAGGCCCAATAAATCAACAATACAAATAAAGAATTTTCCTTTTTATCATCAAAAAAATTTGGGTATCCAATTGTCCCCAGAAAATTCTAGAAACGAAATAGTTTTTCATCTGTCTAGGAGTTTCGTTGATACAATACAAAAATTTATTCGCCCATAAATACATTTCATCTCATATTCGAAGGTATAGGGTATCGTAAAGTGTTGGCACGCAATGTACCTACTGTTCACAAGGCGGGATATTTTGTGGGAATTCAATACGGCATTGGGAATAGGATGGCCGTTCGGCAAATTTTGTTACACGACCTCTTGTGTAGTAAAAGAGAATTGTTTGGAATTAAATAGTCGGCTTTTTATTATTTTCACTACCTCTTGCCCTTAGCTTTACTTGCGTGGATATCTTTACGCGAAAAAAATCAAAATCTTGCATAATATATTATTACATATTCTCTCAGATAGGGTTGCTTTAACTTTGCTTTTGGGTTTTATAGTTTAATCGTGATAGCACATAAAATGAGATAGTTATATTATAATTTTATATTTGCCCTTAATTGGACACCAAACGGATAATTATGGATTATGATTTCATTACTTCATTACATAGTAACTAACATGCAACGTTACATCCAAAAGGCTAGTTCTCGTATAGATAATAATTTGGTGATATGACACATTGTACCCAAACTTTTGGGATTAAAAGATTTTAAGTGACGAGAATTGGACTTTTCACAGTCTACAAATCTTAAGCTTAAAATACCTTTATATTATAAGAAAAAGGTAACAGAAATTGTCATAGATGTCACACGTACAACGTACAAAGTCTGTGAAGTAGAAAATAAACTGGGCTGAATATCACAACAAAGAACTGATGACAGCTCGCCAATCGCTTAGAAACTTCTAACGTTTGCTTTCAAAGGAATTATGTATTACGGAATCGGAGTTTGTTGTTATTTTATGCAGCTTTTTAACTACTTTTATTGTTAAAAGTAACGCTCTTTACGGTACTACCGACTACTACGAATTTGACATTTAAAATGTTAGTACTGCAAAAATGGTGTCCTGAACGCTAATCTAAGCAGCTAGCTAAGATAGCCGGTTGTCGATAGTCGACAGTGGCAGAGATTCGTAATTTTACAGGGTAGTATTTTATGTCAACATTGGTCAATCATGGTCATCCTATACCAATGTAATTATAGTTTTTTATATCACCGCATACTGTACATACCGGTAATTTGGTATCAGATTTAATTATAAGTATTATTTACGCATTTTTGAGTGATTGGGACTGCAATCTTATACTATTCACCTACAGTCTAAGAGTTTAGTTGGTCCTTTGTCAGCCGCGAACCTTGCATACAAGGCTTTGTACTAAGTTAATCGACTATAGGGTAAGCGAGCTTTTGACTGCCTCCGTGGCGCAGTGGTTTAGGTTACCACGCCGCTACCATTGCGTCGGGAGGTCGTGGGTTCGATTCCCACACGGGACAATTATTTGTGCGATCCACAAATAATTGTTTCGGGTCTGGTTGTACTTTGTGTCCGTTATTTGTATGTTTGTAAAAGTCCCCGCGACACAAGAGCAATTCTTAGTGCGGGAG
The DNA here is from genome assembly GCF_050436995.1 of Anticarsia gemmatalis. Taxonomy (NCBI): domain Eukaryota; kingdom Metazoa; phylum Arthropoda; class Insecta; order Lepidoptera; family Erebidae; genus Anticarsia; species Anticarsia gemmatalis. The sequence goes on from NC_134759.1 coordinate 3,064,899, forward strand.
TTGTCTTTTTTAAAAAAGGAAAGGAAAGGAAAGGTATTAAATATACGAAACCTAGTAAGTAGTGACGGTAAAAACTACACGCGAAATATATGAAACTGTTTATTAAAGTTAAAAATATTTTACAATCCTAGAACAGGAATTAAACTATGAATTGTAGCGAGAATAAATGAAGAGACAATGTAAATTTTTATTACAGCGGACGTCTATGTAAATGTAAGCGACAGATAAAGGGGACTAACGGATGTTATCAATACTTCATAAACTATGTTTTGTAGTATTTTATACATTGTACTTGTGAGTAATGACGAGGGGGAACGTGATATAATGGAGACGGATACCTATGTATTTATTCGGCCCTGAAGGCAAAAAGAAAAAAATATATTTACGATGATTTTTAACTGAATTTGTGGCTTGAGTATAGTGAGAAATTCCAGTCTTATTGAAGGGTATCGTGTCATTACCCAGGTAACTGGGCTGTGAAGGTCCGATAGGCAGTTGCTCTAAGAAGAATACTTGTATCCAGCTGCACCCGGTAAGACTGAAAGCCGACTCCGACATAGTTGGTATAAAGGATAGGCTGTTGATAGACGTGTGTTAAATTATTTTCAATATTAATTTGTTTAACCCCGGAATTTAACGGGTTGTAATACTAATTGCCTGCTAGCTAGCAGAACGTATTGTTATGACGTTTAAGGTTTTATTAAGATGTGTTTTTCAGTTAAGGTTATTCGATTATTTGAAATCTGAGAAAATGTTCATCGAGCCTCAAAAAAATCTCGCAAATGTACTGTTAAACTGAACATTACTACTTTAAGAAAAAATACTACTTCTGTCATTATAGAGACGAATTCAAAACCACTCTTTACGAACAACAATACGCCTATACTTTTTATCATCACCAACAATCCAACGAACACGCATTACCAATTCCTAATCTGCAACAATAGTAAAGCATTGATCAAATCCAAAGTTTATTACTGAGACGTGAGAACCACTACTATCTCTGCAACCCTTGATAAATTGCTGTTGAGCAAAATTAACGGTACAAACATTAATTATTTCTCTTGATATCTATGTTGTGTAGCATTAATTTTCGCTGCCTCTAAATGTTTAGTGGTAAAAGCAGATTTGTATCATTACCCTCGTTTGTGTTTGGTAGTTTTGTTCGCGGTTGGTATTGTTTTATCTTTTATGAATTGTACCTATAATAAGTGTATTGGTTATGGTCCCTTATAATTCTTTCGCCTCTTAGAAAAAAATATCTTGTAAATCTACGAATATAAAGAAGAACGAAAAGAATAATAAAGAAGACCTATATTACTGAGTTATAAACTCCTGTGATGGGAGTTTGAACTTACATTGTTTTTTTAGGCTCTCGTTCTTGGTGGTATGCAAAATTTTCAGAACAAAATTTCTTTTGAGAAAAACGGTAGTAGCACCATAACAAAAGGCAAGTGGTTTGTGTCAAATTGTAGAAGTAATTAATCGTAATCATTTGAGTCCGATAAGATTCTTGTCTTGATTCAAATAATATAATTCATCGTAAAACTTAACGTCACTCAGCACAATAAAAACTACCAGGGATTCTAGAACTCACAAAAAAGTAGGTACAGAAGTCTCAATTATCCACGACGGGGTCGTAAACTTTAGTACTTCATGGAAGAGTTACTGAAGTGTTAGTACATAAGTACATAATATATTTTATGTATGTCGTAGTTGCCGTATAGGTGTGGCAATATGCGCCGCCGAATAAAACCTAGCGTTCGACGTATTTCCGACGTTTCGACGCGTTTTATTACCGTCTAGGTTATAAGCGGAAAGAGTTAGAATATTATTATTGAGAAAAAAAATTTGCAGTTGTTCCGAAATTGTTAGTGTCACTTGCAGAGTGCGTAAAAGTAGGAAAGGAGCTGTGTTCATCTTTCCGTTTTTTAATATTTCACTGCAGTTGATCTGGTTTCGATATTATCACGTACTACCATACTAAGTTCACAAACAAACAACTTAATTGCAATCAAAGCCTTTTAAAAACTATTGTAGATAGCTGACCCGCGCAACTTCGTTTGCGTCACATAAGAGAGAATGAGTCAAAATGTATCCCGTTTTTGTAACATTTTTTACTGCTGCTCTTCACCTATTGATTGTAGCGTGATGATATATACCCTATAGCCTTCCTCGATAAATGGGCTAACTGAAAGAATTTTTCAAATCGGACCAGTAGTTCCTGAGATTAGCGCGTTCAAACAAACAAACAAACTCTTCAGCTTCAACTCTTATTATATTAGTATAGATTACAATGTAGTTTAGTCTTGACCAACAGCTGAACAAAAGAAGGTAAATTTCATTTGCCATTGAGCCTTGCAAGGAAGTTCAAAGTTTAAGCAGTATTCTCCTATACCTTCAAAATCGCTAACAGCTTATAACTTCAACACCCACAAAACTTGGCGTGAATTGTTAGTCCAGAAATCGTAGCTAACTGAAGCAATAAGTCCACGACCCGTGGCGGCGGTTCCTTTAAACACACGCCACTTGGCTCCTAAATGTATGGCCTGTTTTTACTAGACCCTTGTCCTTCTGCGGCTTGGATATACGAGGTCGAACACAGGTGTTCGGATTGCAGGGTTATTGTTATTTTTCTATTTTCTAGGCTAGATGTATCGGTCGTGTTGTTTATTGGTTGAATTTGTTTTGGGAATTTTGGATAGAAGTGTTTTTGTGGAGTTTGTGGAGTAGGATTTGTAGAGGTAATCAAGTATCGAAAGTTTGACATTTAAAATGTACAGAAAAATTTGGTTCTACGGTACCAGCTAGAGGCGCTGATCAGTTAATCGTATCTTTTCGATAGTCGATAGTGGTAGTCTAGTAACTATCACTACCGTTTTTGTACGACGATACTTTAAATAATGATACTTTAAAAAATTGCAAATAGCGAGTCTGGCTAGCGAAGGCTGGCTTGATTGAGATTCTCCGTACGTCTGAAAAAGCATGTAGCTGGCTGTATCCACTTTTCACTTGTGACTATGATTATATCGGTCGATTTAATCTTCCACCCCAAACTACTGAATTAATTTCCATAAAATTTGGTGCTCAGCTAATTTAAAACATAAGATCAATTACCCCGAGAATTCATTCACGCGGACAAACTCGCGGGTAAAATCTTGATACTCATAAATATAAACTATAAGATCGAATCGAAAATCGAATATCAATTAAAAACAGCATCTAAATTGAAAGCGAACATAATACAGAATTCAGTTACACAACATCATATCCGCGGTTTATTTCGTTATACATCTCATTGGCCTGCCTTTGGCTATCAATGCTATTATTAATGGCCTATTAGCTCCATATGAGCTGTCATTTAAAACGGGTTAGCAATACCAAACGTTATTATCTTACTAGCAAATGCATTAATTGAGGCTTGAATTGCACAGATTTTGGTGTAATTTTGATATATGGTTTAGTTTCGTGTAGCTTTGTTAGGTGATATAAATTACGGTAAATTCTGGGAACATTAAAGTTTTATGATTTACATCGGTATTAAACATTTTCTCACTTTTACCTAATATGTAACTTACTTCGGTATTAAACACTTTTTACTTTTTACCTAATATGTTAACTGTTCTTGTATGTATGTCTAATTGCTGTTTGCTAGCAACGAAAACTACTCTAGTAAACAGTAACTTAGCTTTCCCATTTTGTTTTAATTGAAAGATTGATTGAAGAGACAAAAGAAAGAACAACTTTTGTTTCAATAATCATATCAGTACTAAACTTCTGAATGCAATAGAACAGTCCTTATAAGTGTATATAAATAGTAACAACAAGGAATTATAGTTAAGCAACGGCAACTTATTGAACAAAAGAACTTAAGAACATAACCAAAGTAACATTTCTGAAACCTTCGTTCCAAGAAAACAATCTGATTTAAAACTCTATAACATGAGCAAACCATTCTCTTTGAAGGATTAGATATTATGACGTCATCCTTTTGTTAGTTACTCGCCGAATTCGCGAGTAATGCAACAATGCAGGATTCCATTACATTACAATATTGCAACAGCGTGACTTACTGGGGAAATTCTCAGTAACACGATGTTATTCCTTGCGAATAGCAAAACACTTACGTTATATTGCATTTTGATACAAACTATGACATGATTTCTAAGTTACAGTATTGCGTATATAATATCATGATGCTTTCATGAGCCTTTCACGTTTAAGTTACTTAAAAATGAATTCCGTCAATATAGGGACTTGACAAATGTTCATTTTTCCCATAGGGGTAGGTAGACCAACGAAAGCTACTTTCTACGATCCTTACAAATTTCCCTTGTTTTATTCTCATTCGTATTCACATCAAATTTTGTTGAGGAGCTCGTGGCTTAATTAACATCAGCCGCGCGGTCTGATCTCTGAGGTTAAGCTACACTTGCCAAGGTTGTTCTGTGGATGGGTGATCATCCTATACATGTCGATAGTATACATTACCATGTTAATTGCAACAATATACGTAGACATGCAACAAGAAAGTTCAAATCTTATCTGTATAGTACGATAAACTTGCCCCTACGAGGTGATAGAGGAAGTTGCGGGTCATATACAATACATTTCCTTTTTAACTCATACTAAAATTCTAAATCCTAACAACAAATTAACTGCCCAAAAGTCGGTCAATTCCCTTAATCGTCTGATGAAGAGAGCCCCGTCAAAAATTATATCAAACTACATATTTCGTCGGCTCAAAATTAGCCTCCGTTGAAGGGTTGGCAGACCGCAATTATTAGCTCCCCAAAGACCTTTCGGTCTTCTTTAGACTTGGCAAAGCTATTATAACTTAACTTGAAGCGATTAGCCGAGGTTTCAAAGGTAAAATTAACTTAGATATGCCAAATTATGTAGATTATCTCTCAAGGTTTTTTGATAATGAACTGAGATGGTGTCAGTTGCCGCTTTGGGTAAAAATAAAGTGATATTGCTGGAAAAGTTTTATTATAAAATGGTGCTAATTGGCAACAACGGCGTTAGTACAATTGTTAAAGGTGGGCTTGCCATCAAGAAGTAGTAAATTCGTGTTCGGTCCATTGTACTGATCTGAACCTGTGTCTAAAGCAAATCTTCAAGCTTAGTGTATTTATTTATCAGGGACTAATAGCTTAACATTCTTTATCGACTACCCGAAGTATTGTATGAAGTTAATTATTAATCACACACAAAAAAGGGGTCGGTCAAAATTGATGATTGATTTAAAGTCTATCTACAATATGTACAGTATGTCTGAAATTATATTAACGATCACAATGAAAATAAAGATGCATTAAAACTTATTTATTCCGTATTAAAAAGCCTAACATGCAACGTAAACATGGAAATTACACAAGTCAGTTTGAAAACAATTTCTATCTATAGTTCAAAAGGCCTTTGCTTTTAGCACGCGAGCTTAAACGGTAAACAAATTAACGTCTTTGTGTGCAAGCGAACAAAACACTGATAGTTGATAGTTTATAAGGAAATAAACTGCAAATAAGAAACGAAATCGGCCAAATTATAGAAGGTTTCTTTTTTAAAACTGTCTGCTATCTAAGAACAAAGTTTACGATACTGTTTTAAATATAGCTTGATTAAATTGACAGTTCTATGCTAAACGATTCTCTACAATTTAAACCCTCGAGTACCAAGAGTTTGACATTTAAATGTACTGCCAAAATAGTTTCTACGACGCCCGCTGGAGGCGCTGAACCAAATGTCATAATTGTCATACAACATTTTTGATAGCTTGTTGGTTGTCAGTAGTCGATAGTGGTAGAAAATTGCGGTACTGATACATATTTTAAATTCGCAAGGTTGCCCCTTTTTCTTCGTTATTTGATTTTCACAAAAATAATGAATACATGATTTTGAATCCTATGTCAAGTTTTGTGATCTTTTTCTAGCAAGTTTCTTACTCGGTGCTGCCGTATTTTCCTTTGGGTCGACTATTTAGCAAACAAAGACAAATTTCAAAGTAATTAGCAACAGAGTGCGTAAAAAAGACCAATGAAATTAACATATGTAGGTTTCGAATAATCATGTAAAAAATGTTCTACCATTAAAATATTTCTATATACATAAGCATTATTTGTCTGTATCATATCATAAACTCAGTATTATAATAAAAGTTATACTTTCTAAATTAGTATCTACCTTCGTAGACCTACCGCAGTAATTATCTTTGTTATTTATTTTTGTAAGTTAATTAAGACGTCTTAATTAGTCTTGCCACTCGAATTATGTCTATTTTACATTTTCGTTAATTGTCCTTTACTCTCTTATTTATACTTAAAATAGATCTTTGTTTCTTCATGATGGAATGACGATGCGCATAACGCAATTCCAAGGGTGGTTGCTACCACGCCCCCAAGAATTGTAGATACAATACCAATATGAAGCAAATGCTTTATGTTTTGCGTTTCAAATCTTAAGGTGCTCTAAAGAAAAATGTTTAGCATTTTTTTTTAACTTTGAACTATTTTTAGAGCAACATCTTCTGAAAGCACCAATTTTCATGTTAAACAACTGCTGAGAGACATAATATTTTACACCCGTTAAATGTCAAAGCAGAAGTACGACAAATGGCGAGGCGGTGACGATTGACCACTCCGATATGTCTACTAGTAGCCATAAGAACCGTTTTAAGAACTCTTAAGCAGACAAAATTTTGTAACAAATTTTGTCTCCTTTAAACGTGACTTTAACCCTAAAACACAGCAGCAAAATTAATCAACCCCAACATTTTATCTAAGAAAAATTGATACAAACAACCCAAAAATAGGTATACACAATCTATCGACGCACACCCCACGATATATGGCACTCATACCAAATTACACGTAACACAGGAATCGTCACAGCCAGTATCACGGAGCACAGTTGTGTGACGAACGATGTCATATTTCACACATACACTTACCCCTGAAGTGGATTAAGTGGCGCTTTCAACCACTTGATGTATGAACGCGGATCCTGCTTGATTCATAAGGACTATTTTCGTTTGCCACGACCGCTACTATGAGGTCTGTTTTGTTTGCCATTGTTTTGTAAAGGGTTGTTTTAAAATGACCCTTGTGGTTTATGGGGTGAGTTTACGTTACATTGTAATGTAAGCTTTTATGGTGTTTTATTGTAAGTAAATCTTTGTGTATTCCTTTGTAATGTGTGAATGGTTGTTAAAAATAGCATGCGTAATTTGAATACTCAGTAGCGCTATTCTCTACAATTGGAACCATCGAGTATCGAGAGTTTGACATTTAAAATGTACTGACAAAATAGTTTCTACGACGTCCGCTATCGTTAATCAGATTTTCATAGATTGTTATTCTATAGTAGCAGGAAATCGGGATACTGCTTTATCAATTAAAAAGTTTTAAAACTTGATTTAGAAATTTTCGTAGTGATTGTATGAACTAGCCTAGTATTAGTATTTTCTAGGATTTTTTTGTAAACTCCGTTGACTAACTCCAAACACAGCAGCCATGAACTTTAGCTAAAAGGAGTGGACTAAAAACTTTTATAATGTAAGCCACATACAACGAATCCGAGTAATCATTTCACCAAAAGAAACAAAGCAACTTCAAAATTCTCACCCGTATTCTCACGTTAAACAAATCGACATTCCTATAGTAGCTGTTCGCGTTATTTTATGTGGTAACTTATCATCTTTGGAGGTATTTTTCGAATGTTTTACCTCGTTTAGCTGATGTCTGAGTCTTTTGATGACATCCTGTCTATTAGGGGCGCTATCAACCTTTCGTTCTACGTTTCCTTTGTTCGTGAGGGAATATTGTTTGGCATGTGAAAAGATATTTGCATGAATCAGTTGTTTTCCTTAAATGTAAGGGGTAAAATCGGATACTAAGAAATGTTAGAAGCAACGTGGTGGAGTTATTAGGATAGAGGTTATAAAAAAGACTATCATTTTAGTTGAGTTGGTCCTGGAATCAAAATCAGTAAACACCAATAATAAGAACCAATGTTATGTCAGGGGTATGTAATATAATGCTCAAAATTCCTCAATTAAAGATCAACTGTGCGTAGTATATTTTCCTTGCATTCACCCTACTAAAATCGTCTAAAATGTTACTTAAACTAATGTTTTAAGTTAGATTTTAGACGATAACCATTCACAATAATATCATAAAAACTTAAATCAAACCACAGTAATCTTTCATCAAAAAATCTTTCGCAAAAAAAATACTATAACGACTCGTGACCTACTTTAGAAAAACTTCCTCACCCATATTTCTGAGGAAGTCGAATGGAAGAAAAAGATTCTAAAGTAATCCTAGACTAAAAGCTCACAAGTCGTCCGACGCAAGATTTATGTGGCGTAGTGAAACAGAGCCGGCAGCGTGACGGACAAACCAACGGAACGAACTAGTGCTCGTTAAAAGTTAGAATAAATGGCCTTCGATGACTACAGATAGCTGTGTTAGAACGTTGGGATTTGCATTAGTGTCCTGTATTATGTTGATATGTTAATTTTCTTGGTATTCAATGGGGTATATATAGATAAACATTGTTTGATATAATAAGTAGTAAAATTATTTGCACACTTTCAAAAAAATTGTCTAGCCCAATTAGTAATTAGTAATTGGGCTAGGACTTAGACTGATTTTCAAGTGTTAACAGAAGTAATCAAAGTTAATCATAAATATATATAAATTAAATAATGTTTATTAAAATATCTATTATGTAGTTGTTACCGTTTCAATCAATTTTCAGAAACTTCCAGAAGTTTATAATCCTAAAACACACATGCACGTGTTTTTATAGATCTCTGTCGACGTAAACAAAGTGTAAAAAGAATTACCTGCTACGATCCCTGAAATTTTATTTTTACTTCGTTCACATTCAAGTATTAGATGTCTTCAAATAAAATATCAGAATCGAATACAACTGCAACCAATATCACATTCCTACTGAAAAATGGTGTCCAAAATCAAATTCTATTGGAAACGATTCGGCAAAAATTCTTAAAATTGAAACTGTATTCCACAAGAGCATCATTCACTTCACAATGGAATCAAGAACTGAAGTTTAACGGGGGGTTAAGAAACAGATTGTGTTGAAACTAACTTCCATGGAGTGGTTTCCAACGGAAAATATGTTAATGGTACTTTAAACTTGTTGGAATTAGTTTTCTTTTGTGTCTTACTGGTCGCTTTTTAAATGGTATCGATTTAAGATTTAGTTTGTTCGGACGATTAAATGTGTGTGTAAAGGTTGTAGAACTTTCAATGTTACTTAAGACATAGATTCGTCGATTAATAAAAAGTTTCGCATTATGGGGCAGACGAACAAATGACAGGTTTTTCTTTGCTTTTTTGTCGGGATTGTCCCTCTTTATCCAATTCTAAATTTACACACTACACTTTAAAATCAGGGCAAACCTTTGCAACCTCAATTAATCGATTTCAAAAGAAATAAAAACCAGCACAGTCACAGTAAATATGTCTCCTAAAGTAGAACAAACCCAAAAACGCCTTCATATCCTACAAAAAGTAGTTCTAAAAACCCAATAACGACGAAAAAACATTCTTTAACAGAAGAAAAGCTACTCAATCAGCGCTATAGGGTCCAGAATATCGCCAAGTACTTACATGGCCGGATGGACATGCTCGCAATATCCGGCGAGGCAACGCCAGCTTGCACAACTGGACAACCGAATATATATATTGCTGTAAATTGTAAATATTTTTGCAGAAGCAAAAGTAGTTTTGAGCAAAATGCAGCAGAAATACTCTAGGTTTGCTGTTGAAGAAAATTAGATGTGCACAAAGTTATATTGTGTTTTGAGTTCAAATGAAATGGGAGAGTTGACATCAAATCAAAAATAGATGTTTGACTTTTGTGACTTTATTTTCTTAGAAGTGTCAAAGTTACAAAAATAGGTATTTCGGGAAAAGCTTCTTATTGATGTATGTGTTCTTGAAACTGTTCTCGTGATTTGATTTTCACGTGAACTATATACGTTTAAATCGAAATGTTACTAAAAGAGTTTCAAGAATACGTTTTCTATGACATCTAAATCAAATAGTCCTATATATAGTAGGAACAAATTGATGAATATACAAAAGCAATAACAAATATAGTACGAGTAGCTTTGTTTTAACACAAAATAGATTCGACAAAAAAAATCCGAGTCTGATTTTGTATGAGTTGAACCCACCTAGGTAGATTTTACTAAGTAGATACATAAGTAATTGTTTCACAAATTAATATGAAATAATTATATCTATGTAGGTGGCGCCGCCTTGTGCTTAAATTCCATCACGCAGGCTCAATGCGTGGTGGGGGGTTGGTTTATTATATATGTATATTGTAGCCTTATGTACATATAAATTACAACCGCGACATCTTTATAACATGTATATTAGTCGCATGCAATACCTAGAGTCTCCATCTCTCGTATCTATTTAATTTATCTACCGAAACACTTAGAGAGAATTTACGAGAGTTTACACCGCGCTCATATTTATATGTTACTAACATGCTAGGTACTTGTTTAAAACTGTTACTTTACTAACATTTTGTTTGTAGAATACCAAATGTGGTTTAGAATAAAATGCGGTTTTGTTTTCAAAATAAATTCTGAGAAAAACTTTCATTCACAAACCAAATTAAGTTTTTGGACGTGGATAAACACTGCGTGTAAATAACATTAAATCGTAGCCTATAGATAATGTTAGTATTTAAAGACGTTGGCTTAAAGGGATATCAGAATATTAACGTCTTGTTCACTGTCATGATAGTTCAAGACTTTTTGTCTTTACCTCTGTGTTTTGTTTAGTCTAGTCTACTCAAAATAACGTTTTATGCGGTTACTGACTTGTGATAGTGATGATAAGTACGAACACTCTAAGAGACTACTTCCTTAGTACATTTTTTAAAATTTGTAGGTTAAAACTAAAGAGTTCTTGTAAAACTCTCTACGAATAAGTATGTAGAATACGTCACTGTGCTATCGTAAAACTGAACACGCAGATGTTCAGAGAAAATTGTAAAAATGTTCACACAATATTTTCTTTTGTGAAATTTCATGAAAGTGGCACTCCCAAACGACTTATAGCTGAAGTTTCCATAATTGTTTTAATTCGTGTATAGTTTTTATGCACTGCAGTGTACCGAGTGCCGAGTCGACGTTCCATTCGCAAACATGTAGTTCATTTGCAGTGTATTCAAAATGACCCAGTTCTATTTAGTTTTTAAAGGTAGCCTAACTTTTAGACTGCTAGTATTTTTAATGTTCCCTTTACGTTAGCCGCTTACATCTGTTTTTAAATGAGCTTTTTAAAACTTTCCTAATATATTTCATTCTGCTTTGCTTTGCGCTATTTTTTATTCGGATACTATATTTTACTGGAACGCCTTTTGGGATAGGTTAATGCTTTTTTTGGTCGTTTCGAGTTGGAAATGGGATCTTTTTATTTCTTTTTTAATTATCTAGCGTAGTGACTATTGAAGCCTTTATTCACAGGCACTCGGGACTTGTCTTTGTTCACACTACTTTTAAAAAAATTCCATATTTTTTCATAATACATACATTTCATTTTCAAATAATAAAAAATCTATCTCGTTCTCGTCTCTTGCTCAGAAGTGGGACAGTAACACAAAAAAACTATTTTTTTTTGTAGTTATAGATCACATGAACATAAACCCATTTCTATACATTCTTCTTTCATAATAGTCAAAATATAACGTCCTAAAATTCCGAAATACATCCAAAATGCACAAACCATGTTATCTATTTCCATACGCGCGAAAATCTTCAATTCAACAATTAAGTACAAATTACGCTAAAACGCTTGACACATTTCACGCATTCACATTTAGGCCGTACATTAAACTGACCGGTTAATGTAATTTAATTGTCCATTGAAGTCAATTTTAATATCCATGCGCGGAGCTTTATTGCAGTTGACGCTAAACATCGCTGGAAATTTATGCTGCAGCTAGCTTTTAGTCGGAATATTCGTGTGGTAATTTCGATCTAAATCTATGTTACCAACTTGTTGTCAATTTGGAAATTATTTAGTGTTTATTTAACTTTTATCAGTCAAACCATTGATAGGTAACCCGAATTATGACCCTTGAACGATTTTGAACCCCTTTCCTTCTGATGTGCCCAGCAGGGAGATGCTAATGGCTTGTTAATCATTTATCTAAAAATTAACAGTTACTAGATTGTTATAACAAATTACGAAAAACAATAATCCAAATTACCTTATACTTTAGAAAACTTCTAAAAACCAGTAGACAATTACTTTTTACTTAAATAAGGAAGAATACTAATGATATCAAGATAGGTAGATTCAAATGAAGATCTCATAGGTCAATCAAATAAACCGTACACATTTATCTACACTCAAGTCTTTTGACATTTAACCTACAATTGACCACCCAAACACCTGTCCCAACTTCCACACGAGAATTATAACCACTTCAACCTGACTTTTGACGCCTACGCTTCGCCTACGCCACGCCTACGCATCGCATTCGCTATAACAATTATTGTTATAACGGACTAATTACGAATGTGTAATGACAGCGTTTACTTGTGGTGTTGGTTGACAGTTATTGCATAATATTATGATTATGTTTAGAGATGTCCAGAATTATTTGTATTACTGACAGCACGTGTGCTACAAGGTATAGATATTTCCTTAAATTAATGAAGCATGATTTTCTTCTTCAAGGACTAACGATAACCAATTAGCTATGACATATTTTCCCGTCAGATTAGCGTCACAAACGTATTCCATAATTATTTTTTCTACGTCAATTTTGAATGTCAAATAGCTAATGCATAAATACAGATTAAGATTACGTGATCCGTGGTTCAAATCCCGAGTAAGGCTAAATACTAGTGAGGTTTTTGAATCTTGAAATATTTTTTATATTGTAGTCCGTATTTAGGATAGCTTTCTAACAGAATACTAAGTCGTGATAATACATGTATTGTTTGTCGATAGTGGTAGATTCAGTAATCGTAACGACTATCATAAGTGTCAATATTTGACCTAAATTAATAAATGATTTGATTTTGATTTTGATATACATAGGTACCTCAACAACTTCAGTTATAACACTCCTAAACTTACAAAAGAATATGTAAATCTTATTCAATTCGTCTTTTAAAGAATACAGTCTAATTTCTCAAAAAGGATCGTTTAGAAGCCGTTAGTTTAGTCTGCAATAAGCTTTTAACCGTTAGAGTGCAATGTAATGACATTAGTTACCCGGCACTACCGCGTTTTATTCAAACAAAGGCTCAGATTACTCGCTAGAACTAATTTGGTACTGATAAATATATAACTAAATGTCTTTTAACCTGGATTTATTGTTTTGAGATGTTTACGGCTATTTCTTAGGATATAAGGTGTTAATCCAAGATCATTTAGATTTCTGTTGCCAAAAATTTTGTCTGACCAAGTAAATTAGCTTCAGAGAATATACATAATGACTAATAAGGACTACTTGGCGGTAATGTCAAGAAATAAAAACTATATTTTTGTAAATTCTTCCACATAATCGACACGGGGTCACGACTAGTGCCATAGCTCTTATTATACGTTTATATAACTCAACAATAACTTACACTATGGGAACTAGCAGTGTGTCATTGCACATTTCTAAACAACGGCTTCGATCTCGAGAAAACAAATGAATTTAGAAATTGTTTTTGTAAGTCGTTATTGTGTCGCCAATAACGACTTACTGGTATCACTAAATGCTTCTTTTCCCATCCAAATCTTGAAGGTTTTTCCCTTCGCGTTGCAAGCCAATCTATCTATACTAATAAAGCTGAAGATAATCTATACTAATACTAATATACTAATACTAATAATATAATAAAGCTGAAGAGTTTGTTTGTTTGTTTGTTTGTTTGTTTGAACGCGCTAATCTCAGGAACTACTGGTCCGATTTGAAAAATTATTTCAGTGTTAGATAGCCCATTTATCGAGGAAGGTTATAGGCTATATAACATCACGCTACGGTCATTAGGAGCGGAGTAGCAACGAAAAATGTTACAAAAACGGGGAAAATGTTGACCTATTCTCTTAGCTGACGCAAGCGAAGTTGCGCGAGTCAGCTAGTTTCCATTAAAATTTTATTCTAAACACCCATTACCTACTAGCAGCTAGAAACTCAAAATCACAAAAGCATAACTGCACTTTCAAAAGCATTCTCCACAAAGATAAGGAATAAGAAACACTCTTTTCATAACACTGTAACTTTACACGAGTTTATTTATTTACATTTTATATAACTGAGCATTTATTTTATTTAATAAAACCTGCATGCAACGTATTCAACACAACTTTAACTCTTGTATGAATGTTTGTAGAGGTCTATCTATCGTATGGTTAGTAGTCAACCTAGTGTCAAAGTTGTTCAAGCCGCCCGAAAGGCCTTTGACATGGCTTAACAACTGTTATCTTAATTGAAAACAACCGGGACCGACTTTTTACCTGCTCTCCGAAGCTCGGAGACGCTCAGTTTAAATACCACTATGCGGTCACCCATCTATAGAATGACGGCAGCAAGGTAAAGACCAGATAACACCACTTGGTACGATCCTTGAAAACTTCTGCTACGTTTACGTTATTACTCTAACAGGTACTTATAGATGAAACCAAATTAACAAACATTTTTACAACACCCTTAGAAAACTTATAATTATATCTTGATGGTACTAACTCGTAACAAATAGGAGTGCTTCACTAACTCCTTTAACATAGTTCTCTAACAATTACAAAAATAAAAATAAAATCTCCATTTTGTAACAGTTTTAGTTGAAATAAACAAATGTAAAATGTGAAAATAAAGGCAAAAGATATGGAGATAAGCTAAATATAACCTTTTTCCATTAGAGTGTAATGTAATGAGATTGGGTACGGTTTATTTTGTTCCGTTCTAAACTACAGGTAACCGAGTGCAGGCGAGGTTAGTCTGAGAGATAGGGAACTTAATTACTTTACTATTTTGAAATGTGCTAGTTACAAAAGTTTAATTTTATTACTGTTTAATTTTGGAATACTTACTTATAAATGATCGATTTTTGCGTCACCAACGAAACAATTGTTCGTCATTCTAGAATAAACTGCATTCTCAGAACATAAGAAGACACTACATTCATAAATGTAAAATGTTCTTTAAAAATATATTTTGGTAAATGTTTAAGGCCGGCTTAAGACCTTCTTTCATATGAAAGACAGGCTTTGGGTGACAAAAGCTAGGCAAGTCCGGATTGAAGATCACTTTTTATAATAAAAGAAAATAAATGCCTTTGACAGCTTGTAAAATACTTCCAAGTTGTTTCCTAGATCGTAATTACAATACTTAACATTGAAAGGTCAATGAATAAGAAAATATTAAGAACTTAAATTACAAAAGAAAGTTAACGACCCCGTTAGAAAATTATAACGAAGTTTATGAAAGCGCTTTGATTGAACATTTTATTAACTTATCAACAATTAATTTGTTTAGCCTTGCTTAGTTTTATTAAACTTCAACAAGGTTTTCAAACCTGTGAGCTTTGTTAACATATTTTTTGTACTGGTTTAATTAATAGAATATTAATCGACGTTATTGCTATTGTTTTACCTTCAAGAACTATCTTGCAGGCTCAAAGCGTATAGTATTTATGACTGTTTCTTATTTCTGTTAGAAAAGAAAGTTATGAAAACTTTTGTTTATCAAGTATTTTTTTTTAATTTAAGCCTCAATTTTACATTTTTCATATTGAATATCCCTTACGTTAATACACGTACACCCATGATGTATAATAAATCGACTAGCATTATATTATTAAGCAAATAACGAAGTTACATGTTCGGAACTTTATCAGCATTTACATTACAAGAGAAAAAATATTAATACCTATCTTTACTAAAAAATCTCATGCAGTTAGCTCTTGCCCTAACTCTCGTGTACCCGTAGTACTCAGTAGTTCCCAGTTGCATGTTTCCTTTGTCTTAGCGGTAACGTTACCGTGCATGGAGGCCATAACGGCGCTCATCGATCATGTTCTTACGCTCATTACTACACATTTGTGAGTATATCTACTATATTGATATTATCTATTTCTGTACATACATGACCGCCTCTGTGTCGGTACGTAGCTTATGCGACAGCCGATGTCTCGGGTTCGAATTCTGAGAGGGCTTAAATAAAATTAGTCTTGAGTTTTTCTGTCAAGCAATGCTTAGTGGTTGTTCGAAATTGCAACATTTTTTCTACACTACAATGTTCATATGACGGAACATTTTGAAAACGACAAAAGGACAGTAAAATTTTACACATAAATGGTTGGTTCTGTAACTACAAAGCCGCTAAAATGGTTCTTTGTATAAGTTATAAATCAAAAATATACCACATGATTAAAATATTTACATGATCCATTTACAAATTTCAAAATAAAAAGTAGTGTAACAAAATGTTTATTAACCAACATTATTAGTTGCTAAAAGTACAAAATATTTGCAAACAACAGTGAGGCAGGTCAATTCCCCAGCTCTGGTAATCCCATACAAGTATGGGGCACTATTTCCTCTTAGAGCGAACTAGAGAGAAGTTATTATTTAAGCCAACGCTTGCCACTGACGGGTTTAGCTTCTGTCCAAGTCAGAAACGAAGTGAAAAAATATTTATTATTATAAGGCCAATTTCACAGCTGTTTGACAAGTTCTTGTTTTTTTATATGTCAGATATCTAATATTAAATTTATCGGAAAGATTAGGGATATACAGAAATAGTAAGACTGGGCTTATAAATATAATAATGTTTCATATAAAGTTTATCATTCTTGCTTAAGCATGCAAAATCACATCAGGCACTGTTGACCTCAGGCACGATCGTAGCAATAAATATACAATTACCAATATACATAGTTTTATACTGGTCCTGAACAAATACAATAAATCATATTTATGAAAAAAGTTTCTTCGAATCATAACCTTAAACATTTTCGTTGCACGTTTATTATAACAGTACCTCGATTCTCTACCACTATCGACTACAACCGAACTGTCATCGAGAAATTTTGTATGAAAATCTGATCAGCGCGAGCGCCTCTGACGTGTGTCGTAGGAAACATTTTGGCAGTACATTCTAAATGTCAAAATTCGATAGCTAACCGGTTGTCGATAGTCGATAGTGGTAGAGAATCGAGGTACTGAATACGGGATATAACAGAAACACGCATTTTGCTTTAGAATGCCTTACTGTTTTCTAACTGTAATAAAAAATCTAGTTAATTTTAATCAAAATACAAAAACTATATGAAAACACTTTGCCAAATAATACCTCGAAAGAACACAAGAGTACAGAAATCATTTTGAATAGATAAAGAAAAAGTAATTTAAGCCTTTAATATTAATTGGACACGCATAACAAGAGATAGGGAGGATTGGAAAAGAATGGGGGAGGCCTTTGCCCAGCAGTAGGACAATACAGGGTAACAAAAAAAGAAAAAGTGAGAATATAAAGTAACTATCGCCTATAACTTAAACCACCCTAAACTAGACGACAAATCCGTTCAAAAAGCTACAGTATGATAAAATGCACTTTCGTAGCAACATGTTCCTGGAAATTACTGAACGTAACGCTAATGTCTGACGTTCAGACGTTCTCTATGCAATCTGTCACAGGAAGCTATTTAAAAACAAGAAATTGATTTCGTAACACAAATATTGACTTGGAAATTGGTTACATGTGGATGGGAATATTTTGATGGACTTTTGAAGGAGGGTTTAAAAGGGATTTGTATTTTGGAGGTTTGTGTAAAGTATCATTGCAAAAGTGTAATGTTTTGTTACTTTTGTTATTAGAGTATTACAAAACGAAGGCGAATGTGGCTTATTTGAAGACTGTTATACGATATGTATATTATTATATTATGGTTTGTTAGTCATTCGCCGCAAAAAAGTGGAAAGATTGCAATATTTTGGATATGTCTAGGTGACATTATAATTGTTATTACTCACTTGATACATGAACTATCCTTAAATTGAACGATTGTTACAATAACTATAGCTGGGAAGATTCCATACTATCGAATTTCAGGGGGTAAAATCAGTAAGTAAAAGTAAGAAATCCGTAGCACAGTGGTTTAGGTCACCACGCCGCTATGATTGCGTCGGAAGGTCATGAATTCGATTCCCACGCGGAACAATTATATTATTTGTGCGATCCACAAATAATTGATTCGAGTCTGGTTGTACTTTGTGTCCGTTGATTGTATGTTTGTAAAAGAGTACAAGAGCACTTCTTAATGCGGGAGTTGAGTTTTAAAAAAAACATTTATATTCTAATACTTTACCTTTTTGTTTCATAACTATTAATAGTTCTCTTAACAAGTTTCTCTGTATCGTTTAATTTATTGAATCTGAGTCCAACTTGCTTGTGTACACTATCTTATTGGAACTTGCCCGCAGTAATTAGCTATGCAAACCTTACTATTTAAGTTATTTGGATATTGGCTATTTATACTGCTAACAGAAGCTTTGAAATGTATTAATATTTTGTTTGAAAGCTGTCGAAGATAATGTCAACCGGCTAGCTGTCCATTTTTTTAGGAAAGTCTGATCAGTGCCTCCAACGAGCGTCGTAGGAACTATTTTGGCAGTACATTTTAAATGTCAAACTTTCGACACTCGACAGTACCGACTGTAGAGAATCGCGGCGCTGAAGAACGCTTCTAGCGGCCACCATAAGAACTATTTTTGCAGTACATTTTAAATGTCAAACTCTCCGACTAGTACCGATTTTAGAGAACCGCGCAACACATTGAGAGCCGGGAGTAAAATGCCTTCACAACAATTCCAGTATTGGGTTTGATAATAAGATGCACTCTTGTTCTCAAAACTCAAGAAAAGTCAAAACCAATCAAACGTACGGAACATCGAATCTCTTTGAAATATTCCACTGTATTTCGAATACAATGTTTACCTTTTATTTCATGTATTCAAATATTTGCCGACTGACAAGTTTGTATAAACGCTACACTTTCAAATGAAAGTGTGAATCAAAAGGGTTAAATAAATTGAATTTTTGTGATTTTTGTAAAGAGTTTAACTACTGATATTGTAAATGCGAAAGTTTGTTTGGACGGCTGTACCAATATTTGTTACCTTTTCACTCAAACGACCAAATGTATTTCGATATGATTTTACATACAAATACCTTATAATTTGGACCGACACACACAGTCTTTTGTCGGCCACCTGATGGATTATAACCTGAATTAACACGTAAGATATTTTTACACCAGCAAACTCTCTACGCGGACTAGGACGCGGGCAAAAGCTAGTCTGTTCTGATATTGTGAATGTCAGTTCTGTCTGTATGACTTACGCTTCCAGAGCAATTAATATTTAGCGCAAAGGTAGTTGAAGATCTGGGTCCATAAGGTCAATTCTTTCATACTATAATGTACGAGTATATCTGTACGCAAATGAAGCCACGTGGATATACTAGTGTTTTCATATGTATCATTGAATCCCTGTATTGAATAGGATGACTGTTTATGACTGAGTCTATACAATCTGATATTAAATTTATATTGAAAGGACGGTCGGCATTTTTATTTCAGTTTATTTGCTATGTTTATGAAGTGATCATGATTTTTATTGGATTACGTATTCGATATGAAATAAATTTTATAGAGATTTTAAATTATCAGTGTAAAGTTTTATTTCCGCAAAATGCTAACTATTATTTTTAACTGTTATTTTGAAACATGATCACAAAATATGATGACCTGTTATTCAGGCTAACGTGCACGGCTAATTTCGTAATTCAAAAAAAAATATATTATCCTATGTTTGTTATGCTTCTACGCATAAACTAGTGAAAAGATTTGGATAAAATTTTACGAACATGTAGTTTATGGCTTGAAATACTTTTTGCCCAAAGAATCTTTTCACGCGGACGAAGCTACGGACGGGCGCTAGTATAAGAAAGTAATATAGATGGTTAGCAAAATATAGATTCTATAGTCAGAACTATCGTGTATCGAGAGTATGACATTTTAAATGATCTGCGGAAATAGTTCCAACGGTGACCGCTAGAGGCGCTGACCTTAATTTCATACAACATTTGTCGATAGCTAACCAGTTGTTGATCGTCGATAAAATGAGTAACATAAAATTGCTCTTCTTCTTACTCTCTACCTTTTATTTTGGTACAGTAATAGTAAAATACGTAATCTTTTTTCTTATTTGTATTAAGAAAGGTCAGACGGTCACCGCTCTTAACTTTAATATACAAGTCTACATGCATTAAGAGATAGAAAACCGAGCCCAATTAGTTGCTACTGTCATCTAGATTTATATTTATTCTTTTGAAGTCAGAAAACAATCTGTTTCAATCCGAGACATCTTAAAGAATTGTTTTTCAAAGCCTTAAATGAATATGATACGATTATTCTCTGTAAAAATGTAAAGTAGTGAAAAGGACTTACTAATTTAATTGGCATCTGCGAAATATATTTTCTTCAATACTAAGTATATTAACATTTACATCTGTGGAAAGTTTTAAGCCTGAGGTATGTACTTCTTCATATCCTCTTTTATCATATTTGTAACCTGTTTGTTTTCTAATTAAGTAATAATTAGAAAACAAACAGGTTTAACATGTATCGCGAATAATTTTATGAATCAATAAAAAATCTCTAATCTCTAAAAAACTATAATATCTATTTGTTTCGTTGTTTTTTAGAGCGTTTAAATCTATTTTTGCTCAGTTAGGTATCTAGCTATATATGAAATAGGCATTTAGGAACGGTAATTTTAGTCCTTTTAGAAACACGGAGTAGCACAGTTCAAAACGACCTCTACGCAACATCCACGCCAATGTTGTTAAACTGAACGCGTGATTACAACTGGCTACGAGCATCTCAAATAATATCATTTATCTAATACTGACAAGATTACATCACCAAAAAGGAAGCTAAATATTAATCAACAAATCTCATCCATACATTCTCATGATATCATTAGACGAGCCCCGATTTCATCTCCAAGCAACGCC
Organism: Anticarsia gemmatalis; assembly: GCF_050436995.1. Lineage (NCBI taxonomy): Eukaryota > Metazoa > Arthropoda > Insecta > Lepidoptera > Erebidae > Anticarsia > Anticarsia gemmatalis. The sequence goes on from NC_134759.1 coordinate 3,085,971, forward strand.
CTCCGGACAAAAGAGTACAAGTGAAAAAATTACAAAAACTCATCTTTCGAGAAACTTCCATCCTTGTCTTTGTAGTAAAGAAATTCAGTCATGACATTATTATAAATCTTGGAGATAAGTGCCTGTCGTCACTTCTTTAAATTCTTTTACACTAGTCATTTTTGTCAAAAAAATAACTAAAAGATAAAACGGAATAGTAAAAGTTTCGTGTGAAAATTTTAAGATGGTTCCCTTTTTTTTATTATTTTTAAAAGGCTTTTTATGTGTTAGGTTTGAAATGAAAGTTTTTTATTCAGATTTATTTATACAGGATAGAGTTTTATTATCTTTACGTTGAGTTCTTAAAATGTTTTGTGAAATTGAAGTGTTTCTGTTACAATTATTGGTTTTTATTATACCACTCTTTTAGTAAAAAATGTTTTTAGATTTTTGCATATTTTTGCAAAACTTCAAGACGAACAGTGGGGTAGTGAAATTATTTAATAAAAAGAAATGTTTATACCTACCTTGCAATTAGGGTGTTAAAATATATTTAATGTCTAGCTTTGTATAAGTAGTTTAGTTGTTAAAATACAGGGGCAATTGCTCGTAAGTAAGACGGTTTTACCCGTAGTAGATAACTCGCTACATAATCTGGGACAAAGCCCACAACTTTCACCTGCATTGCGACTCTTTTAAACCATTTTTGTGTGCATGTGTTTGTGCTATACGTCGAGTGAGAATATAAAAAAAGAAGATTTCACTGTTAGTGACGTTATCCCTATTAAGCTCTGTTTATAAATTCATACATCCTAAATCATATTATAAGTTTGATTGCTTATCTGACGCCTTAACGACTAAACCATTCAGTGATAATTATGAAATATATGAAGACATCGAAACAGACATATTTATCTTTTTCAGACACAACTCTTAAACGACTAAAAGAGCTATAAAACTTAGTAAATAAGCGGAGCCGTGCGATTACTAGTATCTAATAAACAAAACCTTTCTAAGATAAATAAATAATCAACTTAACAGCCTCACGTCTAGACTACTTCAATAACAGCTCAATATTTACACGTCTCCGAATAATCCTAAATTATTATAATCGACGTCTCATCGACAAAATCCCGCGTCATTTCCAATACCTGTGCCATCTGTCAGGAGCAAGATTGATGAAGTGCCCACGCAAACATGTCCCGCGCTCATACAATTAACGTTAAAGGTATTAGCAATGAAACGCACAGTCTACACAGTGATGTAATTCGTTGACTTACACTCTCAGTGGATTATTTTTTCTGATTTCCAATCAACAATCGCAAGCAATTACGATGCTTTACATCTTGATTTTATGGAGTGAAATTAATACGGCAGTGATAGGCAAGTGGTATAAGTTGGCACCTCCTAGCTAAGTGGTGAACTCAAAACCAATTACATTTGTAGGCTGTCCAGCCTGAGAAAGTAGGCAAATTAAAGAAGCTGGCCTATCGATGGGTGCCAGCCACTTTTTAAGTAAAGGTTAAGAAAGAAAGTACAAGAATAATTATATTATTAGCCATAGAGAACACAATAGAAAAACATACATTAAATCACATGGCATCTTAAAAGACCTAAAAGCCTGATAGTATATGTTTCAATATAGAATTTGTTCATCGTTACCACACTATGCTTCTGTTAACTGTGACATAGTGAGTTTACGTAACAAATGTACGAAGAAATTGAGCGATAGTCGGTTCCAAGTGATTTATGGAAACAATTTTTGTGGCTGATTGTACATTTTTGTGTAATTGCCGTCGTGATTCATGTGATATTGGGTATATGTAAAAAGCATTTTGCTTTTTAGCTGTCTCGGTGTTTGTAGTTTGTTTCTAAATGGCTGGTGACAAAAACTTGGTTTTAGAACAAAGAGTGAGCTTTTTCTGTTTAGCATTTTATAAGTAGTAGGTATATTTTTTTAATTTATTGCTAACGATAATAATAATATGTACCTAGTGTCAAAGTTGTTCGAGCCGCCCAAAGCCCCATGGCTTAAAGACTGTAATATAACCTTAATTAAAAAAAAAACCGTGTCTGACATTTCACATGCTTCCTCAGAGCACTACATTTACTTTTTTACTGCGTTTCATATTCCTGTGCACTTTTTGTGCTTTGCCTAGACCTTTTTTTGAATAGTTTATATCATACATTCACTAAAAAAACTCCAATAATATTTTTTTTTAACCCATCAACTTTAGCAACCATAAGTATCATAACCAGCCAGATTAACCAAAATGTAATTACAAATTGATATCAAAATAATAATACGAAAATTCATTTTTAATATTGAGTTTAGGGTTATACTAAGCTACCGGTTCTGCTATATAAATATAGAAATGATTGATTACAAAAATATTCACAGATATTTCAACCTCGCTATGATCCGTAGGGAATACTCTCTGAAATACTTTTTTTTGATGATATAAATTTGTTTCACTGTTATTTTTACTGAGCCTACGTAAATCTGAAATGGATTCGGTTCGTAGTTTTATTTTGGTGGTTTTGAAATTAGCTTCAATTTCTATAAATTGTACTCATCTATACTATGTACTATGTTTGTTTGTTTGAACGCGCTAATCTCCGGAACTACGGGTCCGATTTGAAAAATTCTTTCAGTGTTTGATAGTCTATTTATCGAGAAAGGCTATAGGCTATATATCATCTCGCTACAATTAATAGGAGCAGAGTAGCAATAAAAAATGTAAAAAAAACGGGTAAAATTTTGACTCATTCTCTCTTATGTGACGCAAGCGAAGTTGCGCGGGTCAGCTAGTTCAGTATAAAATGTAATTAGGCAGTTAAAATGTCTTTTCGCTTCCCTCAATATTTTACTTGGGTCTACTGATCTTAAATCAACGTATGACTGGTTAGGAGAGATATAAGGTAAGTAGATACTTTGGGAACACATTAACTGTTAATCAAGTAACTTGCATAAACTCTTATTGATACCGATCGTAGAGCTCTTCCATTAGCAATAACAAAAAAACTGATTTCATTTTACATAGCCTGAGAAAATAATTTTTGTCTCTAACTTCGCAGAGCACCAGACTATTGATATGATCACTAACAACAGTTTTAATTAAATCATTCAACAACACAATCTCACCACTACAATTTAAATCACCCTTACACTACTAGCAGATATTAATCACCCTACATCATTTGTACCTATGTATGTGTTATGTACGTGTAATAAACAAGTAATATTTCACTCGTAACCCATGGGAGCGTCTCGCGAATCGACGTGTGTCATACTGATTTACGTAATCGTTGTATTTGATACTGTTTTTTTTGTGCCTGTTTTACTGTCAAAGGGTTAATGACCTTTGTAATAAACAATGAATATTATATTATTTGTATTTATTGATTGTCACTTTAAACAAGGTACAATTTGGGAAAGGTCAAAAGATGTAATGAAAATTATTGTTGTTAAAATGTCAATTATCTTTTCCTATACGTGACACAAAGGATCAACAATGGTCGAAGTGATAGCCGGCTATTAGCTGGCACCCCCACCCCTAATATAAGATAAGATAGCCTCTAAATAAAATAATACTACTGTTTTTACATACATACATTCTTCTTTCTATAGGGGTAGGCAGAGACCATAGACTACTTTTTTTAAATTCTTTTTAAGCAATATTTTAACATAAACACAGAAGGTTCGAGCATTTGTAATATTTAAATACCACAAGTTTACTAATGGGTTTGTTTATTCACAACAAAAAAATAGTCGAAAAAAGAAGACTGTAATACATATATTTTGTCGAAACCCTACAATTTGCTTTGACGTAACATCAAATTACAAGCAATTGGATCTGTGTACAAAATGTCACGTTCAAGGTAGCCTTCGTGCATTATTTAACTCGTGACATTTGAAGCCGATGTTTTCTGATACGTTTAACAAACGGCGTTTAAATGCTAACTACCACAAAATAGTACAGAAAGAATGCCTGCTGTTTTGTAATTTTGGGACCGATAACTGCAAGGAACTAGGCAGGATTTACGAGTAAATCATACGTCTTATTACGTATTTACTCTTCCAGGAAACAAATACGGAATTTTTCTAATCGGAGTGACCTTATGGTAGATCTTATCATTATCGTTGTCAGTAACCTGTCGCCTATTTTATAAGCCTGTAAAAATATATGTATCTCTCTGCAGTCTACATCCCAATTGTAAGTGCGAAAATTTGTGAGCATGGGTGTATTGTTGTTGTGTACATTGTTACTCTTTCGCAAAATATTGATAAAATTTCGTACGCAAATAGTTTATAGCCTGGATAACACATAAGACACTTATTATCCTGTTAAATCTTCAGACGCGGCATAAGTATACAAATCGCATGTGTGTGTAAATACGTGCGTGTTTGCAGATGTGTGCGTGCCGTGACTCATCACTTTCATGTACCAACTTTACTCCGTGCAATTACCTCTAAATTGATTCATGTACGGTAAATATTTCCATAGGTCATGTCTATTATAGGTCAGGTATGTCTGCTACACTCATCCATTATTTATAGACAGTACTTCGATCAGTTGTTCGTCTATGAATGAATTACAGCTACTCTTGGTAGATTGATTGACCTACATAGATACCTGCGTTGATAGCTATAATGTTTATAATTGGGAAACAAATATTAGTATCGGATAAAACTCAATAAGTTCAATATTTCTTAGTTTCTAGTAAAAATTGTTTCGAGTTAAAATGTTTCATCGCAATCATTCCTACGATAAAGTACCCTATTCCGAGAGATGACTACCGTGGCATAGATTGTCATCATACCATTACTACTGAGCTGGAATTAGTAGGTTCGATCCCACACGGAGCAAATTTTTGTTTCACACGTTGTTTTCCACAAGTTGTTTTATATCTGGTGTTACTTTATTTGTTTAAGTCTCTGTGACACAAAATCAGCGCAGAATTTGTGTGTAAAAAAAAAGAGAATAGCGGCGACGTAACTGACATCCTTTTGAGAAAATATTAGCTGCGAAAATAAAATAATTTCATATTCAATATATCATAAATATAACAAAACTTTATTTGCCAAGATCTAAACAGACTACAATAACACAACGATGTACCATTTGCATAGAATTACAACGTAGAAACCTGAAACAAAACCGTGCAAGTGAATATTTTATCAAATAAACTGCGTTCGCCTTTCTGCATCGCCACTGTCTCTGTAACGGTAAAAAATTAAAATATGTATGCAATGTGTCCTGTTTTATTTGTTATTATGTTGTAAATGTGTCTTTTGCACATGTTGGACTGAAAATTGTGTGTTTGCTTGTTGTAGAATAGAATATTTTGCAGCAGAATAATGCCAATTGTAGAGAAAGGACTTGAGTAGATAAGCTTAGTTTTGTATACTTGTAATATTGTATTATACTTACATATACCTTTTACTAAGTATGTTATGTTGTTCTGTAGATTATCTTCTGAACATCGTTTTTCTTTCATTCTGATACTGTCTGTGTCTGTGTATTGAAAATAGTATAAATTGCGCTCAGACAAATCAATTACTTTACTCTTTATTCCTGGCTAACCGTCTCATATGCTGGTGGGGTCTCTCTCGCCACATCGCTATATCCTTAACATTGTCTTAGTCAACCTCATGACAAATGACAATAGGAACTGACAATCTTCTTGCTATCATTATATCGTCGTGGTGATCCATCATCATTGGCCTGTGTCCATCTATTGCAGATGATTAAGGTGGCGTCAGATAGAGGAATATTAGTAATGAGGGAACATCTTCGTTCGTGACTTAAAAGACCTATGCGGGAGTGACAACGGCGACCGCATTTTTGGCAGATGAAGAGCCCGAGGTCGAACTTAATGCATGGAAAAAGACACTAGCTGACGGCGTCGGACTCATGACAGCGCCTGGCTTAACAAGTTAGCACACAAACGGACACTACGACATTTACGTGCCTCCAACCCACCATCGTCGTACAACGGAGTCTGTCTATCCCGCTATACTTTTCCACTTCGCTCTTTCCAGGACGTGATCGAGCTCGCAGCGTTTCATATCACAGTTTACAACAAACCATCTAGAATAACATGTAAAAACAAAAATAACCGCACACGTTTCCTTAACGTGGTCACGTTCAAAAATTGTAAAGTATTTGAATATTTCTGCACGAAATATTGCGTCTCGTTTTAGTCGCACCGTTTGTCGTTTTATGTGTTTTAATGACGGTGCTTTGTCGTTCTGTGTGACTAAGACTTTATTTTCTTTAAGATTTTTCAGTTGTAACAGTACTGCTTTATGTTTTGGAAGTTTTGAATGGAAATCTTACAAAAGAGTGAGTGTTGCTTTAATGTTTCGTTATTTGTTAAGAAATGTTGAAGCTTTGTTGTAATGAAATAATTTACTGATTTTTGTGCTGTTAGATATTGCTGTCTTGCTTTAGACCTGGAAATTTTGATGTTTAGGAAAGAGATAAGTCCCAATTATGTTATTTCGGCTGTAGTTTCATACTTACTCGTAGTTTATTGTAATGTCGAGTTTGTTGACATAAAGTCCCTGAAGTTTTCTAGTGTCCAATGAGTTACTTATTTGATGTAACGGTTCTTACAACGTAAAGACATGTTCTGATAATACCAGCTCCTTGTGGACTAGAAACTTAAAAACTTAACGATCCTTTTGTAACGCAATTCAAGTTCTACTGCGGAAAAGATAGAAGTAACTCTACATTATATAGAGCTACTAGCAGACCCGACAGACGTTGTCCTGTATACACGTTACTAATAAATTAAAAATGTATTAAAAAAACATTGTCCAGCGGACAAAATTGTGAATCTAAACCATTCTCAGATCCCCGCGAACACACACAAAAAATTTCATCAAAATCACACTTACAAAAGAATTATATGTATATAAAGAATTATTTATGAACTACAGAATTAACCTCACTTTGGCAAGTCATAGTTTCATTGTCAAACAACAAAATAAGGTACAGTGGGTATATTTATACTTTATTAGAAATGTAATAATAATAAAAACAAACACCAATTTTAATACTTTTTATTTGTTGTAAACAGTCTTATAATCGAGCGACGACTTTACACATTATTTAGTAAACAATATTTCAATTTGGCTGGTTTTTTCTAAGCGAATACACGATCTAATCTCACAATAAATTTATCGTTGCCTTTATATTACATTACATCTTATTATTAATATTTACATGAATTGAAACAATGTAATTGAATTACGATTCGGGTTTACTTAAAGCGCTCGTTTTGGGTGTGGTGTAAGTATTTACGTAGAAATGTAGTATGAATAATAATTATTGATTTGGTGTATTTATAAGTAATAGTATTTATAAGTAGTAATATGTTAATTGTAATATGGTCTGAAAAACAAACTAGTACAAAATTAATTAACTCTAAAGAAGTAGCAACTCCTATGAGAAAAAAATAGCTAACGAAAATTATCTTCAAAATATTGTCAAAAAAGTAAAAATAGTCGTTATTGACTTCATTATCAGGTTTTACTCCTGTAGACAGTATCGTGATGGTACCCAAATCATTAAGAAAAATATTTATTTACTAGTATAAATGTATTACAATTTAAAAATAAAACTAATCACAAAAATTCTTGATTAGAGAGATTGAATTTTCACCAAACCTCATTTAAATCAACTCAAAAAAGTCTGCTATTTTAAAAACTTTCAGTATATTTATTAACAAAAAATGTCTAGATTTTTGTACTTTATTAGTCTAGACGTAAATACCACACAATTATAAGTCAGTTTATTACTTCAGACAGTGATTAGTCAAAGCAACGTCTCATTAGTACTGAAATTTTGATTTCATTTGACACTTCAAAGACAAGGTTAGTCTTTAATATGCTTTAATAGAGGTCATGTCGTAATTGTAAAATTACTGCTTTTATGTACAGTTTCATTTTAGTTCAGAATTTGAAAAAAATATTTTTAAGTTATTTTTTTATACTTAAGAATTTAGGTTTACATATTTGGTAGGGAAAAATACGTCGTGGGTTTAGTAATTTTTGAGAAATTGATCGGAAAAACAAACGTATGTTATAAAATCCCACAATATTTCAGTTAGGCTGCGTTCACACGGAGTCGTGTCTTACTCTGTCGGATCTGATTTTTTGCATCCTAAAACCGAATGTGTGTGTGAACTCTTCCATAGAAATACAATTGCCACTGAGCCCGATTCTGCAAAAAATCAGACCCGACGGTGTGAACGCAACCTTAGGTGAAGTAAGGCCTTAGATCCACCACGACGGCCAAGTGTGTTCAGGACATACAAAAAAAATAAGGTTTTTCAAATCTTGTCTTCCACCACACCACAAAACTTTACCTAACAATATGTACAATTACAATGACTACGTAAACAGGTATACATAAGTAACGCAACATAACAGCATACATAACAACTCCCTCTCGTGGTGACTCGAAGAACTACCCTTGGCTGCTTCCGTAAGACCTGGGAAAGAAAGTACATCATGAGCTTAAACGACAAAGGATTTTTTTTTACATAAATAAATTAATTTAACCCATTAATGTCCCACTGCTGGGCAAGGGTCTCTTCCCGTAATGAGGGAGGAGTTAAGCCTTAAGTCCACCACGCTGGCCACGTGCGGGATGGGGACTTTTTTTTACATAATATACGTAATTATACGCATTATAAGACAACGGGAGTAAGGCAGTGACCAACTGATGACCATGGAAGGGGTAAAAATTAAGAAGTGATCCGCCAGTTTAAAAATATAATGTCATCATCAACTATAAACCAAAAAAATTCAAAAAACAATCCGTATTTATTTTTGACTTCCGGTATAGAAGTCTCAATGACTGTGACAAATTTCTGGCGATTGTTATAACATCCAGGTCACTCAGAGCATTAGACCAGAAATAGGAGGTCCTATTTTTTATACTCTAATATATAATAGTATATAGTATAATATAGTATTGCATAATAAGATCTGCAATGGATGACACTTTGGTAGAAGACATAATTAATCTGCACCGTTATGGCTGTAATTTTAGTATAACACAAAAAAACGTGGCATAAAGAAGAAAAGCAAAGACAGTCCAATAAAGATCAAAGGAAGACACTGTTCGGCTTTGGCCATTGCAATTCAGTCTCATCTTCTATGCCTAAATTGCCAGTACATACGTCTTAATTAGTTGACCGAGACATGACGTTGCTAACGTAAACTAATTCTGGTCGGTAAATTATAATTGGTCTATTACTATAGATTGCCCTCTGCTATGTTTGATGCAATCCAATAATTGTTGGAATAAGGAGAATACGCAATGAAGGTGTCTGAAACGCAGGGGCAGAAACGACAAACATAAAAGACACCGTAACGTAGCGCGATTCTGTACAGTCGGTACCGTCGAGTATCGAAAGTTTGACATTTAGAATATACTGCCAAAATAGTTTCTACGATGCCCGCCAGAGGCGCTGATCAGATTTTCATACAACATTTCTCGATGACAGGTCGGTAGTCGAAAGTAGAAGAGAATCAAGCTACCGGTGACATTCTCCAAAAAATCAGGAATGTAAGTGGGTATGTATGATAAGATGTATTTCATACATGCATATTATCCCGCCTGTTATATCCGAAACTAGGCAGAGGTGTATGAAATTCACCCACGTTTCGCGATATTGGCATTTTACCAAACACCAGACTAGGTACAATTGAGTATAATCTAATGTAAATAAAAAAAGACAAAAGCACTTTGCTCGAATTTCTCGGGGAATTGAACCCTTTCACACTGATCAGCAGATTGATAATACAACCAATTGTGCTAAAGAGGCAGTAAGATGCATTAATGTGAATGAATCAAAATTAGTTTGCAGGGATCGTGTTCTTTGCGTACGTCAACGTCAATGGGAACGAAACTTGATTGCATCTAAGTCTTCATACATATAACCAAGTTACAGTATATGTTATGATATCAACAATCGGTGATTTAGTGTCGATACTGCATTGCGCTTAAACCTAGCGTGATAGCAGCGCCGCATCGCAAAGCTACTATTGCATTCAAAAAGTGAATACGAAATTTTAGATCTATAAAAAAGTGTTTGTATGTAGAATTCCTCTTCCTGTATCTCAATTGACAACTAGTGTACGTCAAATTGAAAGCCACTTTGTAATACATTGCCGCTTTGACGTAATGTGTTAATCACTATAATCTAAGGGAGAAAACAATGTAAAGCATAGTGGCTTTCAAATAGTTTTTAACTAAGATACGCGAATACCTTAAAAGAGGTTCACATTTAACTCAATATAAATACTGGTAATTGTGTTTGTAGAAAGGTAAAAAATATTTCAATGATTTCTTACCTCCAGCAACGCTCATCTGATTGCCAAAATCTTCTGAGTAAGAGTTGAGTTTTATTTCTGAAACAAAATAAAAAATCTTTATGTTGTTCCCAGGATACTTTTTTTCAGATTATTTTACTAATAACACTAAAACTACACACGAAAAACTACGATCAAGAAGGACTTTCCAAAAAAAAATAGCTGCTTATTAAATGAAGCGCCTTTCTTTCGTATAGGAATTTTGCAGCACAAATTGTTTTTAATACTCACCATAAAGTCTGAGTGTACCCTCACTCTTGCCGAGAGAGTTGGTACTGACGCAGTTGTAGGTGCCAATGTCGCTTCTTGAGAACTGCCTGATGGTGAGCCACATCGTGACCTGGTAGGATATCTTCTCTTCCGTTATTGTGTATTTTGGGCTGAAACAATAGTAACAGTTAAAATAATGTACACAAAATCAGAATCTATAACCCGCACTTGGCCAATTAAAGGTAGATTCAAGGTTCCTCACACTCTTGCCAAGCGGGAAGTTAGTTGCCTCGAGTTTGAACCGTATTATTTTTTGTGACAAAGATGTTTTCTTTACCTGAATGGTAGAATGAAGGCGACAAAACAAGCCTCAATTATCAATGCAAGTATAGATCAAAAGATACCTATAATATAATAGTTAAAGAAAAATATAAATACTGTTTTTTTTTATATTTATAATACCTACATATATTGCAGGTAATATTATCATATGCACTAACAAACTAAATAAGCTGCTGCAACAATCTACAAAAAAAGAAACATTTTATACTACTACATTTCCATGTATAAAAATGTTTTTCAACATTTTTTGTGAGGGCGAGTAAAATTTTAGTTTTACCCAGGGACCGGGGCGATATAAATTTCTAATAAAACGTAGTTGTATCTTTGTATTCGGAGATACAATTAATATTTTGTGAATTCTACAAACGTGAATTGGGTTTTAGTTGCCGAAAGGTGTTATTTAACCGTGCGATATATTCGACTACTATTTTTTGTTATTTTTTTGGAATTATCAGTGTTCTTCTAGTTTCCGGTCACGACTTGATTTCGATTTGAGGTTGATCAAGTATTGCATTTGACTTAAAACTTAGGTTTCAAACGATTTCAGTAAAGTTTTAAAAGGATCTCCTCTCGATACGAGGACGTATTTAAATAATAATATGGATAAAAGACATGATGGACTTCTCTCTATAATTTTTGTATCCAAATGGTTGATCGTTTTAGCAATAACATTTCTCCATACCTCAAACAATTCCCATCAATACCAATGTTTTGCTTTATAAATATTTGTATGATATAATTTGAAATACGGCCAGGTCGATACGTGGAACATAAAATACGAAAGGAGCGGGTTCCGTAAACATCCCGCGGGTGTATTTATATAAGAAAACAAGAAGAAATGAACAAATATCTCTCTCTGATGTAAAAGGAATGATAAACTTAATTTTTATGTTGATTTGTGAATGGGAAGTGTGTTTGTATGATGTACAAATGTTTGTTTTTGTGTTCGTATAGCTTCTTTTTCTTTATTATTGTTTTGTTTTCGTTCATTTATTTCTTTAGACAAATAATAACAATGAGCATCCATTATTTTGGCAATATTTTTGCTGATAAAAGGACACGGGACAAAAAGGTACTGACTGAAAAAAAAAGCCTCCGCAGTGAGAAAACAGCAAAAGAGCCATCTGCCTCTTGGCGTTATTTTTCTCAGACTTCGATAACTTGAAAAGGTACTAATGCTTATGTTCTTAAATATAAAATTATATTTTACCTATTACTGTCTCACTAAAAGAGTTTTTTTTTCAGAATGAGGAAGGAAGGAGGCTTCGAATTCTCGCTCATCAAATGTGGGAAGAGGACTAAACCTTTTTTTAAATAAGCGATAATTTTGATAAATATTAAGTATCTTAATTAACATAGTCAATTAGTCACTTTATTGTACTGCGGATATCTATATTCTTCACTAAAAATAAACTAATTTAACAAAATCCCTTATCAAATTAGTAACAAAAAAATGCGTCACTTTCCACTTCGTTGTTTTTCGTTAATTTAAGTAATTATTCACACTTAGTTAACTGTATTTATAAATAGTATCTCTTTTTTAGCCATAGACTTGTTTACAAAAAAGAAAATAGTTTTGCTTCGTGAATACAAAGTAGTAGTAGTAGAAGTAGTTTCCTGCGTGATTTACTATGATAGAGAATCTAGCCGTTAGTGTTAACTTAGTCACGTTAACGAACAATTACTATAAGTTAAATAATGATATCATGTAGATAAGATTGCAATCAGAAACCAAAGTTTATGCTATACTTTTTGTTCAACACATAGAAAAAGTATTACACTTGCATAACGAAGAGCAAAGTATATTTTTATTTTATCAAGTAACAAACTGGTGCCAGGGCTGGCCATCGCAGGCGCGAGAAATGGCGGAATAACCTGGAGGCATTTGAGAAGGACTGGTCTGATCTTGTCGCCGATAGGGGGATTTGGAAGGAAAGGAAAGGGACTCTTGCCCAGCGGTGGGAAACTCAATCAAGCTAAGGAACAAAAATACACTTAAACTACCTAATGTACCTAAAATTATGGTTAGTATTTTTGTTCTTACCCATCAAGTAACATTTCTCCTCTGTTCTTGATCCAATAGTTGATGGTATTCGGATGTGCTTCCACGTAGCATTTTAACTTGACGTCAGTGCCGAGCGGCGCGCCCAGCAACTGGTTTGGCACTTTCACTGTAGGTGCAACTGTTGACAAAAGATAATAAGTTAAAATACCTTTATACGAACAACACTTTATACGATTCCCGCAGCCAAAGGTGGTTAAGATTATTGAAAAGTTAATCAAATCTTACATCGTAGATCACGCTCGTATGTTTGTACCTCTAAATAAATCAATGACATTTATTTTAATGTCTGGTTATGAAACAGACTGTGGATAAGATATTTATTGCTATATTCTTCAGGGATGCAAGTTACGACAAGTACTATACAAGTATCAAAATACCTGCACGTTTAACCCATGCAAGATGTCCTGTGCCTGACCAATCCAATACTTTGAGTGATCAACACAATTATACAAAGACTGATTCTAATACAAATAAAAAAGTATCACAAAAATAATATTTCGTTGCTCGAACCTTATCAAAAGAAAACGTACGTAAACAAAATATAGCGAATATTTTCATAACACATCAAGAAAACACAAAACACGCCACAATAGACTTTATTGCTACTTGGAACCCACTCATCCCGAAAGAATAAAACAGACATCAAATATTTTTATCAGCACTCATCTATATGAACTTAACAACCAACAAATGTGTTTCATTTTCTTCTTATTCATGGCAACACCCACGTTTTGTCAATCTGCACTTTTTATGAACGGACAACGAGAAATTTATTGCGGTGACATCTGGCAACATCAAGACGTTTCGTTCTCAAAGCTTTCGTAGTCAATATTCTAGCCGTTTATTTGGGAATATTGTCTCGGTTATTGTTAATAGTTTTCCTCGTAAATTGTGATGGTAATTCTCATACATAATGTAGGATGTTTCTGTATATTTCTATTTCCGGATTGTTGTGTTTGGTATAGCTGAGGGGCGATTTCCTCAACTAACTTCAATACCGAGTAGTACAATGCCACTACCGGGTTCCATCGGAACTATTTTTTCAAGTAGAATTTAAATATATTGTTATTGATACCCGATAGTTTTAAAAAATATGCCACAAGAAATCATGCTTGATGAAATCATGATACATGTTTAAATAAGCGAACAATAAAACAAATTTATTATAATCATCTCCCAAGTTATTTAAAGTACCAAGGATTGTTTAATTAATAAAGCAAGGTTATCAAAACGATTTTATTTTTAGCTCTGATACCATATCCGCCGGAGCTAATTTAAGAACATTTATATTAAAATTAACTTTAGTATGTAATCAATAATTGGGAGAAGGCCTAATTTCTTAAATTCTTTTATATGAACAGTTTAATTTTGAAAACACTCACTTTACTTGCAATGGCTTTTCATTCTGTTAAATGTTTTTGATATATCCATAAATCATTTCTTTTTCCCATCGAGGCAGGCAAAGACCAATAACCACCACTAAGTACAATCACTACAACCTGTTTTAGTTGTTCATTCAATTCTATACATCTTGTCATATTGCCGGTTACGATTAAAATACGAGTTAAAACGTCATTCATCTTCCGCATTTCAGGATTTCAAAGAAAGATACGAACTAATTCTCAACTTTAAGACTTTATATAAGATAAAAGATGTCCAAATGAAGTCATGCGACAGTTTAACGCGATCAGAAAAAAGACCCACCGCCTTGAACGTCTGTAAGTAAAAGATAATTCCTTTAAATTCCTACCACTCTTCTATATTGCTCGTTAAAATTCATAGAATATGATTAAATCTTTAGTTTTTATAGTTCTTGAGAATTTTTACACTGACGCTTGGCAAGTAATGAGTGTTAAGTTTAATCGGTAAAGTTCTTTTGAGTAGTTTTTTTAAGCCTTGGTGGTGATAAGCTTGAAGTTTGTCGTAAAAATTTTGGTGAGTTAATATTTGGAAGTGATGAAAATGTAACGAAATTGAAAACAGTGACATTGGCTATAACAGCTAGAGTAAAACTAAAGCGTCAATATTTTTATTTATCCAGAAACGTGGCCATTTAAGATTTTTTCCTTCAAAAGACAAATCCCCACTAAGAATTGCTTTTGTGTCACGGTGACTTTTACAAACATAAAAACAACGGACAAAAAGTACAAATACAAACTACCTTATAAGTATAATAAAGTGATACGCAAAAAAAAAGAAAATCAACTACTAATTGTGTTGTATTAATTTGTGCCTACACGTCATTCTCTCAATTTTAACCGCCAACGCAAGTTCAAAGCACATTAAGATTCTCAGAGCTAGTCAGCACAACAGAAAATCAAGTCACACAACTCTTGTATTTTATTTAGGACTCGATCGTGACTGTGAAGCGTCTGCCTCGAGCCAAAACGTTTCACTCATGTAGCATAAACACCCAACAGCTCTAGAAAAAGCGCACACAAAAATCTCAAATAGAAAAATAAATCTTGCATCCAGCGATTGCGAAGTCACGTAACTTTGGTTACTCCTACATAAAGATGAACTTGTATCATTTTGGATACCATCCAAATTCGTGACGGTAGCCGCCCTGAACGGATTATATTATTCAAAGTGACAAACAAACGGATGGGGTGAATTTTATATTGTGTTTTTTCGCAGCGTTGATAGCCGAGATTTAGAATAACAGTAAATTTTGTACGAGCTCCGGTCAGAACGTCGGTAAAGTTTGCCGGGCTGACTGGCTGATGAGATCCCAGATAAAGATGGTAGAAAACTTTGTTGCATCCGAGCATGAGAGAAAATTAATTAATTAAAATGTTTTAGATACACGCTGAACGTAGAACATTATCTAGAAAATGAAGAAAATACTTCACGTTCAATTAACGGAAGTTAGATTAAAACCTAATTAGGATAGGACCTTCTACAAAATAACGACCAAGAGACTAGATAAAAGAATAAATCAACCAAATCAAAATAAGACGATTAAAATTGTAACGATTATATTATTCCATGATTTGATAAACTTGTACAAGAAATCTTTAAAATATCTATGAATGTAGCAAAAAACATTGAATATGATAATAATAATATTGTAATAGTACTTACAGTTAACATTAAGTATGATTCTCTTGCTGACGGCGGGCGGCACGTCGTTGGCGGCGATGCACAGGAACGCGCCCATCTGTCGCCGATCCACGCGCCACAGCGGCAGAGAACTGCCCGTGTAACTCTCCACTACACACAAGAAAACAAAAGTATTTAGCATCAACAATACTGTACCTCGATTCTCTACCACTATCGACTACCGACAACCGGCTAGCTATCGACATTTGACATTTAGAATGTACTGCCAAAATGTTTCCTACGACACCCGTCAGAGGCGCTGATCAGATTTTCATACAAAATTTCTCGATGACAGTTCGTTTGTCGGTAGTCGATAGTAGTAGAGAATCGAGGCACTGAGTGACAAATAAAAGAAAACAAAGAACTGTAACGCAATTCTCTACAATCGGTACTATCGAAAGCTCGACGTTGAAATTGCACTGCCAAAATAGTTCCCACGACGAACGTTAGAGGCGCTGATCAGATTTTCGTACAGTTTCTCGATAGCTAGGCGGTTGTAGCTAGTGCGATAGTGGTAGAGAATTGAGCAACTGGACTTGGCTTTTACTAAGCGACAGCTACCAATTATGAAGCAAAGTAATTCATCACCCACATAATAAAAAAGACAACAAAGCAACAAATAAAATCACATTTGATCAAATATGATTTGAAGGTTGATCATTGATCAAACATCCATTATCTACTAACGCTTCTATCACCATTAAATCCACACCAACAAATTGGTACATCCATTTTAATCACTCCAAGGTTATTCCTGATCAATATTACACCAATTATCAACGCCTATGTTATTTATATTAATTACTAATGTAGACACGCGATCGTACATTAATGGTAGAAGTCGTGTCTAGAATGTTTACTTTTGTTTAGTATGCTTGTTTTAGAGTTAAACTGACATGAGTTTCACAGCACGTAGTCTGTTATAATTCCTAACAAGGGACCGGACTAAAAATGGTGTATTTAGACAGATATTACATTCATAAAACAGTATCTTTATCACGGAATTACACATATTTGAAAGAACAAACTGTAGAGAATCGCAATACTGGTGCAAATTCGTTATAATACACATTTAATGCATTGCACAGCATACAATACAGAAACTGTAGAGTGCTATAATTATTATTAGTATCATTATACCAGTTATACCAAACTAGCTGACCCGCGCAACTTCGCTTCGTCACATAAGAATGTATCTAAATTTTCCCCGTTTTTGTAACATTTTTCGTTGCTACTCCGCTCCTATTGGTCGTAGCGTGATGAAATATTGCCTATAGCCTTTCTCGATAACTGGACTATCTAACACTGAAAGAAATTTTCAAATCAGACCAGTAGTTCCTGAGATTAGCGCGTTCAAACAAACAAACAAACAAACTCTTCAGCTTTATAATATTAGTATAGATGTTATGCCGATTTTTCCTGATTTTCGGGATGGAAAGATTTACAGTTGTTTTTAAATGTTAACAGGGTAAAAATAAGGTTGTGTTTTCGAATAAGCATTACTGAAAGTATAATCAATTTCACACTCCCACACACAACAGCGAAGAAAGTGGAATTTAAGCATCAAAAGCCGTAATTAAGGTTCAATAAACAACGTCTCAAGCCATTTCCAGCATTAATTAGTAAGCTAACCATCAAAGAACTCTTTTACCTAGTTTAGGCGCAGCTTGTAAGGCTAAGGAAATGGGTTAATACGTCTAAAGGCGGCTGGCGTGACCGAACTACATAATTTACGTAAATATACCGTTTCGTATCAAATGCTTATATAGTGGCTACAGTTTAAGGCAACATTCATTATAACCAATGAGTGATGGGCTGTCGTAGAGAAATAGGAATTTTATTTGGTGTGGTAATAGTAAATTGTTGGTTTTATATCGAACTTTTTTTGCCCGCGGCTTCTCTTACGTTTTTATTTTTCGAATCTGTTTTAATTTAATATAATAAAAAATAGTAGTATGCTGTCAAGTCCAAATTAATGCATAAAGATATATAAAGAAGGAATACCAGAATGTTCTTTTTTACTTTACCTACAGGAGGGCTTATAAAGAAAAGTTTTTATACTTTACGTATTAGTTCCACGCAATAGTGTTAGAAACTAACGCTAAACACAATTACTACGACTAAAGATATTATTGAGAACATCTTGGTAAATAGTAACAAACACTATACGCAGACTACAGCGGCATTTACAATACTAACTGCCAAAGTAAAATAACAATCAATATTCCTTCTAAAATATTGAAACTCCATCGACTTTCGACAGACATAAGTCTTCATGACAAACGGAATCTGGAGCGGCTTTATACGTTTCCTGAGATACAAAGAGACTGTTGAAATAACCGGCCAACTTCCCTGCAGCGACTTTGATAAATACACGATTCACCTTCGGAAGAATAAGAGCGTAAGTTGGAATGCAAATAAACGATCTTAAGTCTTTTTTCTATTTAACCGGTGTGTGAGTATGTTTGTCTTCTGATAAATAAGTCAAAATATAGTCGAACTCGTTTAGCGTGTTTTTTTTATTATAACCTATTTTTTTTAACCCATTATTGTCCCACTGTCGGGCAAGGGTAATGAGAAAGAGGTTAGGCATTTAGTCCACCACGCTGGCAAAGTGCGGGTTCGGAACATGTTACCTATATTTTATCAAAAAATCCTTATTCTACATCATATTGCCTAAAAATCATTTTAGCCGTGGAGGTATCACATACAGACAAACTCGTACTTATTCCGTGTAGGTACTGTAAGCTTAAATAATTACGGCAATGTTTCCAAGAACCAATAAACAATGTAAGAGAAAATGATTTATTACTTACTTATTTATTTTGACGTTCATATGCACATAAATGTGTTTGTCATAAGACTAGTTACCATAGCACAAACTCTACTTAGCATGGAATCAGATGATTGAGAGTGAGTCGTCATAAACTTATTTGTTTATTTTTTTCAGCCATTTACTAGTAATTCGTTTGAACGTTTCAATCCACAAATAAATCGCAAGCCAGAAATAATAAACTATTAGAGATTTTGATCACGGGTCTTGCAAATTGCGTAGTGTAAGTACCCATCCCTTGTTGAATAAAATATGAATAGCGCATAAATAAACCTTTATGTGTGTTTTATTTTGTATAGCTAAAAATAACTGGGCAGTACCTTTCGTGTCAACAAATTACTTGGACAAACACCTACGGATGTTATTTGACAAGACATAATGTTTTGCCAAAGAGTAACACGTGTCGACCGTTTTATTATAGACTCACTCCTTTATTCATAAACACATTATAAATCAACTTTAGTTAGAATACTGGTGAAATGAGTTTACTCTCAATAAATACGGGGAAAAAAACTAATAATATATGGTTACTGTTTTAAGTTTGTAAGTAATAGGTAGTAAAAAGATAAGTAACTATGTTCTCTTTGTCTGTCAGGATGTTTTTGTTAAAATACTGAACCGGAGAAAGCTTGGATGTTAAAGAATGTACAAGCAATGGATATAACATTCCACAAAGTATACATAAATCATACAAAATTTCAGACTGGGAATCAAACTCTGCTTGGTAGATTCACACCAATCTATCTATATTTATTAAAAACTCTTCCGTTTCTGAGCAAGTGACTCACAGATATACAATGCACAGCCGAAACTACTGAGCGTAGACACTCGAAATTTAGTATGAAGATTCCTCCCCAAAGGAGGTTTTTTTATAGTAGGGGAAAAACTAAAGACCACAGAAAGTCGCGAACATCTACTACTATAAGTATAAAGTACCAAAATATCATATTATTCTGTTTCTAAAATATAACAAGTCATATAATACATTTATTACGTATATATACGAACATATTAGTGCTTATAAACATGTCTGGTTAACCCACCTCGCTCATTTCCTGTCTGAAATTAAGGGCAAGGGCGACACAGACCTATGTTACGAACCTATGTGAATTTATTTGAAGAATATTATAAGCGTAGTGCTATAAATCGGCTCTATAGTATTGAGTTGACTTTTGATAATCTATTTCATTATTTATTTAAGCAAATTTATAAAGATACCTCTTATACATTACAATTTATATAGTTATTTATGTATAGTTTTGATTTAATTTAATAAAAGCAGAAAGCAAAAGAATTAGAATAGATTTTTAAATTCTAATCCTCGATATTCTACAAAAAAGAAAATTACAAGGTCTGCTACCAATTCTTGTATAAAATTTAAATCTAGATTAAACATTGATTAAACTGCCTGCCGAAATACTATTCACACGAAAACTACTACGAAATTAATTCACTAAAGACGTAACTTAAAAGAGAATTTTCTTATAAATTGGAATCAGCTGAAACTTTCATTTTCGCAAAAGCTAGCGAAAGAAATACACGCGAAATCTGAAATCTTTCTTCAGTTGACTAAACACAATCCGAAAAAGAAACTTAGATACAGTTCAAAAGAGAAACATCACCACAAAAAGTACTTAACTAACAAAAAAATAGGGTAAATGGTGATTTTACCGTATCTAGTATTTTAGGGAATCAACGGAGCGGGTAATAAGACCGCGCCTGCTCCCAATTTGTTGGCAACACCTGTGCCTGGTTATCCCACACATGTATAATCTTAAGATTAAACTTAAGATAAGTGTAAACAAAGGTTGTCTCGTGTGCAAATGTTTCCTGCGCTGAATTTGATTCGAAGTGTCCTGTGTTGTTTGGGTTTAAAACGTAGGAAAGAATTTTTGAGTGTGAATTTTCCTAAAGCTAGTTTTTTTGTAAATTTAATCAAGTAACTTTCCGCCTTATTTTTGAAATTTGAGCTATAAATAAATTAAATTGTAAATTAAAGTCCTTCGCAGATGATTATGCTGTTTATTTATAGTTGTATTTCGATCGAAATCAACAGAAAAATACCATAGTAATCATTTTTTCTTGTAAGAACACACCAACAACAAAAAACTAAACCTTTCAACCACATTCTAGTTTCCCCAGCCCTCTATTTCAAAGCTTTTGCATACCGAAAAAACATCTTAAGCCGAAACCAACGTTTGGTACGTAAACAGAAAACATCGACCGCTCTCGGACAGCTTGCAAAACCACTACCAAAACCGAACGGGATTTTTTCGTCCCAACAAACGCGATTTCGACAGTTTTCGGGCCGTGACGTAGACATCTGAAAGCCGTCGATCACGTGTAAACGCAGCAAAAAGACTCACGACATATGTCACGATGGCCAATCTCAGCATTCGATCAACGGCGATGGTTTCGTTTCAAAACATTCGGTGCAGATATGGGCTTGAATTTTTGGAATATATTTATTTGGAATAGAAGCAGACTACGTATCAGGCTTACTGGCAACTTGATCAACTGTGACTTGTTGACTGCTAACCAGTGTTGGGTCAATCAACTAATTTTTTCAATCAATTGATTAGTCATGACTAATTTAGTCATGAATTATTTAGTCATGATTGAATTAATCATGAGTAAAAATAATAATCATAATCATGATTAAATAAATTAGTCATCAATCATTTAATGATTAAATGACTGATGACTAATTTATTGTATTTTTGTATGATGATTAAACTAAAAAAAATAATTCAGGTGACATAATTTTAGTTTAATTGAACACATCTATAAAACTATAACTGATCACCACATTAAGTTGACTGAAAGAAGATAATTCCATTATTTATAAAAAATGATTTTCAAAACGCGTAGTTTTAAAAAGCAATTTAAATTATTTTAAACTAAATTAGCCCGAACTTATTTTTGCAAATGTGTACCTGTGTAAATTAAAAAAAAAAATAACTGATTCTGTTGTAAAACTAGCTTTAATTAAAAACCTGTGATTAACAAATCAACAGTCATGGAACGTAGACTTGAAAAGCTTAGTTTTATTTAACTATTATTTTTAGTCATTAAAATTTTAGTCATGATTGAATAACTAACACTAACACTAATTAATCATCAATCACGACTCATGATTGAATTTTTTTAGTCATTATTCATTAGTCATGACTAAATAATTTAATCTTAATCATCAATCATCAATCAAACTAAATTTTGCCCAACACTGCTGCTAACAATACCAATACAAGAAAAAAAAGTAGGTAGGCATTTTAAACAAATTATTATTTATTGCGGATGAATGTATGAGTGAGTATGATAACAGAATAAATCAAATATAAACAAAATAAATCATAATATTCGCAAATTATTACAAGATTAAAGTACACATTATTACTAATCCATCGATCCGTATTGACCCACAAATAATTAATAATCAAAATTATAAATAATATATTCCTAATATTATAGATAAAATAATCACAGAGCAACATTAAATCATATCGGCGGAAACAATTTAATTTTGAACACCGATTAATGCAGTCCATATTAATTAATTTACACATTATTATAATGACAGCTCAGTGCAGACCAATAGGCTAAACAAATTGGTGCCGCGTAAGGTACGGCTTCCAATCATTTGTTATAATTATTTTGTAGTAATGATCAGCTTTCGAATGTACATATGCATATTTAGTTATAGCCATTTACGTAAAGTTATTTAAAGAGATAATATTTGTGTATTCGTCAGTTTTATTCCTTATTCTGTGCACTTGTAAGTCTTGCCAGAATTTTCTACGCATTTTTCTTCGCGCATTTTTTCTTAGACATTAAGCTAGGTTGTAGCTCTAATTTACATTGCCGTTGTTATCTAACAATATATGTATATCAAAGTCTCATAACATTGTCCCATATGAGTAGTGATTTGGGTATATGAAGTGCAAAAGTTATTAATTGAATAATATCTACAACGTATTTTTATAAATTATTGAAATTGTGCAATAACTTCACGAAATATAAAAAGGAAAAATCTAGTTTTTTAACTCGCCATCCATCCATTTGAATAAACCGCTTCTATAACCATGTTGAATAATTTATTGCTTATCATCTTACCTTTGTCAAATTCTCTAGACTGTGGCTTCTTCAGCAGCACAGGTTCATGGTCTTCTCTTCTCCACGTGATCTTGGGAGGTGGATGACCTGTGGCTTTACACGTCAGGGTGGCGTTCTCCAACTCCTGCACTGACACATCGCCTGACGTTTCGTCACTTATGATGTCTGGAGGTACTGGGGACAAAGACAAAATTACATTATTTTTAGTCTAACAATATATTATGTGCTTGGCGATAATGTTGAGAATCCATTTTAATAGAATGCCAACCAGTCGTTAAGGTTTCTCGTTCGGGACATACAAATTGTTTAACTTCTTATATAAGTAGAATTATTTACGCTTTTGGCAGAGGTTTCCACAATCAAAATTTGAATTGATTGTGTGAATGTTTTAAGAAACTTCAGTGGTAAAAAGTAAAAAAAAAAACACGTTCAATAAGTAGCAAGACAACGCATTTGTTCGTAGCTCAAATTAACTTTCTGGCTACAGTCTCAACTCCACCTTGCCAAGATTCTTGTTCGGCAGTGTATTAAAGAAAAGATACACGTAAATAGATTAAATAGAAGTCTTTCTGAAAAAGTTATGTTTAAAAGTGTTTACCACTACCACGTTAGAACATAAACAACTCAATAAACATAACATAGTATTTACATATGAAATTTTAGAAAAGAAAACACCATCTGAATTTCAGATGAAAACTAAACGAATCACCGCAAGGGACTGCCAATTTTAAACGCGCCAACTTTTTGTACACCTTAAAGGGGGGAGGCGAGAGTGGGGGCTAGAAAAAAGGTATATTTCCACAATATTGTTATGATTTATCGTGGCCCGCACGGTTTAAAAACTTTTTGGGTACTTTAACCGTTTGACGCGGACATTTGCATTCGGGCAGACTTAAATTTTGTTAAGTTATGCCTTATTCATGGTTTGAATCTTTGTTGCCGTTTGTTTTCATAATGAATGTGGGTCCAACTCGTTTAGCGATGTTGTCTCTATTGTTTCTTTGTTGCCGGGTGCCAAGTTTGTAAGGTCAATAAGATATTATAATATTCTTTCTTGAGATTTTGTTGTAGCTATCATATGATTAAATTGAACAGGGTTTTGCACGAATTTAGACAATTGCAGCTTAAAAACATATTACAAATAATACGGGACATGTTCTGGATTTCGTTCTTTTGTGCTTATTGAACATATCAGAGAAAAGCAAAGTCCCCAACCCGCACTTGTTTAATCTCTCCCGTACTCTGAGAGTAGACACCTGCAGCATCAATGAGTTCAAAATGACATCATCTAACATTATTGTTTCGTCTCATTGCACCTCACAGATCAACTACTAATGACTAATATTTTATGTAAATTACTCTTAATCCCCTTAAACTCGACTTCAATTCCGCTTTACCGCGTCAAACTAACCGAACTTTTAACAACCCGTAAAAAACATTTGCACCTAAAACTAGAACGAACATATTATTATCTCGGAAATACGTTGCCAAAATTTAATATTAAAATTAAGACCGCTTTAAAACTGCGAACGAAATGAAAGGCTTTTAAAATCTAGATTTTATTTATAAAACGTTAATTGGAACCTGACATTTTTAAAGAGAACCACACTGTCAAGAAATGGTCACGCTAACATAAATAGGTCAGATTGATTAATGAAATACTCTACCTCTTTAATAAAAATATGAATTTTGTGAAAGCTAATTAATGAAGGCAATGAATTTTTCATGTTATCTCTGAAGCAATCAGAATTGATTTACTTATCAAAGAGTCTTCCTGGTGAATTAATTTGACTGGAAATAAATTTTGTTTTGAGCTACAGTGAAATTTTGAATAAGTTATTCAGACGAAAATAGCCACGACTTAAAATAAATAGATTGCCATTATAGATTATTTAACCACAGTCATATAAACAAGTTACCTAAGCCGAAAATAATAGTGACTCAGTAGTCCGATTCTCTATTACTATCGAATTCATCGAGAAATTTTGTATGAGAATCTGATCAGCGCCTCTAACGGGCGTCGTAGTAATTATTTTGACACTACATTCTTAATGTCAAAATTTTGATATTCAATGGTACCGACTGTATAGTAGCTCGATTCTCTACTGCCAGCAACCGGCTGGTCATCGAGAAATTTTGTATGAAAATCTGCTCAGCGCCTTTAGCGGGTGTCGTAGGAACTATTTTGGCAGTACACCTTAAATATCACTTTGGGAGTAGAATTGATCATAATCCTTTCTTAACGGATGCCTACGTTATAGATGTTATAACGTAGGCATCCGTTAAGAAAGGACCTGCATGCCAAATTTCAGCCCGATCCGGCCAGTGGCCGTGCGTTGATAGATCACTATATCAGTCAGTCACCTTTGAATTGTATATATTTAGTTGGATGTCCAGTTCAATGCCCTATATATTATTAATATCCTATTAAATATTGTAAAATCAAACGGGCACTTGATGTGGTGACAGTATTGTGAACATATTCCACATTGTTACCGCAATTGTCGGATTAAAAACCATTAGTTGTGGCTTCATAATAATTATGTTTGATCCCCATAAATGTATTTATTTTACTGAATGGAATAAAGAGGCGATATAAATAGTTTGAAGTTAAAAAGCTTGCATTTTTTACTACCTGCTGTTGTTAGCGAAATGTCAATCATTTTAAATTGCACTAAATTAGACAAAGAATAGAATTATAAACTGTTTCAAAATAGTATTGCTTCTTTTCAAATAATTATATCCCATAAATGTGCTGATAGATTTTACAACGAGCTAAGCCGAATTGCAAAATATAGTTTTGTAAAACGCTCTATTTAATAACATATTAAGAAGCTTTCATTATCTAAATACGTATTTAGACGCTATGTCGTAATTTATATTCCACTCTATTTCATATAATTTTCGACACCAAAAACCACAACGTCTTTACCTCAAACACTGACCTACATAATCAAAAACATTTTTGTAAGAAGATCCAAGCCCACATACGTTCCAAACCGCCCACTTAAGTAATTCTCATTTATTTCAGCAGAAATAAGAAAATTAAATTCAAGAAACAATCAGACCGCAAAATTTTCCCCAACGCAATATGAAGAGGGGACGTGTTAAAACAACCGCGGCGAATGAGTACGACGAATTTTTCTACAAAAATATTTGCTGGCGACGAAAATATTTATTCGTTAGTGCTCGTCATAATTTAGAGGTTTTGTGGTTTTATTGCTTGAAAGAGAGGATTTTTGGGTAGAATAACTCTCTTAACATAGAACTGCCATTTGATTAGGTACCTGGCTTTATACAGGAACATTACCGCGTGTGAAATAATACATATGACCACGCGTTTGGCGGACATCGTTTTGTACGGTCTTTTTGCGCAATTCTAAAAACAGTATTTAAAGTGTGTATAAGAGAGAAATAGTGGTTAATTACTGTTCCTACAGAGTATTTTATATTACAAAACATACTTTCCAACACATGATTTCGTAACGAAGAAATTTACAATACAAAAAAAATTGTTTATCACAAACAAGTCTTCGATTTATATAAAAGCCCAGCCAAGGCAAGGTTAGCTCTTGACTAGTCTCTATAAAAAGACACAAGAAAAAAGGCCTACAAACTACTAAGCGTTTTAAGTCTACAATAAAACGGATTTCCAAATTAGTTTTAGAAACACGCCAAAAGTTATATTTTACTTCTAAATTGTCGCTTAAAATACTTTCGAAAACTACAGCCTATCGCGTGTCGCAGGCAAAATTAAATATCTACGACAAACCCTTGGGTAGTTGAAACTTTTCAAATGTCTTTTATTTATTAGCTAGCATTATACCGTTTGGGCTCAGCAATTAATTTCGCTTATTACCTTAGAATTAATTAAAATAATCAATAACATAAAAAAAAATAACAGGAGCCAATTACTCATTTCTTCAACTTTCCTTAAAAAAAAATAAGTCAATACTCTACGATATTGTGACATATGCACTACAAATCTTAGAGTAAACATATTTACTGTGTAAATTATTATTATAATACTGTATTTTTAACTGGGCTGATAACTTTTGACACATATCTTTAATCAAGCATAAAATATTGTTACGTTTAGTGACGTTTTCCGATCACAATATCTATTTATTAAGCAAAAATAATTGTAAATTATTATTATAATACTATCTTCCTATTATATAAATTGGCGATTAGGGCTGCTCGTTCTAGTACAAAAAAGCTCTAGTTTACAGTAAATTTTAAGTATAAAATAAATATCTACGACAAATCCTTAGGTAGTTGAAACTTTTCAAATGTCTCTTATTTATTAGCTAGCGTTATACCGTTTGGGCTCAGCAATTAATTTCGCTCATTACCTTTGAATTAATTAAAATAATTGATAACAAAAAAAATAACAGTAGTTAATGACTCATTTCTTCAACTTTCATAAATATTATTTCAGTCAATACTCTACTATATTGTGACATATGCATTACAAAATTTTGAGTAAACACATTTACTATGTAAATAATTATTATAGTACTATATTTCTAACTGGGCAGATAACCTGTGACACATTTTTATAATCAAGCATAAAATATTGTTACGTGTAGTGACGTTTTCTTATCATAATATTTATTTATTAAGCAAGAATAATTATAAATTATTGTTATAATTCTATCGTTCTAATGTATAAATTGGCGATTAAGTCTGCCCATTCTAGTACAAAAAAGTTCTAGCTTACAGTAATTTTAAAGTATAAATTAAATATCTACGACAAACCCTTAGGTAGTTGAAACTTTTCAAATGTCTTTTATTTATTAGCTAGCATTATACCGTTTGGGCTCAGCAATTAATTTCGCTCATTACCTTAGAATTAATTAGTTGAAACGTAAAGAGCTTTAATTGAGTGAATAAATAAAATGCGTGTAATTATGTTTTAGGTAATGTAGTAATATGAATTGATAAATATTGTACTTAATTATAATGGCAATTGTGTTAATATTTGTTTAAAGTAATCGTTCAGTGCTGAGAGAATTTGGATTTTGTTTCAACGTGGTTTTATGACAAAATTCTAGCTCAATATTTAACGTGTTCAATTATACAAGAAAAGTAAAGTGCGATTGGTTTATGAATATTATGATAAATATTTATAGACCACTAAATGGCTGAGTTTCAAACTTTCATGTATTTGTACTATACTGTGTTTGTTCACAGATTTTCTCTATAAAACATTTACACCTGAAAATCAGTAGTCTGAAAAACTAACAAATTTATTTCATCATACAAATTACATACACACAATTACGCAATCAATGAACTATAGCTATAAAAAGCTACGAACGTAGAATCAATGGATATTAATTTCCCCGTTGATTAGTCCTCTAGGGAACAAAAATAATAAAACTATAAAACTTCACATACGCTTACAATTCCGGTACTGTTTGAACAGGCCACACTTCGAGCCGCCAATCAAAAACCACCAGGATCGATCACCGAGCGATCAATGATCCGTGCTCCGATGTTTTATTTTTTTATCACCAACCACTAGTGTAGCCAATTGAGCTTAGTTTTATAGGATATTCCTAAGCTTTGAAAGTCTAGTTTATAGCTAGGGACTTCGGGCCATGAAATAAAAAAAAAATGTCTTTTTTATAAAACGCTCTTTCGCGGCCTATTGGCAATTAAGACCCCAAACCGGTGATCGAATAATTTCTGAGACATAGGAAACAGCAACTAGTTTGTTACGTATAGCAGCACTTTGTGATTGATAAAAAAAACAGGCTACCTATTTGGTAACACGGTTGACAATTACTTTCTAATATTGAGTATTAATTGCTTGGCTAGAGATATAGTTCCAGGTATTACCAGAAGTCTCTAAGCCACGAAATTCCCTCTACTTTCACTTCTCCACATAATAATACTTCATAAAGCCTAAAATAACATAATATAGTTGGTAAACACTAGTCTCTACGTAGCGTTTCAAGGAAATTCAGACGGCGGTTTCAGTCGAGTCGCATACGCTCGGCTTTAAAAATAATATATCTAACGTTCACGTTTTCGTACCGTGTGAAGCTTCAATTTCTAGGATGTCTTTTATGTATTATTTTTATAAAAATGTAGAACACTCGGTTGGATAAAGTTAAGATACAATTTTGGTTGGTACATGTTTTGAATAGCAAGCTTGATACACAAAAACAGCGAGTAATGTTCTCAAAAATGTACTGTAAGAGCTGCTGATATAATATAAATATGGAACTTTATGTCTACGAACTTGTAAGATTTTTTTTAGGTCTGGTTTTTCTCGGTAGACAGATTATCTATTATATATTACAAGCTGTCCACATCTTTTTAGTCATAATTCCGTAAAAAAATTGTAGACTTAAAATCCCTTTAAACTACTATCCAACCAAAGCTTGAATTACGAACAAACTACGGTTAAAAAACCTTTATATCGAAACACAAAAATATCTAAACCCAAAACTGTAACAAAATCCTTTTTCAAACACACGACGTCGGACATATCCCATCATCGTGTTATCGTGGCCACACTACATTCACACGAAAAATTTTTGCATCCCTGAGTGCAAAAACGCGTCGATCAATCATTACGGATTTAACCGTACCTATGGAATTAAACCTTTATTGACAACAGACGGCCCAGGACAGTCTTTTAGAGCGAATTTATTTAAAAGTTTCGTCTATTTTGAGGTCAGAATAAATATGTAATGCGTCGGGTTAAGCGATACCTGACGGGATTCGGTGTCTATTAATAAATTTTGTAATAAATGTGATTGGATTTTTCTGACGGGTTTATTTTGTAATGGCAATACAGATCAATCGAGATTGGTTTTGAGTTGATCTGTGGTTTAAATTAAACTGATTTTAAAATAAAGTTGTATGTTTATGTTTGTTTCAATAAGTGATGTCATATAAAGATCAATTAACAAAACAAGACAGCTTTTCATCTGATGGCAAATCTAAGAAACGAGGGTAAAATATTCTCAGAAATCTAAAAAACTCAAACGTAAAAATAACATAAAACAAACGTCGACCATAACTCAAACAAAATCAGCACAGAACTAAGGATATTACAAATAAAAAAGGGCCCCAAAAGAAACTAATCGAACAAACCGAAGTGCCTTCAATATGGTACAAGTTGGAAATTGGAAAGCGACGTTTCCTTTTGAGTCATGCAAAGCGGAGGCGCGAATAAAAGTAAATTGCTAAACTTAAAGTATACTGCGGTCAGGGCGTAGTGTTGTACCGAGACCTCTCCGACTATTCGAGTTCACTCGAGTTTTATGACCGACTAACTCGACTGTTTGTTGTTTGATAGAATTTTGCGGTGTCTAAGTTGTGATTGGGTAGGGATTTTGGCGGTTTTCAATGTAGTTCGGATGGTATAACTTTGTTTATACATATACAATAAGGACGTGTTAAATTGAATTTTGGTCGGCGTAAAATTGATATTCTTATATGCTTTGTAACGCTTTTGAATAAAAACGAAATACCTAATACTCATATTTTATAAGCGAAACTATTAAAATGTCGTAAAAATTATCTAGTTAAAGTATTTTTGTTAGCCTTTTGTGTCGTCTGCTTTGCAAAGGCCTCCTCTCTTTCGTTCAAAATCTGTCTGTCCTGTGCCATACCTCGACAAGATGGAGCCAAAATCTATTTTTTTAGTCGAATATAAAAGTCAACACCGTTATTATCATTAGTTTAGATGCCATTATAAATTAACAACGAAACATTTGACCTAAATTTCAGTCTTGAACAAAAACGTAACAACTACAACAAAATATTGTACCATTACAAAAAGAACAAAGAACACTTAAGATAAATAAGTTTATTAAGCTAACAACTCGGCAACTCGAGTGTTACAAATAGTCCCATCACTAGCACGTCAGGAAACTTTCTGTACGGACAGTTTTCTTTTGTGGGTACGTGTTAACACGGTGACTAGAATATTTTCTTTTTTGACGTATTTTATTAATAAAATTATAATACATTTCCCGGATGTCCTTTGGAAGTAGGACGCGGTTTGTGTTTAATAAAAGAATTTGTTAAGGAAATGGTGTTTTGTGGTATTCAAATCTTGTTGGGATTCCGGAATAGATGTATTTTAAATAATTATTTGTCATTACTTCAGAAATTAATATCTAGATTTGAGGCTCAGAATGGCGACTTTTTTTTATAAACTTTTCTTGACTTTTCTTTCTGTTTTTAAACTACAAAAGTTGGAATTCTTTGGTCTCTGTGAAAAAGGCATGATTTTTTGTATGTTTGTCGATATTTTTAATAGATTAATCATATCATTTATTACGTTGATACATGTTGTTTCTTTTTTTATTAAACCTCATAAACAAGAACCACTTTTTATAGGGAAAGTTACCTTTTAACTTTTCAAACAAAAAAAAAAATCTAAATTCATATTATGTATGCATGTCGTTAATTAATTCACATGCACTTATCTACTATTAGTTAATACTTTTTACTCAGTAACTGCCTCAATGCAAATGCAATTAAACTACAAAGTTTAATACAGCCTTTCCAATATAAGTTGAATGTTCGTATAAATATTTTACATGTTCCCACTCCTAGTCCCTTGAGTACACTTTGTCACAGCTGAAATTACAAATGCATAGTGTTGCAAGTAACGAGAAAAATGTATGAACATACAGAATTAAATGCAGTCTGTTTAAAAAATATGAGTTAATGTCAGTGTTGTGCTTTGTCCAGCAACTGGTCATTTTGGGTTGCTCGATTATTATTTGATATATTATGTGTATGCAGATAACGACTGTGCCGAAATGTCTAGAAAACCAATAAAAAAATCCAGTTGATTCCAGTATAATTATAAAATAGTAAGTAAGTTGCTGAAAAAATATGTAAAAAATAGCATCTAAAAATGCTTTATTATAAAAGTATTCTTGCCAAAATAAAATGTGTAACTTTTGCAGTAGTTTGCCATACAATCCTTCCCTTACTACTATTCTACTACGCCCTACATGATTTAAAATGCTGATTCGCTATATTGCTTACATTTATTTGCTTTAAAATGAGACAGTTAAAAAGACATAAGAACTTAATCACTTGATACAAGTATTGATAAAAGCACTTGACAAGTAAACAGACAATAACCTGAGCTTACAAACCGTATCTCGATTCAACGAAGTTTCCGTCTATCAAACACAGTCCATTCGATTCTCATCGTACTCCGGTTCAAAGCAAAAGCAATCTTAAAGTTTTCACACTATTATGTTTCTATATATCTGAGTTACGTCTGTCCCCCACTTCAAGTGCACAGATGGAGTTCTACACAAACTTTATTTATACCAGTCTTGCTAGGAAATGTTTAATGTTGAATTTTTATTCCCCTCCCTTTGAGACGCGTCGTGTGCCGCTTTACTTAAGAATTTTTCATTTTAAAATGCAATATGTGTGCCAGTGTTTGATGTGCCATTTACTTTTATAAATATATAGGAATTTAAACTTCAATCTTAGTTTACTTGTTAAATGAAAGGTTAGAAGGTAATATTTTAGAATCTTGTGCAGTTTTAAGCAGTGTTCAAGTAAGTTACGTTGGTAGAGAATATTTTACAGGCGAGCACCGCTCTGGTATTCGACAAAATTGTTGAATTATTTAGGTCTAACCTTGTGGTTGAAAAAGCTACTAGTTTAAAATGTTTAGCAACAGTCATTGTTCTCTTGTAGAGAGATCTGTATCGCAATTCTATACAGTCGGTTCTATGGAGTATCGAGAGTTTGTCATGTTAGAATGTTTTGCAAAAATAGTTCCTACGGCGCCCACCAGAGGAGCCGATCCGATTTTTTTTACATTTGTCGACAACTAGCCGGTATTAGAGTGGTAAGAAATTGTCTCTTTGGTCTCAAGACCAGTGATATTAGGTCTTAATCCACTAGCCAAACGCGTCTTATCATTTTTGTATTATATCAAGCAATTTTCAAAAGAAATATATCTTAAGTCCTAAAACTAATGGAATAGTTTCAGCTAAGTAGGTGTTCGCAAACACTTCAACAAAACCTCAGTCGGTTTTGTTGTAAATTTGTTCCGATCCCCGATCAGCTTGCGACATTTAAGTTTAAAGATTGCGTTCTAAACTTAGTTTAATAAGTTTTAAACTAACTCAAACCCATTGCCTTGGATTCGCTGTTTCTAGAAAATACTGTTTCAAGTTTATATTTTTATTGTTTTCGGAAGACTTCGCTATGACATCTAAAAGCAAAGGCTCTTTAGAAAGTTAGATCAAAACTGCTAACATTCATTTTTATTTAAGTTTATGCCACTTCATTGTCATAAATATTATAAATAACTAGCTGACCCGCGCAACTTAGCTTGCGTCACAATAGAGAATGGGTCAAAATTTTCCCCATTTTGTAACATTTTTTACTGATACTCTGCTCCCATTGGTCGTAGCGTAATGATATATAGCCTATAGCCTTCCTCGATAAATGGGCTAATCTAGCACTGAAAGAATTTTTCAAATCGGACCAGTGGTTCCTGAGATTAGCGCGTTCAAACAAACAAACAAACAATCAAACAAACAAACACTTCAGCTTTATAATATTAGTATAGATTAGTATAGATAACAACGCACGCTATGTAGATGATCGCGACATAGTCGTAGCTTCGATTCGTACAGGTTAAAAATTACATGTTCATCTGCTTGGTATGTTTATAAAATTTTAGAGTTTTATAAACAGTTAAGCAGTTCAAAAGGTAGAAACCGAATTTTAAGCAGAATATGGCTAGATATGTTTGTCCTTATAGTTTTTGCCGTATAACCGCCAATGCAGTTGCCTCTAGTCTTTGTCTACCTCTTACCCGCTCACTTGCTTTTGGCAACGATTGTTTCCAAAAGTGAACATCCCTTGATTGCTTCTGGCAACAATAGTTTCCAATAACCTTGTTTTACTAAACGACTCTAAACTTTATGTTGTAGTGCAAAAAGTCCTTGTGAAACGTTTTTAAACCATAGACTAATATATTATCCAACCTGCAAATACAAATTGCCAACATTATAAATCTAATTCATAATCCATAATACGAAGTGAAGTTGGACATCGCCATTTTGCCAGCGCATTGTGCGCTAGGTTTCTGTAGGTTTTAGGTGTTAAAAATATTTTATTCCACATATAATATATTCGTATGTCATTAAATGAGTCAAGTAATTAACTAATTTTATAAATAAAATAAAACACTATGCCCTTGTGGATCTAAGTTCTTAGTAAAACGCATTAATTTCCATACAAGTAGGTAATATTTTGGGTTATCAAAGTTTCAACTTTTCAAGGTACATTGCAAAATACGAAAACAAGATCTATTAAAAAAACAGACACTATGTTTAAGCTAGTTTCATTGGCTATTCAGAACAGTCAAAATCTTGGAAATGCACCTCTTGTGTGGGTTATAAATATTTTTTTTATTACGGCGCGTCGAACGCTCTGGTGCAGTCAAAAATCACTGGCAAGCGACCCGCTTTTTCGTTTTGCGCCGGGCAACCGAGCGGTTACGGAAAAATAGAAAGAAATTGCCTATCAAAATTTTTGATCTGCAATAATTTTACCAGTGGTTAAAAGAATTCGTCTTTTCTCTAAAAAAACGTACATCGCTTCTTATCTCTCGCTATTGACATAAAACGCGGGCAAAGTTGTTTCATTTTACAAAGAAAAACTTCTCCTGTGTCTCAAAGATTACAGTAAAAACGTTTTCACTGCTCGTTTTATTAAATTGTAAGAAACAGTTTCCTAACGAGGCATGCGATAGTGTGAAAAAGTGTAACGTTCGTTCCTTTGTTGGTACAACACTAGGTTTGTAGCGAGTTCTCTATCTTTTGTGCTTTGTCCAGTAACTTGTGTGGAGAGAGTATATGAGCGCTTAGATTTATAGTTTTTTCATATTTGAACCGCTTTTTAACACTTGAACTAAGGAATCTTGTTTTTAAAGGAGAGTTTTTTAACCCATAAAATGGTATCGTAAAACACTATAATAACTACTAACATATGAAGAAGTTGCAATTGTCTAGATTGGGATTATAATTGTATAACTTTTCTCTTTATGGTTCGCGATTTTAAAAGATCTTCTATTAACCTACATATGTTGTAGGTATGGTTTTTGTATTTGAATTAACTTCCCTATTTCAGAAAGATACCCGTGGCAAAATATCAGTCCGAAGTAGATTTTTACTTATTTACTTTATTTGGAAACTACTAAGTTATCTGTAATCAATTTGATCACGATAACACAAAACCAATCAAAACACTTAAAACACCAATCACTAAACCAAACAGTCAAAACTATTCGATAACAAAACATCCACAAACCAATTTCCACGCACACGACCGTAAAATCGAAGGCTAAACTTAATCAAACAATAATCCACGGAGCGATTACCATACGTTACCAGGCTTGTCGACCCAAGTGACACCGAGGACCAATAAAGCTCGAAAAAGTGCGAAATTGAAAAAGAAAGAGAGAAGAAATCCGGTCATGCAAATACCGAACGAACACAAAATTGCTAAACTCTTCGTACACTTTGAAATTCCTTCATAAATTAGCCAGAGTTGGGAATGAAATACGATTTCAATAAGCTCGTTGAGAAAGACAAGGTTTTTTTGAATTGTGGATCGGTAACTGGGTGAAACAGGGTTTGTGGGAAGTTTTCTCGTGTGTTTTGTTCTGTAGCACGATTGTGGGACGTAAACGTTGTTGAAACAGTATTATATAAAGTAAAAAGTTTGAAAAATTGGTGTCAGCGTATTGCTAGCACTCTAAATGGGGCTATGCTAACAAAACTTTGTATTTTTGAATATTTTCGGTAGGATTTTCGAATCACTGTTGTAGTTATTCAATGAATAAAGTGACAAATGTAGGAAAACGTGTCATTCTCTAAATTATCTTGTAGTTAGATACATATCAGGAGGTATGATAATATTTTATAGTCACTGGTATCTTTAAATAGGAAATACCGACATATTAAAACCTAGTTTTTAATTATAACACTTAATTTTTCCGCGTTTTGTTTGGGTTCCTTCATTTAGAATTTTAATTTGCAGCGCTGTAGGCGTGATATTAAATATAACTTGTATTTATTAAGATCATGTCAAAGTAATATAAAGATACTTATTTATAGCATATTCTAATTAAGGAAAGTAATTTTGTACTTTTTACGACAGACGATTCCGATACAGACTGAATGTAATCTCCTAACAAAGACGACTTTTAATATTATTACTTTCATAATATTTGACAGTATTTATGGTGTGGGTGGTTAGTATATGCAAATGCTGATCTTGAGGTTCCGGGTTCTGTTCTCGGGTTGAGGTAAGTTAGTAAGAGGAAAGTTTGACATTTAAATGTACTGCCAAAATAGTTCCTACGACGCCCGACACAGGCGCTGATCAGATTTTCATACAAAATTTTTCGATAGCCAGCCGGTTGTCGAGAGAGGTATGGATAGTGTTATCAAAATTGCCAATCTGAAACCTAGAAACCACAGATATAAATTGCCTAGAAGTCCGATTACCGGCATTCCTTATTCATACAAGCCTCTCATTCCCAACATGTCACCGTGCCCATTTTATTTCTATTCCAGTTTCTGGGGCATGTAAGTCAGTAATCGATCGCGTCGAAGGGCGGACCACACGGGTGGAATCCGATTTTCGCACTCTATTATAATTTTAATATATCTCTTGACCCCAGCTTTGAAAAAGGTCGGATGTAATATTTTTGGTTTTCGATTTTTTTGTTGTGGTGAAAGGCAAATTGGTGTTTTGAAATAGTAGTTCATATGTATCGGTTACAGTACATTATTTATTAAAGCGAAATAAGTAACGGTAGAAAAAAGAATATGAAAGAAATTAAGATCAAAGGTTTCTTAGGAAACAACCATTAGATATGATCTACTAATTTTGCTGTGATGTTAAATTCGTTACATTTAACCAGTACCTTATTCACAACAAATGATAAGAAAGTTACACATAATAAATTGAGTTTAAGTAAAGTATTAATATTTAAAAGTTTAAGGACATAGAGTTAACCTTATTTAACACAAGAGCTCATATTTCAAAATATAACTCAATTAACCTTTAAATCACCTTAAAAATACCTAAGCAGACAAAACGCTCCGTATATGCACACGCGATCCGAGAAGCCACACCTATCACTTAAACTAAGTGACCCATATCTTGAAGAAGTTTCGTCTAATCTATTCCAAGTCGGATTAACTTGGCTTAGTCACGACGGTGGACAGCATACCCTCGTGTACGGTGGATAAGCCCCCCTATCTGTCACTTAGAATAGATAAAAATACGTTTAAGTAGCTGCCCTTGCCCTAATTGCTTGATCTATGGCGAGGAATTCTAATTTCGGAGACGGTTACGCTTTTGATTAAAGTCTGGAACACACGGAATGGTTGCGGGTCCGGACTATTCCATCACGAGTGAGGTGACTTCAGAAGCAATCACTAAATTTTTTTTTACCCATTACTGTCCCACTGCTGGGGAAGGGTCTCCTCCCAAACGAGGGAAGGGTTAGGCCTTGAGTCCACCACACTGGCCAAATGCGGGTAGGGGACTTTGCAAATTTTAGGCATGCAAGGTTTACTACTAATTGCCTGAAGCAAAATTAAAGCGCATCACACACAGTGGTGGCCCTTTGCGGGTCGGGTGCATAAATATTCAGTACTATTAAAATGATGGACACGTATCTGTGTTTGGATACCAACTATGTGTGTATAACGGTGCAACACGTGCACACGACCTTAGGTGCAAATCCCGCGCGTCACTAGACCTCGTCCTCTACACAACTGTTTCAAATTACACATGCTTTAACCCGTTTTGACCCACACCTGACTCGCAAGCGCACTGTGTGTACTACGCTTAAGTTTCACTTCAAGCAAAATAGAAATAGATTTAGTGATTGCTTTCAAGTGTTTTTCTTTGCTAGATTTCGTTTCAACTGTTCGAAAATAGTATAAGTGTAGGTGGAAAAGCTGATTCATATAATTACGTACTGTTTGTTCGACGTGATTAGTTTTCTTTGTAAGGAAAATGAGTTTTGTAATCAACGCATTGATTTATTTGATGTTTCTATTTTTGTTTTGAGCTGAGTCATTTTATAGACTGTGTATCTGTTAATGTGATGTATAAAGTAATGTACTAGTATTATAATAAAAATGGAATGTTCAGCTCCCAAAAAAACATAGACCCCTTTAAAAAAATGCAGAACCAAAGACCTAGAGTTCTGTGCTCTCTTAACCTTATCGTGGAACAGTTCCTGGGGAGCTGCAAACTCACAAAAGTAGCATTTATTGAACTTCCTTTAAACTTCTTCGTCTTTGCAGAAGTACATACAGAGTAGTCGGAAGGTATAATATTTTACCTTATAGTATATCAGATAAGTCTATACCGTTCCACTGCTGGCAAAGGCTTACAGTGGAAAATAAATAAGCAAAAAACAACTCACCATAAACATCAATACAACCAATCTGCCACTTCATATTGGGCTGCGTGTTGATCTGACACATGTAACAGCCGCGGTCTTCAGCTCGCAGGGGCCTGATCCTCAACTGCCAAGTCCTTGGCGCGTCCAGGTGCACTGAGTATCGAGCACCGAGGACCGCTCGCTCGTGCATTGTGAGGACTGTCTGGTCTTCTGCTCTTAGCCAACCGAGCTGTGGAAGAAAGACTATAGTTAGATTGGGTGTCACAGTTTGTTAAGTTATTGAGGACGTATTTTTTTTTTTGTATCGTTTGCCTGTAATATGAGAAAAAGCCTTGCTTTTTGTTTACATGTAAACGGCGGGTTAATATGTTCTTGTAGTAAAATAATTATTGCACTAAATCAAATTAACTCAACTCGCGAATCCTTGTAAACTGCAATCGCACACTCTGTCTGTTTTTAATATTGTATTAAGGAGATACTGTAAAAAGATTTAAGCATTTTTACTCCGTCGATTTTTTGATGGACAAATAGTACTGCTAAAA